>NC_090437.1:445276205-445913705 GCF_031143425.1 Pleurodeles waltl
CCTCCTCCCCCACAACTAACAACATGGAAGGAGCAAGTCTTGGCAATAATGCATCCTGAGGGCCTGGCAGGAGTAGCAGGAGGACTGGACTCTGGTAAGTCAAATCATTACTACTATATCCCCCACCCTACCTGCATGCCATCACAAACTCCTACCCCTACCCTCACCCCATCACTCAACCACCTCACATATACCCCATCATCACAACCCACCCATCCCAAAACCAAGCCCTGCATGTAACACCAATCCATGGACCCCCATCACAGACCGGCATGGACACCCATCACCACAGCATGAACACTACGGACAATCACTTAGCCAAACCAAGCACAACTCACACAAGCCAAAGCTGCCTTGCTAATAACAACCATAGGAGGAAACATACCCATGCACAAGATGGCACACGCAGATACAATAACACTGCATTTTCATCCCCACAGGACCCCTACTCAACGTCGCCATAGAGGAGTTGCCACCAACATCCAGTTCCCTCCCCAGAGGAGGCCCACAGTGATGACAGCAGCTCTGCAAGCCTGGATCACTATGACCAACCTGGCCTATCAGGACCTCTGGACAGTTGGGTACCCAGGCACAGTCCCATACAACCACAGAGCCTCCCTCCTCAGGAAACACCAGCACAGCACCCACCCAGCGGGCCCATGCCACTGCCCCCAGGACACGTCAATCAGCAGTGTGCCACCACTATAGGGACCCCAGACAACCCTACAAACACAGGACCATCAGGGACCTGTGGTCAGTGGCAGTGGGCACACGGTTCAGGGAACAGAGGCACAGGACAACAGGGAAACTGGGACGACTGCTGTGCGACAGGGGGAGGACAGGCCCAGGGACCCCACTCTACAGGAGGCACTCTCCAACATCCTGGAAGCATACCACCATTCCCAGGAGACCATGGGCCAGATACTGTACAAGTTGCAGAAGACCCAGTGGCTGCAGGAGGGACAGTACCAGGGGATCAGGGAGGACCTCAAAAACATCTACACCATCCTGGTCACCATTGCAGTGGTGCTGGCAGACATGGGCAAGACCATGAGGGAGGCAGTGGCACACCAACGGGCCCCTGACACTAGCCACACCGAAGAACAGCCCTCCACCTCTGCCGGCGCTAGTGGACAGGAGGCCCCACCACAGGACCAATAGGCTACCAGCACCCCACCCCCTGCAGAAGAAGAACCACCCCGCAAACGGTCCCTGAGATCCAGGCAGAAGCCAGAGAACATTGCCAAGACCCCGCCAGGAAAAGAGACTCTCCTGATTGTCACCTTTCTGTCCCACTCTGTCACCCTGTCCCCCTTGAACTGCCATTACTCCCCTTCCTATACCCCATTGGACAATGCACCTGTGATACAAAGAGACTGGACTCTAACTGGACATTCCTCCGCTATCACCCCAGCCCATTGAACATCCCCCTCTATGTATGGCACTTCAATGAACACTCTTGGAACAAATACTAATCTTGAGTCTGTCAAATGATTGAATCGTGTATTAGTACAACATTCTGAAAACATTGCAAGTCATATATACAGTCATTTACACATTGGTATGACCTTTAGTGGGCAGCAGTAAACATACCAGGAGCCAGAGTGGGCCACAGAGATCTGAAAATAGAGATGCTAAAGGGTACAGTAAGTGGCCATAGATATATGGAAATCAGGCTGCCATGTACAATATCCAACAGAAAACTGAAATGTAAAGTGAAGTTACAGTGTCTTAACTGTGTGTCACTGGACGTACTGCTGTATTATATTACTTCTGTTGTCCACATCTTCTTCTTCTGCCTCCTCTTCCTTTCTGTCCACAGGCTGGTCATCCTCCTGCAGAAAAGACACCTTGCATCTCAAGGCCATGTTGTGCAACATGTAACATGCAGCGATAATCTGGCACCCCTTCTTGGGTGAGTAGTACAGGGATCCAGCTGTCAGATGGAGGCACCTGAACCTGGCCTTCAGGAGGCCAAAGGTCCTTTCAATGATTCTCCTTATTCACCCATGTGCCTCATTGTAACATTCCTCTGCCCTTGCCCTGGCATTCCTCACTGGGGTCAGTAGCCATGAGAGGTTGGGGTAACCAGAGTCACCTGCAAATGTCAAGGGATACCTGTTAGACACACACTAACCCTTAGGGACATCCACATGCCCAGACACAAACTTATACTGGGTGGTGACCTTAGCCTCACCTATTAGACACACCCGGTGCCTCTGGAGTTCGCCCATCACATATGGGATGCTGCTATTCCTCAAGATAAATGCGTCGTGCACAGTGCCAGGAAACTTGGCATTCACATGGGAGATGTACTGGTCCGCCAAACACACCATCTGCACATTCATAGAGTGATAGCCTTTTCTATTCCTGAACACTTGTTCATTTCTCCATAGTGGGACAAATGCTACATGTGTACCATCTATGGCACCAATGATGTTGGAGATATGTCCCAGGGCATAAAAGTCAGCTTTCACTATCGCCAAATCCTCCACCTGGGGGAATACAATGTAGCTGCGCATGTGTTTCAGCAGGGCTGACAACATTCTGGTCAACACGTTTGAGAACACTGGCTGAGACATCCCTGATGCCATGGCCACTGTTGTTTGGAAGGAACCACTTGCCAGGAAATGGAGCACTGACAAGTCCTGCACCAGAGGGGGGATACCTGTGGGCGTGCGGATAGCTGACATCTGGTCTGGCTCCAATTGGGCACACAGTTCTTGCATTGTGGCCCAATCAAGTCTGTATGTTAGGATAATATGTCTGTCCCCCATTGTCGCAAGGTCCACCAGGGGTCTGTACACCAGAGGATGTCGCCATCTCATATTCATCCTCAGTGACAGAAGCCTATGGAGGAAAACGGTGAGCAGAGGGTCTTATTCACACATCAATTGAAATATTGATGCATCTTTTACTTTACAGAACCTGTATGTGAATCTGAGAGTCAGTTGCTGTGCCAATGTCTGCTGTGACGCAGTTAGGTGCCATGGCCTGTGCCCCCCTGAAATGGCGGCTGCCTGACCTGTGAGGAGGAACAAGTGGAAATGAGGAAACTGCTGGAGTTGTGCGCCATTGCGGTAGGCAGTCTACGACCGCCGCACAACTTCGCATTGGTTATCATTGGGCCCTATGGGTTCCAGGAGCCAATGGCAATGTACACCGGCGGTGATGGTACGCACCGACGTGGACGTGACCACCATTTTCTATCTGTTCACTCACATGATACCTGACCTTCAACAGGCGAGGACCTACCCTGCAAGTGCTGCTGTGGCCTGTGTCTGGAAGCGACAATGGCTCATTTTCTCGGGAAACGGCCCCTGCCTTCACTGTGAAGGAGTTGGAGAAACTGATGGATTGTGGTCCTACCCCAGTACACGATACTCTACGCTCCTCCAGACAAACATGTGAGTATACTGTGAGCATGATGCGTGGGCCATGAATGTATGGATTGCTGTGTGTGTAAGCCACATGTAGGGGGGGCTGAGGCGTCCTGGCCAGGGTGATGCTTGTAGGGTGGTCAATGTATGTGTGTCAGGGGATGCGGGGATCTGGTGGGCCATGAGTGTGACAGTCTGGACAGTTAACTAATGCTCTTTTCTGCTGTCTTTTTCCATGCAGGTCAGCGCCCATCAGAAAAAAGGTATTTGGCGTGCCATCGCCAAGGAGGTGCAGACCATGGGGGTCTTTCACAGGGGAGAACCCACTGCCGCAAATGGTGGGAGGACCTGCGCCGCTGGGCAAGGAAGATGGCAGAGGCCCAGCTGGGGCTGGCCTCCCAACGAGGAAGGGGTGCCCGTCGTACCCTGACCCCCCTGATGTTCCACATCCTGGCGGTGGCCTATCCGGAGTTGGATGGGCGCTTGAAGGCATCACAGCAGCCACAAGGGGGTAAGTAAAGATTCAGAATCATGACTTTGCACGCGTTAAGGTTTACCTGTGTGGGGGATGTGGGCTGTGGGTGCCCCTAGGCCAGGGTGAACATGGCAGGATAGGTCCCTTGTTGGGCAGGCTCTGAAGCACTCCACCCCCAATAGTGTTAGTGTTCATCTACTACTGGGCAGGGTCCGGTGGGTTTCAGGTGTGCAGCTAATGGCGTTAGGCATTGTACCCCATGGGCTGGTGACTATCGTAGTAACTGGTAATGCATGGCCTAGTGCATCGGGCTGCTCCCTGTGAGTTGTGTATGCCAACGGTAGTGTTGTTGCTGGCACTGACCAAGTGTATCCTCTGTCTCTGCCCCCCTTTTTGTTTTGTCACCCTGTCCTTGTGTGCATTAGCATCAACTGGTGGAGGAGCAGAGGTACCGTCGACGGAGGGAGCTGCATCCCACATGGGCCTGGAGGCCGAATCCACCGACGGTGAGGGCACCAGTGGGACAGAGGGCGAGGGGAGCACCACAACAGGGACAGGAGGGGACACCACAGAAAGCGACTCCTCCTCTGACGGAAGCTCCCTGGCGGTGGTGGACACCTCTGTGCCCACCCCAACAACAGATACAGATGCCACCCCTCCTACCAGCACCGCCCTCCCAGCAGACCCTCAGCGTGTTTCCCAGGAGGGTGGGCATCTCTTACACCCCAGGCACCTCAGGCCCTGCCCCAGGCAGCCCTGCTGCCCTCAGTGAGGAGGCTTTTGACCTCCTGAGATCCGTCACTGTTGGGCAGTCAACCATACTGAATGCCATCCAGGGTGTCGAGAGGCATTTGCAACAAACAAATGCATACCTGGAGGGCATTCACTGTGACGTGGCAGCCCAATAGAGAGCATTTCAGGTTCTGGCCTCAGGACTGATGGCAGCCATTGTCCCTGTCTCTAGCCTCCCTCCTCCAACTTCCTCTACCCAGACCCAATTCCCTCAACTTCAACCTACCCCAAACACACCTTCAGACCAGCATTCACCCAAATCACCACACAAAAGTGGCTCAGGCAAACACAAGCACCACACTTCATCTCACAAACACTCACACAAGCACCATCCCTATGCAGACACACCAACATCCACTGCCTCCACTGTGTCCCCCTCCTCCTCGTCTTCCACCTCCCTCCCAGTAGCGTCTCCACTCACACCTGCATGGACTACATCCTCATCCACTCCCTCCATCACCCGCACGTCCATCGCTACACACTCCTCACTGGCAGTCACCACCCCCCTATCCATGCACACGTCCCCTGTATCCTCTCCCAGTGTGTCTGTGACCCCTCCTCCCAAAGTACACAAACGCAAGCACCCACCCACCCAACAGCCGTCCACCTCACAACAGCATCCAGCCCATGCACCTTCACCCAAACTCAGCAGACAGACACCTCCTATAACCACTCCCTCTTCCTCCACTCCCAAACCCTCTCCCTCTTCCCACCCCTGTGTCCCTAAGAAACTTTTTCTGGCAAACATTGTCTCTTCCCTACCCCTCCCCCTATCCTTCCCTCGGGCCAGGGTGGCCAGAATTCAGCCCAGCACCTCAGCCACCAAATCGTCATCCGCTGTGGTTCCTGCAGCTATCAAAGGCTCAAAGGGGGCACCCATCAGCTCAGCCAGTGTGCCACCAACCCCTGCCAAGGCTAAAGCCATTCTGCCACCTGGCAAGGTGAAGAGGGGGACAGGATCCAGCAAGGGGAAGGAGCCACAACCACCCAACAAGGCCACCTCAAAGACTCCAGCTGCCAGACCAAAGGTCACACCACCATCTGACAAGGTGAGGAGGGGGCAGAAAAAAACAGCCAAGGCACTTCAGCCGTCCAAGGCTGCAGGTGAAGGCCTTGTGTGTACCAGCACAACCGCCAGCACCACCACCTGCACAACCGAAAGCCTCTCTACTGTCAGCAGCAGCAGCCCCAGTGGGCAGCCGTCCGAGGCTGCAGGAGAAGTGCTGGAGCCTCCCTCCACCACTGCTAGCACCGGCGCCTGCACCACGGCCAGCACCGCCGCTAGCACCGCCGCTAGTACCGCCGCAAGCACCACCACCTGCACAGCTGACAGTAGCATCACTGGCAGCAGCAGCAGCCCCAGTGGGCAGCCGTCCGAGGCTGCAGGAAAAGGGCTGGGGCCTCCCTCCACCACTGCCAGCACCCCCACCAGCCCCGGCACTACCACCAGTTTGCAGCCATAGCTGTTACCGGATGGAGTCTAGCCCTGCCTCCATGGACTATCATGCAAACTGGTCTCTGAAAGCTCGTGCCTCAGACACCCAGGTGAGGGAATGTGAACTGCCACACCCCAAGTGTTGCATCACTGGGCACAGAGCCCCCTCCAGAACCAGTGGAGAAAAACATCCACCCATCCTATCCTTGGCGGGATGAAGCACACTGGGCAAAAAGCCCCCTCCAGAACCAGTGGAGAAAGGCATCCACTCACCCTATCCTTGGCAGGATGAAGCAGACTGCGCACAAAGCCCCCTCCAGAACCAGTGGAGAAAGGCATCCACTCACTCTATTCTTGGCAGGATGAAGCACACTGGGTGCAAAGCCCCCTCCAGAACCAGTGGAAGAAGGCATCCACTTGAGAGACTGTGGCTTTGCACTCCCCAGGACCAAGCAGTGGGCAAACCACCCACTTGAGAGACTGTGGATTCGCACTCCCCAGGACCAAGCAGTGGACTGACCACCCACTTGAGAGACTGTGGCTTTGCACTACCCAGGAGTAAGCAGTGGGCAAACCACTGGCTTGAGAGACTGTGGCTTTGTACTCCCCAGGACCAAGCAGTAGGCAAATCACCCACTTGAGAGACTGTGGCCTTGCACTCCCCAGCACAGCGCTGTGGGCGTGGAGCCCCCTCCAGGAATAGTGGCGTTGTCCCATCTTCCAGCTGAGGTGCACCCCCTTCACCCTCCCCCTGAGGTGCCTGTTTGTTTTCGACCTGATGCCCCTGCAGTGTTCTCTTCGTATTGAGGCAGGAGTCAAGTGCGGGCTTGGCGTATGAGTTTTGGCCCAGTGCCCAACTGACATTTTGATTGGACAATGTACCGCCTTATTCTCCCAAACTTAAAAAGCAGCAAGCTCATAAAACACGCACCTACCCCAATATATCTATAAAAATGTCCTGAGTAAATTTTGTATTATTCTCTGTGTGCACTTAAACCAAACACCTGCTGCTAAGGTGTAAACCTTTTTTTAAAAAAAGGGGGAAAAACACATTCATAAAGAATAATAGTAGTGCACCACCCTTCAAGCAAACAATTTCTGTACTGAAAAGTCCAATCCTTTTAAAGTGAAATTGTGAAAAGTCTTCTCTTTATTTTCTTCCTCTTTTTCTCAATAATGTATTCAATTATAATAGCAACAGCCAACGCGTTTCGTCCTCCAACATAGGACTTCTTCAGGGATGTAACATAACACATATAATACACGTTGAAAACACAAACAACAAAGGACAAGTACCAACACATTACATATTCAAGGAGTATAAATTGTCTACACATATGGACAAACATAAATATAAGTAACTATTTACATTTATACAAACGGACAAGTAAAAACATAACAAGAAAGAATGGCAAGGGAATTTATTAAATAATCTCTAAAGCAATTGCCAATGTCATATAGTACCAAGAAAGTAACAAAAATATGCCCAGCATAGCCAACTAATAAACTACCTCATCTACATAAAAGGTGACCTATATAAAAACAATTTGTGTAAATCCCATACATGCCATTTTTTATATATCTAATCCATTTCTGACTGGTTTGTCATATCTTGTGTTTCCCTCGTACCCTTGGAGTCACCAGTTGCACATCTAGTATAAGAAGAAAACAGTGCCAATTGACGTATTTTAAAATATTTACTTTAATCACTTCTTTGCCCTGATATGGCCTACTTATATTTTTAAACCAACATTAATCACCGTCGTAATTTTACCATCTAGAAAGGGTGCTAAAATCACATAATTTCATTTAATAAATTCAGTAGTAAATGTCACATCCTCCATATTTTATATCAACAATGGGCAATATCCCACGATGAAATCACCAGTTCAACTGATTTTTCAATACATCCATGGGGAAAAAATATATATCTATAATTTGAACTCTGAGTTCATCCAATTTAAAAGCACTTAGTCCAGATTACAATCACGTTCTCCATATTAATGTATGGTCTTGGTTATACAAACCTAATGTGATCATCAAGGTCAACTTATACCGACTTAATATCCTATTTCAATTTTTTTTTATCTTAAGTCCATACACTACATGGCACCCACACAAAGATTACAAAGGAACCTACTGTAGTTTCCCAAAGTTGTGCAGTCTGTTCAATTTGTGGATCAGCAAAATGATCAAACAAACCAAATCCAACAGGGGCAACCAGAATTTTGAAGAAGAAGATTGAACATGTGATTCTGTTCGTGAAAGAGTATTATATTTTACATTTGTCTTGGTAGGTGCTCCTAAAAAACAGTGAAAGTGCTGAAGTGCGGGTAAGTGGAGGTGATATATACTGTACAGTCAGTGCAAAGAGTGGTATAAAGAAAATTATGAACTTTGAGTGGCTCCTTCAATCCAGGAAGCCCTTAAGTTTCACAAAAATTCCTTTGTAAATGTCTCATCCACTCTTTGGAGATGTGTCAATCTATATTTACATGAAAAATTTCTGGACTAATATGATCAAAGTTATACATGGAGTAATACATTTCTGTTTGTATTACATTTATGGTACAAAGAGAATTTCTTAAGTCTTTTGTATCCCGCGGAAGTCTAGGTTACTTCCCCCTTGCACTGACCTTTAACGCTACTACATTTATTACCCTGGTCATAAGGGTTAGAGGGTATTTGCCTCATTGTTTTACCTGTGGAACACATAGCCATCATGGGTACTGCCTGGAACCACTGCATGCACATTAGTGAAGCTACCACTGGCATCACAGACATCCTGCACATTGATGGAGTGACTGGCGGTGTCTGTTATAGAAGATGTATGCGTTTTGGCGAGCTGGCGGAAAAGCCACATGAGAGCAATCAATTGCACCTAGCATGTGTGGGAAGCGGGACAAGAGGAAGAAATCCCAAGCTACACTTTGCCTTCTAACCAGTGCATGGGGCATCTGTATGTAGTGATGTGCTCTCCTATTGATGCAGCTCAGTACCTGATGCAGGCATCTGGACTTGGTTGCTTGGGAGATACCCACAATGTCACCGGAGGCCATCTGGAACAACTCCGTAGCAAAAAAATGGAGAGCTGCTAGGATCTTGACATTGGCTGAGATGGCGTGGGAGCAGCAGGTCACAGAGTCAAGATCCTGCTCCCGCACACAAACCATTTCCAAGATGATATTAGGGAGAAAACAGTACCTTGCAATTACATCTTGCCTGGACATCCCATGAGGTTGACCCTTTGCCTGAAGATCCTCTCCATTCTCCTCCTCATCCTCATCCTCAAATCCTGCTGTTGGATGACAAGGGCCAAACCAACAAACACATTTAGCGACATGTTGAAAGGTCTGAAAAGGTTTGTTTCTTGCAGCTCTCCTTTTGTGTGAGCAGCAGGGCTGGGATTGGGTGTGGGCTGAGGAGTTTCAGCTGGAGCTGGGTTGGGGGACGGTAGTTACTGACACAGTTGTTTCAGTATGAAGGATTACCTCATCTGGCACGAATGCAGATGATCTGCCCCAAGTATGGACGTAAAGATACTACTCGTAACTCACCTTTTTGAATACCAAAAAGTCATAAATCTAGACTTTTGGTCTAAACTTAGAACAAAAGTCTAAGTTTACCTTTGTGAATCAGGCCCACACACTTTAGCAGTGGTTACAGGGGTAAAGTGCACAGATTCCTAAAGCCAGCAAAAATGTATTCAGCATACAGGCAGGGCAATGGCAACATGTTTGTGGGAGTGACGCCAAGAATGTCAGGCCTTACAATTACTTAAAGGAAAAGTACTACTATTGAAGCTTCTATCTACATAGAAGCGTTATACTCTAACAATCAACTAATAATATATAAGAGACTTACTTTGTCCAACGTTTAGCCAAAAAAGGCTCCGACAGCAGCTGCTACAAACTCGAACTAATGAAAAAAGACTAAAGTCATACAGATGTGGTAAAAGAAAATGGTGTACAAACACAAATTAAACAGATATTGAAAATGACTAATGACCCATAGAACTCAATGGAAAACATAAATATATATAACATTTTTTAAATGTACACCAAATGCAAAAATGTGCAAAAAAGTGTTGAACACATGTATAACATTTTATATGAGTTTTATAATACAAAAAAACATCTCATTGTTTTGTATGAAAAGTAAATTTGAGTAGTAGCTTTGGTTTACATTCATTTTCAGGAGACCAATTTGCAAACTGTTTTTAATAGCCACAGGTATGTAGGTGTTCATTTGCATACAATAGGGTTTTCTGACCATCCTCTCTAAACGTCCGAAGACAGAAAATCTTCCATATTGCTGGTCTTCCACTGTCAGAAGTGGACTTTACTATCCAAAAATTACACTTATTCTAACTATGCATTGTATTCTAATTGCAATGAAATAGCACACTTACCACCTTGAAGAATCATAAAAGTGCTTCATGGTGAGTAGCATGCTACTCCAGGACGCAATGTGTGTGATTTAGTTAATTTACGGCCTCATTTTGAGTTTTGAGGATGGGGATGCTCCATCACAAACGTGATGGATATCCCGTCCACCATTTGATGATTCCATTATGTCCTATGGACATTGCAATACGACAGACAGGATATCTGTCACGTTTGTGATGGAGTAACCCATCTGCCAAACTCTAAATCAGGCCCTTAGTTTTTTTTTTATCACCAAGTTTAGTCTTGTGTTCTCAGAAGAAACTTTAACATGCAGTGTTGAATTATTAGCATGCAAATGACGATGTTTTGAAGCACTTTTTCGGTGGACAGAAAAAGTCATGATCAGTGGATTAATCTAGTTATTATTATTAGTAGTAGTAGTAGGTCAACAACAATAATAATAACAATAATAATAATCATTACCATCATCTTTTCGCACATGGTTGAAATTTAATAATTTTGTCCTATGTTCTTTAGATATATTGCATGCACTTTATATAGGATCATGGAGATTAAGGTAAGATTGAGTAGGTGGAAGCTAAAAGTGTGTGTGAATGGTAAGATACATGAAAGCAGTTGGAAATAATTAATGCAAGAAGTATATTTGTGCAAACATGCAAATGCATAGTGAGGTGAGCAGGTGTTGTTAGGAAGTGGTATTCGATATATAGTGCTGGAAAGGCATTCAATTTAGCATTTGGTGGTTGATGATAGGTGATACATGCAAGAGTAGATGGGGAAGGAGAAATATCTGATTGGCAGGTGTCAAAAGTCCTTTTTGTACAGGGACATGGGAAGAGTTGATGGATGTTACATGGAGGAAGGTGTTGCAGCATCTTCTGTAATCCGATTGTTTGTTAATGGTGTTGGCCTGTTTCCTTTGACACCTCTTGGCACATCAAAAACGTTTGTAAATTGGCCTCACCAAGTAGATGATTTTGAAAGTCCACGGCCCATATTTATGTGCTTTGTGGCGCAGGGCAGAGCAGCATGTCACTTTGCTGCACTGCCCTGCATCACAGGGAAAGGACAGAAATTAGAAGTATTTAAAAGAATACTGCATATTCCTGTCCTTTCCCCTGCGCTGGTGCCCTTTTGGCAACCTAGCACCAATGCAGGCACCCTTGCACATCGTGAAAGGGTGCCTGCATTGCATGCAGGATTATCTTGGTGCAGAAAGGGACACCTTCCTGCACAAAACAATCCTCAAATGATTTTTCCTCTACGTGTGCTGCAAAATGCAGCATACATAGCAAGAGGGAAAAAGAGGAGAAATAAACCCATTTCTCCTCGTTAAACCTCTCCTAGCGAGGCGTTTTTTTTTAATGCATTCCCAGGTTTACCATTTCTTGTAAATCTGGGAGTGTCAAAATCTAAGGATGTTGTCTAAGATCACCCATGGAAACCCCTCCCTTACGCAGAGTAATGTAATGCATCAATTTGCGCTTCATCACATTACTCAAGATTAATGAAGCCAGGCAGGGCCATGCCAGGCAGCCTTGCATAGCTTCAAAAATCTCACTTAAGGTTTGTGTGGTGCAAGAGAGACCTAAAACAGGTCACAAATATGGCCCTCAGTTTGTTTCCTCCCAAGAAAATCTCAAACTATTTACAATCTTTTGTAAGTAACTGCAGTGCCAAATTAATCCGCAGTTTTCATTTTCCTGAAGCTAGATTTGACTGAAAGAGGTGTTTTTGATATGAGGTTCCATTATCTGTTAGCACAACTAGCTCAGGTAGCACACTCACACGGACAGGTTATGACGTGCACAGTGTACAGTCATGTCACATCCCATCTCTATTGCATTCATACATTTAGGGCTTGGTGACCTAGCCTTAAGTAAGCCTGCACAAAAAAGGGATGAAATGTTGTTCCAATCACATTCCCTTATAATGAAAAGGTCAAATCATTACTTCACTTGACTGGAAATGACACAATATATGAAACTTTCCAATGAGGATGCCATGGATGTTTCACTTTCATGTCAGTGATCGTAATGGGACCGGAAAATGTCACAAACAATTTTTAGGAAGGGAAAAAAATCACACTTGGAAAATGTATTTTGGGTTTGTTGATTTTCTTGTAGGAGTGTAAACACATCTACAGTAAAAGGTGAACTCCATAGGAAATAGAAATATAAAAAAAGGAGGGCTCTATCTACATAAACACAGGACCATATGTGAAAACGTGACTTGAAATCCCAAAGTTTTTCTCTAAATTATAATCATCGGCATGCTCGCCTGCATGACTGACTACCAATCTCTTATTTTCACATCCACATGCTTTTTTGTAATGTACTGCTTCTAAATCAGTGATGAAAGCACAGACATCTAACAAAATCAAATAGCTCAGGCCACCAACTCAGCATTTTGGGAATCCGTCTTGTTTTTTGTCTGATGTACTTTACACACCTTTCTTAAAACACACAAGGCAGGAGTATCTAGTGACAGTACGCACAGTAACCCCGTGGCTTGGCCACGTTTCTGTGTAATGTTACAAGCAGGCCTGTTTGGCGAGAACTATGAGAGATCACCCTTATTTCACCAGAAACAACAAAGGAATAGATTATCAAAGAACATTTTTGGAAAGATTCACACATTTTAGGATTTGTTTTTCCAAGAAACATTTTATTGATGTTTTCAGTCATTACCATGTTACACCATTTCATAGACAAAACTACTTCTCCTCCTTCCCCCTAAGTAGCCCTTTGGAGAGGGACAGAGTGGTATAATAAAACAGACTCAGAGCACTTGTTTATCCTTGATTAATCGGAGAAAAGTATTAGCACATCAGAAACATCAATAATCATGGAAACTGGCTAGTTTCATCGATCTCTGCATATAATTCTGCAGTCCACTGTAGATCCATTTTTTATTTCATCATGTCGTGTCCCTAGCAAGATTGTTACTAGATCAGGCTGTAGATAACCCAGTACCACTTTGACACGCCCTGTAATCGACGTCCAGAATTTTTTTATTCGAGGACAAGACTGTGGTGTCTAAACCCCAAAAAGGGCTTAGACACGTTGTGAGCGTTACGCAATGCGGTACAAATAACTCATGCGACTCTGTGGTTATTTGCTCGGGTCGGCGTGGCTGGGTGCGGCCTTTGTGCGAGAGGAGCCCGTCAGCACGGGTCTCCGTCTCTGTGTCGCGGCTCCGATAACCCTGATCCACGCCTCTCTTTATTTTTATAGCTCCGGGCCGGAGGCCACGGAGCAAACCAGTAATCCTTAACAGAGAGGTGAAATCCCTCGGAAACATCCGGGGATTTCACCCGGGGTGCTACACAACACAAAACACCCCTCCTTGACACAGAGTGTTCACTGGCCAGTTACATCACTGGCCAGCGACATTACATTCCTCCACAAAATGCAAAACAACAAAAACACACCACCCAGAATAATGAGTCACTAATCACACAAATGATCACGTAGACGGATGGAGGGACGGGGATTATTACGCAAACCATATCTGGTGGATCCGGATCGTTGAGACGCCACCTCAGTGGCTAGACCACCAGTCACTTGTTCAGTCGGGATAGACACAGGAGCACCCACAGTGTGACTCTCAGACCCACTCGGTGAAACGCCATCTTCAGGCCCTATAAACACCGGACCAACCTCGTCAGCCTCACCAGCACCTTCTTCTCGAGTGTCTCCCGCATCATGAAACCTCTTAAACAGCGACACATTGTGGGTCACCGTATCACTACCAGGCTGGGCAACCATAGCAGACCCATTCCGTTGAACAATTCTCCATGGGACCGAAGAAAACGGCGTACGAAACTTACTACCAGGCAGGGTCTGCGTTAGCAATACTTGATCACCGACTTTCAGGTCAGACGCTGTTGCTCGTCGAGCACGGCTGAACCGTAGATTAGCCATCCACCGTTTTTTCTGAACCAAATCTCAGGCTATCTCAGGCGGAACCCAGGAGGAATGATGAGGAATAGCATCAATAGATGCCCTCCCAAAGGCGACATGACTCGGTGCTCTGCTAGTGGTGGAATGAGGCGTCTGTCGATAGTTCCGTAGAAACGAGAAAATGGCGTATTCAACAGACTGGCCACCGGCCAACGCAATTCTAATCACCTTATTCAAAGTCCGCATGAACCACTCGACCTCCCCGTTGGCTTGAGGCCAACGCGGGGTGATCCGGCGATGACGGGTGCCAGTAATCTTCAGATACTCAGCCAGTTCCTTGCTTTGAAAAGGTGGCCCATTGTCTGTCTTAATCTCGCCGATAAGACCATGAGTGGCCATAGTTTTTTCTAACCCAGAAATCACCACCTCCGCCGTGAGGGCAGGAATAATTTCGACCTCAGGATACTTTGAGAAATCATCAATGATGACCATGGTATGGCGACCATCGGGTAAACTGCCAAAATCAAGACTCGCTGAGACCCAGGGACCTGTTGGGGTCGGCTCAGTCTCGATGGGAACAGGCCTGTTCAATTCACCAGTAGCCTGACACCAACGGCACGACCTAACCAAACGCTCAACCTTTTCGTCCATCAGGGGAAACCACACCTTGGACCGGAGGCGGCTCTTCGTTTTGGCCATCCCTTGGTGGCCATTGTGTGCCAACTCAACGACTTTGGTAGTGAGAGATGATGGGATAACCAATCGACTTCCCCTCAACAGACACCCTTGAGAGTCAGTGGTGAGCTCCTCCTTTACGCTATACAGACTTCCAATGACACGTTGAGACTCAATGTTCAACAAAGGCAACTGACCTTTGATATGGTGCCACTGATTATTCTGGATGGCTGTCATGATTTTCTGCAGGCACTCATCCGACTTAGTCGCTTGTATGATCTCATTCATAGTCATGGGCAAAGGCTGGGATCGATCGGTTACATATCTAACATATTCTTCAGTCTCTTTCGCTTCTTCAACCTCCACCTCTGAGGCACTTCTGGGATGTCTCGACAGATAGTCAGCCGGGTTTTCGGATCCCGGGCGATATTCTAACTGGCACCGATAATCTTGCAATTGTAGCATCCATTTCTCAATTCTCGGCGGGGGCTTGGAAGCGGTTCCATTGAACAGAGGAAGCAACGGCTTATGGTCAGTGGTCACAATAAACGGGCGGCCATACACGTAAATATGGAAATGTTTGCAACCCCAATGGACAGCAATAGCTTCTTTTTCAATTTGTGAATAACGCTGTTCTGTGTCAGTGAGTGAACGGCTGGCATAGGCAACAGGAGCCCACATACCTTCTCCCTGTTCCTGCAAAAACACAGCACCTAAACCTTTTGGCCCAGCGTCAACAGCGACCTTGGTATTTTTATTTGGATCTAAATATTTCAGCACAGTCTCGCTGGACAAAGCCTCTTTGATCTTGTCGAACGCTGTCTGTTCAGTAGACCCCCACTTCCACGACTCAGAAGCTTTGATGAGATTCCTTAGAGGCTGGGTCAGGTTGGATAAATCTTTTATAAATCGACCACAGTAGTTTACCATTCCTAGGAAGCTTCTGACCTCTGTGACTATTGTGGGCGGGGGCGCCTCCTTGATGTCGTTTACCTTTGCGGGATCCGGGGCAACCCCTCTCTCCGAGAACGTGTAGCCAAAAAATTGTATTCTGTCTCTTAGAAATTCACACTTTTGCCGATGCAATGTGAGTCCGGAATCCTGAATGCGTTGTAGGACCTTCTGTAGTCGGGCATTGTGTTCTGCAATGGTGGGGGCATGGACAAGAATATCGTCACTGACATTTATTGTTCCAGGCAACCCTACCAACAGCTCCTGGATAACGTTTTGGAATACTTCAGCAGTGCTTGATACCCCAAAACTCAGACGTTTATACCTCCGGAGCCCCACATGTGTAGAGAAAGTCGTTATGTAACGGGACTCCGGGGCCAACACCAGCTGGTGGTACCCAGACCGGAGATCAAGCTTCGAGAACCACCTAGAGTCACTGAGCTCTCCCAAGATGTCATCAATCGTAGGGGTCAGGTGTCTTTCTCTCTTGATGGCAGCATTCGGGAGACGCATGTCCACACAGATTCTCACCTCGCCTGGTTGTTTGGGCTTCCGAGCTACCACAATGGGAGATACCCAAGAGGTGGGCCCAGAAGCCTTCTCAATGATCCCGGCTTTCTCCAAGTTGTCTAACTCTTTCTCCACCTGGGGTCGGAGATGGAACGCTATTCGCCGATGGCGGAGGGCTACCGGTTGGACTGTGTGATCAATGTGGAGTTTGATCTCTCGGCCTCGGAGACAACCAATGCCATTAAATATTCCATCGTATTGGGCTACCAACTCAGTCACAGATTCTTGGTGGATGCTGAGTGCGAACGTCACTATTTCTAACTCCTCCGCCGCCTGACAGCCTAAGAGCATGCCAGTTCCTCCCTCCGTCACATAGACCTTCGCCGATATGGAGTGCAGTCCATGGGTGATGGTGGTCTGGAACATGCCTCCCAGGGAGAGGGGAGTGCTCTGTCCATATGCATATACCTTGACATTTGTCTTGGTTAGTGCTGGAGTCGGGAACATTTGGCAATGTTCTTCCGCTGCCAGTAGGTTTATGGAGGCTCCCGTATCCACTACAGCGACCACTTCATGGTGGCCCATGAGTATCTGGCATTTTGGAAGTTGCGCTTGACAATGGCTGGTAGGTCTGACCGCGAATAAGGAGTGGACGACATGAATAACTGTTTCGTCATCATCCATGTCACTCCCTCGCTCTGATTTTTCAGGAGGAGCGTCTTCGAGCGTGATGTTGACGGCTGCCCCTCGGGTGCTTTTGGACCTGCAGACCTTTGCGAAATTATTCATTTTTCTGCAGCCAGAGCATACTTTTCCCCTTGCCGGACAGTCGGAGGCTCGGTGTGGCACTCCACCACAATACCCACACTGTCTGGGGCGTGGACTACTCACTTTTTGTGGGGTTTTCTTCCTGGGTGTCATGACTGTATTGGTTAACTCTTCTTTTATGGGATGCTGCAATGCTGCCTCCATGTGTGAAGCCCTGGCTTTTGAGAGCTCCTTTGTGCGGCCCAGCTGTAGAATGTCCGGTAACGATTTTCCAGATTCCTCTAGGATGCGTTCCCTGAGGGGGAGGGAGGCACACCCTTGTATTAATTGTCCTCGGACTTCTTCAGTCTCATCATTAAATCTGCACGTGCCCGCTAGTTCTCTTAGCCTTAGGTGGAAGGCATCTAGCGATTCGTCCATCTGTTGCCTCGCTTGTCTAAATATAAACGTCTCGTAATCAGTATTGACCATTGGCTCGAAGTGGCGGTTGAGGGCAGCTATGAGTGTCGTATGTGTTTTGGGTGCATCTTCCACAAGGTTTTTCGATATCTTATATATGTCCTTACCTCCTATGTGGATGAGCATGGCACGTTTCTGGTCATTAGCTTCCTTCGTGGCCTCAAAGAATAACAATACTCTTTCTACCCATTCTCTCCACTTTGGCGCTTGCGTAGAGGGAGCCCCTTCTACCACAAATGGTTCTACTGGAGGTATTGCAGACATTGTGGCTGGGGTGATGTTAGATAGGTCTCTTGCCGCTGTGCCTGTGTGAAAAGGTACCTATTATTGTTCGGTGCCTGATTACCGGCTATGGGGAGGGACACTTGTACTCACTGTGTCCTGATATGCCCCCTTTTGTGTTTCAGCTTCCATGTGGATTCTCCTTCTTATATTCAAACACGTCCTCCCGTTTTGTTCTCCTCTTCAAAGGACAAAAGGGCGAGAACATTTCAGTATGGGCGCTTTTCTTAGTTATTCTTCTGTATCTTGTATGTGTTTTCCTCTTTTTTTTTGGGCTGCCCGCCTGCCGCACGAGCACCGCGATAGGCACGCGGCCGCAGCGGGACTCGAGCCCAAAGGCGTGGATTCGCCTTCCTCGTCGCCAATTTGTGGTGTCTAAACCCTGAAAAGGGCTTAGACACGTTGTGAGCGTTACGCAATGCGGAACAAATAACTCACGTGACTCCGTGGTTATTTGCTCGGGTCGGCGTGGCTGGGTGCGGCCTTTGTGCGAGAGGAGCCCGTCAGCACGGGTCTCCGTCTCTGCGTCGCGGCTCCGATAACCCTGACCCACGCCTCTCTTTATTTTTATAGCTCCGGGCCGGAGGCCACGGAGCAAACCAGTAATCCTTAACAGAGAGGTGAAATCCCTCAGAAACATCCGGGGATTTCACCCGGGGTGTTACACAACACAAAACACCCCTCCTTGACACAGAGTGTCGACTGGCCAGTTACATCACTGGCCAGCGACATTACAAAGACCACCATATATGCCGATCATCTCCCTTCATCCCACACTCCCTCTAATTCATCCCCGTTGCACTACTGTGATAACTTTTTTCAGGTTTATATTTCTGTCCATAAGTTATAACAATTATTTTATTTTCACACATGGTTACTTACATAGACTAAATTAACATAATTACACTTGAAACGAGTTTCTTGTGACATGTAGAAGTGAAGGTATCATGTGTTTTAGTGAGGCCATATATCAGTATAAATCTCCATTTTGAAGAATATGGCTGCCATCTGTGACAGTCACTCCTGTCCCCAAATGCGCATTCGCTCTCAATATAGCTAGACATAATGATTCATTTTTGCTACAGTAGTTGCCCTGTTAATGTTGAATCTTCTCTGGTACAGATGTAAAATTGCAACAAGTATCCATGTATTACATTACTTTACTGGTTTTATTCATTCAGGGAAAGTCTTTATATGAAACAGTTCATATTTGTTTGAACATCACCGATGACATTAGCACAGAGGGTGCTGAATAATTATTAGAGAATTGTGATGGTTCATGTGTGTTAAGGCAATAATGTTTATTTTGTTTGTGTTCTAATTTGCTAAAGAAATTATATTATTGCTCACACCACAATGAGTTTGCAGGATTACTAATAATTCTATCAAGAATTGTGTTTAACACCCCTCGATTTGGGAGTGAGCCAGAAGACTATCCTATTCTACTAGTGATGTTTTGTTTTTGCTGCTCATTTGGGACTTAAAATAATTTGTCATTTTAAATACTCTGTGTAACCCAGCTTTGAGTTTGAGAACCTTCAAGACCTTTAATTTTTAATTGAGATAGAACTCAATATTGAGTGGTCCCCACCATGCTTTACTTTGTTTACTCTCCTAAATTGATGATCAGGGGGTACCTTAAATTGTTATTTAAAACCACCTCCGATCCAGTAATCTGTGGAAGAACAGAATGGAGCAAGTTTTAGGGTGTCTAAATTGTGGAGTACAGTTTTTCTCCCACACATCTATTAATCTGCCTCACTTTCATTGGAGTTCTATGCCATACCATCAACTCTAATTTGTACACTTTTGCAAACTTGAGGGCCACCTGATCAGCGTTACTGCCGTTATTGCGAACAAAACCTCAATATTTCATTCATGTTGCTATTTATTCATGTATGGCCTGTGGATATTGAGCCCTGCATTCATAAAAATAAAAAAAATACTCAAAATAATGCCTTTTGGTGTAGAGTAGGTGACAAAGAACTTTTCCAATTGGGTAAGGAGTCTAGACGCTGCTTCTTAAAACTGGAACTAATGCATACGATCAGTCTACTTTATTTTAAACTACTTTTTACATTGCTTTAATGATTTAATCTCCCTACCCAAGAATAAAGCTGTAAGCATCCTACATCCTCCCTCTGACCAGTAGGCAAACTCCTACCCACTTCTTCCCAGAGTAAAATCTGAGTCATGCAGAAGGGGAGTGTAATGGCAGGGAGAAGAAATTAGGCCCGTCCTCTTGTGAGTGAGTCCTATATTTGTAAAGTAGGGTATAATAACTCTAAATAGTAGCACAGGAGAGGTTTAGCGGGTTTAGGCGGTTTTGGGCAGCCAAGGTATTGCCTACAAGGAGATGCCACATCACAGACTCATCCTTACAGTGTCATTCAGTCTCATATAGGGACCAGTCAAGGAGTACTCTCTGGGAGGCTTGCTAATAGCATTTCCCATCCGGTAATCTGTGTTCAACTGATCTATTCACATTCAAGAGCTCCATGATAAGTGTGATTTTTTACCTGCATAGATAAAGGCATCTATTGCCAACTGGAGGGTCTTCATGTCTTTTCCATGGATCTTCATTGGTAGGGCTGTAAAGATATATAATAATATCGGTAGGATATTAAGTTTCCCCTCTGCCACTCTACCTCGCCAGGAAAAGTAGAGATTCTGCCATCAACAGATATCAGTAGTGAGTGCACTGAGAAACCTGGTGTCATTCGTAAGGTAGAAGGAATGGAGCTCTGGTGTGATTTAAATACCCAGGTATTTCATTTTGTCCTTAGCCCATTGAAAATGGATTTCAGTTGATAGATGATCTTTCACTCTTTCATGTCGTACCTATGAAAGAGAAAACAGGAAAGAATCTTTCTTCATAGTCATCACCCCGGGCATCACAAATAAAGAAATAAACTTGGTAATTACATTACGACTTAGTTTCTGAACAGGTTGTATTTACATTCAATATAAATCAACTAAACACTTCATCTCAGAGGGCAGAAAAAATTACAAAGGGCCTGATGTAGAGTATGGTAGACAGGTTACTTCATCACAAACGTTATCCCGTCCTCCATATTGCAATGTCCATAGGATATAATGGAATCGTATTATGGTTCATAGGATATCTGTCACGTTTGTGATGGAATAACCCCATCTGCTAAAATCTAAATGAGGCTCAACGAGAGGAGGGAAACATGCAAACTATCCATGTAAAGAACAATCATGGGAAAATGAGCAAAACCACAAAAAATAAATGTGAAAATCTCAATTTCTGAATACAATGTATTGTCTCTGAATCAAATGTACTCATTCAATGTGTTCAAATAGTTTCTCATCCATGTTGTTAATGGCAGTTTCTGCAAGATTAGCTCTAGTTTTTTTGCCTCCCTGCCCCTATTTTTCTGATTTTCTTTTTATTGGTTTTAGGACTCTGGGCCCTTTACCATTGCTAGTCAGTGCTAAAGTGAATGTGCTCTCTCCCCTAAAACATGGTATGATTGGCTTACACCTGTACTGGCTATTTAATTTACCTGTAAGTACCTTGTAAAGTGGTATCCCATATATCTAAGGCATGTAAAAGAAATGCTACTAGTGGGCCTAAAGCAATGATTGCGCCACCCACAGAAGTAGCCTTTCAAACTTGGCTCAGGCCTGCCACTGCAGTGCCTGTGTGAGCACTTTACTGCCACCTTGACTTGGCATTTCATAATACTTGCCAAGGCCTAAACTCCCCTTTTATTACACTTAAGTCACACCTAAAGAAGCCCCTATTTGGCCCTGTGGGCAGGGTTCTGTGTAAGTAAAAGGTAGGACATGTACCTTTAGGTTTTACATGGCCTAGTAGTAACAAACAGCCTATTTGGTTTTTCACTGTTGTGAGTGCTGCTCCTCTCATGGGTTAGGAGTAGGAATTTCCTTATATACTTTTAAGTGGTAATTTCTGATCTGAAAGGAGTATCATTAGCATGTTGGGTATGTTTGGAATGGTAGTGAAAAATCCTGCTTACTGGTGTAGTTGGATTTTGCATTACTATTTCAGAAATGCCTCTTTTAGAAAGTGGGTATTTCTCCGTTATAACTCTAAGGGCCAGATGTAGCAACTTCTGAGTTTGCGACACGCAAATTGCGAGTCTGAGCGACTCGCAATTTGCAAGCCGCAAACCCGGATGCAAGATGGTGTCCCTGACACCATCTGCGAATTGCAAGGGGGTCGCAAAGACCCACCTCATTAATATTAATGAGGTGGGTCGCAATTTGCGACCCCCTTGCAATTCGCAGCACTCACATGGATGGTGGCCTGCTGGAGACAGCAGACCACCATGTCTGTGACTGCTTTTTAATAAAGCAGTTTTTTTTTTGTATTGCAGCCAGTTTTCCTTAAAGGAAAACGAGTTGCAATACAAACGAAAAAATGAAACGTGTCAGTTTCATTTTTTCAGAGCAGGCAGCGGTCCATAGGACCACTGTCTGCTGTGAATCTTTTTTTGCAGGGCCATTCGGGGAAGGCGTCCCATTGGGACCCCTTCCCTTTTGCAAATGGGTTACCACCAGTGTGACACTGGTGGCAACTGCGAATTGCACCCCTTCCTATTTGCGAGTCGCATTCCCATTTTGCGAGTCGGTAACCAGGTTACCGACTCGCAAAATGGGAATGAGCATTGCTGTGCTTTTTGCATGTCGCAAACAGCGAAATTCGCTGTTTGCGCCATGCAAAAAGCTTCGTACATCTGGCCCTAAGTGTTTTGCAGCCTGACTCCAATTCACTTCTAGGACTGACTGACAGTTACACTTTGTGCATGCTTTCCAAAGAGCCATAACACAGGAAAGACTGGGTGTAACATGAGCATTCATCTGCATACTGATAGTCTTTCTGGGCTGGTAGAAGGAGAGGTCTTTCACACCTTTCTTATCAGTAGGGTGCACGCTGCCCTCACAGAAAGGGCTGATTTATCCCCTACTGATGTCTGGAGCCAGGGCTGGGTTGAAAACAGTTTGTTGTAACCCCTAAGTAAAGGGGTTCTGACCCCATGTTTCAGAGCACTTTTGTGACTGGGACCAAATCTTGGTTAGAAGGACTGCAACGTTGCTCACAGCACTCATCTAGACTGCTCTTCTGCTGTTGCCCTGCTGCATACTACTTGCAGGGTGGCCCAAATGACTCACTGGATAGCTTTTGTTTTTGTTGTCCTGCTGTCAGCTGCTCCCTGACTTTGTTTGACTAAGGCACTGCAGTGCTGCCAGGGGAGATCACCATTGGAATTGGCTGGTCTGCCTGCTCACTGCTGTCTGCTTGTGCCCCCCAAGTGTTCTCCCAGGAGCCCAGAGTGTGGTGAACACTGGTTGTTGCCCCTGTCCTCTGCAACCACAGCGCATGGTGAGCACATCATTTTCCACTTTCTGGCAAGCTGCGCATAGAGAGTGCTTTTATTGGCTAGCCCAGCGGATGGGCAAGCACTGGTTACCACTCCTAGTTCCGCAGGTATGGTGAGGGGGTGAAAGTAGCCCCTGGAGTCAGACATGCTACCCTGGTTACTTTGGACAGACCTTCTGGTAAATCGGAAGAGCGTGGACCTTTGCGCTGCTGAGGAGATCCAGTTTCAACTGTGAAGATGGATGTAGGAGTTGTACCAGGCTCACTTCCTGAAGAGCCGATAACCACTCGTCCCCGGGGCTCCCTGGAGTTGGCTGCATCACCTGGCAACTTAGCGTCAGCCCTGCCATGAGAGAAGCTCAGTGCATGCCAAGTCCGGAAAGGCTAGGACAGGCAGAAGCGAGCACAAATCTGGAGGTCTCCAGTGGCCAGTGAGGTCGCCTTGGTGTCGTGGAGTTGCTCTGTAACCTGGGGGATACCAGGTACTGTGCTTATCTCTCATAGCTTCTGTACACCGACACTGGCAGCTGCTGGGGTTGATTCAGCATGCAAGGAAGAACCTGACGAGGTCTTCCCATTGGGATACTCAGTGGGTGGGCATTTCTCCCTGTGTGGTCCTGCCGCAGGCAGTGAGCACAGTTCCCCGGGTGAGGCCCAGGCGGAGGGCACAGTTTTGCTAAGTTAGGAACTCACCTGGGAGTAGAAGGCCCCGATCACTGCCAACACACTTGCCACAGACGAAAAAGCCCTGTGGTTGCTGTGTGCCAAAACCTACCTTATTTAACCAGGTAAGAGAACAGATGTACCAGCAGCCGACGATTGTCAGTCATGCATTTCCTAAACCCCCTTTGTAGAGCTTACACTAATAGGAAGATCTTTGTTTCTAAAATTTGACGCCTATGAGGATCAAACCATGTACCATTCTAATGATACCAGCATGTACCATTCTAATGATACAAGCCTGCCTTGCTTGCTTCAACAGAATACTGAGTCCTATGGTAGGGATTATAAATTATGCCCAATAGCTGATGATTCAGGTGCTCATGTGGTGTATACTGTGATGATTAATGTTCTTTACTGCTATATGATCTGAGCTATTATGATTTATATTATTTTCCCCCCAAGGGTATATGCAATATAGAAGTCTATTTTTACATAACCCTGTGTGAAGCCTCTTTTTTGTGGTGTACTCATTGGGCCACTGGTGTGAGTGAGGTGTGCAAATGCCTTACAAATTGGTTCTGGGGATAAGCTTGACTGCTCTGCACCAAACTACCAGAGGGTGAGCATAGGTTATCTTTGGTGTGTAACTTACTTGCCCTCACTAGTGTGGTGGGTTCTGTCTGGCTATTGTACACACCCTAGCAAACTAGAAATGCTATTTCTAACATTGGTGATCAGCAGCAGGGAGGACAGGACTTGCATTTACGTGATACCACAGTGATTCATTGTTGCACTACAAACTCTGCACTTAGACCATTACATGTGTGTTTTGTTTTTCTCCTGTTCGCTCAAATTAGTCATAATTTTTACTGTTTACTCCTCTTGGTGTTACTCTTGTTGTTTACACTTGTGTTGTTGTACCTTGCCAAAATTAGGTTAATCTTTGACCTAGCTGACCTCTTGGCTTACAATATCGATGAGTTAAAGGTTTTCTGCAGGGAAAAGGGCCTAACTCTGAGTGAGGAATCCAACAAGTGGGTCCTTTGGAGAGCCCTATTTAATTTTGAAAAGGCACACTGGGAAGCAACTGGTGGGAATCAATGGCTAAAGAGGACCAGGAGGGTAGTGGATTGGAGGAGGCTGCTGGGAAAGACCCTAAAAATGGTAAGGCTTCTTAGTGGGAGAGTTCCCAACCCAGACCCCAAGAGGGTAGTAACCCTGAGGAGTTTGAAGAGGAGGGATACAATGACTGGGCAGGTACACCAGTAGAGAGAGAGGACCCCAAGGATAGGGAGTCCCTTGCTGGGTTTAATGCCATGAGTGGTTGTGAGAAAGTAGCCTCTTTCTAGCATGGTTACCCCCATTTCTGGCCTGTTTGTCAGTATGTTTGACTGTTTTGTCAGTATGCTTGACTGTGTCACTGGGATCCTGCTAACCAGGATCCCAGTTCTTATGCTCTCTCTGTTCCCAAATTTGTCACTGCATACTGGTAACCCAGTATTTAATTCCAAATTTTCATATTTGTGACCCCTTATAAGTCCCTATGATATGGTACTGAGATACCCAGGACATTGGGGTTCCAGGGAATACCTATGAGCTGCAGCAATACTTTTGCCACCCATAGGGAGCCCATGCAAAAGCTTCTCCAGGACTGCCATTGCAGCCTGCGTGAAATGGTGCATGCACCACTTCACAGTCATTTACACTGCACCAGGTTACTCATAAGTCACCTATATGTCAGGCCTTCCAACCCTGACGGGTGGGTGCATTGTATCTGTATGTGAGGGCACCCCTGCACTAGCAGAGGTGCCCTCACGTTGTCCAGGACTATTTTCCCGGACTTCATGAGTGCAGGGACTCCATTTTACATGTGCACTGGACATAGGTCAATACCTATGTCAAGCTTCACAATGGTAACTCTGAATGGGGCCATGTAAGGTGTTTAACACCTAGGAATTGTACCCCAATACTGATTCCAGTATTCATTTTACAATTCCATACACTCTGGGGACTCCACAGTAGATCCCCAATACTGCCATACCAGCCTTTTGAGGTTTTCCAGGCAGCTGCTGCCACCTCACAGACAGGTTTCTGCCCTCCTGTTGCTTGGGCCTCTCAGGCCCAGGAAGGCAGAATAAAGCATTTCCTTTGGGAGAGGGGTACTACACCCTCTCCCTTTGGAAATAGGTGTTACAGGCATGGGGGGGTAGCCTCCCAGAGCCTTTGGAAATGCTTTGAAGGGCACAGATGGTGCCCTCCTTGCATAATTTAGTCTACACCGGTTCAGGGACCCCCAGTTCCTGCTCTGGCATGAAACTGGCAAAGGAAAGGGGAGTGACCACTCCCCTGTCCATCACCACCCCAGGGGTGGTGCCCTGAGCTCCTCCATAGTGAGTCCCTGGGTTTTGCCATCTTGGATTCCATGGTGGTGTGGCACTCGGGAGCATCTGAGTAGCCAGTGCCAGCAGGTGACGTCAGAGCCCTCTCTTATTGGTGCCCACCTGTGTAGCTGACCAATCCCCCTTTCAGGGCTATTTAGTGTCTCTCCTCTGGGTGTTTCCTCAGATTTGAATTGCAAGACTCCAGCAGGAATCCTCTGAATCCTTTACTTCATCCTCTGCCAACAGAACTGCAGCTGAACCCTCCAGGAACTCTAGAAACTGCAACAAAGATGCAAAGATGACTTCTGCAACATTGTATCTTCTGCTCCTGCCAGCAACTACAACTGTTTCCAGGTCGTGCATCCTCCGACAACTGCCTGTTTTCAGCCTGCACCAGAAGAACACAAGGAATCGCCTGTGGAGTGATGGAGTCACTTCCCTGCTTCAGCAAGCACCCCTCTGCAGCAACGACCGGTGGCGTGGGTCCCCTCTCCTGACAACGAGCATGGATCCAGCAACAGGTGGTGGACTAAATTGACCCTGATAGTCCCAAGGTCCAGCTGTCCAACTTTGGTGGAGGTAAGAGCTTGCATTCCCGCGAAAGACAGTGCCCCTGTGTACCATGTGATTTGCAGTTGCCAAGGCTTGTGTGTGCCCTTCCAGAAAGTCCTTTGTGCACAGCACAGCTTGGTCCCCCAGCACTCCATCCTGCGGCGAACAGCTTCCTGAGTGGTTCTCTGGCGGCGAGGGATCCCTTTGTATCGTGCTGAGTGAGCCTCCATTTGTACCTTCTTTGTCCCCATGCTGTGGGACTCCTGTGCACACTGCCCGGTCATCTGAGGGCTCTCTGAGTTGCTGCGAGCCCCCTCTGTCTCTCCCTTCTGGGTAGGGCCACCAGGTCCCTCCTGGTCCTGGGCAGCGCCATTTTCTGCTAACCGCGAGCTTTGCGTGTGCCAAGGCTTGTTGGCGGAATCCAGTGATGCAAAGCAGACCGCAATCATACATCCGGCGTAGAACATCTTCTGCACTAACCAGGAACCTGCATCTGTCTTTTTTTGTTCAATACTGACTTTGTCTTCTCACCAGTGGTTCTTCTTTTGCACCTTCATCCGGGTTGGCATGGGCTCCTGTTCTCCCTGAACTCTTCCGTGCTTCTTGGACTTGGTTCCCTTCTTCCACAGGTCTTCAGGTCCAGGAATCTATCATTGGTGTCTTGCAGTCTCTTCTGGTTCTTGCAGAATCTTCTATCACGACTTCTTGTGTGTTCTAGGAAACTTACTGTGATTTACTCCTGTTTTCCTGGTCACTGGGGTGGGTTCTATTACTTACCTTTGATGTTTTCTTACACTCCCAGCGCCCCTATACACACTACACTTGTCTAAGTGGGGACCCGACTTATGCATTCCACTATTTTAGTATAGTTATATGGTTTGTGTTCTCCCTAGGCCCATTGCAACCAATTGTGATTTTCACTATTTGCACTGTTTTTACAGCAATTTCTGTATTCTAGCGCATATACTGTGTATATTACTTACCTCCTAACGAAGTGTAGTCTCTAAGGTAGTTTCGGCATCGTGTCACTAAAAATGAAGTACCTTTATCTTTGTAACACTGAGTATTTTCTTTCATGTGTGAGTACTGTGTGACTACAGTGGTATTGCAAGAGCTTTGCATATCTCCAATATAAGCCTTGGCTGCTCAGTTACAGCTACCCCTAGACAGCCTAGCTTCTAGACACTGACTACATTTCACTAATAAGAGATAACTGGACCTGGTATAAGGTGTAAGTACCTCTGGTACCCACTACAAACCAGGCCAGCCTCCTAAAGCGGTGTCACCTCCCATACCCTGTCCACTGAGGAGCTCAAGGATAGACAGGCTGTGAGAGACCTGAGGTTGCAGCTGTTGCAGCTAGCTGTCGAGGAGAGAAGGCCTTAGATCAGGAGAGGATGGGACAGGCTGAATGGGTCTTTGACTGGGAAAAGTTTACTTTTGAGAAAAGGAAACAGACCCAGGAGCATAGCTTTAGAGTACTGGACTCACCAGTGTTGCAGTTGGAGTCCAGTGGTGGCAATTTTGATTCTAGTGTTAAGAATATCACCCACATACCCACAGACTTCGTCCCATATTTATACTTTTTTAGCGCTGCATTTGCGTCGTTTTTAATGCAAAATCGGCGCAAACGTACAAAATACTGTATTTTGTAAGTTCGCCCCGCTTTTGCATCAAAAAATGATGCAAATGAAGCGCTAAAAAAGTATAAATATGGGCCTTAGTGCCTAGCTTCAAGGAGGGTGGTCAGTGGCTTCAGGAGTATGAGAGGGCTCTGACAGTGTGCAGGATCCCTGAGGAGGACTGGAGAACAGGCCCGGGGTGTTATATTCCTGGTGGTAGGAGGGATGCCCTACTGGCCCTAGAAGGAAGTGACAGGCAAAGGCACGCTCCCATGAAGGAAGCCCTCATTGCTAAGTATGAAGTCACACCGGAAGAGTATAGGTTGAAGTTCAGGGGCAGCAGGAAGGTGTCTCACCAGTCTTGGGGTAGTTTGTGGAGGATTGTTGCAAAGCACTAGATGGAAGGGTGAAGCTGTACAATCTGATTATCAGAGAGCACATGTTCAGTTGGTGTTTTCCAGGGCTATGCCAGCACCTGTTGGAGTGTAACTTCTCTGACCCCAAGGAACTTGCAAGGGAGGCAGACCTCTTGGTAAGTACCAGAAAGTTTGGAAAGACACTTGGGAGTAATCCTAAAGGGCATAGCACAGGGTTCCCCAACTAAAGATGGGGGAGGTTCATAGTAACCTAAACAGGTCCCAGGATAGTGCGGTGGGTACAAAGTCCCTTGTCTCTTTTTAGAGGAGGAGCAGAGGTAAGGGTTGGAAACCTCTTAGTGTGTCCTATACCCGGCCCCAGAGGCTGGGGAGTAGCCCAAGGGGACCACACGAAGGGAGTGTAGTTTTTACCAGCATAACATCCACTAAGGGGGACCCCATAATATCAAGGGAACTTAGGGGCTCAGCTGACACAAGTGTCTCACCAGATCTAATGTCTGGCAGTTCCACTCCACAAAAGAGGGTGCAGAAGTCCTGATGGAGTGGTAGTAGGAGGAAGGACTCACCTCTTACCCCTGTTCCACCCAAGGGTATAGATCCTGAGTTGAATGGCCAGGTTCAGGGTGTCCCTTCTAACCTGGAGGAAGGAGCGACTGCCACTAGCGTCCCTACCATTTTGTCTTCTGGGGGTACCACTCCTGAACTCTAGAAGGAGGGGCAGGGGAGGAAGGATTTGCCCCTGTCCCCAATTCAGCCGAAGGGTGCAGAACCTGATTTGGGAGACCAGTTGCAGAGTAGAACCCCTGGACTGGTGGGAGAGCTGAGCAAGACAGCTTTCACAAGAGCCCTGACAATTCAAGATTCCCAAAAAGATGGCATGAAACCCCAGAAGGAGGGGCAGGCTGGCTCCTGTCCAGCCTAAGGGTACAGACCCAAGGATGGAGGAAAACTCCACCCATGAACTGGTTTGAGATGGAGTGGAGAGACAATGCTATGCACTTGGGGCTATTGTCCCCCACTCTGAGAAGCATCAGAGGACAGAGGCCCCTAGATGGGTGGTTTCTGTCTCTGGACACTAACTGCTGTCAGTGCCTCAGTTGGTTGCTGTCCTTGTGGACAGATTTGTTTTGGGTTGTGGACAGAAGTCAGACCCGAGGGGTGGAATGGGCCCGGTGGTACTGTCGGCCATGGTGGTACTGTCTGCCTACTGGGTTGCATCTGTGAACAGATTCACAGATGGGCTCCACAGATGAGGATAAGGATTCCCCATGAGTTAGATTTGTGGGTCCTGGGAGTATAGACAGGGGGATCCAACTGGGCTCAGAAAGGCATAGAATTTGCAAGTCCCCCTTCAGTAGTGGGCCATTGTCCACGTTCTATCGCACTAAGCAGGGAAGCCCATCAAAGTCTTGATTAGTCTACCCTGGCTTTAGGCTAGAGGGTGGTTGTGTTGAAAAAGGCCTTCTTTATAGGGTCATCCCCAAACTTTTTCTCTTCTTCCTCCTCCTATTTTGCTGGCTGTTTTTTTGTTGGCTTTAGGACTCTGGGCATTTAACCACTTCTAATCAGTGCTAAAGTGCAGGTACTCTCTCCCCTAAAACCTGGTATGATTGGCTTACCCTTGTTCGGCCTATCTAATTTACCTGTATGTCCCTTGCAAAGAGGTATCCCATATACCCAGGGCCTGAAAATTAAATGCTACTATTGGGCCTAAAGTACTGATTGTGCCACCCACAGAAGTAGCCTTTCAAACGTCTCTCAGGCCTGCCTCCACACTGTCTGAGTACGCAGTTTACTGCCACCTTTACCTGGCATTTCAAACTACTTGCTAAGGCCTAAACTCCCCTTTATTACACCTAAATCCCACCTAAGTTATTCCATAGGTAGCCTTACGGGCAGGATGCTGTGTGAGTAAAAGGTAGGACGTGTACCTTTAGGTTCTGCATGCTCTAGTAGTGACAAACATCCTATATTGTTTTTCACTACTGTGAGGGCTGCTCCTCTCATAGGTTAGCATTGGGATTTCCCTTATATAGTTTTAAGTGGTAATTTCTGATTTGAAAGGAGTAGCGTTGGCATGTTTGGTATGTTTGAAATGGTAGTGGGAAATCGTGTTTACTGGTATAGTTGGATTTTACACTACTATTTTAGAAATGCCACTTTTAGAAAGTGGCTTTTCTCTGTGCTTATCACTCTGAGAGCTTTGCAGCCTGACTCCAGTCTACATCTAGGGCTGAGTGACAGTTACACTTTGTGCATTCTTGTCAGGCAGCTACAAAACATGAAGGGTTGGGTGTGACAGGCGATACATCCGCGTTCATCTGCATACTGATTGTCTTCCTGGGCTGGGAGTGGGAGAGGTTGTCCATACCTTACATGCCAATAGGTTGTGTCCTGCCCTCACATGAAGGGCTGGTTTACCCCTACAGATGTCTGGAGCCAGGGGTTGTTTGAAAGGGGCTTGTTGTACACTTGAACGCGTTGCTTTGAAGTCACCCCTTACATCAAAGACATTTTTTAGTATAAGCACAGAGGCTCTGACCCCAGGTTTTTAGAGCACTTTTGGAACTGGGATGAATCTCTGTCAGAAGGATTGCTGCGCTGCTCCTGCTCAAAGGACTCATCTGGGCTGCTCTTCTGCTGTTGCCCTTGCTGCCTGCTACTTGCTGGGTGGCCCAGAGAACTCACTGGTTTCCTTTTCTGTGAGTTGCCCTACCTCCAGCTGCTCCCTGACTTTGTTTTACTAAGGCACTGCAGTGCTGCCAGGAGGGATCATCATTGGAATTGCTGGTTTTGTTGTGCTGATCTGCCTGCTCACTGCTGTCTGTTGTGCACCACTAAGTGTTCTCCCAGGAGCCCAGCCTGTGTTCAGTGCTGGTTGTTGCCCCTGGCCTCTCCAACCACAGAGCATGGTGAGTACTTTATTTTCCACTTTTTGGCAACCTGCCCATAGTGAGCACTTTTATTCAGTAGATCAAAGGTTACAGGGACGTTATAGTTAGGCTCACATTTTAAACATACAAAACCATAGAAATTCACCAGTTATAGTTGGAGTTACCTCAAGTAACTATAACTCATGCCCTAAGGTAACTATAACTTCCTTGACCGCCAGGCACAGTTTTTTCAGAAAACATTTTACTGCAAATATTACATTGATGTTATCAATGGGGTTATCAAAAATGTCATGAGTGCCATAGTTTGTGGGGTAATTAGCAGTGAATGGTGAGGGCACGAGTTATAGTTACCTTAGGGCACTGTGCAGCAGCTCTGCAGGAAAAATCCAATGTCACTTGAGGGAATTGGCATTTCAGTATTTGTCCTGTGCCAAAGCTGCCCAGTGAAGGGCCCAGAAGTCTGGGTGATTATTGAGTATCAGGACTGTAATCACCAATAAATAAAAATGTGGACTACAATAACCACGATGCCCTGTGTGGAAGAGAAAGGATAAATGGGAATGTTAGAGAAAGGACTTACTGCAGTTTGAAATCTTCATCAATCCGAAGAAGACGGATGTTGAGACGCATCAGTGATGAGAGAAGAAATAATTTGGACATCGAGTGTTGGAAGATCTTGGTCAATTAAAATCATAAAAATTAGCTCCTGGCAGTGCACTGTATTTGTTGTAAATATATATATATATATATATATATATATATATATATATATATATATATATATATATATATTATGGTCACCACTAGGTAGTTATAGTTAGGATCATGTTTCCATAGAAAAAGGGTTTTTGACTATGGTCCTCATCACGACCCTGGTGGCCCTGGCGGTGTCACCACCAACGGGCCAGTGGTGAATACTATCAAATTAGGAGTTTGGTGGTTTGGCCTAAGCCAAACCGCCGAGCCTCCACCCGTCCCGCAACATTACCGCGTTCCGCCGGGCTGGAGGTGAGAACCTTCAGCAAGCTAGGATGGCGTGATATCGCTAGTGGTATCACGAGACAGGAGACCACTAGCATTTTTCTGGCAGTCGCACCACCAGAAAAAGATGGCGGTCTTGCACCCTTGCGACAGGAATAAGCATTCCTATCACCAGGATACACTCGCACACGCATCCACATACCCGCACACATGCACTCACACATTTCTACACACAAACACACCCACACTCACCCACGCAAACGTGACATACACACCCATTCACACTGATAAAAAACACAAATACCGCACTCACGTCACTCACGCATACACTCCCCACTTCCCCATGGGCATACATACCTTCACACACACACACTGCATCACCTTCACGCATGCATTCACTCCCCCTCCATACATACATTCACACACCCCCTTGCACTGCACACATGCACGCATTCACTCCCCGCTCTCCTATGCTCATACCTACACACACAAACCCTTCACCACATACACGCACGCATTCACTCCCCCTTCCCCCACCCCCAAGCACATAAATACATTCACACACACACACCATGCCCTGCATACACGCACTCACCCGCTCTCCCTATCCACGCCCACAAACACTCACCCCCTCCCTATCCACACACAATCACTCACACATGCAGACACACACCCACAAACACTCCCTCCTCCCCCCACATTCACGACATTCACACACGGGCTCACACACTCACACATACACACACCCTCCCCTGTCAGATGATCCACTTACCTCGTTTGTCAAGGAGGTCATCTGGGAGAGGAGCACTCGCCATCTGGTCACCTCCACACCTTATTAAGGGTTGTCATACGGTGTGCGGTCTCTTTTTGGCATGGCTGTACCTGTGGCGGTACAACCTCTGCACTCCCGACTGCCCGCACAACTGGTCTTGGAATTCCACCCGATTTAGGGCAGAAGTCAGGGATCAGTCTTATTAGGGCAGTATTAAGACCACCAGGACTAGTGGTATTTTGGTGCCCGCGGCCCACCGAAGTCGTGATGAATGCCTATATCTTTGGCACGTTTCACAAATCTTCACAAAATTTTCCCAAAAAAGTGCCCCAATGATTCTTGTTGCACACGTAAAGTTTTGGAGGGATCCATCAAGTGGGGGCCAAGAAAAAGGGGGAGTCAAAAAAGTTGTACTTCCCATGGTAATTCCCATAGGACCTTTGAACACGGCTACAGCCTGAACCACTGGACGGAGTTACACCAGATTTGGCAGAAAGCTAGCTTTGGTGTGCAGATTGTGCTTTTGCCTATTTGGTGTTAATCCATTCAGTAGTTTTTGAGAAATTTAAGGAAATGCAAATTACTATATCTCTAGCTGTGACAACTTTGCAAAAATGTTAAGCTTGTGCAGGGAAATGTGCAGCTTTGATTGGCTGCCAACACTTCAACCAGGAAGTATTGGCAGCCATCTTGGGAGTCGGCTTCAGCCAAGTCCCTCAAAAAAATGTGAAAAAAAAGAAAAGGGGCCAGGATAGGGACACCCTGACCCCTTAGCTCTGGTGCTAGGGTCCGAAAGGGACCACATCAGAGCTAAAAGCATTTTTTAAACTTTTTGCAGCAAAATCACAAAATTTTTGAACTAATGGCACATTTTTTTTTTAAAACTAGTGCAAGCTCCTGTGCTTGCTATTTTTAAAGCCCACAGGTGGGTCAAGTCCTGGGGGCAAAGTAAAAAAAAAAAGGGCATGGGGCCCTCCTCCTGGGCTTTACAGTGCCCCAAGGACCACCACCTTCCCAGGGCTTGATTGTATTTGTACCAGGGGGGACAGTGCGGCCTCCCCGCAGTCCCGGGGACCACCACCACCCCAGGGTTTCCTTCAATTTCAATGCGGGGAAGCCCACCATCTTCCCAGGCAAACATGAAAAAAAGAAAGAGGGTCAATTTCGGACCCCTGGAGCTCCGGGGACCTCCACCTCCCCGAGGATTGATTGTATTTCAGTGCAGGGGGCTGTGCGCCCCCTCCCTGCAGCCCCAGGGACCACCACCTCCTGGGGCTTCGTTCACTACCTCCCCGGGGCAAACATGAATAAAAAGGAAGGGGGGCCGTTTCAGACCCTCGCAGCCCCGGGAACCACCACCCCCCCAAGGCTTTCTTCTATTTCAGTGTTGGGGGGACATGCAGCTCCCCTGCAGCCCTAGGGACCACCACCTCCCTGGGGTAAACATGAAAAAAAGAAAGGGTGTCCATTTGGGACCCCCACAGCCCTGGGCTAAATTCACAGTTGGGGGGGGAGCGGACAGACCTCCTTGAGGAGCCATGATGGCCCTATGACAACCACCCCACAAGGCTGGCTCCTGCTATGCTGTTTGCTTTTGCTTGGTGGGAGCTGAACACTCCCAGCAAGCAACAGCAAACAAACTCCACTTTCTGCAAGTGAGAGCTGTCAAACTGCTCTCCCTTGCAGAAAGCGGAGTTTTTATCTGTCTTTCCTGCATGCAAATATGCATGCAGGGAAGTCAGATGAAAACATTGCTCCCCCTAGTAGGGAGCTGCCATTGAAAACAGCTCCCTGTTTGTGGAAGCAGTGCCGGCTCCCATAGGACACGGGGAGCCGGCTAGGACTGCATAGGCCTTGAGGCTCCCACGGCAGTCCTGTTACTCTCTCTCTCTCTCTCCCTCTCTCTTCCATCTCATAATGGGATGGGAGAGATAGAGATACATTGTCATTGCAATGATCCTTCCATGCAATGACTTCAAAGAGTCAGGCTAGCAAGAGGTTTAGTATGAATGTTATACTTACCTTTGGATGCAAAGCAGAACATACTCAGGTCTGGCCTAATGGTCAAGGTCTTGTGCTGTCAATGAGTAGGCTGACGGTGACTAGTATCAATTGGCTGTGTGTTTCTTTATTTACTGGTGTTTTCACTGTTAAACCTTCCTAGTGATGGGATATTCACATTTGTTTCCAATCACACACATGGGTTGACTGTCATAGGTATGTCTGAAAGCATAAAAGCAACAAGTCATCTCTGGCCTAAAGGCTAAAGTCACAGACCCTCGCACTGAAAGTTGAGGTTCTACTCCAGGTGTACCCATGGTCGTTTTCCTTCTTTAATGTCTTTTAAACTTCAAAAGATTAAGGTTCATACTGAAAGGTTATCTCACTCTTTTTAATTGACAAATGCATTTTCTTTTCAATTTGCCCAGAAATATCTCATTCTAAGTATATCACTCACCAAAGTCTAAAAAACTCTCTCTCACTCTCACTCTCTTTCTCTCTCTCTCTTTTCCTCTCTCTTTTTCAGTCTTTTTCTCCACTCACATACCACTCAGGCCCTTACACACTCACTCACAGACCCACTTAGACACTCATGCACCCACTCACAGAACCACTCAGTCCCTTGTGTACCCACTCACAGCTGTATTCAGACCCTCACGCACCCGCTCACAGACCTTCTCAGACCCTCACAAATCCACTAATAGACCCACTGAAACCCTCACAGACCGATTCACAGACCCACACAGACACTGATGCACCCACTCAAAGACCCAATAAGACACTAATGGCCCACGCTCACACCCAGACAGACACTCTCACAGCCACTCTCCCACACAGATGTCACACCTATTCTCACACCCAGAGAGACAAGACACGGCCAAGTCCTGCCACACATGGAGAAAGGCCAAGCACAACATGGTGTTGGATGGTTAGGGGGGGATTGGCCGCAGCACCTGGCCGCAGATCAAGCCCTGTGGCTCACCCACACTGCGCACAGCCAAAGGCCGTGTGCTGCAATGATTTAGGTGGTTGTAAGGGTTGCCAGCATAGCCTGGCCGCATGCCTGTGCCTGCGGTGAACCCCTGCTGCTCACAGCCGAAGGCAGAGTGCATCGTGGGGTTGGGTAGTTATAGGGGTTGGCCACAGGGCTTGGCCACTGGCACAGCGGTGGTTGGATTAATGTATAGTAATGAAAATTAGTTTATGTTAAAAAAACATAGAAATTCACTTAAAAAAACCAAAGGTTACAGAGAGGTTATAGTTAGGTTCACATTTTAAACATACGAAACCATAGAAATTCGCTAGTTCTAGTTAGAGTTACCTCAAGTAACTATAACTCATGTCCTAAGGTAATCATAACTTGTGCCCCCGTCATGCTCAGTTTTTTCATCAAAAATGTAATTGCAAATAATACATAGATATTATCAATGATGTTATCAAAATGTCATCAGTGCCGTAATTTGTGGGTTAATTAGCAGTGCATGGCCCTGAAGCCAACCCTCTATAAACACCCAACCTTGCACGATGTATGGCCTTCACCAGTGCACAACGGAGGCTGCCCACACGACCTGGCCTGCAGCCAGACTCTGAAGCCAACTCCCCTAAATACCCAACCCCATGCAGTGCATAGCCCTTTGGCCATGCACAGTGGGAGTCGGCTACAGCCTCTCTGGGTGTGAGAATATGTGTGAGAGGGTGTATCTGGGGTGAGAGTAGCAGTGAGAGTGTCTGGGTGTGAGAGTGTGTACATCAGTGTTTTAGTGGTTGAGTCAGTGTGTGTGCGGGCTTGTGAGTGGATGCATGAGGCTGTCAATGGGTCTGTGAGTGGGTGTGAGAGAGTCTGAGTGGGTCTGTGAGTGTGTGTGTAACTATCTGATTGGGTCTGTGAGTGTCTGACTGGAGCTGTAAGTGGAGTGGGTGCGTGAGTGTCTGAGTGGGTTTATGAGTGGGTCTGTAAGTGTCTCTGTGGATGAATGACTGGCAGAAAGAGCTTGAAAGAGAGTGAGAGGGAGAGAGATAGAGACTTTTCTAGGATTTAATGTATGATATACTTGGATTGACATATTATGTTTAATTTGAAAATGAAAATGAAAATATATTTTTTATTTAAAAAAAATAAAATCACCTATTATTTTATATTTAAACATTTGTAAAAAATTTTAAAGAAGAGAGAAATGAGTCCAGCTGGGCTCAAACCCTCAGTGTGAAAGTCACTGACCTTCATGTTGAGATCTTTTTTTATTTTCCAGCTCTCTTTTTTCTCCCTTTAAGGTTTATCTGGGACCGTGGGGAAGCCCTCAGATTTGGATTTTCTCAAATTTCTCAAAAATTACTGAATGAAACATTCCTGACTTATGTGGGAATTTGGTGTAATTCCGTCCAGTAGTTTCTGCACTATCGCTGTTCAATTTTTCCTATGGGAATTAACATTGGAAACGCTCTAAATTTCAACCCCCCTTTATCTCCGCCCCAGCTTGACAGATCACCCCATAATGTTCCAGATAGCAGCTCACACGACTGTCAAATTTTTGTGGAAAATTTTGTAAAGATTCATCAAGTGGCGCTAAAGATATAGATGAGCAAAAAATAGCTTTTTCTATAGAAAGGTGCATGTCTGCGTGTGTGAGTAATTGTGTGTATAACTACCTTTTGACAACCGCCAGTAAGCAATATATATATATATATGTATGTATATAATTACATATATATATATATATATATATATATATATATATATATCAATCATGCTATGTCCCAGCCCCAGGACAATGGATGTTTCCGTGCCTGCACTGATGCACGCAGGAAAATCTGTGTTTGCTCTTGCTTGGCAATTTCAAAACTCCAGCAACCCTTTAAGTCCACTCCCAGCAGGCGGGAGCATGAAAAATCAGTGGTAACTTTAATATGAAACATAAAAAGAGACCATAGCAGCTTCAGCATTACACAACATGTTGTCGTTCAGCAAGACTAGTCCGGTTTCATCTGTTTAAATGCCCAGCATCACACAGAACCACAGTCCTTCACCAAGTTCGATCTGTAAATATAGCGCCCCGTGCAATAACCACCCTAAAACTTAATCTGCATGTAGAACCCCAATTAAATAATGTACCCCTATTAAACAGCAAAAAACCTGAGTGACTTGTGCTGAAGCTACTATGGTCTCTTTTTATGTTTCATATCACAGTTATCCCTGATGAAGGGACATGTCCCGAAATGCATTTGGTTGGTGTCATTATCACTTTTGTGAATCTCAGGAATATAACATGTTGGAGCAACATTTTTTATGGTTTATGTGAAGTATAAAAAGAAGTAAAACATTGAATCATCATGATTCTAATAAAATATTGTTGTTTAAAACTCGGATGAGTATGGATTACTCTGATTCAAATTGGACGTTTTTTGTCTATGTGCACTAGTAGTGTATCTTGGGACTGGTGCACCGCATGGGCACCAGCTTTTGGTCAAAACGGTTAACTTGCCAGGTCGACATGGCAGTTTAAAACTGCACACACAGGTTCTGCAATGCTAGACCCAGGACATGTGTGAAAGGCTACTGAAGTAGGTGGCACAGTCAGTGCTGCAGGCTCACCAGTAGCATTTATCTTCCTGGCCCTGGGCACAAGTAGTGTACTTTACTGGGGACTTATAAGTAAATTAACTATACCAATTGTGGATAAGCCAATGTTACCATGTTGTAAGCAGAGAGCACATGCACTTTAGCACTGGTTAGCAGCTTTAAAGTGCCCAGACTCCTATATCCAACATAAACTAGGTCAGCAAAACATAAGGTCTGAAGGCAAAAAGTCAGGGTAAACCATGCCAAGGATGCCAGGTTTAACACTACCAATATCTGCACAGCAGCATTATTGAAATGATAACATCTGTTTTCTGTAACACTGGCAACTGGCAATATCTGGCAGTCTTCATACAGGACATTGTGAAAAAATGACAAAAGTTGCAAAGTAGGGTGTTAGGGAGCTTTGTGTACTCAAGTACTGTGAAAACTATCAATACCTACTTATTAGTTCACTGTGGAATATGGTAATCTCTGTGTACTGGTGCAATGTGACGGGGCAGCTGGAGGTTTATGCTTTAACTAACATTGCAAATGAAATAGGGGAATAGTTTCCTCTGTGAAGACAGGCAAAATATCCTGAATTCACAGAAGTGAATGGGTCTTGAAAAACAAAACAGGGTGTAGCTGCTTGCATACCTCAAAACTTACCTAAGTAAAAAAGGCTGCCGGCTTAGTGCAAAGTTGTGCCATAAGCATTTGCTCTGCAACCCTTAGTAAATGTGCACCAACATGTAAGAAACATATCCTTGCACACAATATAATCCGAATTAGCAATATGTATCCACAAAATATCACTCTAGCTAAAAATGCACGTAAATGTATTATACCAGTAAGAAAATGCTATTTTTGCATGGTCTTCCGCATTTTTTGCTCAACTTTATTGTTGGTTTTTAGACTCTACACACAGCAACACTGCTGTCCAGTGTTTGCCCTCTTACCCCTAAAACATGTAGAAATTGGCTAATCCCTGACTGGCATATTTCACTATCCTATAAATCCATAATTTATATTGTGGAAACTACACACATGGCATAGAAAGTTTAATGTTACTTATGGACTGCTGCACTTATTGTGCCATCCACTAGTGTGAAACGGAAAACATGATTTTAGGCCTATAATTGATGCCTGATGGCTGCAGTTGAAACCTGAAGAGTAACTTCTTAAAATAACCCTTGTTGACAGGTGAAAATCTCCCTTTTAAATATTAGTTAGTCACCCCCTATGTCTGCCCTAAAGCCCACTAGGTAGGTTGCACAGTATTTAAAAGTGGAACAGGTGTAAAATTATTGTTAATATGTCCCTACAGTGACAAGGCGCACAGTGGTAGGCCTAGCTGTCTCATACAGAAATCTAGAGTACAGATGAACTTCATCACCACTTCCCCACCAAGACTATGGTACATGTACCTGATTTAAATTTGGGCAGACTGCATTTTGTTGTGTTTCTGACTTTTTAACTATTTTGGCACTACTAAATGGTTTACACATTTTCTCAAATGTAATCCTGTCTGCTTTTTGCCACAGCTGCCAGAGGTTGACCTCAGGATTAAATTACTGAAACCTTTGACTGGATCTTGCAAGACAGCGACATTATTACTTGTAGTTGTCCCAAATCCTCCACAGCCAAGAAAACAATTTCTTTCATAACCCCTTTTTAAAAAAAATCCCAGCAGAAAACAAACACAATTCAGAATTTCCACTACTTTAAATCTGAGTCTACCTAAAAGCAAGTGCCCTCAAAATTAAGCACATTTAAAGAAGCACAGTACCTGCAGAAAATATTTACTGTCTAGAAAATATCTGCGCATGAAATGTGACTTGCATTAAACATTTGTGTGTGTTTGAGTAGTTTTCTAAGAGTTTACAGATTATGGGGGTCATTCTGGGGCCAGGGTTGGCGGGAGCACCGCCAACAGGCTGGCGGTGCCCCGCAGGGCATTCTGACCGCGGCGGTTTGGCCGCGGTCAGAAGAGGAAAACCGGCGGTCTCCCGCCGGTTTTCCGCTGCCCAAAAGAATCCTCCATGGCGGCGCACTTCGCTGCGCCGCCATGGGGATTCTGACACCCCATACCGCCATCCTGTTCCTGGCGGCTCTGCCGCCAGGAACAGGATGGCGGTATGGGGTGTCGTGGGGCCCCTGGGGGCCCCTGCAGTGCCCATGCCATTGGGCCCGTAAGAGGGCCCCACTTTGAATTTCACTGTCTGCATTGCAGACAGTGAAATTCGCGACGGGTGCAACTGCACCCGTCGCACCTTCCCACTCCGCCGGCTCCATTCAGAGCCGGCGTCCTCGTGGGAAGGTTGTTTTCAACTGGGCTGGCGGGCGGCCTTTTGGCGGTCGCCCGCCAGCCCAGTGGAAAACCCAGAATCACCGCAGCGGTCTTACGACCGCAGTGCGGTATTCTGGAGGGGGGAACTCTGGCGGGCGGCCTCCACCGCCCGCCAGAGTTATAATCACCCCCTATGTGTGCTGCTACCACAAGGGGACGGCCACTGAGGTAAGGTACATATACTTCAAAATATCCTGGCTTTAACTTTTGTAATACATTTAAACACTATTTCAACCAGTTGGAACAAAATAACTGAAGTAGAACTATTCCGCAGGCGTGCTAACAATAACATTCAGTTTCTATTTTTCATGTGTCATGTTTTCGATCCATATCTGCAATGTGTTTCTGTTCATTGCAGATGTTTCCAGATGAAAGTGCGGTACCATGTGCACGTTTCGTCAAAAAAGTACGATTAATCCAATAGGAGCAGTTGCCATAACAAAGATATTTTTAAGATTTATGAGGAGTTCATAAAGGAAATGACAGAGGATGCGGGGGTGAAGGATGTTTTTTTATCGCAGGCAGCATGTGTAACGAAACCTAAGATCTCGCGATGACATGTTCCGTCCATTTTTGCACAGACACCTGAATCTTAAAACATACATCAGTGTGATTTCCTCTGCCAAGCATGATCTATGATGTAATCTATGACATCCTACATACACAGCCAAAGTGAATTTGCAATGAAAAGATTTACTGTGGGCACGAACTATTATTATGGAAATTGTTCTGCCTCTCCCCGCCATCTTTCACTCCTTGCTGCCAGATTGAAAGCAGCAGTCTCCTCTTCGAGAATCCGGATGTCATCACCTCATCAAAGCATAACAGCCCGGACCCCATGTGTACCTCGGCAATTCAGAATCCTCCACAGCACCTGGAGTCATTCCTTCTTTCTCTCATCTGTTCCTACACTTTCATTACTATTCAAATTGGATTCTGATTTGCACCTGTGCAGAGAACTGAGGCCCAGATAAAAGTGGCCCCGAGGTGCAGTCTGCGAGGTGCCCTGAAAACAGATAGTCTAACAGAACAAAGACCATCAGAAGAAGATGTTAAACTACTTTCTGACAAGAAAATACCACTTAACCAAGATACCATTAAAAGAAACAATAGGAGTTATCATACTAATTCTACTCCACTACTACTACTACTAATAATAATAATAACAATACCAATGATAATAATAACAATAACAATGATGAAAATAATAATAATCATAATAATTATTATGATTAATATTATTGTTATTATTAACAAGATAATAATTGTTAAGACTGTTGCATAATTGCATAGAAATATAAATATATTACCTAAGGGTAGCCACCAGTATGTAGTTATATTTAGGGCCTAGCTTCCATAGGAAAAGTGTTTTTTGTGTTGTTTATAACTTTGTCGCTGTTTGACGAATCATTACAAAATTATCAAAACTAGTTTGCTACTCACTTCAGCTGCTGTCTTTTAAAGTTTCAAAGTGGTTCATCAAGCGGGGGCTGAGAACAGAGGGGGGGTTCCAAACGCATTTTCCCCATGCAATTTCCCTTAGGGACTTCAGACACGACTAGAGCCCGACCCGCTGAACAGAATTGCACCAAATTTGGCAGAAAGCTAGACCTTGGTCAAGAAAGATCTCTTTTTGTGATTTGATGTAAATCCATTCAGTAGTTTTGGAGTTATTAAAGAAAAATACATTATATATATAGAGATAATGAGGATTCGCAAATCCGGCAGATCTCAAAATGAGATTTAGTTGGCTGCCATCACATCAACCAGGAAGTGGTGGCAGCCATCTGGGGAATTGGACTCTGCTGAGTCCCAAGAATAAACATAAAAAATAGACAAGGGGGCCACATGCCCCCCCCAGGCCAATTTCAGTGCGGGGCCCCCATCCCCAGGGGCTGACTGTGCTTGAAATAGTGAAGGGTGCCCACCCCAGGACATAGTGGTTTCCCTGACTGCACTGGCAGGGAAACCTGTGTTTGCACTCAACTGGCCGGAGGAATTTGAAAGCTCCTCCAAGTGAGAGCAAACACTAAAAGGCCAGATTTAGAGTTTGTCGGACGGGTTACTCCATCACAAATGTGACGGATATCCCGTCTGCCATATCACAATCCCCATAGCCTACAAAGGGATTGTAATACTGCGGACGGGATATCCGTCATGTTTGTGTTGAAGTAACCCCCTCTTCCAAACTCTAAATAAGGTCCTAAGTCTGCATGAAAAATGCTTGTTCTCCCTGAGATCAAACTTTTAATCTGTTTTTCTGCCCGCACTGACGCAAGCAGGGAAACAGGTGAAAAAATTGCTCCCACTTGCAGGGAGCCGCATTTTTAGCTGCTTCCTGTGGGCTGGAGCAATACCAGCTCCCGCTGGAGGAGGGGAGCCGGCTGGGGCTGTGTGGGCACTGAGGCTTCCCCTTCAGTCCCCAACAAAGATGCAGTGGGTGCCTTTGGTGGGCTCCAGGACACTCACCCTTTACTGGCTGTGCCCCATGGGATGGGGTCCCGGGGGCCGAAATTGGCCTGGGGACCCTTTCCTAATTAGCCAGTCCCCTTTAATTGGACAGGCCCTGGGGGTTGTGGTCCCCGAGGTCAATATTGACCCGGGGATGGGGCTATGTGCTTCCTTCCCCTTTATAATATCACCAGGCCCTGGGAGATTTGGTCCCTGGGGCTAGAAATTGGCTTGGGGAGGGGGGCTGCATGCCCCCTCCCCAGTTACAATATGGTCAGGTCCTGGGAGATGAGGTCCCTGCCACTGATATTGGCCCAGGGAGTGGGGCTGCGTGCCCCACTTCCCCATAAATTAGGCAGTTGCCTGGGAATGGGGACCGGGACCAAAAATGGCTGCGGCAGGGCTGCCAAGTACCCCTCCCCTAAAATTTGGCAGGCCCCGGGGGATGGGTCCCTGGAGCTGCAATCTGGCCAGGCAAGGCACTGCAAAACCCCATCTCAGGTTGGCTGCCTTTGGGGAGTTGGCCACGCACGGCCAAAGGCCGTGAGCAGCATGGGGTTGGCTGCACGTGGGGGTTCACAATGGGGCTGGCCACTCCAAGACCAATTTGAGCCCCAGAAATCCCATCACCGGGGCCTCGTCAAGGTAGAAAACAAGGAAGGAGGCGGTGTAGCCCCTCTACCGGGCCTATTTTGGCCCCAGGGACCACATTCCTGGGGACCTCAACCCCCAAGGCCCAACTGCTATTAAAAACGGGAAGGAGGGCCACATGGACCCCCTTCCCGGGCCGATTTCGGCCTCGGGGACTCCATCTCCCGGGGCCCGTCTGTGCTTGAAATAATGAGAGGAGCTGCATGACCCCTCTCCTGGAGCCCCTAATGGGCCGGGGGACCCCATCCCCCAGGGCCGGCTCCTCCTTTGTCCCAGGGACTCCACCCCCAGGACAGGCAGGGAAGCCTATGTTTGCTCTCGCTTATCCAGAGCAATATCAAAGTTCCCACCGGGCAAAAGCAAACAGAAAGTCTGCTCCCAGAGGGCTGGAGCATGAAAAATGCTCCTTCCCGCTGCATGCAGACTTCTTATCTGTTGCCCTGCCTGCACTGAAGCGAGCAGGGAAACAAATTATGATAAAAAGAAGCCAATAAAATATGCCAATTACAAATTTAAAAAGAATTAAAACAATATAATAAAACAAGGGCCAAATGTAAATGTTTGTGGAGGCCTCCAAGATGTCATCCATATTGTCATTGCTAATGGAATCCAGGGTGGATCCCATTTCCATAGATGACAGAACCACAATGGTCTCTGTGAGCAAATCAAGGGAACAGACTTGGCTGGTACCCTCAGCCGCCCCTGAGGTTGATGCATTCTGTACAGTGCCCACAGCATGAGAGCCAGTATCAGGGAATCCTGGAGCCACAGCATCCATATTCAAAGAATAGTATGACTCATAAAAGGCATCCTGAAGAAATGGCATTCTCATGCGACAACACTGAAAATGAACCCTCATTAGGGACATCAGCAGATCTATGTCCATAGATTGCACCAATTGCGTAGCGAGATAGCTATCCAGTGCACATTCAAAAGGGCACCAAAGACAGCAGAATACAGGCTGCACACAATAGAACCATTCTGACCAAAAAGACAAGGACCAATTGTCATTTAGTTCCTCCAATGAAGGTACACCAAGGAACTGTATCATGCATTCACCACACAGCTGGACGTGCAGTAGTTCCATCACCATTTGGCCTTGAGGTGAGACATCCATTGTGGTGTAGCAAAATAGAACTAAAATACCACCAATCAGGAAAAACACAAGTGGTATGTCTCCAAATACACTGTGTTGAAAATATGGTATCACTTCAAAAACAGTCTAGAACGTGCTGACAAAGCCGGACCAGCCATCTTAAAAAATGTGTACAAAACCCATGGTGTTAGAAGCAATAAAGATGCAACTGACAAGTTCACTGAAATGTGAGGGTAAATTGGTGGTTAACAGCGATTGAATTTCAGAGGACGACTCTGCACCTTTCAATTCAAATGTTTCACACACAGATGTAAGTGCAATTTATTCTAAAACAATAGTGCCTTTTGCATGCTCAGCTTGTCAGAAATAACACTGAAGATCATAATGGAGGACACAGAGTAGCTACCTTAATTTACAGCAAGTCACTATTTGATAAACAGAAACAGCACAGGGGACACCTGCTCTCATTCCACAATAGACTTGATCATTCAGCATCAAGCAACTTACATTTGAAAGTAAATGAAACACTGGGCGAATTAAGGAAACTGGTATTCCCTGCAAGTAAAATCCCAAATTAGCCACGGATGCATTACATGCTCTGTGCAACATCACCTGTTTACAAGTCATGGAGTGGCTTAGAGAAGTTTCACTTTCATTTCTGATAAGAAAACCCTCTTTTTCCCCACTCACACATCTGCAATCGAAGGGTAATTCATGAATAAAACTCTCCACCAAAGCTTCATAGCTGCATATCAGAAAATGTTTCAAGCAAGATGTAAACTGAAATATTGAAATTGGCAGTGAGAAAACTCCATGAATGAGTCATAATGCTGATGGTGTTTCAGCTACTGTGAAAGGAAACTTCCATAATCCTGCAGTATTAAGCACTGTATATGTAGCATCTTTCTTTGCCATTATGGTGTTCCCATGTGTCAAACTAAAAGGCAAAAACAATTCTGTTGCATCCTCGTGCTTCAGGGCACATGGTTGGATTTCAAATCTTGTAATGTCCAACTCAGCTGCATAATAGATCTAAGCTGACTTTGCCCATGTTGTAAAAAAGACGTCATTATTTATGATGTCAATTGCAGATGATACAACGTTGTTTAATGTGCAAATACAAGTGAACACGGTCTTCGTTCCATTATCATACTGTGGGGTTGCTCAGGGGTAAAGAGGACACGGACTCGGATTTCAGAACCCTTAACAGGGCTGATACGTGGTTTATTGATATTGTAAGTCTGATGCGAAAATAACAAGGATGGTATGTCTTCTTTACTTCGCGGATTTTTCTCTTCTACGAGGGTGGTGGGTTTGTACGGGTCCTGTAATAGCTTTCTTTTTCTTCTCCTTAGGTGGCGATCTTCAGGCGGCTTCTTGGGGTCTTGCGGTTTCTCGGAAGAAAAAGGATAGGCCAGGTAAGTGGGACGATATTTTATTTTTCAGACTAATTAAGAGGTTAGTGCAGGGGAAGTGTGAGGGGGTTACGGATTTACAGGAGGTGGTGTTTTAGTCGGGGTTTTGGGGTTCTTTAAAGGAGGAGGTTGTGCTCGTGCTCTCTCAGGCTAGGGTTCGAGTGGGAAGACGATCTGTGCTTTCCCCCAGTCCCTGCTCCCTAAGTAGCCCTTCTTAGCCTCCTCCTGCCCTCCCCCTATCCTCTTCCTCCCTCCAACTCCCCTTTTTCCCCTTTGTTATGGTTGGCTCTGAAGAGCGCACGTACCTTGTACAGCCACGACCCTCCGGGGCCCTGGCAGGCTGTCTCGTTTTCTCTTGGGGGTCCCGTGTCTTTAGTGCCGGAACTGGACGTCGGCTCAGCACGTCTTTCTGATCTGGCAGCGGCTGTCTCCTCGCGTTCGGCGTTTTCGTTTGACTTCCTCTCTCTGGATGCGGCTGTGCGGCTACTCTCCTGCTCCTCCAGCTCTGCTCCGCAGCGCTCGGTTGCGGCGTCTTCCTTTTGTGGCTCCGCGGCAACCCGGAAGTCCGGTGCCGATCGTCGTCTCCGCCCCCACGCGTCCCCTTGACGACGCGAACTGGTGTCGGAGGAAGTGTGTGGCAGTTGCCATTGTTGTGCGACGGTAGGCGAGGTGAGCGACACCCGCCTACATACCCCATCCCATGAATGGGACTGGTAGAGTACCGTGGAGTCGGGGCAGCGGGAGAGAAAGTCAGCGGGACATTGACGTGACCCGGGGATGTGACGAACCTGAAAGGTAAAGGGTTGTAGTTCAAGGAACCAGCGCAACACTCAGGAGTTAGTATCCTTATGGGAGGCCAACCAGGTCAAGGGCGCATGATCGGTATACAGGACGAAAGGGCGACCCAGAAGATAATATTGGAAACACTCTATTGCCCATTTTATGGCAAGACATTCCTTCTCGATAGTAGGATAGTTCGTTTCTCTAGGTAATAACTTACGACTGATATATACAATGGGATGCTCGTGTCCCTGATCGTCAGGCTGCGCCAAAACGGCCCCCAAACCGACATTGGAAGCGTCGGTAAAAAGGTGAAAAGGACTGGAAAAATCAGGGCATCTTAATACAGGTTCTGTAGAAAGGGCTTCTTTCAAACATTCAAAACCCTGGAGTTGTGAAGGAGAGAAAGAAGGAAGGATGTTAGAATATTGTTTTTTTAACAGGTCCGTAAGGGGGGCAGTAATGGTAGAATACCGTGGTATGAACCGTCGGTAATACCCTACCAACCCCAGAAATGAATGGAGTTCTTTCTTTGTTTTGGGGAGTGGTATCCGCCTAATGGTCTCAACCTTATCTTTCTGAGGACGCAACACTCCCCTACCGATGACATATCCAAGATAAGAAATTTGAGTCTTTCCCAGGACACATTTTGTAGAATTGGCGGTAAGACCTGCGGTTGCTAACGCTGAGAACACTTTCTTTAGATGGAGGAGGTGGTATGGCCACGTTTTACTATAAATGACAATGTCATCGAGATAGGCGGCCGTAAAGTCTTGGAAGGGTCTTAGGAGTCAGTCCATCAGGCATTGAAATGTCGCCGGGGCACCGTGAAGGCCAAAGGGGAGGACGGTAAATTGATATAAACCCGAAGGGGTTACGAACGCTGTCTTCTCTTTGTCTTGTGGAGCCAAGGGGATCTGCCAATAACCCTTTGTCAGATCAATAGTGGACATAAAACGGGCCTGCCCGATTTTCTCTAAAACCTCATCTACCCGCGGAATGGGATAGGTATCAAAAAGTGATACCTCATTAAGTTTTCTGAAATCGATACAGAAACGGACTGAACCATCCGGTTTAGGCACTAATACGACCGGAGAACACCATGGACTCGTGGACATTTCAATGACTCCTAGAGATAACATCTTTGTTACCTCTTCCTCTATAAGGATCTTTCTAGCTTCGGGGATTCGATAGGGACGTAGACGAACAGTTTGTCCCTCAGGTGTTCGAATATGATGTTGGACTAGGGATGTTCCTAATAATGAAATACACTGTTCCTAAGGGACACGAAAAAGATCTCCGGCAAAGAGCCCCCCGAAAGGGTGGTGCCCGTCAGACATTGCAGCGCCGGTCTGACGAGGAGCTGGTCCGATGATGAAGCATGACACCCATTTGGGTGTGTGAGGACTCTTGCTCCTAGTAAATAGGACTCCCTATTGAGTAGGATCTTCTAACACTCTCCCTGTTTAGTTGTTTGTTTTTCGTGTCCCTTAGGAACAGTGTATTTCATTATTAGTAACAGTTATCGGAGGGTATACACTGGACCTTTAATTCCTCCTAATCCCTATTGATTTTTTGATGGACTAGGGATGTTCTCCCAGGAAGTTCTGAAAAGAAGTTGGTATGACTCTGGATTAGCTCGAATAATTGTCATTTCTCCACCTCAGAAAGAGACTCGTTGATACTGGGAATTTGTTTTCGGTCTGTTTGGGGCGTGGAACATAGTTCTAACCCTAGCGGGTTTGTCGGGGAGATCAGGCACCCCCTCGCCAAAGCGTCGTTATCGTTTTCCGGATTCTCCCATTTTTTTAATAGATTGATGTGGTAGATTTGAGTCTGTTTCAGGTGATTATTTAGCTCAATCAAATACGTAACAGGGGTGACTGCTTTTACCACCCGATATTGCCCTTGCCATTTAGCTAGTAGCTTATGTTCAGAGGTGGGTCGTAGGATCAATACCTTATCGTTGGGCTGTAGTACCCGCAGTTTGGTACCCTGATCATAATAGCCTTTTTGTGCTCCTTGTGCTTTTTCTAATTGGTGCCTTACGTCTTCCCAAACCGTCTGGAGGTGGGTCTTTAGTTTGTGGATATACTCTAGGATGGGTCTCTCCTCGTTGTTCTCCTCTTCCCACAATTCTGCTGCCATATCGAGCAAGTTGCGGGGTTGTCTCCCAAATACAAGTTCAAACTGGCTATGCCCGGTGGAGGATTGTTCATGTGTCCTTATTGTATACATCACTAGGGGAAGTTTCTGGTCCCAGTCTTTTCCCGAGTCGCTCACCATTTTCCTCAAGAGGGTTTTGATGGTGCGATTATATCGCTCGACTAAACCATCTGTTTGTGGATGATATACTGACGTCTTTATCTGTATAATGCCTAGGGATTTACATATCTGTTTCATAAGTCCAGATATGAAGGGTGTCCCCTGATCGGTAAGAATCTCTTCGGGGAACCCAACCCGGGAAAAAAATGTGATCATGGCTTGTGCAACTGCCTCAGTGGTAGTACTGGTAAGGGGAATCGCCTCTGGATACCTACTCGCATAGTCGACCAGGACGAGGATATGGGTGTGTCCTTTGCTAGATGGTATAAGTGGTCCGACTAAGTCCACACCTATTCGTTTGAAGGGGGTATCGATAATGGGTAATGGACGTAACGGGGCTCTTCTGATGGCTCCCGGTTCTACTAGCTGACATGTTGGACAGTGGGTACAGTACCTTCGAATATGCGCATATACCCATGGCCAGTAAAATCGTCTCAGTAAGTATTCCTCGGTTTTCTCCCGGCCACAATGACCTCCCCCCGGCTGGTCGTGGGCTAGGAATAATACCTGAGTCCGGTAAGGTTCGGGGACTACTAGCTGTCTCTTTTCCCCGTTCACGGTTGTGGTCACTCTATACAACAAGTCCTTGTGCACTAAAAAGTATGGACCTACCTCTCCGGTAGAGTCATTTTTGGCACTCCTCCAGGCGTTTCCTAGGGTGGGATCTTCACGTTGGCTCATTCTAAATGATATAGGGGTGCTGTCTATATTGGCCACTAATTTTCCTACTTCCTTCTGTCCTTGTTTAGTAGAAAATCTTTGTTTCTCTACCCTCTTTTCTTTTCGTGTTAACCTTTTCCGTTCGGGGGGGCTATAGATAGGGTCATCCCGAAAAGGAGCAGCAACCCACCAATCATCTATAGGATTATGTTTCCGTGTTTGATCCAAGATTTCATCGAATCTTTGGTAATCAGTTCCAATGAGGCAGTCTTCTATTAGGTTACCCATGAGCCCCATTCAGAGGAAGTCATGGTGAGTGTCCCATTCTACTTCTACCACTGCCAGGGGATACTGAGCCCGGTCCCCATGGATGCAATATATTGTCACCCAGTGGTCATTATTAGGGTTGATAGGTTTGACCATATTGCGACGTATCACTGACTGACTACATCCGGAGTCAATCAAGGCCATGACTGGTTGTCCATTTACCCAAAGGGGGTGTTTGAAGGACGCATCACTTTTCCCCAGGCACAGGACTCTCCCTCGAGTAACCCCTATTTCCATCGGTTCTACACCTTCATGTTTTTTTGGACATCCACGGGCGATGTGGCCCCACTCCCCACAGCTGAAGCACTGAGGTTGTTGCATGGGATTTCTCTCTGTATTTCGGGAGGGTCCGGGTTCCTCCGTGGTTCTTCTGGGTGTAAAGTGGGGAGGATTTATAGGCATTTTACCCAGGGGTCTGGGGTTTTGATGCTTCACATCCGCTGACCTGTGGTAGACGCATGCCAGGTCAACGGCTGTCTCGGTATCTATTTTAGGGTGCTGCCTTATCCAGTTCCGGGTGCTTGGAGGCAGGGAATCTAGATACTGCTCTAGGATGATGGCTTTGATTACGTCTTCACGGTCAGTCCCTATGGGTCCCAGCCATTTCAGTCCGAGGTCCTTCACCCTGTAATAATAGGTACGTGGGTCTTCGCTGGGTCCCTATTTCACCTTGCGAAATTTTGTCCTGTAATACTCAGTATCATGTCCCACTCTCTCTAAAATACTTTTCTTTATTTTCTGAATTGCAGCCTGATAAGCGGATTGAAGCGTGCCTGTCAAGAGGGGAGCGATGTATTGGCCCCACCTATTTTCGGGCCATTGAGCGGTGGAGGCTACTCTTTCAAAGTTCGTGAAGAAAGAATCAGGATCTTCTCCTTCCTGATATTTTTGTAATACTGAACTTGGCACGTTCGGATGTACCTTACTGGCAGCAATTGTGTCGGTCAGTTTTTGTAGAGCGGTCTCATGAACCAGTTGATTATTGGCCATTATGGTGGCCTGACTCTTCAAGGCAGACTGAAGAGCCTCCCTATCCTCTTTGGCCTCCCTTTGCTGTGCCTCCCACACTAATTGGAGGTGACGTTGACCCTCCGCGAGTTGTTTTACCATGTCCTCGAGACTGTCATTTTCCGCCATAGCTGTAATACCTCTGTACACCCAGTATGCAGTCGAGACCAACTCGAGATCCCACTTGTGACACCACTGTGGGGTTGCTCAGGGGTACAGAGGACACGGACTCGGATTTCAGAACCCTTAACAGGGCTGATACATGGTTTATTGATATTGTAAGTCTGATGCGAAAATAACAAGGATGGTATGTCTTCTTTACTTCGCGGATTTTTCTCTTCTACGAGGGTGGTGGGTTTGTACGGGTCCTGTAATAGCTTTCTTTTTCTTCTCCTTAGGTGGCGATCTTCAGGCGGCTTCTTGGGGTCTTGCGGTTTCTCGGAAGAAAAAGGATAGGCCAGGTAAGTGGGACGATATTTTATTTTTCAGACTAATTAAGAGGTTAGTGCAGGGGAAGTATGAGGGGGTTACGGATTTACAGGAGGTGGTGTTTTAGTCGGGGTTTTGGGGTTCTTTAAGGGAGGAGGTTGTGCTCGTGCTCTCTCAGGCTAGGGATCGAGTGGGAAGACGATCTGTGCTTTCCCCCAGTCCCTGCCCCCTAAGTAGCCCTTCTTAGCCTCCTCCTGCCCTCCCCCCTCTCCTCTTCCTCCCTCCAACTCCCCTTTTTCCCCTTTGTTATGGTTGGCTCTGAAGAGCGCACGTACCTTGTACAGCCACGACCCTCCGGGGCCCTGGCAGGCTGTCTCGTTTTCTCTTGGGGGTCCTGTGTCTTTAGTGCCAGAACTGGACGTCGGCTCAGTACGTCTTTCTGATCCGGCAGCGGCTGTCTCCTCGCGTTCGGCGTTTTCGTTTGACTTCCTCTCTCTGGATGCGGCTGTGCGGCTACTCTCCTGCTCCTCCAGCTCTGCTCCGCTGCGCTCGGTTGCGGCGTCTTCCTTTTGTGGCTCCGCGGCAACCCGGAAGTCCAGTGCCGATCGTCGTCTCCGCCCCCACGCGTCCCCTTGACGACGCGAACTGGTGTCGGAGGAAGTGTGCGGCAGTTGCCCTTGTTGTGCGACGGTAGGCGAGGTGAGCGACACTCGCCTACATACCCCATCCCATGAACGGGACTGGTAGAGTACCGTGGAGTCGGGGCAGCGGGAGAGAAAGTCAGCGGGACATTGACGTGACCCGGGGATGTGACGAACCTGAAAGGTAAAGGGTTGTAGTTCAAGGAACCAGCGCAACACTCGGGAGTTAGTATCCTTATGGGAGGCCAACTAGGTCAAGGGCACATAATCGGTATACAGGACGAAAGGGCGACCCAGAAGATAATATTGGAGACACTCTATTGCCCATTTTATGGCAAGACATTCCTTCTCGATAGTAGGATAGTTCGTTTCTCTAGGTAATAACTTACGACTGATATATACAAAGGGATGCTCGTGTCCCTGATCGTCAGGCTGCACCAAAACGGCCCCCAAACCGACATTGGAAGCGTAGGTAAAAAGGTGAAAAGGACTGGAAAAATCAGGGCATCTTAATACAGGTTCTGTAGAAAGGGCTTCTTTCAAACATTCAAAACCCTGGAGTTGTGAAGGAGAGAAAGAAGGAAGGATGTTAGAATATTGTTTTTTTAACAGGTCCGTAAAGGGGGGCAGTAATGGTAGAATACCGTGGTATGAACCGTCGGTAATACCCTACCAACCCCAGAAATGAATGGAGTTCTTTCTTTGTTTTGGGGAGTGGTATCCGCCTAATGGTCTCAACCTTATCTTTCTGAGGACGCAACACTCCCCTACCGATGACATATCCAAGATAAGAAATTTGAGTCTTTCCCAGGACACATTTTGTAGAATTGGCGGTAAGACCTGCGGTTGCTAACGCTGAGAACACTTTCTTTAGATGGAGGAGGTGGTCTGGCCACGTTTTACTATAAATGACAATGTCATCGAGATAGGCGGCCGTAAAGTCTTGGAAGGGTCTTAGGAGTCGGTCCATCAGGCATTGAAATGTCACCGGGGCACCATGAAGGCCAAAGGGGAGGACGGTAAATTGATATAAACCCGAAGGGGTTACGAACGCTGTCTTCTCTTTGTCTTTTGGAGCCAAGGGGATCTGCCAATAACCCTTCGTCAGATCAATAGTGGACATAAAACAGGCCTGCCCGATTTTCTCTAAAACCTCATCTACCCGCGGAATGGGATAGGTATCGAAAAGTGATACCTCATTAAGTTTTCTGAAATCGATACAGAAACGGCTAAACCATCCGGTTTAGGCACTAATACGACCGGAGAACACCATGGACTCGTGGACATTTCAATGACTCCTAGAGATAACATCTTTGTTACCTCTTCCTCTATAAGGATCTTTCTAGCTTCGGGGATTCGATAGGGACGTAGACGAACAGTTTGTCCCTCAGGTGTTCGAATATGATGTTGGACTAGGGATGTTCTCCCAGGAAGTTCTGAAAAGAAGTTGGTATGACTCTGGATTAGCTCGAATAATTGTCGTTTCTCCACCTCAGAAAGAGACTCGTTGATACTGGGAATTTGTTTTCGGTCTGTTTGGGGCGTGGAACATAGTTCTAACCCTAGCGGGTTTGTCGGGGAGATCAGGCACCCCCTCGCCAAAGCGTCGTTATCGTTTTCCGGATTCTCCCATTTTTTTAATAGATTGATGTGGTAGATTTGAGTCCGTTTCAGGTGATTATTTAGCTCAATCAAATACGTAACAGGGGTGACTGCTTTTACCACCCGATTTGGCCCTTGCCATTTAGCTAGTAGTTTATGTTCAGAGGTGGGTCGTAGGATCAATACCTTATAGTTGGGCTGTAGTACCCGCAGTTTGGTACCCTGATCATAATAGCCTTTTTGTGCTCCTTGTGCTTTTTCTAATTGGTGCCTTACGTCTTCCCAAACCGTCTGGAGGTGGGTCTTTAGTTTGTGGATATACTCTAGGATGGGTCTCTCCTCGTTGTTCTCCTCTTCCCACAATTCTGCTGCCATATCGAGCAAGTTGCGGGGTTGTCTCCCAAATACAAGTTCAAACGGGCTATGCCCGGTGGAGGATTGTTCATGTGTCCTTATTGCATACATCACTAGGGGAAGTTTCTGGTCCCAGTCTTTTCCCGAGTCGCTCACCATTTTCCTCAAGAGGGTTTTGATGGTGCGATTATATCGCTCGACTAAACCATCTGTTTGTGGATGATATACTGACGTCTTTATCTGTATAATGCCTAGGGATTTACATATCTGTTTCATAAGTCCAGATATGAAGGGTGTCCCCTGATCGGTAAGAATCTCTTCGGGGAACCCAACCCGGGAAAAAAATGTGATCATGGCTTGTGCAACTGCCTCAGTGGTAGTACTGGTAAGGGGAATCGCCTCTGGATACCTACTCGCATAGTCGACCAGGACGAGGATATGGGTGTGTCCTTTGCTAGATGGTATAAGTGGTCTGACTAAGTCCATACCTATTCGTTTGAAGGGGGTATCGATAATGGGTAATGGACGTAACGGGGCTCTTCTGATGGCTCCCGGTTCTACTAGCTGACATGTTGGACAGTGGGTACAGTACCTTCGAATATGCGCATATACCCCTGGCCAGTAAAATCGTCTCAGTAAGTATTCCTCGGTTTTCTCCCGGCCACAATGACCTCCCCCCGGCTGTTTGTGGGCTAGGAATAATAACTGAGTCCGGTAAGGTTCGGGGACTACTAGCTGTCTCTTTTCCCCGTTCACGGTTGTGGTCACTCTACAGTATACAACAAGTCCTTGTGCACTAAAAAGTATTTACCTACCTCTCCGGTAGAGTCATTTTTGGCACTCCTCCAGGCGTTTCCAAGGGTGGGATCTTCACGTTGGCTCATTCTAAATGATATAGGGGTGCTGTCTATATTGGCCATTAATTTTCCTACTTCCTTCTGTCCTTGTTTAGTAGAAAATCTTTGTTTCTCTACCCTCTTTTCTTTTCGTGTTAACCTTTTCTGTTCGGGGGGGCTATAGATAGGGTCATCTCGAAAAGGAGCAGCAACCCACCAATCATCTATAGGATTATGTTTCCGTGTTTGATCCAAGATTTCATCGAATCTTTGGTAATCAGTTCCAATGACGCAGTCTTCTATTAGGTTACCCATGAGCCCCATGGAGAGGAAGTCATGGTGAGTGTCCCATTCTACTTCTACCACTGCCAGGGGATACTGAGCCCGGTCCCCATGGATGCAACATATCGTCACCCAGTGGTCATTATTAGGGTTGATAGGTTTGACCATATTGCGACGTATCACTGACTGACTACATCCGGAGTCAATCAAGGCCATGACTGATTGTCCATTTACCCAAAGGGGGTGTTTGAAGGATGCATCACTTTTCCCCAGGCACAGGACTCTCCCTCGAGTAACCCCTATTTCCATCGGTTCTACACCTTCATGTTTTTTTGGACATCCACGGGCGATGTGGCCCCACTCCCCACAGCTGAAGCTCTGAGGTTGTTGCATGGGATTTCTCTCGGTATTTCGGGAGGGTCCGGGTTCCTCCGTGGTTCGTCTGGGTGTAAAGTGGGGAGGATTTATAGGCATTTTACCCAGGGGTCTGGGGTTTTGATGCTTCACATCCGCTGACCTGTGGTAGGCGCATGCCAGGTCAACGGCTGTCTCGGTATCTATTTTAGGGTGCTGCCTTATCCAGTTCCGGGTGCTTGGAGGCAGGGAATCTAAATACTGCTCTAGGATGATGGCTTTGATTACGTCTTCACGGTCAGTCCCTATGGGTCCCAGCCATTTCAGTCCGAGGTCCTTCACCCTGTAATAATAGGTACGTGGGTCTTCGCTGGGTCCCTATTTCACTTTGCGAAATTTTGTCCTGTAATACTCAGTATCATGTCCCACTCTCTCTAAAATACTTTTCTTTATTTTCTGAATTGCAGCCTGATAAGCGGATTGAAGCGTGCCTGTCAAGAGGGGAGCGATGTATTGGCCCCACCTATTTTCGGGCCATTGAGCGGTGGAGGCTACTCTTTCAAAGTTCGTGAAGAAAGAATCAGGATCTTCTCCTTCCTGATATTTTTGTAATACTGAACTTTGCACGTTCGGATGTACCTTACTGGAAGCAATTGTGTCGGTCAGTTTTTGTAGAGCGGTCTCATGAACCAGTTGATTATTGGCCATTATGGTGGCCTGACTCTTCAAGGCAGACTGAAGGGCCTCCCTAGCCTCTTTGGCCTCCCTTTGCTGTGCCTCCCACACTAATTGGAGGTGACGTTGACCCTCCGCGAGTTGTTTTACCATGTCCTCAAGACTGTCTTTTTCCGCCATAGCTGTAATACCTCTGTACACCCAGTATGCAGTCGAGACCAACTCGAGATCCCACTTGTGACACCACTGTGGGGTTGCTCAGGGGTACAGAGGACACGGACTCGGATTTCAGAACCCTTAACAGGGCTGATACGTGGTTTATTGATATTGTAAGTCTGATACGAAAATAACAAGGATGGTATGTCTTCTTTACTTCGCGGATTTTTCTCTTCTACAAGGGTGGTGGGTTTGTACGGGTCCTGTAATAGCTTTCTTTTTCTTCTCCTTAGGTGGCGATCTTCAGGCGGCTTCTTGGGGTCTTGCGGTTTCTTGGAAGAAAAAAGATAGGCCAGGTAAGTGGGACGATATTTTATTTTTCAGACTAATTAAGAGGTTAGTGCAGGGGAAGTGTGAGGGGGTTACGGATTTACAGGAGGTGGTGTTTAAGTCGGGGTTTTGGGGTTCTTTAAGGGAGGAGGTTGTACTCGTGCTCTCTCAGGCTAGGGATCGAGTGGGAAGACGATCTGTGCTTTCCCCCAGTCCCTGCTCCCTAAGTAGCCCTTCTTAGCCTCCTCCTGCCCTCCCCCCTCTCCTCTTCCTCCCTCCAACTCCCCTTTTTCCCCTTTGTTATGGTTGGCTCTGAAGAGCGCACGTACCTTGTACAGCCACGACCCTTCGGGGCCGTGGCAGGCTGTCTCGTTTTCTCTTGGTGCTCCTGTGCCTTTAGTGCCGGAACTGGACGTCGGCTCAGCACGTCTTTCTGATCCGGCAGCGGCTGTCTCCTCGCATTCGGCGTTTTCGTTTGACTTCCTCTCTCTGGATGCGGCTGTGCGGCTACTCTCCTGCTCCTCCAGCTCTGCTCCTCCGCGCTCGGTTGCGGCGTCTTCCTTTTGTGGATCCGCGGCAACCCGGAAGTCCGGTGCCGATCGTCGTCTCCGCCCCCACGCATCCCCTTGACGACGCGAACTGGTGTCGGAGGAAGTGTGCGGCAGTTGCCCTTGTTGTGCGACGATAGGCGAGGTGAGCGACACCCGCCTACACATACATTCCATTTTCAACAACAACCAATGCTTTTTCCAAATTAGCCAGAATGATTTGCCTTAAACTAGCAGCAGCTTTTAATTGAGACAACATCCATAATTCATCATAGATGGCATAAACCTTTTGGAACATGGTGACCTAGGACCTAACAAGATATTCTGTAAATCCATGTCATCAGAAAGGGGAAAGAGATGTTCCTTTACTGCAGATAGAGTGGAATGCTGCAACCATTGCTGGAATAACTTTCCAATACTATAAATAGTGACCACCCCTGAGTGATGGTACTGAATATAATGAAGGTCTGGTCTGCTTGCTTTAAAACCCTGTGAATAATGTTAAAAACTTACATGACAACCATTTATGTCCACTGGCCACAATATCCACCTGTTAGGACCTGGAAGTATAGACTTAAATGTAACATTCTGTACCATACCATTGAGCTGTTCTTCAGTGTAATTTACTAAATGTTGCCGATTCTCAAATCGTGTAATTGTGGGAATACTGAGTAAACTGATTTCTTTAATTTTTACTAGACCCAAGCAAGTGGTCTGCTGCACTGTGTCATTCAAGAACATCATCTTTATTGGAATTAGATACACTTTAAATAAGGCATCTATACCCTGCACTTGTCAATGTGTTGTTCCCCAAATTGATTTTAGATCAATTCTTTCTTTCAAATAATCATATCCTTTAATTGAAAGTTGGGAAATTAACAAATTTGAGTAATTACATTTTTTGTTGGTCATAATATTTCTCCTTGCTTTTGAAGGGGTTAATTTAAAGTAATAAGAAACAAGATCTGCAGTATCATGTCCAAAAAAAGTGAGTGAATATGTCTGAATATGTTTTGGGACTTCCCACTTGTGGAATCGGGCAATGTCACCATTGTGTATAATTGAAAACTACACCTGGATTACAAGCTCTATGTATGTAATGGTGTGCATAGTGATGATAACAAAACATTCCACCCTAATTTGCTGAACTCATGTACATTGTCACTTTCGACACAGTATAATATTCAAACTCAGAAAGAATTGCAGACACTGTTTTAACCCATTCATCAGATATCACACCTGGGATTATCACATCATCCATAGCAATTTTAAAACCATATGGAATTTCTACAGTTCTGTAGGACCAAAAATATCATGGAGGGCCTATCCAAAACAATTCAATCAGGAACTGGAATGGCAGAAATATTCACACTTCCTGGGAAGACGAATCAGAATTCAACAGATCATCTACGAGTTCTATAGCAGAGCGTTCTGGGAGATAATGCACATTTATAAGCAAGAAGAAAACAGCCACAAACCCAAATCCACAAGAGCAGAGAAAATAATGCAAGTGTAATTTACAAGTAGGATCATGGATGGATCAGATAAGTGTGTTTCAACCAATAAAGAAATCCATCTACACTATGAAGTTAAGTGTGAGAAGAATCAGAAGTCAAATGGTCAATCTCAACAAAATAATCAGATGTTGTCTGTGTGAAGACCGGGGCCTCAATAGGTGAAAGAGAACTGGTAGACACTCCAAAGGTGGTTCATCATAAACAACTCCGTTGTTTTGAGTAGTAGTAGAAAACTGTAGACTTATGTGTGATATATTTCTTATATTTGCTGTGATAACAAGAATCAACAAAAGTTAATTCTCTGCCCTACTCTGCCTGGGGGAAACAATATTGGCGTTATTCAGTACTTGAAGAGGAATTAGTCCGTTAGTGAAAGAGTTTAGAGAACTACCCAGGAGTCCTCATATTCTACTGTGAAGGGCTGGCCAAATGATGCAATTTTACTTGATCAATGGATACAAGGCTTTTGTCTTTACAACCAGCAAGTGTTGGCAAAATCACAGTTCTAGTACCTTGAATGCCAGGGACTGGAACAGGTGCCTGGTATTATGGGCCAAACTCCTTCTCCACTGCAATATTTTCTCTGACCAGATCCCCAACCTTTGGAATCCAGCTGCCAGGTGCTGGTTGCTCCTTCACTCCTTCAGTGGCAGAATGTTTGAGTGCTCATCCCGAAGTCTTGGAGTTCCTGTAAGACAGCGAAACATTCATTTATGTCAAAAGGTGTATCTGCTGCCACTCCACCAGGACCATCAAGATGTGGGACATACACCTGGATGGCAATCAGGACTTTGTATGGGGTTCGGCCACCCAAAGATTATAAAGGCAGATTATGTAAAGCTCTTTTGATTCCGTACAGGTGATGGATCCAACTATGACCTTAATCTAAACAGCTGTTAAGGATTGCTTTAAGTCTCGGCTTTTCCTCTCCACCATTGAATTTGCCTCAGGATGAGATGGTGAGGAATAATGCACAGCTACATCCAAGGTTCCCATGGTGTCCCTGTTAGCCTTAGAGGAAAAAGAAGGGCACTGGTCCGAGTGGAATGCAGCTACTGCATATGTCCTGATAAAGACTTGCAGATCTTTAATAACAAGCATCAACCGATCACTGTGGCCACACCCAGAGGAATCTTGAGCAAGAATCTACAGCAAGTAGAATGTATTTAATTGCATCAGTCAAATTTAGAAGTGGTTTGTTTAAGACTAAGAGGAGTGTCTGCGGTGGGCATGCAATGGTGGAGCTTTTAATTTGTTGCCAAATGTCACAAATACAGACATATTGTTTTATCTGTTTTTACACATCATGCCAGCAATAACATTTTTGTAACAGGGAAACTGCATGGGCAGATGATATACCATCATGAGCTGCTTTAATTGTTTCTAGGCGGTGGTCTTGGTTGAGTATCACCCCCTCACCCCCTGAATGGTAGCAAAAGAAATGTGTTGGGCACTTAAGTGGTAGTAATATTTTGCTAGGTATGCCTTTGGTAAAAGGGTGCAATTGCTAGAAGCATTAACAGCAACCATTATTTTTTCATCTACCTTTGGACAAGAACGAGTAATTGCAGCTACTGTAATAGTCTTAACTACAGATTTGGCTGCTTCATCAGACAGTAAATTCCCTACAATGTGTATTCCAACATGCTGGTGACTCAGGCCCTCATTACGAGTGTGTTGGTCTGAAGACTGCCACACTCGCGGTGGTGGTGTTACCGCTGCCAGGCTGGCGGTGAATACCGCCATATTATGACTGAGGTGGGTTAAGCCAAACCGCCACAATGCCGCCGATACCGCCGGTCCAGAGGCGAGCACCTCTGGCCCAATGGCAGCTGTAAGACCGGCGGCAGTATTATGAGTAGGCACACCGCCAGACTTTTTGACAGTAGTGCACCTGGCGACAGGAATCTCCATTCCTGTCACAAGCACACGCACCCACACTCATCCACACACCTTCATAATCGCACCCCCACTCATCCACACACCTTCATACACACACACCCACTCATCCACACACCTTCATACATGCACCCCACTCATCCGCACACCTTCATAAATGCACCCCCACTCATCTGCACACTCCCTGACATACATCCCCACTTGTTCTCACACACTCATACAAACACCCCTACTGACATGCATCCTAATACACACACCTACTCACTCACACCTCAACACCACCCCTCGCCTCTGCTTCCATTCAGACACACATACCTTCCAAGCACACATACATACCCACACTCACTCAAGCACACCCATACCTCTACACACACACGCACACACCATACACATGCACACAACCCCCCCCCTTTCGGATGGTCTACCTACCTGCCTGGGCGAGGTGGTCATCCAGGAGGGGATGGGTGTCGGCGTTTTCACCGCCAGCACCACACGCCTGTGTTGGAACTGGGTGAGTCCTAATACGGTGGTTTTCGGACCGCTAACACTGGCGGTCTTTGGGCACCAGCGATAACGGCAGTCTTTCCAAAAGACTGTCAAAGTCAACCCCAGTGTATAAAATCTTTTGATTTCTGCTACCTTTCCCTAAAGAGCTTTATGCTTTATAGCATTCTCTTTTGAGTCTCTGAATCTATTTTGGTACCAATAATGCAAATTTTCATCAAAAGACTGGACACAGTAATCCTAATTACACACTGTAAGAGTGGGGGATTCTGTATCTGTATGTTCTAGTGCCAATATCAAAGCTTTTAATTCAGCAAGTTGTGCAGTGCAATCCCAAATGACTGCATAAAGGTTTTCTTGAGGATGGAATTGTCGATCCCTCATTACTCCATAAATAGCTGCACAAGCTGCAGAATATTGGTGTTTGGTGCCTATAGCACGCTGATCTGAACCGTCAGTACATATTATATATTTATACTGTTCAAGAGGCTGTATGTTAGTGGGCATGGGGTACTCTTGTTCATACTGGAGAGATTCTTGAGTTTGTAGTGTAGGGTAAATGACGTAGGGCCTGATTTAGATCTTGACGGGAGTTCCGTCGTCCTTTCGAGGCGGCGGTTTAAAGTACTCCATCAAGCTGACTGAGTTCCACCAACCATATTTAGATGTATGGCGGCTGAACGTCGACCGCATCAACAGAGTGCAGTCCGTTGCGTAAGCAGTTTCCCGCTGCCGACTCCTTTGCTGGCTGACATTACTCTATCGCCGTAGGAATAGCAGGATTGTACCAAGCAGATTTAGATTTCACTGTGGTGCTCCTGTTTCCCTACAGGTGGATTCCTGATGGCGGGAGTCCTTCACAGGCCCGCTCAACATTATCGCACATACCTGATATCTTTTGACTATTGATGACACCTGCATTCCACATTATAAAACAGATTGCATTTCAGACCATGTTCCTTTGCCATTCTACTGTACAACACCAGTTTGCTGCTGATTTTGCCACACAGAAGTCAGGTTATTCTATATTTTCTTCCTCTTTTAACTTTTCAGTTGTTTCATTTTTTTGTTCCTTAACTCCTGGGTCCTCAACTGCATTCAATTTTATTTACTCATAATGGTAAGGAGAAGAAATCTCCATTTTACAGAGGGAGAATTGTCAGCCATGGAGGATGAAATCGTAAGAATAGTGCCACAATTGTTTGGAGCACAAATGCAAAATTCCACCAGGACTCAGAAAAGGCAAATGCGGTCCAGAATAGTTGACCGAGTGTATTCTGTAGCCAACAACAACATGGGAGGAAATTAGGAATAAGTGGAATGACCTGCGGGGGAGTGTGTTCCCTAGCCTCCAACCATCACCTGGAGGCCCAGAGGACTGGTGGTGGTTCTCCCAGGTCCCCCATTACAACTATTTTCCTGGGAGGAGAAGGTCTTGCAGATCCTACATCCTGAAGGCTTGACAGGAATCCCTGATGGAGTGGAGACTGGTAAGTTAGACTTATGAATGTCTCAATAAACATAAGTATCATTTCTGCACTTAAGTTAGCTGTTGATAATGTGTTTTGCAACTTCATAAAACATATAAACCCAAAAAAAAAAAATTACAAATCTTTTTTTATCATCAAGTTAGCAGCATTATGGTGCCAGCTCTTCTTTTAGTACTGGGCAATTTGTGTGTTGTTTTTCACTGAACATTTCTTGTATTTGCTTCTTTGCTTGTTTGAAATTTAACTTGCGGTAGTTCCTAGAACAGGTTCAAAACCCCATCTATTATACCATAAAGGTATGGTCCATGTAATTATTTTTTCACCTTTTAACATATTTCACATGTCACAACGTAGTAAATGTGAGTATGTCTTCACTGGACATATTTTACTAGGAATATTTAACATGTCCCAAGTGTTGGTAATGTCAAGTTTAAAGGACTACACCTACCATGATGCCTTGTTTTTATATCTGGAAAATATGTTTTCAATGGGATGTTAGTCATTCTCTATTTTCTTCCATACATGCACATATGTAAAAACTTTGCACATTTCTCAAACCCCATTGTATACAATGAATAAAAATACAACTATTTTATTTACTTTTGTATGTTGTCACTTTCTTGTTATTTCAAAAAAATGATGTCATTGGTTTCATAAATCAAAGTATGTTGACTTAAAGAATGTATTTCATGCCATTTTGCATGCAGAATATAAGTTTCAATTATAATACATTTACTTAGGAAAGTTCATATGATGAGCAATGCCATTAATACTACTAAGTTGCAAAATAGTTTGAATTGTAGCCTGCTAGGCCTTGGAATAATTTATTTCTCATTTTCCCCCCTCTACTGAGTTGGGTCAAGTGTGTGGTATATTTTATGTACAATTCCTAAGTGATCTTTTTCTTTTCAGGACATCTCTTCACAAGTTGTTTTTAATGTTTGCATGTGTGTAATTTATAATGATTACCGAAAAAGCACTGAAAGATCTAATCATATTACTTTTTTTAAATTTTATTTTAGGTTGCTTCATTTGATGCATAATCTAAACTTTTATAATTTGTTTTCTTGTAATTCATATTAGGTCCTACCACCAGAGTTTCATGGACAACCATCTGCCACCGAGGATACCTCTACTCTAAACCAGGATCAAGCCTTCAGTGAGGACTCCACTCCTGCAAGTCCGAATGATGATGAGTTGGCTGGTCCATCTGGTCTCTCTGGGCAGGCAGTTCCAGTGAGTCTCACTCGGCCCACACCTACACCTCCCATCCCAGCTATTACAATACCTCATCCAATGGATACCTCCACTTCCTGTGTCCAAAGGAACATCACCCCAATGTTGTGGGATGGGGCACACTGGCTCAAGGGCACGGGGTTTAGGGTTTGTGGGAGGGAATCTGTGTGCCAGCAAAGTGAGGCCACTGGGTTCACTGTCATCCAGGACACCATCGACCAAGTTGTGGAATTTCTACTTTGGTCCCAAGTCATGATGGGCGAGGTCCTTACAGAGCACTGGGACATGAAACAGTTGCAGTGGGAGCACAACGTAGAAATGCAAAATCTTAACTCTTATTTGAGCTACCTGACTGGGATGCTGTTTGATATTTACTACCATATGTGCAGTGTGTCCTCAGCCACATCTATCCCTTTCTGTGGCCATACAACATCTGCACCCACTATACCTGTCTCAACCACAGATGAGAGGCCCTACCACAAGCAGAAAACAACTGCAACCACCTCGGTCCCTGCAACTGTAGATCCGCCCCCACCCCCTTTCAGGAGGAGACATTCATCCAGACCACTAGGAGAAGATGGCAAGACCTCCACCACCATCAGCAAGAGATGCAAAACCTAATTTCTTCCAGTGTGTGACTACCATTCACTCTGTGGACTATTTTCTGGACTTATTTAACATTTTGATGCCAGTCGTATTTTGAACATTGGACTTCAAACAATTTTGCCTCTACAGTAATAGTTTCATTCACCATGATTGACTGTTTCCTTTGTTTTTTTCTTTTGTTTTTGGGTTTTCATCCTGTTTTAGTTTTTATGTGTGTGGGGCTGTAAAATAAATTCTAAAACCACAAAGTCAAAGACTGGTATTGCATTTCTTGTTGTAGTCACTTTCTTTTATTTCTTCCTTCCATCATTGTTTTTAAAAATGCAAATAATCAAAAAGATTTATTGCCAAAACATGTTACGTTTAGGCAATGTTTCTCCCATTTCCAAGAAAGTAAAAATATAACAAACACAAATCTTAGTGCATTAATTTCACACATTTGTAAGAAAGAATTGCTTGTCAAATTATCCAAAAATATACAACCCATCCATAACCCAAGTAGTCTGTGCCATTTTTATTTTTACAGTGTCCCATTGTATCCATCTAGAGTATAAGGTTTCTGCAGTCGAGATACTGACATTTGTGACAGCCTCTAAGGCTGGGACGTCGGTAATAACAATTATGCATGTCCCTTGAGTCAGTGGTCTTTCCTTTAAGGCAGAGATCTAAACTGCAGTCAGTAGGTTTTCAGTGGAAGCAATACACATTTCAGCATTTGAATATTGGCATGATTTATATGCAATTGGCACTGTGTCTCTCTCATTGAATGCAACATAGGTGAAACCAATGGCACTAGGTATTATACAAATGACCAAATTTGTTTTATTTACATGTGTATGTAAATGTCATGTTGCAAGCATGTCAGTCTGTAATGATCTGAGAATTTGTGTGTTATGTTATCAAATGTTTGCTAGATAATTCTGGATGAATTAAATCATGCAAAAGTTGTACGCGTTGTGCCTAATCTGCAACGTATGTTCGGCAAACACAAAAAAAATCTAATTAGAATTGCAGTTTTTTGGTGTTTTGTGGTTGTAATAGGGCACACTTATTGAGGAGGGTGGGGGCCAGGCACTTTCCCTCATTTGGCAACTTGTATCCTAAACATAGAACATTGAGAAAGACAATTTTTGTTTTTTCAAACTAAATTTGTAGCCATGTTAAAAAAATCCCAAAACAATGCGATCTACTCTGGCTAGATGCTTGTTTAGGTCATTGACTGTGAGATATATATTGTCAAAATAGGACAATACTTCTGGAGCAATATGATGAAATGTTTATGTTACACAGGCCACAAATAGTCCTGGACTGTTCTTATACCCTTGAGGGAGCTGACAAAAATGGTGTTTAGAACAGAGCACGCAGGAAGCAGTTAGATCCTAGCTTTCAGGCACCTTGTCCCAACATAAATGGTTGAGGGCTAATGCTGCGGTTTATGCAAGAGCCAATTCTGCAGCATACAATTATTTTACTTCTTCAGGAACTAGGGCCGCGAAGGATGATAATATTGCCTCTTCCCCCATGGAAGTGTTCTAACAAACATCAGTGGTCAATCTTTTTCAACAAAGATAATGTCATAGCTAAGTGCTACTTTTTCCAATAATTTTTCCAAGAATATTACTTTAACTGTGCACATTATGCCACCCTCGATCTTAGTTTAGTTTAGTTGGTACAGTCTGTCTGGAGGGCAGACTTCTATAAAGTCTCTAGTTGCTTTCACATCAAGAAAGTCTTGAAGAGCCTGGCAAACTATCATGACCTCTGCCGCACTGTCCTGCAGAGTCACTGCCCACATCCTCTTCTGAAGTAAAATTCCCAATATAATATGTGGCATATTTAGCCAAAATTCCTGCAACCTTCTTCTTTTTGAATTGGGACGTTTGTTGAGGACGTTTTTCTTCTTTTTCATGATGATGTCGGACTGGCGTTGTGAATTATTTTTCTGTTTCACATACTCTTCTTGTTACGCTCTGACCACCACACTCTTTCACACCATTTGTTAGATGAGTATTAAAAGGAACAAGAAGAGAGTGTATCAGTGTACTCATACCTATCAGACTGTTTTACGTAATATATAACATTTGTCAGAGGTGTCCGGTTAGGGAGACTCTTGCTATGATGAATTGTATCTTTATTTTTTGTTTATCCCAGCTTTTTTTAGAAGATTCTGGTGCTTGCTTGATATTGTCTTTATCAGAACTACTCCTAAATTGTGGCTTATTTGGTATGGCTCCCAGATTACCTCAACCTTTAGATGTATAGGTGTATGCAATCATTTTTGGTAACTCATGCTCCTTACCTGCCACAGGGACCTGCGTGAGGAGTTGGCGACTTGGCAGTGCTGCTTCTTCCCCTTTAACATTTCCTAAAATAATTGAGGACACTGTGGCAAAGTTGCCAGGTAAATTCATCCCCAATTCCAGGGCAGGGCCACAGCATATTTATTTTGAATCTATTTTAGGACATCTTGCAAATCAGCAAGTGATGGTGTACTGTGAGTTATGGTATAGATCCCAGTGAAAACTTACCCATGCGGCACAGTCATCAATAGAGGGAATCATCCCAAGTAGCAAGCACAAGGCGAGAATTCTATGTTTATCCTGGAGTAATGGATGGGGAAACACTGCTTCAAGCTAGTTTATTTTTTGTGCAATTCAGAATGGAATTTCCTCCCAGCTGGTGGGTACTTTACCCATGATTGTGGTTGGACAGCTTGAACAGCCCGTGCTGTGGAAGTTTTTATGATGCATATAACAAACTGAGTTAAACGTCTGTAAAGTTTAACTAGTCCAGAATATAGTTGGTGTGAATTTGCCACATCTAACTGTTGTAAAAACGGCTATGGTATAAAAAAGGTTAAGGCTGGCTGTGTAGCCCCGTCATTACTGATAGGACCCAACCTAATGTTTTGTAATGTGATAGTGCACCTTGGAACCAATTTTGGTGTTCCTGAAATGTTAATGGTATTTCCAAATCATGGTATGCTCTGTATTAGCCTGGTAAGGCCACTTCAGTGCATGTGTAGAATGTATTTGTGTTAGAACTGACTGCATGAAAAGTGAGCCATGAGTAAAATACTTCATTTTTATAAGCTTTGTGAGCCTAAACCACAAATATAACATCTCCACCCCCATTAGGTAGCCCATGAAATGTTAAATGTGCTGCAACAGCATGTCTGAAACTAGCAGGAATATTAATAGCATTCACCATTTTAATCAATTGAATTCAGAGAGTGAATATACTATAGAGAGGTATGCTTTTAAAGGATCAAGCTTGAACAACCTGCAGACAAATATGGAGGCTTCCTATAATGCTGAGGAGGATTTAATCCCTAACACCACGGACATCTAAGTTTTAAGGTAAGTAGAGGACCTTGGGCACACAAGAGATATTACTCAGGAGACCTGTTAATTAGGTACCTGGCCTACGAATTTTGATGGTGCCATGTTATAAGGTTCCTACTATGATAATAGGACTGTGTATTAGGATGACAGAACATCAGAATACGGGGACTGTGTCCTCCCAGACTATCGGGAGCTGTTGGCCCAATTTCTAGGTAGCTCACATTGCCTCACCTGAACCCTTAACCTTACTAGGGTGAAAGGTGATTATGGCAACTGGAGCATGACACTCTGATCCCAAAGGAATCATGGAAACAGATCTTACCCTTTAGTTGTATTACTCATGCATGCCCAGGCAAAACACAATAGAGAAACGAGAAGAGTTTTCAATACACTTATTGAAACAATTGTAGTCTTGCACAGAAAGAATGAACTACAATAATTAGACAGATGAAACAAAGCAATGTTATGAGCATTACGAACATGGCAAAGAGAATAAATAATCCAACCATTGTAAATGATTTCTAGACATTCCTACATAAACTTAAGCCTATATTGAGAGCATAGTGGGTGTACACTCTGCTTTGGCTGATCTAAGAGGATGGCCTTCGCCCCATACCTGAAGAAGTGAATCAAGAATGAGTCTGTGGTGTGAATGTCATCCTTTCTGTAAACTGGAACATCAGCGCCAGCAGATCTGCATATTGAACACAGCATTTGTCGCAGGATGGTTGCGGCTGGAGTGACCCTCCCTTTGCCTCTTCCAGGTCAGTGCATCATTTAAATAATTAATGCAGCACTGTGTTCGAGTCACAGCTCTGATGCAATGATATGTCTAAGTGTTAGAAGCTGTGTCTGAATAGGCAATGCAGGCGCACTGAGATATCTTGAACTGTGTTCCTAGCCTTGGACAAAATGTACTGATTAATTGCTGAGAAAGGCTAACTAAAACATGCAAAATGTACAAAGTATTCTTAGAATAATATCATGTAAGCCTAAATGGAGGGTTTCCCAGGGTCCCCCAGCCCTAAGGAACCATCTATTTCCCTGCCCACAGGCACAAGAAGGGAAAAATGCAATGTATTTCCACCGGGTGGAAGCACAAAGCTGCTTTCACCCGGTAGGAGTATAAAACTTTGCCCTGCCCATGCTTCAGGCAGGGAAATACTGGGAATTGCTTGCATCCTGCCTGAAAAGTAAAAACTGCTTACGTGGCGTGGGAGCAATGCCTGCTCCTGCTGCATACAATATGAGTACAAGCAGGGGAGCCAGCAGGGCAGGGTTTTGCCTTTCTTCAATTCCCCCAATGTTGACGTACTGTGGGATGCCCCAGGTGAGCACAGGGGCACTGCCCCTTAAAATAAAAAATAAATTTAAAATAGCAGGGCTTCAGGGGCCCTGAGGCTCCCTCCATAGTCCCCAATGAAACCAAAAGTGTTGGGTGCCCAGGGTGGACAAAGAAGCACCCTTTACTATAAATACAGTAACAAATTGCCAGTTCCTGCATGCCCCGTTAAATGGGGTCATTTGCAGGGAGCCAGTGGGGCTGCAGGGGCCATGCAGCTCCCTCCCACAGCCCCCTAAAAAAAAATTGGATGTCCTGAGTGGACCAGAACACCCACAAAAGTATATGAATATGGATAAAAGTGAATAATAAATGAGCGGTCACAGCCACTCATTTATTATTCACTGCTCCTTCAAGGAGCTTCCTATAATATCCTGCAAGAGCTATTTACATCTTTTTATTTTTGGTGCTGTCCCTAGAAGGAGCAGGAGCACCAGCAAACTTTATTTTAATTTTGGGGGGACTGCAGGGAGGTTTGCTGCACCCCCATCAACATTAGAAAAAACATTTACCGAGCTGGAGATTTTGCTCAATAGCTATGAATGCAACACCATTTAGAGCCTGGTTGTATGGCTGTATTTATTGTGGTCTAAAGATTTATAAAACAAAAATACAAGGTTTTCATTATTGCATTTTTTTGACTAAATATTAATAAACATTGCATTGTGTAAATTATTAAAATATGTTTATTTAAATAAAACCATTGGTGATTTTTGGAGAATTATGATATATCTGATTTATATATAGAGATTGATATGCTCACCTCGTGATTCAGCTAATAGGCCATTTTAAAAAACATTTTAGTGCTGCAGAAGGCTGTGCATGGGGTAGGGTTGGCTGTTCAGGGGCCAGGCCCTGTGGCCAACCCCACACCAGCCACAGGGGATTGGCTTTCTGGTTTGCTGCATTTCTCTGTGCCCCACACCTGCCATGTATGGGCAAAGAGTATGCATGGCTGGGGGGTTGGCTGCCCATGGCGATTTCGATGCAGACTCTGTGGTTGTCATTACATATGGTAATAAAAAAATATTTTACATTAAACAACCCTAGAAATTCACTGGACAAACCAAAGTTAGGTGAAGATTTAATTTAAAACGTGCCATTTTGAATATACAAAATCACTGAAATTCACCAGTAATAGTTTATCCCACATAACTATAACTCGTGCCCTAAGGTAATTATAACTTGTGGCTTTGCCATGTACTGGTAATTACACCACACATTACATCACTCATGACATCTTCTATGACATCATTGATAATATCACTACAACATTTGCAATTAAATTATTGATGAGAAAATTGTGCATGGCGGCATGCGAGTTATAGTTACCTTAGGGTGCAAGTTATATATAGGACTATATATATGTACAGTAGAAAGGGCTTGCCTACTAGAGTGGCTTGGGTGTATTGAGGGTGTGGGATCTCTGTGAAGAGCTATACACAGGCAAAGCTGTTTTTTGTTAAAGTGTATTTCTAAGGTGTTTTTTAAAACATAAGAAAACAATTCAATTCTGAAGTAATTTATATTGTTAATTTTGCTTTTTATATATTGTACTCAGTTTTCAAAAGTAGCTTTTAAAATTGATAGTGTGTATGTGTTTTAAGTGTGTGTATTTTTTATTTTACACCTTCCTTGGTATCCCTCAGGATTTCATCAACCAATGAAAGTTCCCTGCATTCCAAGTAGGCTTTACTTCCTGTTCAGGCTTCCATGAGAGTCCCACAAGAGCACAAACATTTTCAAAAAGTTGCATTTACTATAAAAGAGTGCTATAAATATAATTGTTTTATAATTCTTTTAAAGATGTTTTCTAACTGGGCCAGTTAATAAGGATATCTTGAGTTTTGTGTAAAAATTGCCTTCTTTTTATGATTTAAGATACAGCAAAGGTTCAGTTGAAGTGATGTCACAAACATGAGTGACACCTGATTGTTTAAAGTCATCAATGTCTTGGTTCATTTACAGGAAGTAGACACCCTTTAACCCTCATTTCCTGTTTTTATGGTTGAGAGAACATCTTTTGTTGGCCTACTGTTGTATTTTTGCTTTTTTGAAACTTTGTGGTTCAACATGTCATCAGGGAAAGTGCAGGTGTTTCAGGAGGAAGAGGAGAAGACCACTCACTGGGCCACAGAGGAGTCACTTACATGGCAATTATTCAGCATTTAAGAAGGAATTAAAAAATCTTATCATGTATTGTCACATGGAACTGTTAACGCGTCCCTTTATGACTAATTTATACACATTGGGACTCGTTTTAGGCCAATGAATCTTTTCACCCTGATTGAAGACACCTTAGGACGAGATAGCTAATCAACATGTCAATCAATACGTCAATAATGTCATCAATACTTATTACAACAATGCATTTCACCTTAGTCAATGACATTTAATAAGACTCAAGACACCACCATGACCTTTCAGTCATGAATAACCACACCAGTTTAGCAAGATTTAGTGATATTTATTCCCTATTAATTACAATTCTAATAGCAGACTTATTAATCTCAATAGCAAAACGCTCATCAACATTGTCATAATTTGGCAACTTGAATAAGACTTCATCAAAGCAAGGATCACAATTATTAGAACATAACACGGCGTCAACATAGATTAACTTCAGCAGAGCATTATTAATGCGTCAGTTCAACAAAGCATAGATTCAGTCATTTGTCTATTTGCGTCAGTTTGTGAACCCCTTTTCTAACCTCGAATTAGCATTGGCATGTTGGGCTTCATGTAAAACAATTTAGTAACACCAATTTAGAAAACATCTAGCTATGGACTCTGTCAAAAGTAGCAGTTGGTACCTAGAAAGGAAAAGCAAACAGACAATCACAATTTCATTGTCATATAGTGACCCTCCAAGTTTGGGTCAGCACTCAGGTTCAGTCTTCGTCTTCAGGACATCAGTTGGTTCGCCATCAATCAGGAACTCCGCTCCGGTAAAAGGGGCACTTCCCTCATAAGGAGGTAAAGTGTAAATGGGCAATCTAAGGACAAGGACGGTTCTATCTAAACTAGCAAGTCACTAAGCAAAGTGACAAAGTGTCTGGATCATAGCAAATCGCATCAGCATCTCCCCTAGTCTCTCTCCTAGTCTCCTATTCTCCATTCTAATTCACTTCCTGGTGTCAAGGGTTTTTATCCCATTTTTGTTGTACATTCCCCTAAAATCTAATTGGACAAGGGTTTGCACCCCACTATCTTTAACCAATTAACTTTACATTAGCTCATTGAATTTGTCACCCCATAACAGTTCTCCCGCATTTTATTGGTCCTTCTGATTGACGTCTTTAGAGGTAGAATGTCCGGTATGATTTCATCCTTTTGCGATTCTTTGCGCATCTTCAGCCAGTAGCTCCATTGTCCGTACCAGTTTAGGTGACCTTGTACCTAACATTAATCTACACTGTTGCATTTAGCTAAAAATGTTCTACAAGCAGGATGAACTTCATGAGAACGGATCTACTACGGATTCAGCTTCTAGTTTGAAGAAAACAAGAGTTCATGTCCTTTAGCAAGTCAGCACACTGCACATTTAGAAAAGCACATTTAATATGAGAGTCAGGCAGCTAGGCCTCGACTCATGCTAACTAACGCCTAAAAGATTTATTAACAAACTTTAGCAACTTAACCATTAATAATTAGTGTAAAATCATCTTTTAATATAATATTTCATCAAAATTAGTCATGTTCATTAGTCCCAGTATACATTGGTGGCCACTCCCGTGGGCACATTTCAAATGCACGTTTTTAGTAAAACATATTAATACATTTTCTATGTGGCATTATTGCACATTAGTTCATAAACATTTCATGTTAATATTGATTATATAAGCTACGCTCTCTCACCACTTTCACAAAACGTAGTTTTCTAGAGGCAGTGACAAAAAGTACAGCTATGGTACTGTAGGTATATGGAGGCGTGTGAGTTTGGTGTACCCAATCCAGCTAGTTTGTATAGTGAAAAAGCAGCAGAAGCTGATGCCCCCACTTCGATAGCAGGACTATCACTAGGACTGAGTAATGCAGTGCCACAAGAATTGCTTCAAGCACATTGCGACCTAGAACCAAAATGACAAAATACTGTCCCAGGTGCTCCATGGTGGTTCTCTGATGCCTATTACAAGCCACCATTCACGACAAATTGGTGATAGAACACAAGTGCATGAAAAAGGACTTGTTTTTTTATTTTATTCTTGTTCCTAAATTTGATGCCTTGTTTCCTGTTTCTATTTTAAACTTCCTAAATTGTAAGAAAATGTTTTTAAAAATATTCATTTTCAGAACCACCTATACCAGTTAAAAAATAGAACAATTCAATGTTGTCTGCCATGTGTAAGTATTTATGTTGCAGTATCATAACATTCTGCTACACAGTCTATTCCTAATAATAAAAGATAAGTCTATATAAGTAAAAATACAATTCAAACACTGGTAACCATATGTTTTCTTACATTTCTAACAATTTTCTTGTAGGTCTGCATTAGTTATTTAATGCAGATCTAATAGAACATGTATTATTATATTTATAAACCAACAGAAATCATGTTTCCTCAGGTTTTATAATGAATAATAATTTGATGCAGTGGACTACACTCAACTGCCTTATTTTGCATCAAAGGGGTGTTCCCTGAGTATTGTATTTGGATAGCTACACATTTTAAATACCTCTGAAAAGGTCAAAGGCTGTGCCTGGTGGGGGCTTGCACATGTTATGGTGCTTGCGTGTGGTGAGGGACTGACTTCTCCATGAAGACTTCTGTACAGGGCAATGGCATGTTTAGCAGTGGCTTGCCCGCATAATGGGGTTTGGGTGTGGTGAGTGACTGGCCTCTTTGTGAAGACCTCTGTACAGAACAAACACAGTGCCTAGTAAACACTTGCCCATGTACTGTGACTTGGGTGTGGTGAGGGACTGGTCTCTCTGTCAAGATCTCTGTACAGGACAAAGGCTCTGTGTAGCAGGGGACCTAGGGTGTGGTGAGGGACTGTTCTCTCCTTTGAGACCGCTGTACAGGGTTAAGGCTTTGTGAAGTAAATGCTTAATCGTCTGATAGGGTTTGTGTATTTTGAGGGACAGGCCTCTGCATGAAGAGCTCTGTACAGAGTGAAGGCTGTGCATTTCAGGGGCCTCTCAACTTAATGGGTCTTCAGTGTGGGAAGGATCCAGTCTCTTTGTGTACCTTACTACACAAAAACAGTACTCTAAGTCTCTTTCCTAATTGTGTGCATGGTGCAGAATGCAGCACATGTAATGGAAACAACAAGGAAAAACATAATACTCCTTATTGCACCTCCCCTGAGAAGGTGTAGCATTTTGATGCATTCCCAGGTTGACGAGTGTTTGTACATCTAGGAATGCTCCAAAAGCCATGGGTGGGTGCATGGGGACTACCATGCTTCACCCACTGAATGCCTACCCATGACAGAGTAACACAAGATAGCAACTTGTGCTGCAGTGTGTTACTCCAGATATACCAACCAACGGCAGGCCATGCAAGATGGCCTTGGCTGCTTGGTAAATATGACTTAGGGATTGTGTTGCCCTTGTGACATTCTGCATGATGCAAGGGCAGCACAATCCTGTGATAAATCTTGCCTTGGATGACCAAGAGTGTTCTAACTGGACAGGAGCTTAATACTTTAGTTGAGAAATGGAATCTCAACAATCTAATTGTACAAATGAGAGAGGAGAATTGATACTTGTAGAGAGCATTAAACTGGATGGATGTTAGGAGCAAAAGGAGTGCTTGTTATTGGGTCCTGCTTGCCCTTATAATATAATTGATATTCTTTTGAAGTTACTGACCAGTTTAAATTCCTCAAGCTATGAAATATATTTTATACATTTAAAAGCAATAGAGAGTGTCAAAAAATGGGTTTTCTAGTTGGCAGGGTATATGACCTCTCCAAGTAGGAACAGTATGACAGTGAAGGACTCCACAAAATACACTCAAAACCAGTTTAGAAAAATAAATAGTATTTATCTGCTACCTTAGGTTCAGTAAAAAAAAATCAGTCAATTAGTCAGCAGTTCTGTCATAAGTTAAGTTGCACAAGGATTTAGCTATGTGGTTCTAGGGAAAGATTACCACAATTTCCTTCGGAGTGTTAGAGAGGTGTTTCCAGATTCGGGGAGCCCAAAGGTGGCTGGGGTGAGGACAATGTGTTTTCTCCTGTGTGTCCTTTCCCGATGTCCTCGAGTGATGCAGGGGAGTCGGCAGTTGCAGGAGAGACTGAGGCCCTTCCCACTTTGAGGAATATGGTGCTATAATGGGTGCAGAAGAAGCATGCTGCGTGTCTTGAAGAGGGTCTACAGTGAGGTGGGCGAAGTGTCTCCTTGCTCTGGTCCGTGTTAATGTTGAGTGCACCTCTCCTTGAGAATTTACGGCCCTGGCCGCAATGGTGGAGGTTCCTGGCTGCAGAGATGGCGAGGGGCTTCCCGATCCCAAGGCACTGCCTCACCTGAGGGAGACACGATGCAGTAGCTTGGCTGGTGTGTTTCACCACAGTACATTGAGTACAGTGGCCCCGCTCAGGAGCTTGAGAAGGGGAGCGCGGACTGCACACGGCCAGTCAGCAAGGCGGGACATGCGTGAACCACTTTCCGGCACTCGGGCACAGTCCTGAAGGCGGAGCAGTATTGTGCACAGCACAGCCCGCGGAGTGAGGAGGCGCCCTGCGGCCGCGATAAGAGTCAGGGGTAATGGAGCACATCCGCACCTCCACTGGTTTTCAGGCAATGCAGGTGGGCCGGGGGGCAGTTGTACAAACAATCACTGTGCTGGAGGAACAGTGGGGCCACACTCACAGTGCTCTTGCACTTGGCACAATATATTTTTACAGAAGCAGGGTCAGGCTAGACACCGCGCCTAAGGACCATTGCATCACGCTCTCACTGTGCCAAGTCCTATAGAGAGATCTTTGATATCCTGGGGACCTCTGAAGAACCGGGGGCAAGCCATCAAGCCCTTGGAGTCCCTTGGATCAAAGGTCACTTGGAAAGATTCAGTCCTTCTCTGGCAGGTTGAGGTAGCATGCAGCAGGCCAGCACACAGGGCAGCAGCAAAGTAGCAGTCCCTCCTACAGTCCAGCACAGCATCAGTAGGCCAACGCAGCAGAGGAGAGTGGCAGTCCCTCCTGGCAGCTTGACAGTCCTCCTTCCTGGCAGTGCCTTTGTCCCAGTAGAGTACTAAAATCTGTGGGATTTGGGGGCCTAACTTATATACCTGATTGGCCAGAATCTAGAAGGCTGGAGAAAATTCCAGGCCTTTCTTTGAAGTTCCTTCCTTGCCCTTCCTGGCTCCAGACACTTCGCAGGGGATAGGCAGCCCCTTTGTATGAGGAGAGGCAGAGCTCTATTCACTGGCAAGTGTCATTTCCACCCTCCCACCTAGTCCAGGAAGTCCCATCAGCCTGGTGATGGGCCAAAAATATGCTAACGCCAATTTGTGTATGCCTGTCTAGTGGGAATGCACAGAGCTCAGCTGTCACCTACCCCAGATGTGTATTCACGGACAGGCAGAGGCACAGGATAGTTAAAGTAAGAAAATGCCAGCTTTCTAAAAGTGTCATTTACAGGTTTACAATTTAAAATCTGACTTCACCATAAGTTGTGATTTTAAACTGTGAGTCCAGGGACACCAAATTCCATATTTCTATTGTGCCCCCTTGGGAAGTTAGACTTAAGAGATGTTTTAGGCAACCCCAATGCTATTGTATGGGAGAGAAAGGCCTTGCAATAGTGAGAAATCAATTAAGCAGTTTTTCACTATCTGGGCATGTTACACTTAAAAAGCACATGCCTAACCTTTTATGTACACTGCACCCTGCCCTTGTGGATAACTAGGGCCTACCTTAGGGGTTACCTACAGGTAATAAAAAGGTTTGGGCCTGGCAAGTGGGTGCACTTGGTATGTGGAAAGGGCAGCTTAAAACTGCACACACAAGATCTGAAGTAGCAGGCCGGATTCATGGTTGAAAGGCTACTGTGGTGGATGGCACAATCGGTGCAGCAAGCCCACCAGTAGTATTTAATTTACAGGCCCTGGGTACATGGGATGCACTTTACTAGGGACTTACAGATACATTAAATATGCCAATTGGGAAGAAGCCAATGTTAACATGTTTGAGAGGACAACACACCTGCATTTTAGCACTGGTCTGCAGTGGTAAAGTGCCCTGATCCCTAAAAGCCAGCAACAATAGGTCAGAAAAACTAGGAGGAGGAAGACAAAAAGTCTGGGGGTGGCCATGCAGAAAGGTCCATTTCCCATAGAGAGGTTTTGCAATATGGATATGGAGGTAGAAATAGCGTTGATCGGTGTCAGATCATGATTGAGGTTTTGCACAGACTGTAGTCCAGGTGATGGGAAGTTTCCTAGGACTGGATGATCATTCAAGTGCATGTTATTTCAATGCACTATATGTAAGAATTTTGTTATTAGCAATATAATGCTAGATATCAATGTAGACAACACATGGTTTTATCATAGAATATAATTTGATTTTCTTATACTGTTATTATGCTGTTATGATTATTTCTTGAGCACCTTTTGAAGACTTAGAAAATCGATGAGGTGAATCAGATGAATCAACTGTATGGATATTCTGAAAGGATCATGTTCAAAAATTAGGATTGTTAATGATAAACAATACCAGGTGTGTATTAAATATAAGAGAGACTTTGGACATACATACACTTCTTTTAATTAATAAACTAGTGTCCAATGATTATGTTAACATAAATTCTTTAGAATGTGAAACAGGGTGACTTCAAATAAAGTTACAAAACAGACTTTGGACATATTTTCTCAAATTAATCAGAATGTGTTCAATGATTACATACTTTAGAATGTAAAATTGGAGGATTCCACATATAAACAACAATAATTTCTCACTGTCAGGGCACTTGTACCTAGATTGATATCTATTAAGAAAAAAAAAGATTCAAAATGAAAGTAAGTAAGCAGCCAATGCTTCAAGGATTGGTGAGACATCACTGGGATATTATGCTCAGCAATTTACCTGTAAGACGTTTTGAGCATTTTAGGATGTGAGATTGAGTCAACCAAAAGCATTTAAAGTCCAACAATGTGAATGACTACTACACATATGAATGTACTAATTATTGCTGCATAAATCCTTGAATTGTGGACTACATAGCAAGATATAGATTTATGGAAGTCCGTCTACTGCTCCCTATAAAATAAGTCAATTTACTGATTGTACCTGCATCGCACATGAGATGGAATTGATCAGAACATGACTTAGGATTTTAAGGTAACCACATAAGTTGAGTAATAATACATCCTTTGTGTCCTTTAGGAAATGTGTGCTTTTTGAAATGTGGAATGTATCTGTAATCTACACCTGTGTGCAATATGGACACGAGGGAACTTTAATATGTTGGCTTTAATTTGTCTTTTTGTGTTTTTCTCTTTTATTCTCTAATCTTTAGTTTTTTCTTCTTTTTCAGCTTAAGAGTATATGCAAGCATCAGGATGCCATTAAATACGGTTTGGCCTAAGTGTATAAAATATGACTATGATTAAGACCAGTATTCGGTCACATGTTTGAAGGAACCATTGGATTGGTGACAGCGTGAAGTCTGTAAATTACATCAATATAAATAGGATTGGATATAACCATCATATTTTCGATATGAACATGATGAACTATTCAAATTGACATTAGAGACTGCTTGATGGAAGTGTAAACACATTTTTGATATGGAATGATATGGAATGAACATTTCTTCTTCATGTGTGTATGAAAAGGTTAGGGGTGGGGGAAAATATTCTATCTGCCTGTGGAATTGGTGGAATTTTGGCCACTATGCATTGCTATTTAATGCTGAATTTTGGCCTAATTCTGCTGATTGTCGTGTGGTGGAATTTGTCTCCTGTGAGGCTTCAAAATATTCAAGCTGGTGAGCACAAGCAAGATTTAGCATCCCCTGGCTCAATTTTCTAATGCAGAAAGTAGCCTACGTTTGCGAGCGGTCGCTGTCAGAGGGCTGCCATTCAAGTAGATTTCCTGCTGCTTGAGTAGATTTTTTTCTCGAGTGGCAGCAAAATCAGTTAGAATAGTCCAGCATGCTTGCACAATGCATGGTGCCATTTGTGCTGATTTTCAGCACTGCTCTCATTACCAGTGCTACATTGCAGCATGACCAGCCCCTGTGGTTGCCTGGGATCAGTTACTTTAATATCAAATCTCACCAGCGTTGCTGATTCAGTCAGGTTGTATAGAAGTTTTCATGCAAAGTTTGTTATAATAATTTCAAAAACTCCCCTTTTAAAAGTGGGAGCACTGAGGGCGCTCCAAACCAACATACTCACAGCACTTATGCCAACATGCTGTGACTGATCAAGGAACGAATGCTGACTCTTTGGGAAAAAATAACAGATGAACCCGTTGCCCACGCTTAACATAAATGCCTTTATTTTCATATTTTGCAGGGATCCAGGCACGTCTCTTGAGCGCTACTCTGTTCCTTTGTTCCTGTGTCCCAACCAGCTGCTGCTCGTAATGTATGTGATTGTGATAGGGGCTGGAGTCGATCTTAATAGTAAAACCAAATCAAAAAAGTATACTCATATTTGTCTGTATTTTGTTCTTCTCTCTATTTATGTTTAAAAATATGTACCAATTTAAAACCAGGAGCATTAAACATGATGGCACTTCATAACGTATTGACGTCTGCCAACATAGTAAGGAAAAGAAGGGTATTTTCGGTCTTTCTTTCTAAGACATTTAACTGACTTTCTGTGAGGGGCAGAGCACATTGTGGGTAAGGAGTATATGTGACCCCCTTATGCATATACACAGATAACACAAAGGGGCAAACACAACTCAGGTACAGCTGCAAGTGCCCAAGTTTTGCTGCTTGCTAGGTGTACCATGCAAAGTGCAACACCTTACGACACCCTTGAATTTTGTCAAACAGCATTTGGCCTGTTGGGATTTTCAAGCCTAGGCTTTCAATGATGAAAGGAAAACTAACTCTGGCTAAAATTCCTGAAGTGCTTGAAAGTATCACATACAATATGGACTACTTTACAGGTACTACTCAAATAAACACATGGAATGAAAATAACAAAACATATCATGTTTTCCTTATGTTGTTAAAAATGTAACTTGTGTTTGGTTAGCTATTTTGGGGGTCATTACAACCCTGGCGGACGGTGTTAAATGTGCGGCAATACCGTAAACAGGCCGGCGGACCAAAAAAGGGAATCATGACCCTGGTGGAAACTGCCAATAAAGACAGCCACTTTAACACCCCGCCCGCCACGGCGGTACAGACAAGCAGCGCGGCGGTCACCGCCAACAGATAGGCGGAAGACAATGTACCGCCCACAGTATCACAACCTACCAATCCGCCACCTTTTCCGGGGCGGATTCACCGTGGATAAAAATACGGCGGAAACAACCTGCAAAGGGAAAACGCTCCCCTGAACACATCCCACAAGGAAGGAGGACTCCATGGATCCGAAATTACAAATCCTACCGGCCCTTGTATTCCTACTCATCTATGAAGAGCAACGCAGGCGCTGACGAAGACAACGGTGAGTACTGCACCTACGACATAGGGGAGGGGGGAGGCAAAAGTCAGGGGGACACACACAAAACACCCCCACCCCCACCCTCACCCACTACAACACACACACCAATGCATTCACAAACATCACAGTAACAACCCACAACCCCCCCGGAAGAATGCAAACACAAAACGAAATCAGTTCAAACATTGTAATGTTTCAATATACATGTCTCAAATATATACAGAAATATGATAAAATCATTCAAAAGTATATACATTACAAGAAGCAGTGCAGATATGCACATATCAATGTCCGTGCACCACTAGTCCAAAAATGCATGGGCGAGGCCCACAAAAGATACCTGTCCACAAACGGAGAGAACACTGCCGGGCATCAGAGAGAAATACAACAGGCACCTCAGGGGGAAGGGAACGGGGGGCACCTCAGCCGGATGAGTGCAAAGGCAGATCCACAATGGGGCTCCATGCCCATTGATGTATCCTGGGGAGTGCAAAGCCACAGTCTCACAAGTCTCTACAGTGGGTGGTTTGCCCACTCTTCCATCCTGGGGAGTGCAAAGCCACAGCCTCACAAGTCTCTACAGTGGGTTGTTTGCCCACTGTACCATCCTGGGGAGTGCAAAGCCACAGTCTCTCAAGTAGATAACTGCCACCACTGGTTCTAGAGGTGGACTGGTGCCCAGACTGGATTAGTCTCCCCGTGACAGTTCCTGTCCCGTCACTGTCCCAGCTGCACATGGGATAACAATGCTTGATGTGGCGCTCTTTTCCTTCTTCAGCGGTGCTTAGCCATGGCGGTCTCTGGACTGTTCAGCGGTGCTTTGCCATGGCGGTGCATGCCCTGTTCAGCGGTGCTTAGCCATGGCGGTCTCTGGACTGTTCAGCAGTGCTTTGCCATGGCGGTGTCTGGACTGTTCAGCTGTGCTTTGCCATGGCGGTCTCTGGACTGTTCAGCGGTGCTTTGCCATGGCGGTGCATGCCCTGTTCAGCGGTGCTTAGCCACGGCGGTCTCTGGACTGTTCAGCGGTGCTTTGCCATGGCGGTGTCTGGACTGTTCAGAGGTGCTTTGCCATGGCGGTCTCTGGACTGTTCAGCAGTGCTTTGCCATGGCAGTCTCTGGACTGTTCAGCGGTGCTTTGCCATGGCGGTCTCTGGACTGTTCAGCAGTGCTTTGCCATCGCGGTCTCTGGACTGTTCAGCGGTGCTTTGCCATGTCGGTGTCTGGACTGTTCAGCAGTGCTTTGCCATGGTGGTCTCTGGACTGTTCAGAGGTGCTTTGCCATGGCGGTCTCTGGACTGTTCAGCGGTGCTTTGCCATGGCGGTCTCTGGACTGTTCAGCGGTGCTTTGCCATGGCAGTTCTGGACTGTTCAGCGGTGCTTTGCCATGGCGGTCTCTGGACTGTTCAGCGGTGCTTTGCCATGTCGGTGTCTGGACTGTTCAGCGGTGCTTTGCCATGGCGGTCTCTGGACTGTTCAGTGGTGCTTTGCCATGGCGGTCTCTCGACTGTTCAGCGGTGCTTTGCCATGGCGGTCTCTGGACTGTTCAGCGGTGCTTTGCCATGGCGGTTCTGGACTGTTCAACGGTGCTTTGCCATGGCGGTCTCTGGACTGTTCAGCGGTGCTTTGCCATGGCGGTCTCTGGACTGTTCAGCGTGGCTTTGCCATGGCGGTCTCTGGACTGTTCAGCAGTGCTTTGCCATGGCGGTGTCTGGACTGTTCAGCGGTGCTTTGCCATGGCGGTCTCTGGACTGTTTAGCGGTGCTTTGCCATGGCGGTCTCTGGACTGTTCAGCGGTGCTTTGCCATGGCGGTTCTGGACTGGACATTGGTGTGTGGCATGACGTTCTCTGGACTGGACATTGGTGTGTGGCATGACTTTCTCTGGACTGGACATTGGTGTGTGGCATGGCGGTCCCTCATTGCTTAGCGGGGCTGTGGCTGCGGCTGCCGGGGCCCTCCTGGGCACTGACTCCGGCGGTGGTCTCCTGACGAGTGACGATACTTGGGCACTCCTGGGCACTGACTCTGGCGGTGGTCTCCTGACCAGTGACGATACTTGGGCCCTCCTGGGCACTGACTCCGGCGGTGGCGGTGGTCTCCTGACCAGTGACGATACTTGGGCCCTCCTGGGCACTGACTCCGGCGGTGGTCTCCTGACCAGTGATGATACTTGGGCCCTCCTGGGCACTGACTCCGGCGGTGGCGGTGGTCTCCTGACCAGTGACGATACTTGGGCCCTCCTGGGCACTGACTCCGGCGGTGGCGGTGGTCTCCTGACCAGTGATGATACTTGGGCCCTCCTGGGCACTGACTCCGGCGGTGGTCTCCTGACCAGTGACGATTCTTGGGCCCTCCTGGGCAATGACTCTGGCGGTGGTCTCCTCACCAGTGACGATACTTGGGCATTCGTGGGCAATGACTCCGGCGGTGGCCTCCGGACCAGTGACGACGATGCTGGCGGTGGCGTCCCGGCCGCCGGGAAGGATGCCGCCCTTCTCTGCTGTGATGCTCACACCAGGCTGAGCAGACTTCTTCTGGCCCTTCCCCACCTTAGGAGGAGTCACAGCTGACTCTGCTATCCCCCTGGGACCCCTGTGAGTTGTTTTGCCTCCAGGAGTCTTCACACGGTCCCGTTTGCCACTTTCCAATTTAAGAGCCTTTACAGGGGGTGGACTGGCAGTGCCTTGGCTCCGTGTCACACTGCCTGCCCTGGTGGCCGGTGCACTCCACAGACCTTGAACACGCACCACTGGTACAGGAGGCTTTTTGGCTGAGGCGCTACGACGGGACTGATGAAGTGGAGGGTGGGGTGGGGGCAAAAAGGTCAACTTTACAGAGGGACAGTTTCTGACGAACACTGGGATAGGTAGCTGGAGGGGGTCTGGGAGTGGAGGAAGAGGAGGTGGTTGTAGGAGGTGTCACTTTAGGTGTTTTGGGTGCAGGTGCAGGTACTGGAGGCTGTCGTGAGGTGGATGGCTGTTGGGTGGGTGTGTGCCTGCGTTTGTGTACTTTGGGAGGGGGCGTCACAGACACACTGGGAGAGGACACAGGGGACGTGTAAATGGGAGTGGAGGTGGTGAGTGCAGGTGAGCGGGGTGTGGTGCTGGGTGTTCTGGTGCGAGTCCTGGTTCCTATAGATGTAGTGCTGCAGGTGACAGTGTAGACGAGACTGGAAGGGAGGAGGGAGACGACGAGGAGGGGGAAACAGTGGAGGCAGTGGATGTTGCTGTGTCTGCATGTGGGTGATGCTTGTGTGTGTGCCTGTGGGTTGTGTGGTGCCTATGTTTGCCTGAGCTACTTTTGTGTGTTGAGGTGTGTGCATGCTGGTCTGATGGTGTGCTTGGGATAGGCTGGGGTACAGGAGATTGGCTCTGGGTGGAGGAGGTTGGAGGGGGGAGGCTAGACACAGGGACAATGGCTGCCATCAGTGCTGAGGCCAGAGATTGCAGGGTTCGCTGAAGTACAGCCTGACCAGAATGAATGCCCTCCAGAAATGCATTACCGTGTTGCAACTCCCTTTCTACACCCTAGATGGCATTCACAATGGTAGACTGCCCAACAGTGAGGGACCTGAGGAGGTCAATGGCCTCCTCACTGAGGGCAGCAGGGGTGACTGGGGCAGGGCCTGAGGTGCCTGGGGCGAAGGTGATGCCCACCCTCCTGGGTGAGCGGGCACGGGGCGAACACTGAGGGGCTGCTGGGAGGGCGGTGCTGGTAGGGGAGGTGGCGGCTGTACCTGTAGAAGTGGGGTGCACAGATGGTGCCGCCACCACAAGGGAGCCCCCATCGGCAGACGAGTCCGTGTCGCTAGTTGGTGATCCGGTGGCTGACGTGAAGCACCCCTCGCCCTCCGTCCCACTGGTGCATTCTGAGTCCGTGGTGTAGCCCTCCATGGCCATGTGGGATGCAGCTCCCTCGTGCTCCGGTGCCACTGTACCTCCGCCTGATGATGCTGATGCACAAAAGAACAGGGAGACCACAAAAGGGGGGGGGGGAAGACAGAAGAAAGACAGGTTGAGTGCATGGCATACCGCTACCATTGGCGGACAATACAGACACAGCAGCCCCCTGCACTACGCCGTGCTCCTGGCCTCTACAGATGCAATCTCTGGGATCTGGCCTACATGGCTATGGTGGACTTCTGCACACATGGATGCCACAGTGGCATTTATACCTGTACTTGGCACTCTACTGCGGTGGGGTAGAGTGCCACATGGCCTGCATTACGGAGGGGCCTAGCCTACGTATTTCTGCCTGGCCTAGGTACACCCACAGGCCTCCTCCCCCACCCAGACCCCTCCACTGCGCGTAAAGTCAGTAGAATGAGAGTGTACTCACCCCCTTGTGTCTGCTGTGATGCCCTAAAGCGCCCATCCAACTCAGGGTAGGCCACCGCCAGGATCCGGAACATCAGGGGGGTCATCGTGCGACGGTCACCCCTCCCACGTTGGGAGGCCATCCCCAGCTGAGCCTCTGCTGTCTTCTTGCTCCAGCGGCGAATGTCCTCCCATCTTTTCCGGCAGTGGGTGCCCCGTCTCTGGTGGACCCTCAGGGTCTGGACGTCCTTGGCGATGGCACGCCAAATGTCCTTCTTCTGGTGGGCGCTGACCTACATGACATGCACAAGGGAAGAAGAGAAGTCATTACCAACTGCACCGTCGATGTGAGTGTCCCCCCTCCCTACCCTAGCCATGTGGCACATTCATTCACATGCATTAATGTTTCCTGAACTCTGCCCCCTTCCCTCTTACAACCAGCCCTCTCCACCCAGGCCTAGCCCATACAACGTGCTACCTCTGTACTAACCTGTTGGTCTGGAGGACCGTAGAGTAGCGTGTACTGGGGGAGGACCCCGTCTACTAGTTTCTCCAACTCCTGAGCAGTGAAGGCAGGGGCCCTTTCCCCAGACGCAGCAGCCATCGTCGCTTCCAGACCGAGGTCACAGCAGCACGTGCAGTATAGGTCCTCTCCTGTCGAAGATCAGGTATCTAGTGATTGAACAGATAGAAAATGGCGGTGACGTCTGCGGCGGTGCGTATCATCACCGGCGCCGCACTTGTTCATTGGCTCCTGGGACCCATAGGGTCCAATGTTAACCAATGCAGCATTGCGCCACGGTCTACGACCGCCTACCGCGACGGTGTGCAACGGCAACGCAGTCACCCCACAATCCCATTGTCCCAGTTTAGAGGTCAGGCTGCCGCCATTTCAAGGGCCCACATGGCTTCATTTACTTCTGCGTCACACATAGCTAGGCCTACACTCAACACACATACAGGAAGGGTTTTGTGTTTGGTGTTGTGTTCTGTGTAACTGTGGGTGCATACCTGGGAAATAGTTGACTCTGAGGTCGCTGTTGTCCTTCCTAGGCACCGTCATTTGGGACAATTGAGAAGATGGCGGAATCCTCCGGTGTACCGACCGCTGGTGGACCTGTTGAAAATGGAGGAGTGACATTTAATCGTCACCTACAGGTTTGACCGTGCCACTATCCAGGAACTATATACCCAGTTGGAGCCAGACCTGATTTCACCAATCCGCCATCCCACTGGAATCCCCCCTGACGTGCAGGTGCTGTCAGTGCTCCATTTCCTTGCAAGTGGGTCTTTTCAGACAACTGTAGCCATGGCATCAGGGATGTCCCAGCCTATGTTTTCCAACGTGTTGTCCAGAGTGTTGTCTGCCCTGCTGAAACACGTGAGGAGATACATCATTTTCCCTGAGGTGGAAGATTTGGCTACAGTGAAAGGTGACTTCTATGCCCTTGGACATATCCCCAACATCATAGGTGCTATTGATGGGAGCCATGTAGCTCTGGTCCCCCCCCACAGGAGTGAACAGGTGTACAGGAAGCGGAAGAGTTATCATTCCATGAATGTACAGATGGCATGTTTGGCAGACCAGTACATCTCCCAGGTAAATGCTATGTTCCCTGGCTCAGTGCATGACGCCTACATCGTGCGGAATAGCAGCATCCCTGATATGATGGGTGAACTCCAGAGGCACCGTGTGTGGCTATTAGGGGACTCTGGTTACCCCAACCTGTCCTGGCTATTGACCCCAGTGAGGAATCCCAGGACCAGGGCAGAGGAACGCTACAATGAGGCCCAAGGACAGACTAGGAGGGTGATCGAACGCACCTTCGGCCTCCTGAAGGCCAGGTTCAGGTGCCTCCATATGACAGGTGGTTCCCTATTCTACTCACCGAAGAAGGTGTGCCAGATCATCATCGCCTGCTCAATGCTTCACAATCTTGCTTTGCGAATCCAGGTGCCTTTTCTGCAGGAAGATGGTCCAGTTGACAGTGTTGTGGCAGCTGTGGAGCCTGTGGACAGTGATGAGGAGGAAGCTGAGGAAGAAGACAACGACAACAGGGAGTCAGTCATACAGCAATATTTCCAGTGACACAATGGTGAGAACATTTTCATTTTTACCATTACATTCACTGTCACACGTGTTCCTCTATCCTGTGTGTAATTTCATAGGATTATTTGGTAACTGAGTTGTTCCTTTACATTACGGTTTCACAGGTTTGCTTAGCAACGTGTGTCATCTGCATGCATCCTTCAAGGACTTGTGATGTGTGACATAGGTATGTTGGCTTTACAACTAGAAACGCATTTTGACTCTGTCATTGATAATACAATTTACCAAATCATAGACTGACTCAACATTGTTTTGGGGTTCAAGGGTGTTTATTGAAGTGCTCAAAATTGGAGGGGGGTTGTAAAATGGTGATGGGTGATGGTGGAGGAATGTCCATGGCAGAGTCCAGTCTATTAGTCTCACAGGTGCACTGGCCATATGGGCAAAGGAAGTGGAGCTGGGGCAGTTTAAGTATGGACAGGGTAACAAAGTGGGACAGTGGGAGGACAATCAGGGTGGTCTCATTTCCTGGCGGGGGTCTTGCCATCTTGCTCTGTCCTGTTCCTGGATCTCAGGGACCGCTTGCGTGGTGGTTGTCCGTCTGCAGGGGGTGGGGTGCTGGTGTGGTGGTCCTGTGGCGGGGCGTCCTGTCCACTAGAGCCGGTGGAGGTGGTGGGCAGTTCATCGTCCATGCTAGTGCCAGGGGCCCCTTGGAGTGCCACAGTGTCCCTCAAGGTCTGTTGTATGTCCTTCAGCACCCCTACGATGGTGCCCAAGGCGGAGCTGATGGTCCTGAGCTCCTCCCTGAACCCCAAATACTGTTCCTCCTGCAGGCGCTGGGTCTCCTGAAACTTGACCAGGACCGTCGCCATTGTCTCCTGGGAGTGGTGGTATGCTCCCATGATGGAGGAGAGGGCCTTGTGGAGAGTGGGTTCCCTTGGCCTGTCCGCCCCCTGTCGCACAGCAGCCCTCCCAGTTCCCCGGTGTTCCTGTGCCTCCATCCCCTGGACCGTGTGCCCACTACCACTGCCCCCAGGTCCCTGTTGTGGTTGGGGTGGTGGGTTATCTTGGGTTCCCTGTAGTGGTGGACACACAGCTGATTGACCTGTCCTGGGTATGGAAGTTTGGGCCCGCTGGGTGGGTGCTGTGCTGGTGTTACCAGAGGGTGGAAGGTCAGTGTTGGGCTGTGCCTGTGCGAGGGGAACCGACTGTCCCGAGGCCCACGATGGTCCGGGCTGGTCATCAGGATCCAGTAGGGCAGAGCTGCTATCGTCACTGTGGGCCTCTTCTGTGGGTGGAGTGGAGTTCTCTGGACCCTCCGGGGTGGTGACGGTCCGTGATCCTGCAGGGGCATAAGAGCATGACTATTGCATGTGTGTGTGTCATTGTGTGCAATGGGTGGGTGAGTGTGTACCCCAGTGCAAGCTTTTCTGTGTGGGGGCTTGTGTGATGATGGTTAGGGGTTGTTATGGGTATGTGCAGTGAGCATGCTTTAGTGATGGGTGTCCATGCTTAGTTGTGTCATGCAGGGCTTGGTGTTGGGATGTGTGGTTTGTGTTCTTAGTACATTAGTGAGTAGTTTGGGTGATAGGGGAGGGTGTGAGGGTCAGGGTGTGTGATAGCATGCAGGTAGGGTGGGGGATATGATAGTTACGAATTGACTTACCAGTATCCATTCCTCCACCGACTCCTCCGAGGCCCTCTGGATGCATGATGGTCAAGACTTGCTCCTCCCATGTTGTTAGTTGTGGGGGAGGAGGCGGGGGTCCGCCGCCAGTCCGCTGTACTGCGATGTTGTGCCTGGAGAACACTGAACGCACCTTCCCCCGTAGGTCGTTCCACCTCTTCCTGATGTCCTCCCGATTTCTTGGATGCTGTCCCACAGTGTTGACCCTGTCGACTATTCTTTGCCATAGCTCCATCTTCCTGGCTATGGATGTGTGCTGCACCTGTGAGCCAAATAGCTGTGGCTCTACCCGTAGGATTTCCTCCACCATGACCCTGAGCTCCTCCTCGGAAAAGCGGGGGTGTCTTTGGCGTGACATGGGGTGGTGTGTGTGATGTGTGGGGCGGTGTGAGTGTTGATGTGTGTGGTGATGTGTAGTGGTGTGTGGTGTTTTGTGCGTGGATGTTGAGTGGGTGATGGTGTTGTGTGCCTCTGTGTGGTGGGATTGTCTATTCTGTGCTGTCTCTCTGGCTTCGTGAATACATTTTGGTCGTAGGGGTTTGTGGGTGATGTGGGTTTGTGTTTTATATAGTGTTGGGTGTGTGGGAGTGGTGTTTGTATGTGTATCAGGTGTGTGTATTTTGAATTGTCCAATGTGGCAGTGTTTTGGAGATGTGTGTGTATTTTGAGCGCGGCGGTGTGTACTGCCAATGGAATACCGAGGTTGATAGACCGCCGCGTGGATTCGTGAGTCGTAATAGCATGGGTGTGTTTCTGTTGGCGTGGAGTCGGAGGTTTTGTTTTCGCCAGTTTATCACTGACCTTTGGTGTGGCGGACTTGTGTGGGTCTCTGAATTTCGGCGGGTTCCGAGATGTGGGTCATAATAGCTATGGCGGAATTCCGCGGCCGCGGCGGTGTATTGACGGTCTTCTGCACAGCGGTAAGCGCCTTTTACCGCCAATGTTGTAATGACCCCCTTTGTGTCTTAAGGAAAAAAATCACTTAATTTCATTTGCCATTTTTTCCATTTACACGTATTATCCTTTTACATTTTTTGCGTGGTCTCTCCTGATTGTTTCGCCTTTTATTTCTTGCTGGAATTATGGCTCTTTCTGCACTGCCACTCTCTGCCACAGTGCTTGTTTTGTCACTAAAACTGTGCTTTTAAATTGAATAAACACAATTGGGTTACTTCATTTTCTAGGATGGCCATTGTAAATTGTTGCAGAAATTGCACCAGCAGCATGAAAGTTGAATGATATATTTGGGCTGCAGTGTGTATTTACACCTCCCACATACATAACTAAAGTAAAAAGCTCCTGTGATTATCATTGTGCTCTGTCTAGACTACAGTTTAGAAGTACAGCAGTGACACATGGCAAGAAAAAGGGATTTTCCAGGTATGGACACCTTCTTTCATATATTAGCTAAGACACCCCCAAATAATGGCTAATAATCTGACAGGGCTAAGCTTAATATATAAAAGAAGGGCATGGTAGATAGTAAGTGGAAGTATGTGCTCACAATGAAGTGACAAAAAGCTGTGTGTCACTCTGCACTGTCAACAGGAATTCGAAGAATATGCACCCTCAATGGAATTACTTGCCCTCCCTGGCTCCAAACACTTCGCAGGGGATAGGCAGCCCCTTTGTGTGAGGAGAGGCAGAGCCCTATTCACAGGCAAGTGTCAGTTCCACCCTCCCACCTAGTCCAGGAAGTCCCATCAGCCTGGTGATGGGCCAAAAATATGCTAATGCCACGTCCAAGCTCAATTTGTGTATGCCTGTCTAGTGGGAATGCACAGAGCTCCGTTTTCACCTACCCCAGATGTGTATTCACGGACAGGCAGAGGCACAGGATAGTTAAAGTAGGAAAATGCCAACTTTCTAAAAGTGGCATTTACAGGTTTACAATTTAAAATCTGACTTCACCATAAGTTTTGATTTTAAATTGTGAGTCCAGGGACACCAAACTCCATATTTCTATCTTGCCCCCTTGGTAAGTTAGACTTAAGAGATGTTTTAGGCAACCCCAATGCTATTGTATGGGAAGAGAAAGGCCTTGCAATAGTGAGAAATCAATTCAGCAGTTTTTCACTATTTGGGCATGTTACACTTAAAAAGCACATGCCTAACCTTTTATGTACACTGCACCCTGCCCTTGTGGATAGCTAGGGCCTACCTTAGGGGTTACTTACAGGTAATAAAAAGGTTTGGGCCTGGCAAATGGGTGCACTTGGTATGTGGAAAGGGCAGCTTAAAACTGCACACACAAGATCTGAAGTAGCTGGCCTGATTTATAGTTGAAAGGCTACTGTGGTGGATGGCACAATTGGTGCAGCAAGCCCACCAGTAGTATTTAATTTACTGGCCCTGGGTACATGGGCTGCACTTTACTAGGGACTTACAGATACATTAAATATGCCAATTGGGAAGAATCCAATGTTAACATGTTTGAGATTTTAGCACTGCATTTTAGCACTGGTCTGCAGTGGTAAAGTGCCCTGATCCCTAAAAGCCAGCAACAATAGGTGAGAAAAACTAGGAGGAGGAAGGCAAAAAGTCTGGGGGTGGCCATGCAGAAAGGTCCATTTCCCATAGAGAGGTTTTGCAATATGAATATGGAAGTAGAAATAGCGTTGATCGGTGTCAGATCATGATTGAGGTTTTGCACACACTGTAGTCCAGTTTCCTAGGACCGGATGATCATTCATATGCATGTTATTTCAATGCACTATATGTAAGAATTTTGTTATTAGCAATATAATGCTAGATATCAATGTAGACAACACATGGTTTTATCATAGAATATAATTTGATTTCTTTTACTGTTATTATGCTATTATGATTATTTCTTAAGCACCTTTTGAAGACTTAGAAAATCGATGAGGTGAATCAGATGAATCAACTGTATGGATATTCTGAAAGGATTGTGTTAAAAAATTAGGATTGTTAATGATAAACAATACCAGATGAGTATTAAAAATAAGAGAGACTTTGGACATACATACACTTCTTTTAATTAATCAACTAGTGTCCAATGATTATGTTAACATAAATTCTTTAGAATGTGAAAAAGGGTGACTTCAAATAAAGTTACAAAACAGACTTTGGACATATTTTCTCAAATTAATCAGAATGTGTGCAATGATTACATGCTTTAGAATGTAAAATTGGAGGATTCCACATATAAACAACAATAATTTCTCACTGTCAGGGCAGTTGTACCTAGATTGATATCTATTAAGAAAAAATAAGATTCAAAATGAAAGTAAGTAAGCAGCCAATGCTTCAAGGATTGGTGAGACATCACTGGGATATTATGCTCAGAAATTTACCTGTAAGACGTTTTGAGCATTTTAGGATGTGAGATTGACTCAACCAAATGCATTTAAAGTCCAACAATGTGCATGGTTACTACATATATGAATGTACTAATTATTGCTGCATAAATCCTTGAATTGTGGACTAAGTAGCAAGATATAGATTTACGGAAGTCCATCTACTGCTCCGTATAAAATAAGTCAATTTACTGATTGTACCTGCATCGCACATGAGATGGAATTGATCAGAATATGACTTAGGATTTTAAGGTCACCACATAAGTTGAGTAATAATACATCCTTTGTGTGCTTTAGGAAATGTGTGCTTTTTGAAATGTGGAATGTATCTATAATCTACACCTGTGTGCTTTATGGACATGAGGGAATTTTAATATGTTGGATTTAATTTGTCTTTTTGTGTTTTTCTCTTTTATTGTCTATTCTTTAGCTTTTTCTTCTTTTTCAGCTTAAGAGTATGTGCAAGCAGCAGGATGTCATTAAATACGGTTTGGCCTAAGTGTGTAAGATATGACTATGATTAAGACCAGTATTCGGTCACATGTTTGAAGGAACCATTGGATTGGTGACAACGTGAAGTCTGTAAATTAAATCAATATCAATAGGATTGGATATCACCATCATATTTTGGATATGAACATGATGAACTATTCAAATTGATATTAGAGACTGCTTGATAGAAGTGTAAACACATTTTTGATGTGGAATGATATGGAATAACAATTTTTTCTTCATGTGTATATGGAAAGGTTAGGGGTGGGGGAAAATATTCAATCTGCCTGTGGAATTGGTGGAATTTTGGCCACTGTGCATTATTACTATTTAATGCTGAATTTTGGCCTAATTCTGCTGATTGCTGTGTGGTGGAATTTGTCTCTCGTGAGGCTTCAAAATATGCAAGCTGGTGAGCACGAACAAGATTTAGCATCCCCTGGCTCAATTTTCTAATGCAGAAAGTAGCCTACGTTTGCGAGCGGTCACTGTCAGAGGGCTGCCATTCAAGTAGATTTCCTGCTGCTTGAGTAGATTTTCTTCTCAAGTGGCAGCAAAATCAGTTAGAATAGTCCAGCACGCTTGCACAATGCATGGTGCCATTTGTGCTGATTTTCAGCACTGCTCTCATTACCAGTGCTAAATTGCAGCATGACCAGCCCCTGTGGTTGCCTGGGATCAGTTACTTTAATATCACATCTCACCAGCGTTGCTGATTCAGTCAGGTTGTATAGAAGTTTTCATGCAAAGTTTGTTATAAGAATTTCAAAAACTCCCCTTTTAAAAGTGGGAGCACTGAGGGCACTCCAAACCAACATACTCACAGCACTTATGCCAACATGCTGTGACTGATTAAGGAATGAATGCTGACTCTTTGGGAAAAAATAACAGATGAACCCGTTGCCCACACTTAACATAAATGGCTTTATTTTCATATTTTGCAGGGATACAGGCACGTCTCTTGAGCGCTACTCTGTTCCTTTGTTCCTGCGTGCCAACCAGCTGCTGAACGTAATGTATGTGATTGTGAAAGGGGCTGGAGTCGATCTTAATAGTAAAACCAAATCAAAAAAGTATACTCATATTTGTCTGTATTTTGTTCTTCTCTCTATTTATGTTTAAAAATATGTACCTATGAAAAACCAGGAGCATTAAACATGATGGCACTTCATAACGTATTGACGTCTGCCAACATAGGAAGGAAAAGAAGGGTATTTTCGGTCTTTCTTTCTAAGGCATTTAACTGACTTTCTGTGAGAGGCAGAAGCACATTGTGGGTAAGGAGTATATGTAACCCCCTTACGCATGTACACAGATAACACAAAGGGGCAAACACAACTCAGGTACAGCTGCAAGTGCCCATGTTTTGCTGCTTGCTAGGTGTGACATGCAAAGTGCAACACCTTACGACAGCCTTGAATTTTGTCAAACAGCATTTGGCCTGTTGGGATTTTCAAGCCTAGGCTTTCAATGATGAAAGGAAAACTAACTCTGGCTAAAATTCCTGAAGTGCTTGAAAGTATCACATACAATATGGACTACTTTGCAGGTAATACTCAAATAAGCACATGGAATAAAAATAACAAAACATATCATGTTTTCCTTATGTTGTTAAAAATGTAACTTGTGTTTGGTTAGCTATTTTGTGCCTTAAGGAAAAAAAACACTTATTTTCATTTGCCAATTTTTTGCATTTACACTTATTTTCCTTTTACTTTTTTGCGTGGTCTCTCCTGATTGTTTTGCCTTTTATTTCTTGCTGCAATTATGGCTCTTTCTGCACTGCCACTCTCTGCCACAGTGCTTGTTTTGTCACTAAAACTGTGCTTTTTAATTGAATAAACACAATTGGTTTACTTCATTTTCTAGAATGGCCATTGTAAATTGTTGCAGAAATTGCACCAGCAGCATGAAAGTTGAATGATATATTTGGGCTGCAGTGTGTATTTACACCTCCCACATACATAACTAAAGTAAAAAGCTCCTGTGATTATCATTGTGCTCTGTCTAGACTACAGTTTAGAAGTACAGCAGTGACACATGGCAAGAAAAAGGGATTTTCCAGGTATGGACACCTTCTTTCATATATTAGCTAAGACACCCCCAAAAACTGGCTAATAATCTGACAGGGCTAAGCTTAATATATAAAAGAAGGGCATGGTAGATAGTAAGTGGAAGTATGTGCTCACAATGAAGTGACAAAAAGCTGTGTGTCACTCTGCACTGTCAACAGGAATTCCAAGAATATGCACCCTCAATGGAATTACTTGCCCTCCCCGGCTCCAAACACTTCGCAGGGGATAGGCAGCCCCTTTGGGTGAGGAGAGGCAGAGCCCTATTCACAGGCAAGTGTCAGTTCCACCCTCCCACCTAGTCCAGGAAGTCCCATCAGCCTGGTGATGGGCCAAAAATATGCTAACGCCACGTCCAAGCTCAATTTGTGTATGCCTGTCTAGTGGGAATGCACAGAGCTCAGTTTTCACCTACCCCAGATGTGTATTCACGGACAGGCAGAGGCACAGGATAGTTAAAGTAAGAAAATGCCAACTTTCTAAAAGTGGCATTTACAGGTTTACAATTTAAAATCTGACTTCACCATAAGTTTTGATTTTAAATTGTGAGTCCAGGGACACCAAACTCCATATTTCTATCTTGCCCCCTTGGTAAGTTAGACTTAAGAGATGTTTTAGGCAACCCCAACGCTATTGTATGGGAGGAGAAAGGCCTTGCAATAGTGAGAAATCAATTCAGCAGTTTTTCACTATTTGGGCATGTTACACTTAAAAAGCACATGCCTAACCTTTTATGTACACTGCACCCTGCCGTTGTGGATAGCTAGGGCCTACCTTAGGGGTTACTTACAGGTAATAAAAAGGTTTGGGCCTGGCAAATGGGTGCACTTGGTATGTGGAAAGGGCAGCTTAAAACTGCACACACAAGATCTGAAGTAGCTGGCCTGATTTATGGTTGAAAGGCTACTGTGGTGGATGGCACAATTGGTGCAGCAAGCCCACCAGTAGTATTTAATTTACTGGCCCTGGGTACATGGGCTGCACTTTACTAGGGACTTACAGATACATTAAAAATGCCAATTGGGAAGAATCCAATGTTAACATGTTTGAGATTTTAGCACTGCATTTTAGCACTGGTCTGCAGTGGTAAAGTGCCCTGATCCCTAAAAGCCAGCAACAATAGGTGAGAAAAACTAGGAGGAGGAAGGCAAAAAGTCTGGGGGTGGCCATGCAGAAAGGTCCATTTCCCATAGAGAGGTTTTGCAATATGAATATGGAAGTAGAAATAGCGTTGATCGGTGTCAGATCATGATTGAGGTTTTGCACACACTGTAGTCCAGTTTCCTAGGACCGGATGATCATTCATATGCATGTTATTTCAATGCACTATATGTAAGAATTTTGTTATTAGCAATATAATGCTAGATATCAATGTAGACAACACATGGTTTTATCATAGAATATAATTTGATTTCTTATACTGTTATTATGCTATTCTGATTATTTCTTAAGCACCTTTTGAAGACTTAGAAAATCGATGAGGTGAATCAGATGAATCAACTGTATGGATATTCTGAAAGGATTGTGTTAAAAAATTAGGATTGTTAATGATAAACAATACCAGATGAGTATTAAAAATAAGAGAGACTTTGGACATACATACACTTCTTTTAATTAATCAACTAGTGTCCAATGATTATGTTAACATAAATTCTTTAGAATGTGAAAAAGGGTGACTTCAAATAATGTTACAAAACAGACCTTGGACATATTTTCTCAAATCAATCAGAAAGTGTGCAATGATTATATACTTTAGGTGGTAAAATTGGAGGATTCTACACATAAACAACAATAATTTCTCACTGTCAGGGCAGTTGTACCTAGATTGATATCTATTAAGAAAAAATAAGATTCAAAATGAAAGTAAGTAAGCAGCCAATGCTTCAAGGATTGGTGAGACATCACTGGGATATTATGCTCAGAAATTTACCTGTAAGACGTTTTGAGCATTTTAGGATGTGAGATTGACTCAACCAAATGCATTTAAAGTCCAACAATGTGCATGGTTACTACATATATGAATGTACTAATTATTGCTGCATAAATCCTTGAATTGTGGACTAAGTAGCAAGATATAGATTTACGGAAGTCCATCTACTGCTCCCTATAAAATAAGTCAATTTACTGATTGTACCTGCATCGCACATGAGATGGAATTGATCAGAATATGACTTAGGATTTTAAGGTCACCACATAAGTTGAGTAATAATACATCCTTTGTGTGCTTTAGGAAATGTGTGCTTTTTGAAATGTGGAATGTATCTATAATCTACACCTGTGTGCATTATGGACATGAGGGAATTTTAATATGTTGGATTTAATTTGTCTTTTTGTGTTTTTCTCTTTTATTGTCTATTCTTTAGCTTTTTCTTCTTTTTCAGCTTAAGAGTATATGCAAGCAGCAGGATGTCATTAAATACGGTTTGGCCTAAGTGTATAAGATATGACTATGATTAAGACCAGTATTCGGTCACATGTTTGAAGGAACCATTGGATTGGTGACAACGTGAAGTCTGTAAATTAAATCAATATCAATAGGATTGGATATCACCATCATATTTTGGATATGAACATGATGAACTATTCAAATTGATATTAGAGACTGCTTGATAGAAGTGTAAACACATTTTTGATGTGGAATGATATGGAATTACAATTTCTTCTTCATGTGTATATGGAAAGGTTAGGGGTGGGGGAAAATATTCAATCTGCCTGTGGAATTGGTGGAATTTTGGCCACTGTGCATTATTACTATTTAATGCTGAATTTTGGCCTAATTCTGCTGATTGCTGTGTCGTGGAATTTGTCTCCCGTGAGGCTTCAAAATATGCAAGCTGGTGAGCACGAACAAGATTTAGCATCCCCTGGCTCAATTTTCTAATGCAGAAAGTAGCCTACGTTTGCGAGCGGTCGCTGTCAGAGGGCTGCCATTCAAGTAGATTTCCTGCTGCTTGAGTAGATTTTCTTCTCGAGTGGCAGCAAAATCAGTTAGAATAGTCCAGCACGCTTGCACAATGCATGGTGCCATTTGTGCTGATTTTCAGCACTGCTCTCATTACCAGTGCTAAATTGCAGCATGACCAGCCCCTGTGGTTGCCTGGGATCAGTTACTTTAATATCACATCTCACCAGCGTTGCTGATTCAGTCAGGTTGTATAGAAGTTTTCATGCAAAGTTTGTTATAAGAATTTCAAAAACTCCCCTTTTAAAAGTGGGAGCACTGAGGGCACTCCAAACCAACATACTCACAGCACTTATGCCAACATGCTGTGACTGATCAAGGAATGAATGCTGACTCTTTGGGAAAAAATAACAGATGAACCCGTTGCCCACACTTAACATAAATGCCTTTATTTTCATATTTTGCAGGGATACAGGCACGTCTCTTGAGCGCTACTCTGTTCCTTTGTTCCTGCGTGCCAACCAGCTGCTGCTCGTAAGGTATGTGATTGTGAAAGGGGCTGGAGTCGATCTTAATAGTAAAACCAAATAAAAAAAGTATACACATATTTGTCTGTATTTTGTTCTTCTCTCTATTTATGTTTAAAAATATGTACCTATGAAAAACCAGGAGCATTAAACATGATGGCACTTCATAACGTATTGACGTCTGCCAACATAGTAAGGAAAAGAAGGGTATTTTCGGTCTTTCTTTCTAAGGCATTTAACTGACTTTCTGTGAGGGGCAGAAGCACATTGTGGGTAAGGAGTATATGTAACCCCCTTACGCATGTACACAGATAACACAAAGGGGTAAACACAACTCAGGTACAGCTGCAAGTGCCCATGTTTTGCTGCTTGCTAGGTGTGCCATGCAAAGTGCAACACCTTACGACAGCCTTGAATTTTGTCAAACAGCATTTGGCCTGATGGGATTTTGAAGCCTAGGCTTTCAATGATGAAAGGAAAACTAACTCTGGCTAAAATTCCTGAAGTGCTTGAAAGTATCACATACAATATGGACTACTTTGCAGGTAAAAATCAAATAAGCACACGGAATGAAAATAACAAAACATATCATGTTTTCCTTATGTTGTTAAAAATGTAACTTGTGTTTGGTTAGCTATTTTGTGTCTTAAGGAAAAAAAACACTTATTTTCATTTGCCAATTTTTTGCATTTACACTTATTTTCCTTTTACTTTTTTGCGTGGTCTCTCCTGATTGTTTTGCCTTTTATTTCTTGCTGGAATTATGGCTCTTTCTGCACTGCCACTCTCTGCCACAGTGCTTGTTTTGTAACTAAAACTGTGCTTTTAAATTGAATAAACACAATTGGTTTACTTCATTTTCTAGAATGGCCATTGTAAATTGTTGCAGAAATTGCACCAGTAGCATGAAAGTTGAATGATATATTTGGGCTGCAGTGTGTATTTACACCTCCCACATACATAACTAAAGTATAAAGCTCCTGTGATCATGATTGTGCTCTGTCTAGACTACAGTTTAAAAGTACAGCAGTGACACATGGCAAGAAAAAGGAATTTTCCAGGTATGGACACCTTCTTTCATATATTAGCTAAGACACCCCCAAAAAATGGCTTATAATATGACAGGGCTAAGCTTAATATATAAAAGAAGGGCATGGTAGATAGTAAGTGGAAGTATGTACTCACAATGAAGTGACAAAAAGCTGTGTGTCACTCTGCACTGTCAACAGGAATTCCAGGAATATGCACTCCCAATGGAATTCCTTGCCCTCCCTACCTCCAGACAGTCCGCAGGGGATAGGCAGCCCCTTTGTGTGAGGAGAGGCAGAGCCCTATTCATAGGTAAGTGTCAGCTCCACCCTCCCACCTAGTCCAGGAAGTCCCATCAGCCTGGTGATGGACCAAAAATATGCTAACACCACGTCCAAGCTCAATTTGTGTATGCCTATCTAGTGGGAATGCACAGAGCTCAGCTGTCACCTACCCCAGATGTGTACTCATGGACAGGCAGAGGCACAGGATAGTTAAAGTAAGAAAATGCCAGCTTTCTAAAAGTGGCATTTACAGGTTTACAATAAAAAATCTGACTTCATCATAAGTTGTGATTTTAAATTGTGAGCCCACGGACACCAAACTCCATTTTGCTATCTTGCCCCTTTAGGAAGTTAGACTTAAGAGATGTTTCAGGCAGCCCCAATGCTATTGTATGGGAGAGAAAGGCCTTGCAATAGTGAGAAATCAATTAAGCAGTTTTTCACTATCTGGGCATGTTGCACATAAAAAGCAAATGCCTAACCTTTTATGTACACTGCACCCTGCCCTTGTGGATAGCTAGGGACTACATTAGGGGTTACTTACAGGTAATAAAAAGGTTTGGACCTGGCAAGTGGGTGCACTTGGTATGTGGAAAGGGCAACTTAAAACTGCACACACAAGATCTGAAGTAGCAGGCCTGATTCATGGTTGAAAGACTACTGTGGTGGATGGCACAATCGGTGCAGCAAGCCCACCAGTAGTATTTAATTTACAGGCCCTGGTTACATGGGCTGCACTTTACTAGGGACTTACAGATACACTAAATATGCCAATTGGGAAGAAGCCAATGTTAACATGTTTGAGAGGACAACACACCTGCATTTTATCACTGGTCTGCAGTGGTAAAGTCCCCTGATCCCTAAAAGCCAACAGCAGTAGGTCAGAAAAACTAGGAGGAGGAAGACAAAAAGTCTGGGGGTGGCCATGCAGAAAGGTCCATTTCCCATAGAGAGGTTTTGCAATATGGATATGGAAGTAGAAATAGCGTTGTTCGGTGTCAGATCATGATTGAGGTTTTGCACACACTGTAGTCCAGGTGATGGGAAGTTTCCTAGGACTGGATGATCATTCATGTGCAAGTTATTTCAATGCACTATATGTAAGAATGTTGTTATTAACAATATAATGCTAGCTATCAATGTAGACAACACATGGTTTTATCTTAGAATATAATTTGCTTTTCTTATACTGTTATTATGCTATTATGATTATTTCTTAAGCACCCTTTGAAGACTTAGAAAATCGATGAGGTGAATCAGATGAATCAACTGTATGGATATTCTGAAAGGATCAAGTTAAAAAATTAGGATTGTTCAGGATAAACAATGCCAGGTGTGTATTAAAAATAAGAGAGACTTTGGACATACATACACTTCTTTAAATTAATTAACTAGTGTCCAATGATTATGTTAACATAAATTCTTTAGAATGTGAAACAGGGTGACTTCAAATAAAGTTACAAAACAGACTTTGGACATATTTTCTCAATCTTAATCAGAAAGTGTGCAATGATTCTATACTTTAGAATGTAAAATTGGAGGATTCTACATATAAACAACAATACTTTCTCACTGTCAGGGCAGTTGTACCTAGATTGATATCTATTAAGAAAAAATAAGATTTAAAATGAAAGTAAGTAAGCAGCCAATGCTTCAAGGATTGCTGAGACATCACTGGGATATTATGCTCAGCAATTTACCTGTAAGATGTTTTGAGCATTTTAGGATGTGAGATTGACTCAACCAAATGCATTTAAAGTCCAGCAATGTGCATGGTTACTACATATATGAATGTACTAATTATTGCTGAATAAATCCTTGAATTGTGGACTACATAGCAAGATTCAGATTAATGGAAGTCCGTCTACTGCTCCCTATAAAATAAGTCAATTTACTGATTGTAACTGCATCGCACATGAGATGGAATTGATCAGAATATGACTTAGGATTTTAAGGTCACCACATAAGTTGAGTAATAATACATCCTTTGTGTGCTTTAGGAAATGTGTGCTTTTTGAAATGTGGAATGTATCTGTGATCTACACTTGTGTGCAATATGGACACGAGGGAACTTTAATATGTTGGCTTTAATTTGTCTTTTTGTGTTCTTCTCTTTTATTCTCTATTCTTTAGCTTTTTCTTCTTTTTCAAGCTTAAGAGTATATGCAAGCAGCAGGATGCCATTAAATAAGTTTTGGCTTAAGTGTATAAGATATGACTATGATTAAGACCAGTATTCGGTCACATGTTTGAAGGAACCATTGGATTGGTGACAACATGAAGTGTGTAAATTACATCAATATCAATAGGATTGGATATAACCATCATATTTTCGATATGAACATGATGAACTATTCAAATTGATATTAGAGACTGTTTGATAGAAATGTAAACACATTTTTGATGTGGAATGATATGGAATGAACATTTCTTCTTCATGTGTATATGGAAAGGTTAGGGGTGGGGGAAAATATTCTATCTGCCTGTGGAATTGGTGGAATTTTGGCCACTATGCATTACTATTTAATGCTGAATTTTGGCCTAATTCTGCTGATTGCCGTGTGGTGGAATATGTCTCCCGTGAGGCTTCAAAATATGCAAGCTGGTGATCACGAATGAGATCTAGCATCCCTTGGCTCAATTTTCTAATGCAGGCAGTAGACTATGTTTGCGAAGGGTCGCTGTCAGAGGGCTGCCATTCAAGTAGATTTCCTGCTGCTTGAGTAGATTTTCTTCTCGAGTGGCAGCAACATCAGTTAGAATGGTCCAGCACGCCTGCACAATGCATGGTGCCAGTTATGCTGATTTTCAGCACTGCTCTCATTACCAGTGCTAAATTGCAGCATGACCAGCCCCTGTGGTTGCTTGGGATCAGTTACTTTAATATCACATCTCACCAGCGTTGCTGATTCAGTCAGGTTGTATAGAAGTTTTCATGCAAAGTTTGTTATAAGAATTTCAAAAACTCCCCTTTTAAAAGTGGGAGCACTGAGGGCACTCCAAACCAACATACTCACAGCACTTATGCCAAAATGCTGTGACTGATCAAGGAATGAATGCTGACTCTTTGGGAAAAAATGACAGATGGACCCGTTGCCCACGCTTAACATAAATGTCTTTATTTTCATATTTTGCAGGGATCCAGGCGTGTGTCTTGAGCGCTACTCTGTTCCTTTGTTCCTGTGTCCCAACCAGCTGCTGCTTGTAATGTATGTGATTGTGATACGGTCTGGAGTCGATCTTAATAGTAAAACCAAATCAAAAAAGTATACTCATATTTGTCTGTATTTTGTTCTTCTCTCTATTTATGTTTAAAAATATGTACCTATGAAAAACCAGGAGCATTAAACATGATGGCACTTCATAACGTATTGACGTCTGCCAACATAGTAAGGAAAAGAAGGGTATTTTCGGTCTTTCTTTCTAAGACATTTAACTGACTTTCTGTGAGGGGCAGAAGCACATTGTGGGTAAAGAGTATATGTAACCCCCTTATGCATGTACACAGATAACACAAAGGGGCAAACACAACTCAGGTACAGCTGCAAGTGCCCATGTTTTGCTGCTTGCTAGGTGTACCATGCAAAGTGCAACACCTTACGACACCCTTGAATTTTGTCAAACAGCATTTGACCTGTTGGGATTTTCAAGCCTAGGCTTTCAATGATGAAAGGAAAACGAACTCTGGCTAAAATTCCTGAAGTGCTTGAAAGTATCACATACAATATGCACTACTTTGCAGGTACTACTTAAATGAACACATGGAATGAAAATAACAAAACATATCATGTTTTCCTTATGTTGTTAAAAATGTAACTTGTGTTTGGTTAGCTATTTTGGGGGTCATTACAACTCTGGCGGACGGTGTTAAAGGTGCGGCAATACCGCAAACAGGCCGGCGGACCAAAAAAGGGAATCATGACCCTGGTGGAAACTGCCAATTAAGACAGCCACTTTAACACCCCGCCCGCCATGGCGGTACAGACAAGCAGCGCTGCGGTCACCGCCAACACATAGGCGGAAGACAATGTACCGCCCACAGTATCACAACCTACCAATCCGCCACCTTTTCCGGGGCGGATTCACCGTGGATAAAAATACGGCGGAAACAGTTCCTGCAAAGGGAAAACGCTCACCTGAACACATCCCACGAGGAAGGAGGACTCCATGGATCCGAAATTACAAATCCTACCGGCCCTTGTATTCCTACTCATCTACGAAGAGCAACGCCGGCGCCGGCGAAGACAACGGTGAGTACTGCACCTACGACATAGGGGAGGGGGAGGCAAAAGTCAGGGGGACACACACGAAACACCCCCACCCCCACCCTCACCCACTACAACACACACACCAATGCATTCACAAACATCACAGTAACAACCCACAACCCCACCGGAAGAATTCAAACACAAAACGAAATCAGTTCAAACATTGTAATGTTTCAATATACATGTCTCAAATATATACAGAAATATGATAAAATCATTCAAAAGTATATACATTACGAGAAGCAGTGCAGATATGCACATATCAATGTCCGTGCACCACTAGTCCAAAAATGCATGGGCGAGGCCCACAAAAGATACCTGTCCACAAACGGAGAGAACACTGCCGGGCATCAGAGAGAAATACAACAGGCACCTCAGGGGGAAGGGAAGGGGGGGCACCTCAGCCAGATGAGTGCAAAGGCAGATCCTCGACGGGGCTCCATGCCCATTGATGTATCCTGGGGAGTGCAAAGCCACAGTCTCACAAGTCTCTACAGTGGGTGGTTTGCCCACTCTTCCATCCTGGGGAGTGCAAAGCCACAGCCTCACAAGTCTCTACAGTGGGTGGTTTGCCCACTGTACCATCCTGGGGAGTGCAAAGCCACAGTCTCTCAAGTAGATAACAGCCACCACTGGTTCTAGAGGGGGACTGGTGCCCAGACTGGATTAGTCTCCCCGTGACAGTTCCTGTCCCGTCACTGTCCCAGCTGCACATGGGATAACGATGCTTGATGTGTCGCTCTTTTCCTTCTTCAGCGGTGCATGCCCTGTTCAGCGGTGCTTAGCCATGGCGGTCTCTGGACTGTTCAGCGGTGCTTTGCCATGGCGGTGCATGCTCTGTTCAGCGGTGCTTAGCCATGGCGGTCTCTGGACTGTTCAGTGGTGCTTTGCCATGGCGGTGTCTGGACTGTTCAGCGGTGCTTTGCCATGGCGGTCTCTGGACTGTTCAGCGGTGCTTTGCCATGGCGGTGCATGCCCTGTTCAGCGGTGCTTAGCCATGGCGGTCTCTGGACTGTTCAGCGGTGCTTTGCCATGGCAGTCTCTGGACTGTTCAGCGCTGCTTTGCCATGGCGGTTTCTGGACTGTTCAGCGGTGCTTTGCCATGTCGGTCTCTGGACTGTTCAGCGGTGCTTTGCCATGTCGGTGTCTGGACTGTTCAGCGGTGCTTTGCCATGGCGGTCTCTGGACTGTTCAGCGGTGCGTTGCCAAGGCGGTCTCTGGACTGTTCAGCGGTGCTTTGCCATGGCGGTCTCTGGACTGTTCAGCGGTGCTTTGCCATGGCGGTTCTGGACTGTTCAGAGGTGCTTTGCCATAGCGGTCTCTGGACTGTTCAGCGGTGCTTTGCCATGTCGGTGTCTGGACTGTTCAGCAGTGCTTTGCCATGGCGGTCTCTGGACTGTTCAGTGGTGCTTTGCCATGGCGGTCTCTGGACTGTTCTGCGGTGCTTTGCCATGGCGGTCTCTGGACTGTTCAGCGGTGCTTTGCCGTGGCGGTTCTGGACTGTTCAGCGGTGCGTTGCCATGGCGGTCTCTGGACTGTTCAGCGGTGCTTTGCCATGGCGGTCTCTGGACTGTTCAGCGGTGCTTTGCCATGGCGGTCTCTGGACTGTTCAGCAGTGCTTTGCCATGGCGGTGTCTGGACTGTTCAGCGGTGCTTTGCCATGGCGGTCTCTGGACTGTTTAGCGGTGCTTTGCCATGGCGATCTCTGGACTGTTCAGCGGTGCTTTGCCATGGCGGTTCTGGACTGGGCATTGGTGTGTGGCATGATGTTCTCTGGACTGGACATTGGTGTGTGGCATGACGTTCTCTGGACTGGACATTGGTGTGTGGCATGGCGGTCCCTCAATGCCCAGTGGGCTGTGGCTGCCGGGGCCCTCCTGGGCACTGACTCCGGCGGTGGTCTCCTGACGAGTGATGATACTTGGGCCCTCCTGGGCACTGACTCTGGCGGTGGTCTCCTGACCAGTGGCGATACTTGGGCCCTCCTGGGCACTGACTCCGTCGGTGGCGGTGGTCTCCTGACCAGTGACGATACTTGGGCACTCCTTGGCACTGACTCCGGCGGTGGTCTCCTGACCAGTGACGATACTTGGGCCCTCCTGGGCACTGACTCCGGCGGTGGCGGTCGTCTCCTGACCAGTGACGATACTTGGGCCCTCCTGGGCACTGACTCCGGCGGTGGCGGTGGTCTCCTGACCAGTGACGATACTTGGGCCCTCCTGGGCACTGACTCCGTCGGTGGCGGTGGTCTCCTGACCAGTGACGATACTTGGGCCCTCCTGGGCACTGACTCCGGCGGTGGTCTCCTGACCAGTGACGATACTTGGGCCCTCCTGGGCAATGACTCTGGCGGTGGTCTCCTGACCAGTGACGATACTTGGGCCTTCCTGGGCAATGACTCCGGCAGTGGCGGTGGTCTCTGGACCAGTGACGACGATGCTGGCGGTGGCGTCCCGGCCGCTGGGAAGGATGCCGCCCTTCTCCGCCGTGATGCTCACACCAGGCTGAGCAGGCTTCTTCTGGCCCTTCCCCACCTTTGGAGGAGTCACAGCTGACTCTGCTATCCCCCTGGGACCCCTGTGAGTTGTTTTGCCTCCAGGAGTCTTCACACGGTCCCTTTTGGCCACTTTCCAATTTCAGAGCCTTTACAGGGGGTGGACTGGCAATGCCTTTGCTCCGTGTCACACTGCCTGCCCTGGTGGCCGGTGCACTCCACAGACCTTGAACACGCACCACTGGTACAGGAGGCTTTTTGGCTGAGGCGCTACGACGGGACTGATGAAGTGGAGGGGGGGTGGGGGCAAAAAGGTCAACTTTACAGAGGAACAGTTTCTGACGAACACTGGGATGGGTAGCTGGAGGGGGTCTGGGAGTGGAGGAAGAAGAGGTGGTTGTAGGAGGTGTCACTTTAGGTGTTTTGGGTGCAGGTGCTGGTACTGGAGACTGTCGTGAGGTGGATGGCTGTTGGGTGGGTGTGTGCCTGCGTTTGTGTACTTTGGAAGGGGGCATCACAGACACACTGGGAGAGGACACAGGGGACGTGTAAATGGGAGTGGAGGTGGTGAGTGCAGGTGAGCAGGGTGTGGTGCTGGGTGTTCTGGTGCGAGTCTTGGTTCCTGTAGATGTAGTGCATGCTGGTGACAGTGTAGACGAGACTGGGAGGGAGGAGGGAGACGACGAGGAGGGGGACACAGTGGAGGCAGTGGATGTTGCTGTGTCTGCATGTGGGTGATGCTTGTGTCTGTGCCTGTGGGTTGTGTGGTGCCTATGTTTGCCTGAGCTACTTTTGTGTGTTGAGGTGTGTGCATGCTGGTCTGATGGTGTGCTTGGGATAGGCTGGGGTGCATGAGATTGGCTCTGGGTGGAGGAGGTTGGAGGGGGGAGGCTAGACACAGGGACAATGGCTGCCATCAGTGCTGAGGCCAGAGATTGCAGGGTTCGCTGAAGTACAGCCTGACCAGAATGAATGCCCTCCAGGAATGCATTACCGTGTTGCAACTCCCTTTCAACACCCTGGATGGCATGCACAATGGTAGACTGCCCAACAGTGAGGGACCTGAGGAGGTCAATGGCCTCCTCACTGAGGGCAGCAGGGGTGACTGGGACAGGGCCTGAGGTGCCTGGGGCGAAGGTGATGCCCACCCTCCTGGGTGAGCGGGCACGGGGCGAACACTGAGGGGCTGCCGGGAGGGCGGTGCTAGTAGGGGAGGTGGCGGCTGTACCTGTAGAAGTGGGGTGCACAGATGGTGCCGCCACCACAAGGGAGCCCCCATCGGCGGACGAGTCCGTGTCGCTAGTTGGTGATCCGGTGGCCGACGTGAAGCTCCCCTCGCCCTCCGTCCCACTGGTGCATTCTGAGTCCGTGGTGTGGCCCTCCATGGCCATGTGGGATGCAGCTCCCTCGTGCTCCGGTGCTACTGTACTTCCGCCTGATGATGCTGATGCACAAAAGAACAGGGAGACCACAAAAGGAGGGGGGGGAGACAGAAGAAAGACAGGTTGAGTGCATGGCATACCGCTACCGTTGGCGGCCAATACAGACAAAGCAGCCCCCTGCACTACGCCGTGCTCCTGGCCTCTACAGATGCAATCTCTGGGATCTGGCCTACATGGCTATGGTGGACTTCTGCACACATGGATGCCACAGGGGCATGTATACCTGTACTTGGCACTCTACTGCGGTGGGGTAGAGTGCCACATGGCCTGCATTACGGAGGGGCCTAGCCTACGTATTTCTGCCTGGCCTAGGTACACCCACAGGCCTCCTCCCCCACCCAGACCCCTCCACTGCGCGCAAAGTCAGCAGAATGAGAGTGTACTCACCCCCTTGTGTCTGCTGTGATGCCCTAAAGCGCCCATCCAACTCAGGGTATGCCACCGCCAGGATCCGGAAAATCAGGGGGGTCATGGTGCGACGGTCACCCCTCCCACGTTGGGAGGCCATCCCCAGCTGAGCCTCTGCCGTCTTCTTGCTCCAGCAGCGAATGTCCTCCCATCTTTTCCGGCAGTGGGTGCCCCGTCTCTGGTGGACCCTCAGGGTCCGGACGTCCTTGGCGATGGCACGCCAAATGTCTTTCTTCTGGTGGGCGCTGACCTACATGACATGCACAAGGGAAGAAGAGAAGTCATTACCAACTGCACCGTCGATGTGAGTGTCCCCCCTCCCTACCCTAGCCATGTGGCACATTCATTCACATGCATTAATGTTTCCTGAACTCTGCCCCCTTCCCTCTTACAACCAGCCCTCTCCACCCAGGCCTAGCCCATACAACGTGCTACCTGTGTACTAACCTGTTGGTCTGGAGGACCGTAGAGTAGCGTGTACTGGGGGAGGACCCCGTCTACTAGTTTCTCCAACTCCTGAGCAGTGAAGGCAGGGGCCCTTTCCCCAGACACAGCAGCCATCGTCGCTTCCAGACCGAGGTCACAGCAGCACGTGCAGTGTAGGTCCTCTCCTGTCGAAGATCAGGTATCTAGTGATTGAACAGATAGAAAATGGCGGTGACGTCCGCGGCGGTGATGTCCGCGACGGTGCGTATCATCACCGGCGGCGCACTTGCTCATTGGCTCCTGGGACCCATAGGGTCCAATGTTAACCAATGCAGCATTGCGCCACGGTCTACGACCGCCTACCGCGACGGTGTGCAACGGCAACGCAGTCACCCCACAATCCCATTGTCCCAGTTTAGAGGTCAGGCTGCCGCCATTTCAGGGGCCCACATGGCTTCATTTACTTCTGCGTCACACATAGCTAGGCCTACACTCAACACACATACAGGAAGGGTTTTGTGTTTGGTGTCGTGTTCTGTGTAACTGTGGGTACATACCTGGGAAATAGTTGACTCTGTGGTCGCTGTTGTCCTTCCTAGGCACCGTCATTTGGGACAATTGAGAAGATGGCGGAATCCTCCGGTGTACCGACCGCTGGTGGACCTGTTGACAATGGAGGAGCGACATTTAATCGTCACCTACAGGTTTGACCGTGCCACTATCCAGGAACTATGTACCCAGTTGGAGCCAGACCTGATTTCACCAATCCGCCATCCCACTGGAATCCCCCCTGACGTGCAGGTGCTGTCAGTGCTCCATTTCCTTGCAAGTGGGTCTTTTCAGACAACTGTAGCCATGGCATCAGGGATGTCCCAGCCTATGTTTTCCAACGTGTTGTCCAGAGTGTTGTCTGCCCTGCTGAAACACGTAAGGAGATACATCATTTTCCCTGAGGTAGAAGATTTGGCTACAGTGAAAGGTGACTTCTATGCCCTTGGACATATCCCCAACATCACAGGTGCTATTGATGGGAGCCATGTAGCTCTGGTCCCCCCGCCACAGGAGTGAACAGGTGTACAGGAACCGGAAGGGTTATCATTCCATGAATGTACAGATGGTATGTTTGGTAGACCAGTACATCTCCCAGGTAAATGCTATGTTCCCTGGCTCAGTGCATGACGCCTACATCGTGCGGAATAGCAGCATCCCTGATATGATGGGTGAACTCCAGAGGCACCGTGTGTGGCTATTAGGGGACTCTGGTTACCCCAACCTGTCCTGGCTATTGACCCCAGTGAGGAATCCCAGGACCAGGGCAGAGGGACGCTACAATGAGGCCCACGGGCGGACTAGGAGGGTGATCGAACGCACCTTCGGCCTCCTGAAGGCCAGGTTCAGGTGCCTCCATATGACAGGTGGTTCCCTATTCTACTCACCGAAGAAGGTGTGCCAGATCATCATCGCCTGCTCGATGCTTCACAATCTTGCTTTGCGACGCCAGGTGCCTTTTCTGCAGGAAGATGGTCCAGTTGATGGTGTTGTGGCAGCTGTGGAGCCTGTGGAGCCTGTGGACAGTGATGAGGAGGAAGCTGAGGAAGAAGACAACGACAACAGGGAGTCAGTCATTGTAGGAGGCTGGACTGGCTTGTAGTGAGTACCAAGGGGTACTTACACCTTGCACCAGGCCCAGGTATCCCTTATTAGTGTATCGGGTTGAGGAAATTCGATTTTTAATACGATCGTATCGACCCGCCATTTTGTGGCCCGCCGCCATTTTATGTTGCCTTCACTCAGGCAGCACAGCGAACGAAGTCCATTCTGCCTTTTCTGCTTATTCTGCAACATGGTGTTCAAAACAGCCTTCTGCCTCTATCTTTACAAGGCTGGTATTAAGGTCTGACCGAGTACACTAATCCCTGTCTGGTTTTCTAATCCTTGTTTCAACTATCTGTAGGCTCACACTATTCTCCGCCGATCTTATCTTATCGTCTGGCCTTCGCTGTCCTTTGCTAGTATTCTCTCATTTCACAACTGTCCTCCAAACGCACACAAACTTATCACACCACATGCAACTTCGTTGTGGATCGGTTAATGAATTAGTTCAAGGGAGGGGTGACAAACACAGTTGGAGGGGAGGCAACCTTAAGTCACTTGATACTTTGTTTTCCAATTCCTTCTATTGGTGCTGTCTTGTTTTCCGACATTTCTATTGGCTCTGTTCTATCTTTACATTATTCTTACTGGCTCCTTTCTATGTGTTCTGGGAGTGTATGTAGTTAATAAATGGTTTTTATACGGTATATAAGATTGTGCGCCACAAAGTAAAGTGGCAGTCTCCTGAGAACATACCTTGTGTACTTCTTGGACAACTGTACTAGCTGCAGCTAATAAAATCTGATCTTTTACGCCTGACAGAGTGTCCCGTGTCTCTGTTAGTTGAGGCAGGTGAATCCAAGGAGATTTTAGGCGTACCCTGCGCCGCCAGGCCCATAAGGTTCTGGTTCTTCAACTGGCGCCCAACGTGGGGCGGCTTCAGCGGTACCGGTTCTGCCTGAAGGTCGTGAGGAACCCCGCAAGAAAATTCTGGAGGAATCGCGAGCCACGTCAAGCGACCCCTGTATATCGAAGTGGTCCGAAGGTCTTTTTCAGCGCGGTTACTCCTTCCTGACGGCTACTGACGACTGCTGCCCTGACTGCCGCCCTGCCTTGGCCCTTTCTTTGATGATGTATGGTAAAGCGAGACGATAGACGGGCCTCTGTTGGTGTAAGAAGACATCCTTAGTTATGTATTTGGTGGGTCGCGCCCACAAATTTTGGTCTTTGTCTTGTCCTTAGGTCCTTAGATTTGGCCATTGCAGTGGCCAAAGCTGAGGGGTAAGTGCATTTGTGCTGTGTAAACTGAAAGTTTTACCCCCTTGATGTTTGTGAACAGCCAGTAAAAATCGTGAGATGTCTGGTCTGACTAAGTTTGGAAAACTTTGTTGCTTTGGTTGTAATAGGGACTCCCAGCTTGAGGACTCCTGTCCGATTCCTTCGGTTGGAACTCCCACATATGAGCTCTATTCTAAACATGGTGTTGGTCCTATTGCCTTTAATAAGACATGGACCCGATATACAAAGAAAGATGGTGTTTTAAAATGGCCAGAAAATGGTAGTTTCGAAACTGATGTGCTAGATAATTTAGAAGCAACGTTATTTAAAAGAAAAGCCCGGCCGGCAATGTTTGACTCTTTTCGCCTTTGGCGTAAGGAAGCCAAACAGAGAGAAATTAAACAAGCGAAACGAGATAGGAAAACAAAGGGAATGACGATTATACAGGCTGCTCAGCAATTCAAAGATGATGAAATAGATAATGCAATGGAAATTTCAGACAGACAGCATCGAATGGCAATAGATAAATGCTATCCGACGTTGCCTATCTCTTCCCTTGATAAGAGAAAAGATTTTGAGGAAGATTCCTTAATGTCTCACTTATTGAAATTGCCTCCGCCCTATGTACAAGGTGCTAATGCACCCCCGATGTTACAGCCTGTTCAGCCGCCAGTTGTGCTTCCGCCTGCTCCAGCTTTTCCACATTTGCCTCCTCAAGTATTGCCTATGCCAGCTTTGCCTTTAACTCCTTTGCCTTCTGCTCCTTTGGCAATTCCTAATGCTCCTTTAGTTAATTCACCTAATACCTTGTCCCCTATCCTTATGTCAAATTCTCCATCTATGCGTAAGCGATTTGCCGATACTGTCTCTGGTCTCTTATCACCTTTCTTTGAAGCTTTAAACGTGTCTCCAGCTTTTTCTCGAAGACAGTCTCGTAGTCAATTCCCAGACTCTGAAGAGCGAGAAAAATTGGACTCACTTGCTTGTAGATGGATCAAGAAGGGTCCCCAATATAGTACGTCTGATATTATGTCCACCTTTCTGCAATGGAATGCACCTACGCAGAGATATGTTTTTAAAGTTATGTGCGATACTCTCGCTAAAGAATGGGAGGATATGAATTTGGGTTTGGTCCCACAGGATCTGTTAGATGTTCAGGCTGACTTTGACAAAGGACTTATTGTGGGTCCTAAGGTTGAAAACGCTGTCAGAACACTTATTTCTTTCAGATCCCTATTGTTCTCACAGACTTTTCCTGATTCTGATCCTTCAGTTAGGACAGCACTGAAAAACTATCCCATGAGAGAGGTTTCTCCAATATGGAAGGAAGAAGTTGCAGCAGCAGGTGCTAATCCAGCTATTCCTGCGCATTTTCAGCGCATATGGATACATGTCCCCTGGAAAAGGTCTGAAGTTTTAGCACTTAAACAGTCACTACCAGATCCACGCAAAAATCCTGCTGGTTACTATAAAGAGTTGTCGCAAACAGTTGATGCATGTACTATGAATCTAGCAGATATTGACATGTTGATGGGAAATGTAGTTCCACAGACAATATGGGCTAAAATTCGTAGAGAGGATCACGCTCAAGAATTAGGCGGCGATTGGAACGCTATTATTGCCGCAGATAGAGGTCAAGTAGGTGGTGCAAAGCCCGACGCTTTGATCTCAGAACTCCCTGGTAGGATTATTACATTAATGAAAACAATGATGCCTGCTTTGAGAGTTAATTGGGATAAGCTAGCAGCATGTAAACAAAAGAAAGATGAAAGTGTTTCCGATTTCTTTACCCGATTCGAGGAGACATTCATTGATCACAGTGGTCAAGATATGGCTACAGAAGGGGGACAGCGATTATTTGTGGATAAGTTCGTATATAACTTGCTTCCTGAACTATCACACAAGCTAAAAGACTCCGAGAGTTCATGGGCAGTTTCTTCTTCCGCCCAGATATTGGCTACTGCACAATATTATGAAACTAGAGACAAAGAAGAAAGGGAAAAACAAGAGAAAAAGACGAAAGAATTAAAAACTAAAGTTCTCTTGCAACAGGCTTATCCTCCTCGTTATGTTCAGCCTCAGTTTCAACAGCCTCCGCAGTTTCAGAGGTTGTATCAAAAGCCTGAACCATTCATTCCAAGACCTTTGCTAGGTCCCAATCAATGTGCTTATTGTAGGGAGGAAGGTCATTTTAAGAACAGTTGTCCGGCATTGTTGCAGCGTAATGGAGCAACATCTGCTTCACGAGGTCGTGGTGGTCTTCAGTCAGCAAATAGAGGTAGAGGTCGAGGTGTGTTAACCCAAGAGCAGCGTTCTTTTGTTCCTCCAAATTCCGGAAATTACTTTGACCAGCAAAATGTTAGGTCTACACAGTATTACAGTGAGGATCAGTATATTGAAGGAGGGAATGAAAGTCTTCATTTTGAATAGGACAGCCATGGACAAAGTAAGGGGGTTACGTCAATTCCAGTGGATCAGAATGGACCTTATGTTAATGTCACTACAATGGGTGTTTCAGAGCCATTTCTTTTAGATACTGGTGCCATGAGAAGCTCTATCATTCATTCTAAACTCCCTGGCGCACCTTTGTCTGGCTTAACGAATGTATCTGTAGGATTTTCTGGCGCCCCTGTTCGCAATCCAGTTTCTTGCCCTTTGCCTGTTTCAATAGGCCCTTATGATTTAGAAGCTCCGCTTCTTCTGACGAATGGTTGTGGTGAAAATCTGTTGGGTTTAGATCTATTAAAAAGAATGCATGCTACGATATATTGTTCACCTTCTGGTGTATACCTCACTCTAGGACAGAAAATGACTAGTCCAATGTACTTATCAAAAGATCAATTCCCACCTGAATTGCTTTCTCTTCCCGAAACGCTTTGGGCTACGGGTCCGAATGACGTTGGTTGTCTTGAGATCCCACCTTATGTTGTTACTCTTAAGCCCAATGCTGAAATGCCACGTATTCCGCAATACAGAATCTCTACTGAAGGTGAGAAAGCACTTCTGGAAATTGTCCATGATTTGATTCAGAAGGGTGTGGTTGAGGAAACAAGAGGAAATACATGTAACAGTCCTGTTCTTCCGGTTCTTAAACGCACTGATCCTTCTCAGCCTCCTGTTTATCGTTTTGTAATTGATCTTCGGGAGGTAAACAAGATTGTCGTACCGCAGTTTCCTGTAGTCCCAGATATCACTGCTCTGTTGACGATGATACCTTCTACAGCGACTTGGTTTTCAGTTATTGATCTAAAGAATGCTTTCTTTAGTATTCCCATCGCCGAAGAGAGTAGAGATATTTTTGGTTTTTCCCTCGGAGGCCGAAGCTTCCGGTTTAAACGCGCACCTCAAGGTTATTGTGAAAGTCCCTCTATTTACAGTCAAGCTCTAAAATGTCATCTTGATGCCTTTTCCTTACCGTCCGGTGCCGCTCTCATTCAGTACATGGATGACTTATTAGTTGCCGCTGATTCAGAGGAGATTTGCAAAAACGTGACCGTTGCACTGTTGCGTCATTTGTTTGATCTAAATCACAAGGTTTCTCCTTCTAAATTACAATATGTCTGTCGCGAGGTGACTTATTTGGGTCATCTCTTGTCAAAGGAGGGACGACGATTGACCCCCGAACGAATTCAGGCAATTGCACAAATGTCAGTGCCATCCACACAAAGAGAGGTACGTGCTTTTTTGGGCATTACTTCTTATTGTAGACAGTGGATTCCGAGTTTCTCTTTATTGGCTAAACCGCTGTTGGCGCTAACTTTAAAAGATACGCCTCAGCCTCTTCCGTGGACTGACGAATGTCAGAAGAGTTTTACTGATTTGCGTATTGCTTTGTGTTCTGCTCCTGTATTGGGTACTCCTGATTACAGTAAGCCCTTTACGCTCTATGTCCACGAAAGAGAGGGTTGTGCATTGTCAGTCTTAACGCAGCGTTTTGGAGATCAACAGCGACCATGCGCATATTTCTCAGCTACGTTAGATCCAGTAGCTAAAGCATTGCCTAGTTGTCTTAAGGCGACAGCGGCAGCAGCAATTTCTATTCGACAGTCTGCTGGAGTAGTGCTAGATAATACTCTCATTGTTATGGTGCCACATGCAGTGGATACTTTACTAAATAGGACAAAAACGCAGCATCTTACGAGTGCTCGGTTGTCCGGATATGAGCTGACGCTTTTGACTAGTCACATACACATCAAACGATGTAATACCCTGAATCCAGCTACTTTGTTGCCTCTTCCAGAAGAGAGAGATGTCTCTGAACAGCATGATTGTTTTCTCCGTACTGAAGAAGAGACTAAGGGTAGAATTGACCTAAAAGACACGCCATTAGTGAATCCAGATGGAACACTATGGGTAGATGGTTCTTGTTTCAAGCTCCCGAATGGAGATACAGCTTCAGCCTACGCTATTACTACTTTGCATACGATTGTGGAGACAGCACGCATTAGACATAATTCAGCTCAGGCAGCTGAATTGATAGCCTTAACTAGAGCGTGTGTGTTATCCAAAGGAAAAAGAGTAAACGTGTACACTGATAGCCAATACGCTTTTGGTGTAGCGTTTAACTTTGGGCGCTTATGGAAGGAAAGAGGATTCTTTACTTCCCATGGTACTAAGATACAACATGGTCAATTAGTGACTGAACTTCTTGAGTCACTTACAATGCCTACTCAGATAGCGATCGTGAAGTGTAGTGCACACAAAAAGATTGTGGACGATGTTGGTCGAGGAAATGCATTTGCAGATGAGGTAGCGAAAAAGACAGCCAGAGACAACACAAGTCGAATGTATGTTACAGGTCCCGCAAACTGCGTAAGAGAAAAGGGAATGTGTGAAGATACAGTAGAGAGTGTGAAATCAATTCAAGGAGAGGCTACGGAGAATGAGTTGAGAAAGTGGAAGGAAAGTACAGGAATGTTAGATGAGATGGGATGTTGGGTTGAATTATCAGAACATCAACGTTGGCTGTTACCAGATGCTTATGTACTACCTGTAGTTACTATGGCACATGGTCCAGCTCACCTAAGTGCAAAAGGAATATGTAGACTTCTGGCTCCAGTGTGGCAAAATGAGGGGATCCCAAAGTGTGCAAATAATGTAGTAAAACATTGTATTGATTGCTTGATGTACAATCCGGGAAAGGGAACCCCAACTCCAGCAGGTCATTTTGTTCCTCCAACATATCCATTTGAGGTGTTGCAGATCGATTATATTCACATGGAACGATGCAACAACCTCAAATATGTTCTGGTGGTAGTATGTGCTTTTTCTAGATGGGTAGAAGCCTACCCTCTGAAGGACAATACTGCTTTATCAACTGCCAAAATACTTTTGAAAGAATTCTTCCCTAGGTTTGGTTTGCCGCGCATTGTCTGGAGTGACAATGGGAGCGAATTTGTGGGTCAAGTCATGCAAAAAGTTTGTGCAGGTCTTGGCATAAAACAGAAGTTCCACGCGGCGAATCACCCACAGTCGGCTGGTTTAGTAGAATGCTACAATGGAACCTTGAAGCTTAAAATTGCTAAGGTGCAAGCTAGCACAGGACTTAATTGGCCTGATGCTTTACCATTGGCTCTTCTGTCCACCAGAACAGCAGTACACTCTCGTTTGGGGCTTAGCCCTTACGAAGTGATATTTGGTCGCCCAGCTAATGTATGGGGAGTTCCTCGCCCTAAAAAATACTCAGACTTGCCATACCCGATGTTGATTGACTACTTGCATGACCTTACAACTAAATTGCGTGTTCTTCATCAACAGGTTCAGAGTGCTCTACCAGAGGCTTCCACAGACCCAGGTCATTCCATCCGACCAGGTGACTGGGTCTGCACGAAAAATTTCCAACGACAGAGAAATTTGGAGCCCAGATGGAGAGAGCCACGCCTGGTTCTTTTGACCACAAGAACAGCAGTTAAAGTCGAAGGAAAGAAAAACTGGGTGCATGCCGTGCACTGCAAGAAAGTGCCTTTGCCCTTGCCTTTCGATCAGTGGGTCCGTAGAGGCATCAGTGACTCTGAAAGTGAGAAAGTTCCGCAATTTGTACCATTCAGTGATGCGCGTCTAATTGGAACACTTTCTGCGAAAGAGGACGACGACATCCTTCAAGAAGCAATACCATCGCATCGTCGCTTGAACACGACAAATCCAGGAACATTGTTTCAAAACCAGACTGCCTCTGGACAGGAACGCTATAATTTGAGACCAAGACCAAAGAACTTGTAAATTTCTCTCCTATGTAGTACTCTATCCCGGTTGCAGGGTCACGGTAGGAGTCTTAGTTACGACCTGAGTAAGTGGCAATAGGCCTGCAGGACCTCACAGTGTCATAGGACGGTAGATAATCGTAACTACAGTGATTGAGGAAGATTGCCGTGAGCACCCACTTAGAAAGATGGAGGCTACATTAGATAAAAGAGAAAGTAAAAATGTAAAGAATAATTGTAAAGAAATATATAGTCGTTGTAGTATTGCTCTATGCGTCATTATATTGTCGTGTATTCTTTTGGCATCTGTAAACTGGATCATTATTACTCTGCAGCAAAAAGTTGTCTCTTCTCCTACCTCTACATCTTCTTCTACTATCTCTCCGCACCTATTTCACACTCTTCCCCAGCATGAACTCATCAGAAGAACTGAATACTTTAACAATTCCTTCGTCCAGTTGTTACATCAACATCAGTTAGTGATCAATACAACTGACTGTTGGGTGTGTGGACTCATACCACATACGGTAGAAAAAGGAATGCCATATTTAGTTCTTCCATTCTCCTATGAAGGTTCCGCTTGGGCTTATTTTGTCATTTTCAATAATGCATATCAAAGTAAAATTAAACAACCTGTCAGTTCACATAGTGTTGGTTCAGATTTCAGTCATAGTTTATTGATAAAGGGAATGGTAGCTATGGCTAAAATCATGGAAAAAAGTGAAGCTTCCATAGATGAAAGAAAAGCATATACCAATTGGAACATAACTAATTACATTTCCAGCCTCAATGATAAGGTTGAGCAAGGAAAATCTCCTCCGATACGGGTCATACCCCAACAAGGAAATTTCTGTCTGCAAATAAATGGTAGAACTCCAAACACCAGACAAAGAGAAAGTTTATGTTCCCATACATATGTTTATTCAGCCCTGAATTCACTGCCGTTAGTACCATCTCAAAGTACATACTTCGTTTGCCACGATAGGGCTTATACATGGTTGCCAGCTGATTTCTCTGGTACTTGTTATATAGCCTTTCTTCTTCCCCCTACATACACCGCTCCTGCGAACCATCATAAAAATAGATATGGCAGAGGGATTGTGGATTCGAAAGACACAGCAGGACAAGAGGGAGGAGATTTCCTCAAAGGATTTCTTCCCTTCTGGGGTCCAATGGCCAACAGCAGAAATATAAGGCAATTGGTTCGTGTCGTAGAAACCACCATAGACATCACTGTAGGAGCTTTAAGTAACATTACAGCTGAACTACAGGCTGATCGTCTTATGACCTTGCAGAACCGTGTTGCCTTAGACTTTGTTCTTGCGGACCGTGGTGGAGTATGCAAATTGATCGGATCAAGTTGCTGTATTTTCATACCTAATGACGCTCCGACAGTATACCAAGCTATCTCTAAGTTACACATAATCTCCGAGTCGATTCATCAGGACGAAGGAGATTGGTCCTTTTCAGAGTGGTTTTGGGAATTACTGTCCAAATGGGGTTGGAAGGTATTGACATTCTTTGGAGTAATTTTAGCTTTTATATTCTCTTGTTGTCTTTGTATGCACTGCGGTCCTGCCATCTGCAACCTATGTGCTACTGCATGTATTCCCAAACCCAAGTCACAAAGAGCAGAGAATATCAAAATGATGGTACAGCAACAGCTTGATGACCTCATGGCCATAGACATCGACTCAGATTAACATGAGTTTGTGTATCTTGCCTGAGTTCTGGCAAAAGGAGGGTCTGAGGAAATTCGATTTTTAATACGATCGTATCGACCCGCCATTTTGTGGCCCGCCGCCATTTTATGTTGCCTTCACTCAGGCAGCACAGCGAACGAAGTCCATTCTGCCTTTTCTGCTTATTCTGCAACATGGTGTTCAAAACAGCCTTCTGCCTCTATCTTTACAAGGCTGGTATTAAGGTCTGACCGAGTACACTAATCCCTGTCTGGTTTTCTAATCCTTGTTTCAACTATCTGTAGGCTCACACTATTCTCCGCCGATCTTATCTTATCGTCTGGCCTTCGCTGTCCTTTGCTAGTATTCTCTCATTTCACAACTGTCCTCCAAACGCACACAAACTTATCACACCACATGCAACTTCGTTGTGGATCGGTTAATGAATTAGTTCAAGGGAGGGGTGACAAACACAGCTGGAGGGGAGGCAACCTTAAGTCACTTGATACTTTGTTTTCCAATTCCTTCTATTGGTGCTGTCTTGTTTTCCGACATTTCTATTGGCTCTGTTCTATCTTTACATTATTCTTACTGGCTCCTTTCTATGTGTTCTGGGAGTGTATGTAGTTAATAAATGGTTTTTATACGGTATATAAGATTGTGCGCCACAAAGTAAAGTGGCAGTCTCCTGAGAACATACCTTGTGTACTTCTTGGACAACTGTACTAGCTGCAGCTAATAAAATCTGATCTTTTACGCCTGACAGAGTGTCCCGTGTCTCTGATAGTTGAGGCAGGTGAATCCAAGGAGATTTTAGGCGTACCCTGCGCCGCCAGGCCCATAAGGTTCTGGTTCTTCAGGGTGTCTAGCAGCTTAGGCTGATAGATAATGGTAGCTTAGCAGAGCAGCTTAGGCTGAACTAGGAGACGAGTGAAGCTCCTACAGTACCACTAGTGTCATATGCACACTATCATAAGAAAACACAATACACAGATATACTAAAAATAAAGGTACTTTATTTTTATGACAATATGCCAAAAGTATCTCAGTGAGTACCCTCAGTATGAGGATAGCAAATATACACAAGATATATGTACACAATACCAAAATATGCAGTAATAGTATTAGAAAACAGTGCAAACAATGTATAGTTACAATAGGCTGCAATGGGGACACATAGGGATAGGGGCAACACAAACCATATACTCCAAAAGTGGAATGCGAACCACATATGGACCCCAAACCTATGTGACCTTGTAGAGGGTCGCTGGGACTGTAAGAAAACAGTTAGGGTTAGAAAAATAGCCCACCCCAAGACCCTGAAAAGTGAGTGCAAAGAGCACTAAAGTTCCCCAAAGGACATAGAAGTCGTGATAGGGGAATTCTGCAGGAAAGACACAAACCAGCAATGCAACAACAATGGATTTCCAGTTGAGGGTACCTGTGGAACAAGGGGACCAAGTCCAAAAGTCACAAGCAAGTCAGAGATGGGCAGATGCCCAGGAAATGCCAGCTGTGGGTGCAAAGAAGCTACTACTTGACTGTAGAAGCTGAGGATTCTGCAGGAACGACAAAGGCTAGAGACTTCTCCTTTGGAGGATGGATCCCCCACGCCGTGGAGAGTTGTGCAGAAGTGTTTTCCTGAAGAAAGACCGCCAACAATCCTTGCTAGCTGCAAGTCATGCGGTTAGTGTTTTCGGATACTGCTGCGGCCAGGTGGGACCAGGATGTCGCCAATTGCATCAGGGGACAGAGGGGGGCGCCCAGCAAGACAAGGAGCCCTCTCAGAAGCAGGCAGCACCTGCAGAAGTGCTGGAACAGGCACTATGAAGAGGAGTAAAACGGTGTTCACCCAAAGTCGCACAAAGGAGTCCCACGTCGCCGGAGGAAAACTTAGAAAGTCGTGCAATGCAGGTTAGAGTGCCGTGGACCCAGGCTTGGCTGTGTACAAAGGATTTCCGCCGGAAGTGCACAGAGGCCGGAGTAGCTGCAAAAGTCGCGGTTCCCAGCAATGCAGTCTGGCGTGGGGAGGCAAGGACTTACTTCCACCAAACTTGGACTGAAGAGTCACTGGAATGTGGGAGTCACTTGGACAGAGTTGCTGGATTCAAGGGACCTCGCTCGTTGTGCTGAGAGGAAACCCAGGGGACCGGTGATGCAGTTCTTTGGTGCCTGCGGTAGCAGGGGGAAGATTCTGTCGACCCACGGGAGATTTCTTCAGAGCTTCTAGTGCAGAGAGGAGGCAGACTACCCCCACAGCATGCACCACCAGGAAAGCAGTCGAGAAGGCGGCAGGATCAGCGTTACAGAGTTGCAGTAGTCGTCTTCGCTACTTTGTTGCAGTTTTGCAGGCTTCCAGCGCGGTCAGCAGTCGATTCCTTGGCAGAAGGTGAAGAGAGAGATGCAGAGGAACTCTGATGAGCTCTCGCATTCGTTATCTAAGGAATTCCCAAAGCAGAGACCCTAAATAGCCAGAAAAGAGGGTTTGGCTACTTAGGAGAGAAGATAGGCTAGCAACACCTGAAGGAGCCTATCAGAAGGAGTCTCTGACGTCACCTGCTGGCCCTGGCCACTCAGAGCAGTCCAGTGTGCCAGCAGCACCTCTGTTTCCAAGATGGCAGAGGTCTGGAGCACACTGGAGGAGCTCTGGGCACCTCCCAGGGGAGGTGCAGGTCAGGGGAGTGGTCACTCCCCTTTCCTTTGTCCAGTTTCGCGCCAGAGCAGGGCTGAGGGGTCCCTGAACCGGTGTAGACTGGCTTATGCAGAAATGGGCACCATCTGTGCCCATGAAAGCATTTCCAGAGGCTGGGGGAGGCTACTCCTCCCCTGCCTTAACACCTTTTTCCAAAGGGAGAGGGTGTAACACAACCTTTCTCTGAGGAAGTCCTTTGTTCTGCCATTCTGGTCCAAGCCTGGCTGGACCCCAGGAGGGCAGAAACCTGTCTGAGGGGTTGGCAGCAGCAGCAGCTGCAGTGAAACCCCTGAAAAGGACGTTTGGCAGTACCCGGGTCTGTGCTACAGACCCGTGGGATCATGGGATTGTGCCAAAAATGCCAGGATGGCATAGAGGGGGCAATTCCATGATCTTAGACATGTTACATGGCCATATTCGGAGTTACCATTGTGAAGCTACACATAGGTATTGACCTATGTGTAGTGCACATGTGTAATGGTGTCCCCGCACTCACAAAGTCCGGGGAATTTGCCCTGAACAATGTGGGGGCACCTTGGCTAGTGCCAGGGTGCCCACACACTAAGTAACTTTGCACCTAACCTTTACCAGGTAAAGGTTAGACATATAGGTGACTTATAAGTTACTTAAGTGCAGTGGTAAATGGCTGTGAAATAACGTGGACGTTATTTCACTCAGGCTGCAGTGGCAGGCCTGTGTAAGAATTGTCAGAGTTCCCTATGGGTGGCAAAAGAAATGCTGCAGCCCGTAGGGATCTCCTGGAACCCCAATACCCTGGGTACCTCAGTACCATATGCTAGGGAATTATAAGGGTGTTCCAGTATGCCAATGTAAATTGGTAAAATTGGTCACTAGCCTGTTAGTGACAATTTGAAAGAAATGAGAGAGCATAACCACTGAGGTTCTGGATAGCAGAGCCTCAGTTAGTCATAACACAGGTAACACATTCAGGGCACACTTATGAGCACTGGGGCCCTGGCTGGCAGGGTCCCAGTGACACATACAACTAAAACAACATATATACAGTGAAAAATGGGGGTAACATGCCAGGCAAGATGGTACTTTCCTACAGTCATACAGCAATATTTCCAGTGACACACAGGTGAGAACATTTTCATTTTTACCATTACATTCACTGTCACACGTCTTCCTCTATCCTGTGTGTAATTTCATAGGATTATTTGGTAACTGAGTTGTTCCTTTACATTACGGTTTCACAGGTTTGCTTACCAACGTGTGTCATCTGCATGCATCCTTCAAGGACTTGTGATGTGTGACATAGGTATGTTGGCTTTACAACTAGAAACGCATTTTGACTCTGTCATTGATAATACAATTTACCAAATCATAGACTGACTCAACATTGTTTTGGGGTTCAAGGGTGTTTATTGAAGTGCTCAAAATTGGAGGGGGGTTGTAAAATGGTGATGGGTGATGGTGGAGGAATGTCCATGGTAGAGTCCAGTCTATTAGTCTCACAGGTGCACTGGCCATATGGGCAAAGGAAGTGGAGCTGGGGCAGTTTAAGTATGGACAGGGTAATAAAGTGGGATAGTGAGAGGACAATCAGGGTGGTCTCATTTCCTGGCGGGGGTCTTGCCATCTTGCTCTGTCCTGTTCCTGGATCTCAGGGACCGCTTGCGTGGTGGTTGTCCGTCTGCAGGGGGTGGGGTGCTGGTGTGGTGGTCCTGTGGCGGGGCGTCCTGTCCACTAGCGCCGGCGGAGGTGGTGGGCAGTTCATCGTCCATGCTAGTGTCAGGGGCCCCTTGGAGTGCCACAGTGTCCCTCAAGGTCTGCTGTATGTCCTTCAGCACCCCTACGATGGTGCCCAAGGCGGAGCTGATGGTCCTGAGCTCCTCCCTGAACCCCAAATACTGTTCCTCCTGCAGGCGCTGGGTCTCCTGAAACTTGACCAGGACCGTCGCCATCGTCTCCTGGGAGTGGTGGTATGCTCCCATGATGGAGGAGAGGGCCTTGTGGAGAGTGGGTTCCCTTGGCCTGTCCGCCCCCTGTCGCACAGCAGCCCTCCCAGTTCCCCGGTGTTCCTGTGCCTCCATCCCCTGGACCGTGTGCCCACTACCACTGCCCCCAGGTCCCTGTTGTGGTTGGGGTGGTGGGTTATCTTGGGTTCCCTTTAGTGGTGGACACACAGCTGATTGACCTGTCCTGGGTATGGAAGTTTGGGCCCGTTGGGTGGGTGCTGTGCTGGTGTTACCAGAGGGTGGAAGGTCAGTGTTGGGCTGTGCCTGTGCGAGGGGAACCGACTGTTCCGAGGCCCACGATGGTCCGGGCTGGTCATCAGGATCCAGTAGGGCAGAGCTGCTATCGTCACTGTGGGCCTCTTCTGTGGGTGGAGTGGAGTTGTCTGGACCCTCCGGGGTGGTGACGGTCCTTCGTGATCCTGCAGGGGCATAAGAGCATGACTATTGCATGTGTGTGTGTTATGGTGTGCAATGGGTGGGTGAGCGTGTGTACCCCAGTGCAACCTTTTCTGTGTGGGGGCTTGTGTGATGATGGTTAGGGGTTGTTATGGGTATGTGCAGTGAGCATGCTTTGGTGATGGGTGTCCATGCTTAGTTGTGTCATGCAGGGCTTGGTGTTGGGATGTGTGGTTTGTGTTCTAAGTACATTAGTGAAGAGTTTGGGTGATAGGGGAGGGTGTGAGGGTGAGGGTGTGTGATAGCATGCAGGTAGGGTGGAGGATATGATAGTTACGAATTGACTTACCAGTGTCCATTCCTCCACCGACTCCTCCGAGGCCCTCTGGATGCATGATGGTCAAGACTTGCTCCTCCCATGTTGTTAGTTGTGGGGGAGGAGGCGGGGGTCTGCCGCCAGTCCGCTGTACTGCGATGTTGTGCTGGAGAACACTGAACGCACCTTCCCCCGTAGGTCGTTCCACCTCTTCCTGATGTCCTCCCGATTTCTTGGATGCTGTCCCACAGCGTTGACCCTGTCGACTATTCTTTGCCATAGCTCCATCTTCCTGGCTATGGATGTGTGCTGCACCTGTGAGCCAAATAGCTGGGGCTCTACCCGTAGGATTTCCTCCACCATGACCCTGAGCTCCTCCTCGGAAAAGCGGGGGTGTCTTTGGCGTGACATGGGATGGTGTGTGTGATGTGTGGGGCGGTGTGAGTGTTGATGTGTGTGGTGATGTGTAGTGGTGTGTGGTGTTTTGTGCGTGGATGTTGTGTGGGTGATGGTGTTGTGTGCCTCTGTGTGGTGGGATTGTCTATTCTGTGCTGTCTCTCTGGCCTTCGTGAATAAATTTTGGTCGTAGGGGTTTGTGGGTGATGTGGGTTTGTGTTTTATATAGTGTTGGGTGTGTGGGAGTGGTGTTTGTATGTGTATCAGGTGTGTGTATTTTGAATTGTCCAATGTGGCAGTGTTTTGGAGATGTGTGTGTATTTTGAGCGCAGCGGTGTGTACCGCCAATGGAATACCGCGGTTGATAGACCGTCGCGTGGATTCGTGGGTCGTAATAGCATGGGTGTGTTTCTGTTGGCGTAGAGGTGGAAGTTTTGTTTTCGCCAGTTCATCACTGACCTTTGGTGTGGCAGACTTGTGTGTATTGGCGGTCTTCTGCACAGCGGTAAGCGGCTTTTACCGCCAATGTTGTAATGACCCCCTTTGTGTCTTAAGGAAAAAAATCACTTATTTTCATTTGCCATTTTTTCCATTTACACTTATTATCCTTTTACATTTTTTGCGTGGTCTCTCCTGATTGTTTCGCCTTTTATTTCTTGCTGGAATTATGGCTCTTTCTGCACTACCACTCTCTGCCACAGTGCTTGTTTTGTCACTAAAACTGTGCTTTTAAATTGAATAAACACAATTGGGTTACTTCATTTTCTAGGATGGCCATTGAAAATTGTTGCAGAACTTGCACCAGCAGCATGAAAGTTGCATGATATATTTGGGCTGCAGTGTGTATTTACACCTCCCACATACATAACTAAAGTATAAAGCTCCTGTGATCATGATTGTGCTCTGTCTAGACTACAGTTTAAAAGTACAGCAGTGACACATGGCAAGAAAAAGAGATTTTCCAGGTATGGACACCTTTTTTCATATATTAGCTAAGACACCCCCTAAAAATGGCTGATAATCTGACAGGGCTAAGCTTAATATATAAAAGAAGGGCATGGTAGATAGTAAGTGGAAGTATGTACTCACAATGAAGTGACAAAAAGCTGTGTGTCACTCTGCACTGTCAACCGGAATTCCAAGAATATGCTCCCAACGGAATTCCTTGCCCTCCCTGCCTCCAGACAGTCTGCAGGGGATAGGCAGCCCCTTTGTGTGAGGAGAGGCAGAGCCCTATTCACAGGTACGTGTCAGCTCCACCCTCCCACCTAGTCCAGGAAGTCCCATCAGCCTGGTGATGGACCAAAAATATGCTAACGCCACGTCCAAGCTCAATTTGTGTATGCCTATCTAGTGGGAATGCACAGAGCTCAGCTGTCACCTACCCCAGATGTGTATTCATGGACAGGCAGAGGCACAGGATAGTTAAAGTAAGAAAATGCCAACTTTCTAAAAGTGGCATTTACAGGTTTACAATTTAAAATCTGACTTCACCATAAGTTTTGATTTTAAATTGTGAGTCCAGGGACACCAAACTCCATATTTCTATCTTGCCCCTTTAGGAAGTTAGACTTAAGAGATGTTTCAGGCAACCCCAATGCTATTGTATGGGAAGAGAAAGGCCTTGCAATAGTGAGAAATCAATTCAGCAGTTTTTCACTATTTGGGCATGTTACACTTTAAAAGCACATGCCTAACCTTTTATGTACACTGCACCCTGCCCTTGTGGATAGCTAGGGCCTACCTTAGGGGTTACTTACAGGTAATAAAAAGGTTTGGGCCTGGCAAATGGGTGCACTTGGTATGTGGAAAGGGCAGCTTAAAACTGCACACACAAGATCTGAAGTAGCTGGCCTGATTTATGGTTGAAAGGCTACTGTGGTGAATGGCACAATCGGTGCAGCAAGCCCACCAGTAGTATTTAATTTACTGGCCCTGGGTACATGGGCTGAACTTTACTAGGGACTTACAGATACATTAAATATGTCAATTGGGAAGAAGCCAATGTTAACATGTTTGAGATTTTAGCACTGCATTTTAGCACTGGTCTGCAGTGGTAAAGTGCCCTGATCCCTAAAAGCCAGCAACAATAGGTGAGAAAAACTAGGAGGAGGAAGGCAAAAAGTCTGGGGGTGGCCATGCAGAAAGGTCCATTTCCCATAGAGAGGTTTTGCAATATGGATATGGAAGTAGAAATAGCGTTGATCGGTGTCAGATCATGATTGAGGTTTTGCACACACTGTAGTCCAGGTGATGGAAAGTTTCCTAGGACTGGATGATCATTCATATGCATGTTATTTCAATGCACTATATGTAAGAATTTTGTTATTAGCAATATAATGCTAGATATCAATGTAGACAACACATGGTTTTATCATAGAATATAATTTGATTTCTTGTACTGTTATTATGCTATTATGATTATTTCTTAAGCACCTTTTGAAGACTTAGAAAATCGATGAGGTGAATCAGATGAATCAACTGTATGGATATTCTGAAAGGATTGTGTTAAAAAATTAGGATTGTTAATGATAAACAATACCAGATGTGTATTAAAAATAAGAGAGACTTTGGACATACATTCACTTCTTTTAATTAATCAACTAGTGTCCAATGATTATGTTAACATAAATTCTTTAGAATGTGAAAAAGGGTGACTTCAAATAATGTTACAAAACAGACCTTGGACATATTTTCTCAAATCAGTCAGAAAGTGTGCAATGATTATATACTTTAGAATGTAAAATTGGAGGATTCTACACATAAACAACAATAATTTCTCACTGTCAGGGCAGTTGTACCTAGATTGATATCTATTAAGAAAAAATAAGATTCAAAATGAAAGTAAGTAAGCAGCCAATGCTTCAAGGATTGGTGAGACATCACTGGGATATTATGCTCAGCAATTTACCTGTAAGATGTTTTGAGCATTTTAGGATGTGAGATTGACTCAACCAAATGCATTTAAAGTCCAACAATGTGCATGGATACTACATATGAATGTACTAATTATGGCTGCATAAATCTTTGAATTGTGGACTAAGTAGCAAGATATAGATTTATGGAAGTCCGTCTACTGCTCCCTATAAAATAAGTCAATTTACTGATTGTACCTGCATCGCACATGAGATGGAATTGATCAGAATATGACTTAGGATTTTAAGGTCACCACATAAGTTGAGTAACAATACATCCTTTGTGTGCTTTAGGAAATGTGTGCTTTTTGAAATGTGGAATTAATCTGTAATCTACACCTGTGTGCATTATGGACATGAGGGAATTTTAATATGTTGGCTTTAATTTGTCTTTTTGTGTTTTTCTCTTTTATTGTCTATTCTTTAGCTTTTTCTTCTTTTTCAAGCTTAAGAGTATATGCAAGCAGCAGGATGCCATTAAATATGGTTTGGCCTAAGTGTATAAGATATGACTATGATTAAGACCAGTATTCGGTCACATGTTTGAAGAAACCATTGGATTGGTGACAACGTGAAGTATGTAAATTATATCAATATCAATAAGATTGGATATAACCATCATATTTTGGATATGAACATGATGAACTATTCAAATTGATATTAGAGACTGCTTGATAGAAGTGTAAACACATTTTTTATGTGGAATGATATGGAATTAAAATGTCTTCTTCATGTGTATATGGAAAGGTTAGGGGTGGGGGAAAATATTCTATCTGCCTGTGGAATTGGTGGAATTTTGGCCACTGTGCATTATTACTATTTAATGCTGAATTTTGGCGTAATTCTGCTTATTGCCCTGTGGTGGAATTTGTCTCCTGTGAGGCTTCAAAATATGCAAGCTGGTGAGCACGAACAAGATTTAGCATCCCCTGGATAAATTTTCTAATGCAGAAAGTAGCCTATGTTTGCGAGCTGTCGCTGTCAGAGGGCTGCCATTCAAGTAGATTTCCTGCTGCTTGAGTAGATTTTCCTCTTGAGTGGCAGCAAAATCAGTTAGAATGGTCCATCACGCTTGCACAATGCATGGTGCCATTTGTGCTGATTTTCAGCACTGCTCTCATTACCAGTGCTAAATTGCAGCATGACCAGTCCCCGTGGGCGCCTTGGATCAGTTACTTTAATATCAGATCTCACCAGCGTTGCTGATTCAGTCAGGTTGTATAGAAGTTTTCATGCAAAGTTTGTTATAAGAATTTCAAAAACTCCCCTTTTAAAACTGGGAGCACTGAGGGCACTCCAAACCAACATACTCACAGCACTTATGCCAACATGCTGTGACTGATCAAGGAATGAATGCTGACTCTTTGGGAAAAAATGACAGATGGACCCGTTGCCCACACTTAACATATATGCCTTTATTTTCATATTTTGCAGGGATCCAGGCACGTCTCTTGAGCGCTACTCTGTTCCTTTGTTCCTGTGTCCCAACCAGCTGCTGCTCGTAATGTATGTGATTGTGATAGGGGCTGGAGTCGATCTTAATAGCAAAACCAAATCAAAAAAGTATACTCATATTTGTCTGTATTTTGTTCTTCTCTCTATTTATGTTTAAAAATATGTACCTATGAAAAACCAGGAGCATTAAACATGATGGCACTTCATAACGTACTGACATCTGCCAACACAGTAAGGAAAAGAAAGGTATTTTCGGTCTTTCTTTCTAAGACATTTAACTGACTTTCTGTGAGGGACAGAAGCACATTGTGGGTAAGGAGTATATGTAACCCCCTTACGCATGTACACAGATAACACAAAGGGGCAAACACAACTCAGGTACAGCTGCAAGTGCCCATGTTTTGCTGCTTGCTAGGTGTACCATGCAAAGTGCAACACCTTACGACAGCCTTGAATTTTGTCAAACTGCATTTGGCCTGTTGGGATTTTCAAGTCTAGGCTTTCAATGATGAAAGGAAAACTACCTGTGGCTAAATTACCTGAAGTGCTTGAAAGTGTAACACACAATATGGACTACTTTGCAGGTACTACTCAAATAAACACATGGAATGAAAATAACAAAGCATATCATGTTTGCCTTATGTTGTTAAAAATTTAACTTGTGTTTGGTTGGCTATTTTGTGTCTTAAGGAAATAAAATCACTTATTTTCATTTGCCATTTTTTTCCATTTCCATTTATTTTCCTTTTACTTTTTTTGCGTGGTCCCTCCTGATTGTTTAGCATTTTATTTCTTGCTGGAATTATGGCTCTTTCTGCACTGCCACTCTCTGCCACAGTGCTTGTTTTTTCACTAAAACTGTGCTTTTAAATTGAATAAACACTAGTGGGTTACTTTATTTTCTAGGATGGCCATTGTAAATTGTTGCATAAATTGCACCAGCAGCATGAAAGTTGAATGATATATTTGGGCTGCAGTGTGTATTTACAACACCCACATACATAACTAAAGTATAAAGCTCCTGTGATCATCATTGTGCTCTGTCTAGACTACAGTTTAAAAGTATAGCAGTGACACATGGCAAGAAAAAGGGATTTTCCAGGTATGGACATCTTTCATATATTAGCTAAGACACCCCCAAAAAATAGCCAATAATCTGACAGGGCTAAGCTTAATATATAAAAGAAGGGCATGGTAGATAGTAAGTGGAAGTATGTACTCACAATGAAGTGACAAAAAGCTGTGTGTCACTCTGCACTGTCAACAGGAATATGCACTCCCAATGGACCCAACCAGCACCTGGAGTTAGAGCAAATGCACAATTGGGTCCCCACTCTTGGAAGAGAAAGATGGTCTTCCTTCAGTAATATATATATATATATATATATATATAAGACCATCATATACTAGGTAGTGACAGTTAAGACCTAGTTCTATAGAAAAAGTGTTTCTTTTTTTACCAATAACTTTGGCTCCGTTTGATGAATCTTCACAAAACTTTCAAAAATAATAGGACGCTCACTTCAGCATCTGTCTGGAAAGTTTCGGGGTGATCTGTCAAGCGGGCCAGGAGAAAAATAGGGTTACTAAAGCATTTTTTACCATGCATATTGCCATAGAAATTTTGAACAGGAATAGTGCCTAAACCACTGGACAGAATTACACCAAAGTTGGCAGAAAGATAGCTCTTTGTCCAGAAAGTGACCTTTTTGTTATTTGGTGTAAACCCATTCAGTAGCTGTTGGGAAATTAAAGAAAAAACAAATGTGTATTTATAGAGATCCGGAGGCTCCGCAAACCCTCCCAATCTCGTGCTTTGATCCGATTGGCAGCCAACACTTCAACGAGGAAGTGTTGGCAGCCATCTTGGCACTTTGCTCCAGTGAAGTCCCAGAAAAAAAGATTAAAAAAAGAAAAGGGGGCACGGTAGGGACACACTAATCCCTCAGCTCTGGTGCTGAGGTTCCAGAGGGACCTCCCAGAGCAAAAAAGTATATTTTGGTGGGAATTTTCACCAGGAGTCATGGCAGATTTGTGGATCTGGTAAAAATAAAATAAAAAACAAGCACGGGCTCCTGTGCTTGTTTAAATGAAGCCCCCGGATTGGGCCAGGTCCCTCAGGAGGCAGGGAGCCCACTGGGACCGTGGGGGTTCTGGATGCTCTCCCTGCGGTCCCCAACCATTTTCACTGGGTCCCCTGGGGGTCACCAGGAGACATGGCTGGACCCTGGGGGAAGGGGTCCCTGGGGCAGAGATTAGCCCGGGAAGTGAGGGCACGTGGCCGCCTCCCATCCAAAAAATAATATTAATCTCAGGCCCCAGGGGATGGGGTCTCCAGGGCCAAAATTGGCCAGAAGGGGGGGACACGTGACCCCTGCAAAAAAAATATTGGCCCAGGGTTGGGGGAGGGGCTGCACCCGGCAAGGTCCAGTTGTTCCTTGTCTGGAAAGGATTACATGGCACACCACAGGAGAGCAATTAACAGTGATCCTGGACAGTGGCAGAAAGACACATTTAGTTTAGGCAGAAAAATAACAACTTTACAAACATCTCACTTAAAAATACTCCTGGAGGAATTGTTTAGATATAATTTGTGTACATAAGATCCAGTCTTCAATTCGTGAATAAGACAACTCTGTCCTGTTCAAATCCAATATATTAATCAACAGGACATGGAAAGATCAAAAAATGTGCAACAAATACAACGAATGTCCCTCCCATAGACAACAACACTGTATGTAACCCTCCGAGATCACACAATTGTATCCCAACAGAAGATCCAGGAAGGGGTTATGACCCTCCTCTAGACACAGTCCTGCACAATAATTACCTGGTTTTCAGTCCAAAAGTGGCATTTTCAGAATGGTAATCCTATTCAAGCAAAATCATGGTGTTTCAATTTAGCTTATCAAATAAGTAGGTAATCTCAATGTTTCAGTATGTGGTGGCAGTCAGCGGTCCGCCAGACCATCATCAGGACTCAGTGTTGTAGTATCATAGTTCTCAAAAGACCAATACAGTCACGTAATAATAAAGGGGCCCTTGAAGAGATACCTCTGCTCTTGTAAAGGAACACACTTAGGGGCAGCCCAGTATTCCCCTAGGAACTGGGTACAGATAATTTCCCACTTAAAAATGCTCCTATATGAATGATTTAGATATAACTTGTGTACATAACACCCAATCTTCAATTAAAGAATGAGACAACTCCGTATTGTTTTATTTTGATATTTTAATCATAGGATTCAGGAAGTTCGAAAAATGGACAACAAATACAAGGAATTTCCATCCCATTGACAACAACACTGTAAATAACCCCCCTAGAGCACACAATTGTATACCAACAGAAGATCCAGGAAGGGGTTATAACCCTACTCTTGACACAGTCCTGCACAATAATTACCTGATTTTCAGTCCCAGTTCAAGCAATATCATTGTGTTTCAATTCAGCTTGCAAAGTGAGAAGATACTGTCAACGTTGAAGTCTATGGTGGCAGTCAGAGGTCTGTCAGACCATCATCAGGTCTCAGTGTTGTACTATCATAATTCTCAAAAGACCAATACAGTCACTTCATCATAAAGGGGCCCTCGCAGGGGCTGCTCTTGTAAATCAAAACACTTAGGGGCGATCAGTGTTCAAATAAAATATGTTAATCAATAGCATTCAGTAAGTTCAAAAAATTTACAACAAATACAGCAACTGTCCATCCCAAAGACTACAACACTATATATAACGCCCTAGATCACACAATTGTATCCCAACAGAAGATCGAGGAAGGGGTTATAACCCTCTTCTTGACACAGTCCTGCACATTATTTGCCTTGTTTTCAGTCCCAGTTCAAGCAACATCATGGTCTTTGAATTCAGCTTATCAAATGAGAAGGTAATGTTGACGTTTCGGTCTGTGGTGGCAGTCAAAGGTTCGTCAGACCATCCTAAGGTCTCAGTGTTGTAGTATCATAGTTCTCAAAAGACCAATACAGTCACCTTATCATAAAGGGGGCCCTCGCAGAGATACCTCTGCTCTTGTAAATCAACACACTTAGGGGCAACCAAGTATTCCTCTAGGAACTGGGTACAGACAATGTCTCACTTAACAATTCTCCCAGAGGAATTGTTCCAGTCTTCAATTAATAAATAAGACAACTCCATACTGTTCAAATCCAATATATTGATCAATAGGATTCAGGAAGTTAAAAAAATGTACAAGTACAACAAATGCCCATCCCATAGACAATAACACTGTTTATAACCCCCCTAGATCACACAATTGTATCCCAACAGAAGATCCAGGAAGGGGTTATAACCCTCCTCTTGAAACAGTCCTGCACAATAATTGACTGGTTTTCAGTCCCAGTTCAAGCAATATCATGGTCTTTCAATTCAGCTTGTCAAATGAGAAGGTAATGTCAATGTTTCAGTATTTGGTGGCAGTCAGAGGTCCGTCAGACCATCATCATGACTCACTGATGGAGTATCCTAGTTCTCAAAAGACCAATACAGTCACTTTATCAAAAAGGGGCCCTCGCAGAGATACCTCTGCTCTTGTAAATCAACACACTTAGGGGCAAATCAGTATTCCCCTACAAACTGGGCACAGACAATGTCTCACTTAAAAATGCACCTAGAAGAATTGTGTAGAATAATTTGTGTACATAAGATCCAGTCTTCAATTAATGAATAAAACAGCTCTGTTCTCTTCAAATCCAAAATATTAATCAATAGGATTCAGGAAGTTCAAAAAATGTACAACATTTATAAAGAATGCCCATCTAATCGACAACAGCATGGTATATAACTCCCCATAGATCACATAATTGTATCCCACCAGATGATCCAGGAAGGGGTTATAACCCTCCTCTTGACACAGTCCTGCACAATAATTGCCTGGTTTTCAGTCCAAAAGTGGCATTTTTAGAATGGTAATTTCAAATTCAACTTTACTGTTAAAGAGGATGTTACATCACAAATCAAACAAGTAGAAGAGGTATTTTTCTATCTGCTCCCAAACTAAAATTATTACTTCTTAAGTGCAATAAGTGTTAGAAATTGTGTTTATGTTTGACAGAGGTATGCACCCTGTTAAAGCAGGAACCACAATCATAGTCAGGGTAAGTCACAAAAACATCTTAAATTATCCTGTGGTTACTCCCTGGTAGCTTTGCACAGAGCAATCAGGCTTACTAAGAGGCAATGTGATAAGTATTTCTGCAACTCTTCAAACAGTAAAACAGTGAGAACACAGCAGAAAAATATACCCGATCTGGTAAAAAATAGAGCTTAATTTACGAAATGAAACAAGAGGAAAACAAAAATTCAGTTGGGGGGACCCAAGTCATGAATTTTTAAAGATTAAACTGTAAAATAGCTCTTGGATATCTGGTCATGCTGGACCTAGACACAGTCAAATGTTCAGGCTGTCCGCGATGGAGCCTGGGTCAGATACAGGGACCAGTCGTGTCCGCCTGCAAAGTACCTTAGTTGCATCGTCACTGAAGACAAGGTGCAGGGTCCAGACAAGGAGATGTGTCATCATTGGTCTGCAAAGAAAGGTGATACGTCGGGTATGAGCTGAGCAACAGTGGTTATGCAACAAGAATGGAGTTGATGCACCGCACTGTCTGTGATGCATTGGAATCAATCCTCACAATGGTTGGGGTGCAGGAAATGTGCCAGTTCTCAGTCCTTGCGTCAACAGCAATGCATGGATTCTGCTGGAGCAGCACTTCAAACCAACTTCAAAGGGTCTAGGACTGGGTTGACACCACTTGGCAGGGCAGACTCACAGATGGCAAAGTCCAGGTTCTGTAGCAGGTAAGTTGGAAGTCTTTTATGTCCCTGAGACTTCAATCAGGAGGCAAGCCCTTGGAAACACTCTGGTTCTGGGTAATGTGGGTCCAGTCCTTCTCATCCATGCAAGGAGGGCCTCAGGTCAGCACAGCAAGAAATCAGTTCTTTCAGAGCAGCAGTCCAGCACAGTAGCAGTCATTGTAGTAGCTCAGCAGTCCTTCTTCCTGGTGGAGTAACCACAGGTCCAGAAGTGTACTGAAGTGGTGGGCTCAGAAGTCCAGTTCATATTCCCTGGGGTGCCTTTGAAATGGGGGAGACTTCAAAGAGGGGCTTTAAAGTACACAGAGGTCCTCCCTTCCTGCAGTGGCTTCATATCCACTACTCAGGTGTAAGTGTGAGGCTGTCACTAGCTCCTCCCTCCCATCCTGCCCAGGATGGCACATCAGGATGTGGACCGCCCATCAAGTCGCACCTAAGCTCCTTTTGTGTGTGGCTGTCTGGAGGGTATTAACAAACCCCAGCTGTCACCAACCCCAGACGTGTATTGGAGACAGGCTGCAGGTACACAAGGCTAAGAGCAGGAAAATGCCAACTTTCTGAAAGTTTCATTTTCAAAACTTTAATGATAAATTCGGCTTTGCAATTAAAAAGGATTTATCATTACAGTTCCATAGGTACCAACCATGACAGATCCATCCCTTTTCAATTAGGGATCACAGCATAATACATGTAATAAGGAATCCACAATGTTATCTTATGATAGGGGTGGGCCTCACAATAGCAAAAAATGAATTTGAAAGTTTTTCACTAACAGGACATGTAAAACGTAAAGTCATATGTCCTGCCTTTTATTTACACAGTACCCTGCCCCTTGGGCTCCAAGCGCCTACCTGCAGGGTAACTTATATTAGTAAAAGGGAAGTTTAGGGCATGGCAATGAGTTTTGAATTAAAAAGAAAGATGCAGGCCTGGCAAAATGTTTATTTTGCCAATTGTAATAATAGTTTTAAAACTGCACTACAGGATGCAGTGCCACGTTTACAGTGCTAATGTAGTGTGAATGGGTTACCACCAACTTTCTAATGGCGATAAACTGTGAACATTTTGCAACCGCATTTTTGTTGCAAAATAATATATACCTTTCAGTATTAGGAAGGGACACCCTAATCACACCCCTTCCAAATACTGAGTCGCAACATCTAAATTACGATTCAGTAGTAAGTTACCAACTCGCAATTTGAGCTTTGTACATCTTGATAAGCAAATGGGCCTGTTTATGATTAGAAAAATGCTTTGTACATGTGGCCCATAGTTCTCTATCCTTACGTTAATAAGGTCAAATCTTCCTTTCTCAACAAGCATTGTCAGGTGGAGCCTCCCACCATAATGAAAGCAATTAATGAGATAAGAAAACACAGATGTCACAGCATTGTTAGGAAGAGCCCCTCCATAATAAAAGCAATTAATAGGATAAGCAAAACACAAATGTCACAGAGTTGTATGTGACTGTGGCAAAAAGTGAACTTGATGAATACTAACTTGGTGAATCCATTTTCTCACGTCTGTTTTCTTCATATTTTCAACACAAAAAATACATGCAAGTTCATACATGGAAGGCCTTTGAGTCAGCTCTCTTCGTCTATCACTCTGTTCAACTGTCATACAAATTTTGCTTCCACTCACCACAGCATACCTGGAGCAATAGGTCAGCTCACTGGTTGTCTTGTACTATGAGTGGCATACCTAGATATTCACTTAAAGAAACCAAAGGTTACAGGAATTTTATAGTTAGGCTCACATTTTAAATGCACAAAACCATAGAAATTCACCTGTTATAGTTGGAGTTATCTCAAGTAACTACAATTTGCTCCCCGCCATGCACATTGTTTCATCAAAAATTTTACTGCAAATATTACATTGATATAATCAATGATGTCATCAAAGAAGTCATGAGTGCCATAGTTTGTGGGGTAATTAGCAGTGCATGGTGATGGCACAAGTTATAATTACCTTAGGGCTCAAGTTATAGTTACTTGAGATAACTCTAACTATAACAGGTGAATTTCTATAGTTTTGTACGTTTAAAATGTGAGCCTAACTATAATGTCCCTGTAACCTTTGTTTTTTTCAGTGAATTTCTATGGTTTTTAAACGTAAAGTCCTTTATATTACTATACCTAATTCCAACCACTGCCGTGCATGGCCCTCGGCTGTGCAAGGCGGGGTTTGCCGCAAGGTCTGACGCCAACCACCTGTAACCCCCCAACCCCACGCTGCACACAGGCAAAGGCCATGCACGGCAGTAGTTGGCCGCAGCCTGTCTCTGTGTGTGTGAGTGGGTGAATCAGGGTGTGAGAGTGGCTGTGAAAGTGTCTGGGTGTGAGAGTGGGTGCATCAGTGTCTTAGTGGGTCCTTGAGTGGGTGTGTCAGTGTCTATGTGGGTCTGTAAGTGGGTGTGTGAGAGTCTGAGTGGGTCTGTAAGTGGGTGTGTGAGTGTCTGAGTAGGTCTGTGAGTTGGGGCATGAAGGTCTGAGTGGGGCTGTGAGTGGGTCACAAGGGTCTGAGTGGGTCTTTTAGTGGGTGCATGAGTGTCTGAGTGAGTTGTGAGTGGGTGTGTAAAAGTCTGAGTGGGTGTGTGAGCGGGAGAAAGATTGAAAGAGAGAAATTGAGAGAGAGAAAAAGAGAGGTAGAGGGAGAGAGAGTTTTTAAGGCTTTGATGAATGATATACTTAGAAAGAGATATTTCTGGACAAGTTCAAAAGAAAAAAGTGTATGTCAAGTAAAAAGAGTTCCCTGTGCCGGTCCCTGGCACTACAGGACTGCAGGGCGGTAGGGTAGCCACCCATTCAAAATGTATATGCCACCGGATCATGGCATAGCAAGGGGCTTCACTGAAACAAGCGTGGGAGACCACGCTTGTTTTTTTAACACATTTTCAGCGGATCCGTGAATCTACCATGATTCCCACTGAAAACTAAAAAAAATGCTTTTTTGCTCTGGGGAGGGGAGACCCTAAGGGGTCAGGGTGTCCCTATCCTGGCCCCTTTTTTCTATAATCTTTTTTTCAGGGACTCAGCTGAAGCTGAGTCCCAACATGGCTGCCAACACTTCCTTGTTGAAGTGTTGGTGGCCAATCAGATCTCAGCACGAGTTCTGGCGGGTTTGTGGAGCCTTCACGTCCCTATATATAAAAATTAGGGTTTTTTAACTCAAAAACTACTTAACGAATTTACACCAAACAACAAAAAGGTCACTCTCTGGAACAAGAGCTACCTTTCTGCCGAATTTTGTGTAATTCACCCAGTGGTTCCAGTGCTATTCCTGTTCAGAATCCCTATGGAAAAATGCATGGGGAAAAAGGATTCTGGGACCCCCTTTCCCTTGGCCCCGCTTGACAGATTACCCCAAAACAGACAGTCGCTGAAGTGAGCATTGTATTTTCTTCAAAATGTTTGTGAAAATTCATCAAATGGCATCAAAGTTATTAGCAAAACAAAAAATGCTTTTTCTATAGCAACTAGGTCCTAACTACAACTACCTAGTGGTGGTTGCCACTTAGTAGTATATAGATAGATAGATAGATAGATAGATAGATAGATAGATAGATAGATAGATAGATAGATAGATAGATAGATAGATAGATAGATAGATAGATCTATATGGTGGTTACCACTGAGTAATTATAATTAGGCCCTTCTTTCCATGTGGAAAGCATTTTTTGTTTTTTTGCTTTGCTTAAAAAATGGCTCATCCACCTCAGTTCCTTCTTGGAAAGTTTTGGAGAGATCCGTCAAGTAGGGGCCCGGAAAAAGGGAGGGTCCTTAAAATTGTTTTTCTCTATTCATTTAGCCATAGGAAATTTAGACAAAACTATAGCCAAAACGGCTGAGCAACTTTACATTCAATTTGTCCGAAAGTTAGATTTTGGACCAGAAAGCAGGTTTTCAGTGTGTGCATTCAGTAGTTTTTGAGATATTAAAGCTACAAAAAATAGATATTTCATGCAAAAGAGGATCTGCAGAGCTGACACTGTCAGGAATAAAGGAAGACCACCCCTTGAAAAAAAGTATTATCTCCCTGCAGATGTACTGTACTAAAGCAGAGGAGCAGATAAAGGAATATATCAGGAAAGAACAGCTACAGAGGAAAGCACAGGAACAGGATAGTAAATAAACAGGGAACAGACCAACAATGGACACACACACGAAGTTACCACTATGGCAAAGTAAGGTAAGGCTCAGAACTTCCCACAGCAAGGCAGAATGTCAATGCCTCTGTGCAGATTACTCTTGCAGATAGTCACCCTGCAAGCTCCATCGAAGGAGGCAGCAGAAGTGGTTCTGCCTCTGAACCCTCAGGGCACAAACAAGAATTGTACTTACTTTGACCCGAGACAAGCTGTTATGGGTGCAGCTGGAGGCACATTGGCAATTCCTAAGAAAAGTAGAAATGGCACACTGTCACAGATAAAGCTCTTAAGACTACATGTAACACAAGACAAGGGATGAGGCAGTAATTGACTTGTGGAAACCAGGAGCCAACCCCTGCACAAAGGAATATACTTGTTCACCAGGGTAGGCCCAAATAGTACACTTACTAGACACAGTAGCCCAAGAGGGAAATACAAAGCAAGTGCTAGAAAGGAATCTAAAAGCTATAGCAAATAGTCAGGAGCCGGGTATTCAAGGAAAAAGTGGAGAACAGGCAAGTCAACACACAAGGATTCTAGGAACTGGAACAAGAAAGAGACTTGAACTCCAAGAGAACTAGAGGCTGCATAAGAATGGCAGAGAAAGGAAACAAACTAGTGGCAAAATCTAAGACACTGAGTAGAAATACAGGTGCTATGGTAGAAGCAAAAGGGATAAGTAAAGGAAAAATAATAGCAGGAATAGAAGGAACAAACCAGAAACAGTTAGAAAGGGAGCAGCTCAAGGGTTGCACCAAGTGTAGAAAAAGCCAGACAATGGAGTATGCAGAAGCAAGCAGGGCTGGGAAAAATCTGTAGCAGGCTGCATGGGAACAGAACACATGCTCTAGCTGAAACAAGGCAGGAACTGGACTGGAAAACAAGCCAACAAGAGGTCCGGTACACAGAGGAACACATTTTAATGCACAACCGTAGAGTTTCAGCAAATCACAGCTTATAAGAGGTTCCAGGCAGCAGCATGCCCAGGGTGGAGTCACATGGCTGGGCTCTACAAGACTGGTCATAATGTGTGCAATTTCAGTCTCTCACAGGTCCTGGAGGAGAGAATCCAGTTCTGAGGAACAGGAACAGCAGGTCTACTCCCATAAAAAGCAATGGAGAGCACATTTCAGGTCTTATTGAATACAAGGCAGTGCATTACGGAACCTGAAGTCCACGGAAGCAAATGTAGATGATCAATTGCATACAAGATCGAAATGGGAAGCAGGCAGGAGTCGGAGAAGGACTTTGGATAAGTTTTAATGATGATTCCCAGGCTACAAATGGTCCATGTACAGCATCCCCCAGAGGCGGAATGATGGAATTGTAACAGACAAATCTGAATATGGGATCTGATTGGCTGCCACCACATCAATCACGACAGCCATCTTTGGACTTGGGACTCAAGCCCTTGTCCTGGAAAAAATGTTTAAACAAATGTAAGGGGGCAGGATGGGGATGCCCTGGGCCTGATTTCGATCTTGCAGGTCTCACTGCCAAGCTGTGTTGGCAGCAGACCCGAAAAGACCATCAAGTCAATGGTGTGCTGCCGACTGTATTTAGATGCTACAGATCGTATTCTGGTGGTGGTTCTCTGACAGAGGGAGGACATTGTAAGACTCAATGGACATCATATAGTGGCTGTGGTATACAGCTAAGTCACATACTCTACCTTCCCCATATGTGGCTCCTGCATCACACATGACACAACACACCACATACATACCCACAGCCATTGCCATACCAACACAACACAACACAAGACGTACCAGCCGCAAACACACATTAACAGACATTCATGACACAACATACACACACCAATAACACTGCTCACACACACAACACAACCACAACAACCAACACAACAGCACACTCATCTACACAAACATACTCGAACAACACCACAAGTACACACATCACGACCGCCACAAAACACCACTCACCTCCGATATGTGTTGTGTACCAGTGTGTCCCCAGCTATGTCTAACCATTCAAGTCCCTCACATATGCATGTCACAGTAACTTAAAAAATTACTGTGACATATATATGTCTGTAGTGTTCCTGTGCATATGTGCAGTGACCCTCCCAAACGTAAACAGCCAATGCGGGATTCCTACCTCAAAGTCCAGCAATGCCAAGTCATGTTTTTTTCCATGGTTCAGTGGCAGCAGCAATGGAGCTGTCTAGACATGTTCAGTTGAAGACTGAGGTGGAATGGGGAAAAAGGTGGGTTTTCCCCCCTTTCCTCCCTAATCCGCCAACTCAGACTTGGAGGTCAGAGCACCGCTTTTTCCTTTGAAAGGCAGATCCAAATCTCCTCGGAGGTAAGTGCAGCTGGTGTCCCGCCATGAGCCACCATTGCCTATGGTGCTGTTGACTGCAGATGGGATTCCTTGGAGGAGACAGCAGTTCGAAAGCAGGCTTTCATATATGGGCCACCAACATCTAAATATGGTAGGTGGACCGACAAAGCAGTAAATGGGTTTTCAGTCAAAAAGTCAAGGACAGGACTGTTACCACCAAGATCTAAATCAGGCCCTCTGTCTCCCTAGGCCTGGAGTAGGACTCCCAGGTTTCTAAAAACATAGAAAAATGCCACAAATTTGTGGTGGATCCACAAATCTGTGCAAAAACATTTTAAAATGTACAGGTTCTCATGATTTAATAAAATAACACCCTCACCTCCATGGAGGGCCAGGACACAGTGGGGCAGCACAATGGATTTCAGTGAGGCACCATCAGGGTACAAAAATATTACAAAGCCTTTGCACAGCATTATGAGATGGTCCTTGCGCAAAGCAGTGAATAATGAATGAGTGACTACTGACTTTTTTTAAGTATCCAGGTTCAACTAGGGACACCAAAACATTTTATTTTATACTTTTGACTGATGGGGGAAGCCCCAAAGCCACTGTGCCTGCTGCCAGCTCCTTAGCCAGCCCCCATATTGGGTGCCAGATGGAGCCAGCTTTTATTTTAAAGTAGGTGCCCACCAGAGCACCCACAACATAGCCAAATGGTTGGGGCTGTTAGGGGAGCCCCATGGCCCCTTGGCCCTTGCTGGCTCCCTAGCCAGCACTGATCCTGAGAGCCAGCAGAAGCCGGCTCCATTCCTCTGCTCCTGACTGGGTGGGAGCAGCTAACTTTTCTGCACCTGCTGGGTCGAAGCTCAATTGTGTTTCCTGCCCAGGAGAGCACTGTGCTTGGCAGGGAACAGCGGTGTCCTGGGGATTGGGTCCCCAAGACACTGCTTTGATCAGACACAAGGGGTTGGGTTCTTGTTGCTGCTCTATGGCCCGATGCTCCCTCCATGTAAAAAAATGGGCCCGGAGGATAAGGTCCCTGGGGTCTCTCCAAGGCTTAGAGAGGGGCTACACACCCATCTCTCTATAAATCAACATATTACCCAAGAGGATGGTATCCCAGAGGCCTGCAAAAGACTTGAATAAGAGGGTCACATGCCCCCACCCCAAATACAAGTTTGCACAACTCCCTAGGTCCTGGCTCTCCCTAAAGGGCTTATATTTGATAAAGGATAGGATCTGCATTTTTTTGCTTTTAAAGGGACCACAAATTTGCGGATCCTCTGCGGATCAGCGGTTCTGTTAAAAAAGATGTTCTTGGCTTTGGGGGGCCCTAGAAATACTATTGATCAATTTCATGAAGCCATGATTCAATATCAAAGTGATCTGATGGCATAACAACTAAACAGGAAAGAATAAACATGAGTATGAAGAAAGGTAATGCCTTGAAGGAGATTCAGGAGGATCCTAACATAATTATTAACGCCTCAGACAAAGGCTGCTATATCGTCATAATGGCTAGAAGTAACTATATCAAGGAAGTCAGATGACAACTAGATATGAGAGACCATAATGAGACGTTGGGCAAAAACCCAACAGAATGGATCACCAGAGAATATCTACAAAGACTAATCATATGGAAAGAGAGAGAGAACTACTCGATCATAATGAATTCAGCTATCTAAGCAATGAATTTCCAGTCATGCCAACTGTGAGAAAACAGGGCTGATTGCAGAGGCCCCATAACTTTTTGCCCCCATTTTCCTCTTTTTGCTGGTGTTTTCCTGACTTTGATGGTGCCCTGGGTACTGCTAACCAGTCCCAGGGCCTGTGCTCTGTGTAAAATGGATATGCAAATTAGGCTAATTATAATTGGCTAAGTTAACCTACCTATAAGTCCCTAGTATATGGTAGGGCATGTAGGTTTAGGGACCACAGCATAGGTGGTGCACACCTAGGTGCACTGCTGAGGTGCCCAGTGTCATTTTAAAAGCAAGCCTGCCTTGCTGGCTGCTTTTAAATTAAAGTTATATGCAAATTCGACTTTGGAATTAAAGGTACTTCCAAAGTCTTAAACTACCTTATTTTTACATATAAGTCACCCCTAAGGTGTGCCCTATGTGCCCCTAGGGCTGGGTGCCATGTAACTATAAGCAGGGACTTTATAAAAATAGATTTATAAGCCCTGGTGAGGTAAAAACAGCCAAATTCGTTTTTCCCTCATTGAAGTAAATGGCCTTCATAGGCTAGAATGGGCAGACTTTATTTTAAATTTTAAAGTCTCCTTAAATGTTACATACCAAGAATTTGGTATCAAATTAATTGTTGTAATAAATCCCACAACTTCCAGTTGTTGGATTTAATATAACTTGTTCAGGTAAAAAGTTTAGACTTTACCTAAAAAGTTGCCAATTTCAGCTCTGCATTGTTTTTGCTGCTGTGCTCTGATTGGCCAGCCTGCAGCAGCTTCTGCCAGGCTGCCTTGATGAGGTGTGAAGTGGCCAGGCTTCACACAAAGGAATGTGCTTGGGGGAGAGAATCTCCCCTCAGCAGATGGTGAGGCAGGAAGGGGGAGGGCTGCCAAACTGGTCTTCAAAGGCAGAGAAGGACATTTGGAGCACCCAGCAACACCCCCACATCCTGCAACCCCAGACAATTAGGTGCCCCCTTGATTAGATTAGGAGAGGGCAGGAGAGGGGTGTGTTTATGATTTTTAGCCACACCAGTGGGTGGGCTCAGCCAGATGTAACCTCCAAAAATCAGATTCATCCATGTTGGATTTTTAGAGACTGTTGCCTTCTGGGATGGATTTTTGCCACACTTCCCAGGAAGTGGTCATCACAGGGGGACGACCCTGTCCCTGATTGGAGAACCAGGGCCCCCCTGCTTTTCACCCAGGAGCAAGGATAAAACTGGCAGACCTGCACCCACACCTCAGATCCCCACCAAATTTCAAGAAGAAAGAACTTAAGGAGAAGAAGGACTGCCCTGCTGGACCCCTGGCCTGCACCTGGAACCTGCACTCAGAAGGACTGCACCAGCTGCACACTTGGGCTTCACCACAAGAAGGACTTTGCCTGGCTTCAACTGGTTCAAGGAGGGACTCCCTGTTTGCTACAGGTGAAAAATTGCTAACCAGAGTCCCCTGCACCAACTCCTGAAGAAAGCGACCAGCTGACCACTGTCCAGTGGCCAAAAAGGAGTTTGCGCCAGGTGCATTCTGGGAGTTGAAGTCCGCACCCCCCAAGGACCATCACAGAACTTCTGGACCCTTGGGGTGAGCTGTGGACCCCAAAAGAACCTTAAAAGAACATCTGGGTGAAGCCCCAGAAGTTTGGAAAAGATTTGAGAATTTTTGGAAAAAAGCTCCAGAGAGGGACCGACCCGCCGAGGAAATTCTAGCCGGCTTGCCTCAACCGCGACCCGGCCTGACTTCGTGGTTCGTCCCGGTAAAGAAAAACATCCAAAAAAGAGACTAAGTCCGAACGTAAAAAGTTGACCGGGACCTCCCAGCCATCGTATCCGAGAAGGGCTCCATGGACGTCGGATCAAGATCCAGGTTTACCCCGGTCGAAGGATTTTCATCTCGAAAAAACGACTAAGTCCGAAGGTAAAAGTCTCCACCGAGGAAACCCACATCGCGTATCCGGATAAGGGCTCCAGGAGGTCGGATTCAACTGGCAGGTTCGTCCCGGTGAAGAAAAACTTCAAAATAAAGACTAAGTCAGAAGGTAACTTTTTAACCGAGGCCTCCCGCGACCTGTAGCCGAGCAGGGCTCCATCGCGGTCGGCCTGAAAGTTTGACTTTGCCCCGGTCGAGGTGCAACCAGATGACCCGATTGGCGCTTTTTGTTTCTAAGCGCTAGAAAAGTAATAATTCTTTAAAAATTCATATCTCCGGTTCCCCTGAACCGATTTTAATCGTTTTTGTGTCATTTTAAAGATAAAAATATAAACTATTTTTATAAATTGGTTTTGGATTTTTAAACTGTTTCCTGTGTTTTATTTAATTACTGTTTTGTGATATTTGAATGCTTTACACTTTGTCTCCTAAGTTAAGCCTTGACGCTCGTTGCCAAGCTACCAAGGGTTGAGCTGGGATTAATTTACTGAGACCTAACTGTACCTATGTGGAGGTTAGTGGCTTGTTGCTAGGTGTAGGTACCTACCTGCCCTACCAATAACCCATTTTCCAACATAATTGGAAGCAGCGACGGGATCCTGTACTTGTGTTCAATATCACATTACAGTTTTAGGTAAAACAAATTAAAAATCCTTTAAATTGTCCTAGTGCAAAAATTGTTTTTAATTTTTAATTTGGATTAATTTAAATTATTGAATTTTTGGATTTTTTCTAAATTCTTGTTTCCAATTTTTGCAAAAAGTTTTTGTTGACACAAAACTAGGGCACCATGGAGCTTGATCTTGCTAGCCTACCCACACTGACAGTAGTCCAGCTTAGGGGGTTGTGTATTGAAAGAGGGTTGCCTGCAACCACTGATCTCAGGAAGCAAATCCTGATCACATCCCTGACAGCATGGGCTGAGGCCCAAGAGGTAGAGTCAGAAGAAGCTCCAGAGGAGGGAGAAAGAAGGGAGGATGCAAGCTCTAACCACTCAGGGGAGGGAAGGCATCTGAGCCCAAGTGAGGATGAGGAAGAACGGTCCTCAGTAAATACAGTCACTAGGGGCAGATCCAAAGCTAGTGGTGGGAAGGGGGTCCTTTCAGGAGGAGAGAACCCATCCATCAGAGAAAGAGAGCTGGAGGCCCAGCTAGCATACATAGCTTTGGAAACAGAGAAGCTGGCCCTAGAAAAGAAAAAGTGGGCATACAAAGAGAAAAGAGATGGAAGCAGCGATAAAGAAGCTGAGGTGTCCATGGGTGGGGGAGTTTGCCCCAGATTACCCAAGGGGGTGGTTCCTGCTTATGTAGAGGGGGATGACATAGATAAGTGGCTGGGGGCCTTTGAGAGGGCACTCCAAATGAGAAGGGTTAGGCCTCAATACTGGGGTTCCCTTTTGTGGGAGTTGGTCCCCAACTCAGGGAGGGATAGGCTTCTGACCTTAAGGGGGGAGGAGGCAGATTCATACCCTAGTATGAAGAGGTGCTTAGCCAAGAAGTTTGGTCTGACCCCAGAGCAATATAGAATGAAGTTCAGGGACACCCAGAAGGTCAGTACCCAGTCTTGGGTTGACTTTGTGGACATTTCACTAAAGGCACTAGAGGGCTGGATTATTGGTAACAAAGTAGATACTTATGAGGGGTTATACAATCTGATCATGAGAGAGCACATCTTGACCAATTGTACCCAAGAAAGGTTACGCCAGCATCTAGTGGACTCTAAGCAGACCAACCCTAGAGAGCTGGGGGAGGCAGCTGATGAGTGGTTGAGAACCAGGGTGGTTGTCAAGTCCCAGGGGGGAGACTCCAAGAAGGGGGGGACAGGTCCCCAAAAACCTAAGGAGGGAGGTGGTAAGCCCACCACAGAGACTCCCTCTGTACCCCAGAACCCTAAGAAGGAGGAGAGTAAATCCCACTCCCACTCTGACAAGCAGAGACAGGGAGACCCAGGGTTAAAAAAACTCTTGGACAGTAGGGCTTGCTTTGACTGTCAGCAGACAGGTCACTTCAGAGGAGATGCAGCCTGTCCAAGGAAGGTGGTTAGCACTGGGCTGTCCAGTGTAGCCATAGAGGAGGATTCCTCAGATGATGAAGTCCTCCTAGCATTGTGCTGGGAGACAGGACCAGATGGTAAGCTGGTGATCCCTGAGGGTGGGAGTAGGCACTTCCACCACATTCAAGTGAATGGGATCCCTACCACTGGCCTGAGGGACACCTGTGCCAGTCACACTATAGTGAGTGACCGGTTAGTGACGCCAGACATGTATGTCCCAGGAAAGACAAAGAAAGTCAGGATAGCCACAGGGGAGGTCACCTCCAAACCTGTAGCCATAGTGCCCCTAGAGAGGGAGGGTATCCTTGACTGGTTTAGGGTGGTAGTCAGTGCTGACCTCCCCCTAGATTGTATCCTGGGCAATGACCTCCCAGAGGTGAGTCTGGTCACAGATGGGGTGGTCGCCCAGGGCGCCCCCTCAACCCAATGCCCTGGGGAGTCAGTCCCTACAGTTAGGAGACAGGGGTCCCCAAGAAAAGGAAAGAAGAAAAGGAAGGGTAGGCCACTCTTAAAGAGAGTTCCAGGGAGCCAAGGGCCTTCTGCCCCAGTAAGGGGGGAGCCCAGAGTTGGCACTGGTGAGGCCTCACCTGACCCCAAGGAAGTCCTGAGTAATCAGGCAGCTGTCCAGATGCAAGGTGTTGCCCCTGCACTGACAGAAGGGAGAGTGGAAGGAGGGTGTCTGCCACAGGAGGTGGTAACCCCCCACTCTAGACAGCAAGAGGGGTGCCAGGACCCCAAAGATGCCCCTAAAGCAGCTCAGCCACCTGTCAGTGGAGAGCTTAGGGTGTGGTTCTGGGTACTGACAGCTGTCAGTAGCCTCTGCTGGGTGCTAGCCTTCCTGGCAGCACTGTACTTGGTCTGGGAGGCAGACCCCAGGGCCAATAGCAAAGTAGGCCCCCTGACCCTATTGGTCATGGTGGGGTTGCTCAAGGGTTGGGTGACCTCTTTGGGTAAGCTAGGTGTTGCCCTAGCAAAGTTTGGAGTAGGGGAGGTGGGCACCTCACTACCCAAGTTGGCAGAGAGAAAGGAGGAAGACCCCCCTAGAGGAAAGTTTCAGTTTGAGTTGGGTCCTTTTACTGTTGGGATGGCTTCACTACCCATAGGGAGTGACCCTGACAGGAGGATATAAGGCAGAGTAGGCCCTGCAAAGGGACAGCCAGTTTTCTTCACTGTCTTCCTCGCCTAACAAGCCAGGAAGACTCTCCCAGGGTTGGGCTGAGTCTCCTGGGCGTGTGGGCTGGGGGGGGGGGTTGTGTGAGAAAACAGGGCTGATTGCAGAGGCCCCATAACTTTTTGCCCCCATTTTCCTCTTTTTGCTGGTGTTTTCCTGACTTTGATGGTGCCCTGGGTACTGCTAACCAGTCCCAGGGCCTGTGCTCTGTGTAAAATGGATATGCAAATTAGGCTAATTATAATTGGCTAAGTTAACCTACCTATAAGTCCCTAGTATATGGTAGGGCATGTAGGTTTAGGGACCACAGCATAGGTGGTGCACACCTAGGTGCACTGCTGAGGTGCCCAGTGTCATTTTAAAAGCAAGCCTGCCTTGCTGGCTGCTTTTAAATAAAAGTTATATGCAAATTCGACTTTGGAATTAAAGGTACTTCCAAAGTCTTAAACTACCTTATTTTTACATATAAGTCACCCCTAAGGTGTGCCCTATGTGCCCCTAGGGCTGGGTGCCATGTAACTATAAGCAAGGACTTTATAAAAATAGATTTATAAGCCCTGGTGAGGTAAAAACAGCCAAATTCGTTTTTCCCTCATTGAAGTAAATGGCCTTCATAGGCTAGAATGGGCAGACTTTATTTTAAATTTTAAAGTCTCCTTAAATGTTACATACCAAGAATTTGGTATCAAATTAATTGTTGTAATAAATCCCACAACTTCCAGTTGTTGGATTTAATATAACTTGTTCAGGTAAAAAGTTTAGACTTTACCTAAAAAGTTGCCAATTTCAGCTCTGCATTGTTTTTGCTGCTGTGCTCTGATTGGCCAGCCTGCAGCAGCTTCTGCCAGGCTGCCTTGATGAGGTGTGAAGTGGCCAGGCTTCACACAAAGGAATGTGCTTGGGGGAGAGAATCTCCCCTCAGCAGATGGTGAGGCAGGAAGGGGGAGGGCTGCCAAACTGGTCTTCAAAGGCAGAGAAGGACATTTGGAGCACCCAGCAACACCCCCACATCCTGCAACCCCAGACAATTAGGTGCCCCCTTGATTAGATTAGGAGAGGGCAGGAGAGGGGTGTGTTTATGATTTTTAGCCACACCAGTGGGTGGGCTCAGCCAGATGTAACCTCCAAAAATCAGATTCATCCATGTTGGATTTTTAGAGACTGTTGCCTTCTGGGATGGATTTTTGCCACACTTCCCAGGAAGTGGTCATCACAGGGGGACGACCCTGTCCCTGATTGGAGAACCAGGGCCCCCCTGCTTTTCACCCAGGAGCAAGGATAAAACTGGCAGACCTGCACCCACACCTCAGATCCCCACCAAATTTCAAGAAGAAAGAACTTAAGGAGAAGAAGGACTGCCCTGCTGGACCCCTGGCCTGCACCTGGAACCTGCACTCAGAAGGACTGCACCAGCTGCACACTTGGGCTTCACCACAAGAAGGACTTTGCCTGGCTTCAACTGGTTCAAGGAGGGACTCCCTGTTTGCTACAGGTGAAAAATTGCTAACCAGAGTCCCCTGCACCAACTCCTGAAGAAAGCGACCAGCTGACCACTGTCCAGTGGCCAAAAAGGAGTTTGCGCCAGGTGCATTCTGGGAGTTGAAGTCCGCACCCCCCAAGGACCATCACAGAACTTCTGGACCCTTGGGGTGAGCTGTGGACCCCAAAAGAACCTTAAAAGAACATCTGGGTGAAGCCCCAGAAGTTTGGAAAAGATTTGAGAATTTTTGGAAAAAAGCTCCAGAGAGGGACCGACCCGCCGCGGAAATTCTAGCCGGCTTGCCTCAACCGCGACCCGGCCTGACTTCGTGGTTCGTCCCGGTAAAGAAAAACATCCAAAAAAGAGACTAAGTCCGAACGTAAAAAGTTGACCGGGACCTCCCAGCCATCGTATCCGAGAAGGGCTCCATGGACGTCGGATCAAGATCCAGGTTTACCCCGGTCGAAGGATTTTCATCTCGAAAAAACGACTAAGTCCGAAGGTAAAAGTCTCCACCGAGGAAACCCACATCGCGTATCCGGATAAGGGCTCCAGGAGGTCGGATTCAACTGGCAGGTTCGTCCCGGTGAAGAAAAACTTCAAAATAAAGACTAAGTCAGAAGGTAACTTTTTAACCGAGGCCTCCCGCGACCTGTAGCCGAGCAGGGCTCCATCGCGGTCGGCCTAAAAGTTTGACTTTGCCCCGGTCGAGGTGCAACCAGATGACCCGATTGGCGCTTTTTGTTTCTAAGCGCTAGAAAAGTAATAATTCTTTAAAAATTCATATCTCCGGTTCCCCTGAACCGATTTTAATCGTTTTTGTGTCATTTTAAAGATAAAAATATAAACTATTTTTATGAATTGGTTTTGGATTTTTAAACTGTTTCCTGTGTTTTATTTAATTACTGTTTTGTGATATTTGAATGCTTTACACTTTGTCTCCTAAGTTAAGCCTTGACGCTCGTTGCCAAGCTACCAAGGGTTGAGCTGGGATTAATTTACTGAGACCTAACTGTACCTATGTGGAGGTTAGTGGCTTGTTGCTAGGTGCAGGTACCTACCTGCCCTACCAATAACCCATTTTCCAACACCAACCATCTACGTTCTTCCCAAGATCCATATGAACATACCCCATGAGAGGCCAATAGTAAGCTCCATTGGCTCATTTCTGGAGAATACCATTTGTTTCATAGAACGTTATCTCTTCAACTATATAACGATCTTGCAATCATACAACAGAGATTCAGAAGACTTCTTGTGAGCTGTGTTCTGTCTACCCTCTTGTATGGATCAGAATACTGGTGGATGATAAAATTTGACAACACCAAAATGTCAGCAGTCCACACCAGTAATCTGGGAAAAATCTTATGCATTTTCTGACTGTAAACCATCTTCAACCAGGAAATGCTCACCAGATGAATGCAAGAGAGAATGGATACCACGATTATGAGAAAAAGATGTAGATTGTTAGGACACAACATCAGAAGAGAAAATAGCTCATCACAAGGACAGCTCTCCGCTGGACCCCAGAAGGCAAACAAAAGAGGGACAGGCCAAAGAACACCTGGAGGTGAATCATGGAAACAGAAAGTGAGACCCTGAACTACAGCTGTGGTGACATACAGAAAAGTGCCCCAGACTGACAGAAGTGAAGGTCCTTTGTTGTTGGTCTGTATGCAAGTCAGCAAAATGGGCAGTAAGTAAGTAGGTCCTTTCTAGAATCCTTTTGAAAAAGTAGGGAAAGTGCTAGATTTTGGAGAAGTCCAATGTACCATTCCAGCTCTAACATAAGCAAAAGTAGGAAAAATGTTGTTCATAGGAAAATTTTGTTCATTGGAGTAATCATATACATTATTCCCACTGAAATCGAAGCAACATTAAGGAAAGTGACTTTGTAGGGGGTTAGATTTAGTATTCTGACTCGAATCTGAGCAATACTTGTGGTTGTATACTTTTGGTCAAACAGCACTCACACCAGTGACAGTCACACTAGTGATATTAGTGCATAGCACTGTGTGTAAGAAAATGTGGTGGGATCCATGCAAGGCACACCACCCAGCAAGTTTAAAAAATGTCTGGGTTTGGTAGGTTTTCCTGGTTGCATGCTGACACTGTGCCCAAATACTACAACTACTCCCATGACTAAGTCAGGCCATTTTATGACAGGAAATGTGGATGTCTCCACATTGTGTTTTGGGGCCTCTAGTGTCGTGGGCTGTAGGCCAAACCACAAAAGTGGGGTAACTTTTTTTTTTAGATAAGTGTGGGAATGCTACATGGTAGGAACTCTGCATATTCCCATAGATTCCAGAACTTTCCCTCACAGACATGTAAGGAATATATGTGTTTTGACAATGTTTGAGGTTTGAAGGGCACTGTAGTTAAAAAAAGGATCATGGGATCGTTTGAAGTCAATTTAGTCTGGAACCTCATATGTGTCTAGTTTTCAGAAATGTCTGGATTTCACAGGTTTCCCCGAGTGGCAGCTAAGCTCAGGCCCAAAATCCACAGCTAACCACTTTGCAAAAAAAGGTTGGCTTCCAGTGGAAAAGTTTAAACTCCAAATGTTGCATTTTGAGGTGTTTTATGTTGCGGGCACTAGATCCACCCACACAGGTTTGTTGCCATTTTTATTGGGATAAGTGTGGAAAGGCTAAGTGGTAGAAAAGCTGTGGGTCACTGCAGATTCGAGAACTTTAGCTCAAAGAAATGTGAGGAAAATGTGTGTTTTTTGCCAAAGTTTGAGGTTTGGAGGGCATTGTGGATAAGAAAACCTTGTGTGATTCATGCAATGCATGGAACCCTGTACACCACTTGGTGTCTAGTTTTAAAAAAAGTCCAGGCTTGATAGGATTACATGGGTGGTGGCTGAGCACAGGCTCAAAATTCACACCTGCCACATTTAAAAAAATGGGTCAGTTTTCAGTGGAAAAATGTAAATGTCCATGTTGCGTTTTGAGGTCTTCCCTGTGGCGGGTGCTGGGCCCATCCACACAAGTGGGATGCCTTTTTTTATAGAGACAATTGTGGAAACGCCGAGTGATAGGAAATTTATGAATCCTTGCAAATTCTGAAACTTTCCCTCACAAAAATGTGAGGAATATTTGTATCTTTGGCCAAGGTTTGAGGTTTGAAGGGTTTTGTGGGTAAGAACATATCATAGGATCACGCAAGGCACACTAACCTGGACTCCCCTAGGTATCTAGTGTTGAAAAATGTCTGAGTTTGGTGGCAGCTGGGCATTTACCTGAAGTATCACAGCTACCCTAATGTCCAAACCGGTCATTTGTTTGACAAGAAATGCTGATGTCTCCATTGCGGTTTGTGTCACAAGCACTAATCCAATCCACACAAGTGGTGTGGTATTTTTACTGGGGAAAGTGTGAAAATACAGAATAGCATAACATTTGTTATTATGAAGTGAATTTCCTTCAAACATTTGCCTCAAAATATGACTTGTGTGCAGGAAAAATCACATTTTATAAATTGCCCTCTGAAGCACATGATAATACTGGTTACCCTAAATGCAAAAGTGTACAAATACGCACTATCACTAAACTCATTAACTTGTGCACATTTAAAAAATACATAGCTGGCAAAAAATGACAGATGAAAATGTTGTCACCAATTTTTTCTTATTTTCACGCTAATTTTTTAAACTCAATGATTAGGTTCTTTCATCAATAAGCAAATCTACACAAATGATCCCTAGCTAAATTCAGAATTCTGTCTAGTATTCAGAAATGTATAGCTTTCCAGGTTCACCTAAGGTGTTTAGTCCTGTATCAACACATACCAAAATTAGTTGGAAACTGCAATAAAGAAGATAAATGGACTACCAGTTAGAACAATGCAAAAACTATGGTTTTTGAAAAAATTGAAAAAACAGTATCAGCGTTCAATAGAATTGAACAAAATAAATAGACTAATAAAATGAAAAGGGATATTGGAAATTACAGAGTGGAAAGAACTTACCCTTATTTGACAGATGACTTTTTTTGTTAACACAACGTACATGAGCCCGACGATTGGGCATCCATGAGGAAGTTTCAATAAACTAAATACGATTGTCACTTTTTCAGACACATCCAGGGAGTCCTCAGACAACTCGGATCCAGGTGAAGTCAGTAGCTCTGCTTCAAACACTTCTAGCAAATCTTTTTTTAGGCAGAGGGGACCACTGACACGGGCAGATCTAAACGCTGGTTCGGCACCCCAGGCCAACGACAAACACGTCAGAAGTACTATAAGTGGTAACTGAGATTACATCCAAAAATGCATCTCCCTTCATTATGGATGATCCAAATACAATACCAATTTTTAAACTCTACTTTCATCAAGTTTCCTTGGATGAAACCTCACTATTGAGTAAGAGCCTTTCATTTGTCCCCAAGACTCACCCTGATTTTCTTGAACTTGAGACTGAGGTCCTACGCTTCTTTAGGAACATTTGACTACATGCCTTTTTGAGACAGAATCCTTGCATTCCCTCTACTGGATATACCGACCTTCATATTGCATCCACCTTTTCACCTCCACATAGTTACTTACCTCCTGAAATATACACCTTTGAGAGATTGGTTCTCAATTAACTCAACATTTAGAAAATAAACAGAACTTCATTCCCTACAACCTTTCTTTACAAGAGAAGAATGCCCGTATGACATTAAAATCCAATCACTTGTCATAAAACCAGCAGATAAGGGAGGGGGCATTGTGATCCAGGACTTTGAACCATATAAAAATTAAATTTCAAGACAACTTATCAATGCAGATCATTATAAGAAACTTGGTGGTGATTCTACTACTACTATTCAGAAAGTAATTTTTGATATTTCTGAGAAAGGAAAGACAGAGCGTTTTCTGTCTCAGCATGAGTTTCAGTATTTGAATACTAGGTCTCCCAGGATACCTGTAACTTACACATTACCTAAAGTCCAAAAGAACAGCGAGTCCCCAGCTGGGCACCCAATTGTTTAGGGATTCTATGGACATAATTAATCAAATTGAACATTTACCTTTTGACCCTGACACTAGTATTCTCTGCACCTTGGATGTGGAATCTTTATACACAAACATTCCACAGAGTGGGAGGATCAAGATCATTCAGGACATTCTTGAACAGAGAACCTATCCAACATCCCATCCCCACGTGGTTCATAATTCAAATTCTTGAAGTGTGCCTCACTCGTAATTTTTTCTTTGATGGCCACTTCTATCAAAAAATCAAGGGGACATCTGTGGGAGCAGTTGTTGCCCCCAATTTTGTGATTTTGTTCCTGGACATTTGAAGACTCATCAAATTCTAGCTCATAATAACCCAAATCAGACAGTATTGCTGTTTGAAAACAGTATACTGATGACGCCTTTCTGATTTGGCATGGTGCGTAAGAAACCGTTTTGGAATTTAATCAGTGGATTAATGGCAACTGTAAAGGGCTAAGATTTACACTTACACACAGCAGATCAGAAATTGTCTTCCTGGATTTTAAAATAAAATGTGTTAAGGGTGAATTGATCACATCTTTACATCATACATCTACTGAAAGGAATACCTTACTGTCATGTAAAAGCAATCAACCCCGGGCGTTGAGAGATTCCTTAGCATACTCACAATGCCTTTGGATCCGTAGGAACTGTTTTTTCAAGCAGTATTGTTTTTCGGAGGCTAATTTTCTGGCGAATAAATTGAATGCCAGGGGTTATATCCAGAAATGAGTAAGACAGGCCCTAAAGAGGGAATGGTAATGCCCAAGGGATATACTTTTGACCTCTAAGGATAGGGCATGGATTGACTGCTTAACATATGTCACTACTTTCTCTACTGTATCCAATCAAATGAGGAAATGCATCCTCAAATACTGGCCGGTGCTCAATGCAGGCGAATTGAATTTGGAACCTCCACTGTTTGCATTCTGTACTAATAGAAACATTAATGATCATTTGGTTAGAGCCAGTTTGCCATCTAAAACCACAAACTCCAATCTTACTGATTATGGGGGTTGACCTCCCATGGTGGGGCACTTCAAGTGTGGAAATTGTGCAGTGTGCCAATTTACGATACAGTCTAAGGAATTTGCATATGGTAATATTGAAATTGAGGTGAAGCAGTTCTCTAATTGTATTTCAATAAATGTTGTATATGCTATTTTTTGTCCATGAAATAAAATCTACATTGGCCAAACAACGCAAAAGGTGCGCATCTGCATTTGTCAACACCGCAGTCGTCTACGATGTCAGGTTGCTAATGCCCTATTGGTGGATCAATTTATGGAGAGAGGACACACTGTAAATGACCTTCGCTGACAGGTTATCACTGTTGTCAAACCACCAGAGAGGAGTGCTGATTGAGATGCGCTTCTCAACAAGGAGGAACTAAAATGGGTACGACCCACCAATAGTCTACATTCTGGTTTGAATAAAATGGAGGCCTGGACTGCACTCATTTGAGGCTTTTGAACTTGCCAGACACAGTGACGCTGTGTCTGTGGGACTTATCAGCTCTTTTGGTTGTGACTTGCCTTGCTATGGTATACCACCTTAATGATTGGTACCTTCTAAATTGTTCATTGTAAGTATGTTATGGGTCTCTGTATACTAATACTATTGAGCCTTGTTTTGGGGTTATAGCTGCCTGTGACAGTATTAGATCTGTAGGATGTCAAACATGCTGTTCACTGTTTTTCTTACTAATCACTAATGTTATTTCTATTTAATGCGGTTGGCATTCCTTTGCATTTTTAGCATTTCTTGCTTTGAAGTGTTCTGTATGGGCTGTGTCGTCCTACTCTATTACTGGGGTTCTCAGGAATTTGTTAATTCGATATTTATTCAAATATATGCTATTTCCTGACATGAAGAAATACTCCCTTCCAAGATGGCCACCATGCTTTCTCCAACTTTTTATTTCATTTTCTTCAAAATGGCCACCACTCTAACTTAAATGCACTCCCTGGTTTATTATCTCTGGGCATGCTATGTGTGTCTGATTTGGGCACCAGGCATTCTTTTCTCTTGCATGCTGGCACATGTGTACACTTTAGGTGAAAGGTATTGTTGGTCTTATTTGGCTATTTAATGTGGATTCCATTACAATTAGTAACTGGTTTGACAGAGTATAGAGGAAACGTCCTTTCCAAGATGGCCACCACGTTTTCTTAACTTTTTAATCACATTCTCCTCAATATGGCTACCATTCTTACTTTAAGGCAGTCCCCGGCCTACAAACACTGGCACACAATGTATAATTGCTTTTGGCTCCAGGCTTTCTTTGCCAATCATTCACTTGCATGCTGGCACATGTGTACACCTTAAGGTGTTGAGGTGAGTGATATAGCTGGTAACATGGGTTCTAAAATGTTGATTTTATTGCATGTAATAATTGGTTTGCCCCGCTATTTTCAAGACTCTGTTGGTTCCGATGGTAACATCCAGTAACTTGTTTTGCCCTAAGGTCAGTTGGTAACTCATATGCTGCACAATTGGTTCTATTACTGATAATTTGTTAGTAATTTGTGTTTTTTGGGATCCAGCAATTACTGCTAATTGCCCATTGAGGGCCTTGATTGAGGATCATAACTATGGTTGATTTATTGAGGACTTCTTAATTGACAGACAGATGTCCCTACAAAGGTTTATTCTGGTTGGTTGTACCATTAGAACCTGTTTGCTGTGCTGCGCTGCTCACTGAGCGATTTGTTTGTTTAAGCATGGAATGACTTCACAGCTTCATGGCACATAACCTTGCATTGGTGTGCCCACAGAACAAAAAGTGATTGGTTTGTGTAAGCATTGATTGGGCTCACTATTTGTGTGACACAGGTGACCATACATTGGTCCTGATTCCTTACTCTTTTAGGACACATTTAGTGGTTTACTAGCTTCAATTATCGTCCTGATCTGAGTGTTGGTACAGCATGAGACCCTAGATGGCAAATCTTTCCCGCATGTGATGCATGGTGTGGCAGCACATTTACATTATATTTTTGACATACAGCAATAGCTAATCTATTCCTTCTTTTCTTTTTTCCTCTCTCTTAACCTTTTTTCTTTCCTCCTTTTTTGTTCCCTTGCTTTTAACAGGTCTTGGATATAAAGTCAGTGACTACTTATGTGCATCTCAGGCATAATTTTTATGTCCTGATAATGATACCAACAATCAAATAAGGGATCAAAACGTCGTCAACAGTTAGTACTTGGACTCTGTACAATAATATATGTTTTGACATGAACAAGAATACTGTAAAACTGTGACTTTAACTGTGCTTTCTGTCACATGGGGTATGCCTGAGCAATTCAAATATGATTTATGCTTTCCAAGAAGTTTTTGTTTCAACACTACACTGTTTTCTTACTTTCATTTGGAATAAATATACCGACTTATTGCATGTTTTCCATAGACTTCATTGTGATTCTATCTGGTATTTAAATATATAGTCATTTTATATAAGGGACCCTTGTTCCTTTATAATATACCACTTGCTTGGCAAAGCAAAGATATACGTCTTTATCATGAGTGTGCCAAGCTATTGGTTTGCCTGTGCCTCTTTGTAAAATATTGTTAAGAAAAGTAAACATTTTAAAATACCAAAGGGAAAAGCAAACACTTAATTTAATGTATCTCAAAACTGAACATTGAACTGAAGGTTGTCTACCTTTATACAGCATGCAGCATGCTCTGAACACAATTTAGAAAGCCTATTGCACATGATCCACCTTGACTATAAGAAAGATGTCTAGATGCAGGTTCTTAAAAAGACATAACAGCTATTTGAGGCTATGAATATGGAAGAGTGAGAATTTAAGAAAAAACACTTACCAAGATCTAGAGCTAGAACAAAGGGTCTAGGCATTTGGCACTGTGCAGCATCCAAAGGAGCAGATTTATGGTCCTTTGAAAAAAGAAACATCTTCCTTCCAATCCCACTAAGCACAGCTCCTGTATCAAATGCTGTTGAATGCAAGAACCTGCCCCTCCTGCTGCAGATAAATGCTGTCAGTGTGTGTCAAGCCAGAGCCTTCATGAAACGGGAGAAAATCAAGAGATAAAACAAAACCAATCGGATAAAGTCTGTTTTTTTGTCAAGCTTCAGTGAAAATATAACTGTTCCTGTGCTTTTACAGATGACCTGGGATGGGTGGGGCACAATATGGCATGCAGACATGAGAAGGGAAGCAGCCCATCCAGGAGAACACAAGAAAAACATTTATTCCATGCAGTCATCAAAGAAAAAGAAAGCTCCTTGATGTGAGATGTGTAAGGATATTAGTCATCAACTCAAAAGTATAATAAAGAGGCTTTGCTCCAGGGACGGGACAAACAGAAGACAACAAAGACGACAAAGGAAAGTCATTGAATTAGAAGCAAAGCAACAAGTTTGAAAAGAAAGCCAATAAATGATAAGAAAGTAGCTAAGCCAAAGTTCACTGCTGTATTGGTATTGTACACAAAAGACTAAAACCCTGAACCAACTTAGAAGTGCATCTAAAATGGCGTTGACACATACAGGGAATGTGCACACCCAAGCTTAATTGATGAGCAATATGTATGCAGAATCTAACGCTCTCCTTTCCAAGTAGACTGCATTTCAAAAGACTACAAATAATGCACAAGGTGGTGAAAGAATGGTAGAATTGACCCACAGTGGACAAAAACACTGGTCATGAAGTATCAGAAAAAAATGCAACACCGGGAAAACAGGCATTGGCAAAGCCAAATAGATCTGGCATGGTCTGGCAGAGTTTTGCCAACTCTTTTGTCATGTTGTAGGCAAACTTTATTGTTCAGAAAGCTGCTAGTCCCCATTAAATCTAATAAACATTGGCTAAAGGCAAAAGTTATTTTTAGGTCTCAGAAAAGTACACATTACTATAGTACACCTGGCACTGAAGAGAACTACCTAGTGTGTGGATGTGCTCCTTGTGAAAGCGTTGTGAGTCAGTCAGTAGCTGAAGTGGGCTAACATTGCCCCTTGATACATGCCGGATTAGGTGTAAGAAACATGTGAATGCCATAGTCACAGACGATGAAGTCTGACTGAAAACCCCTATAAGTAGCTATGATATATAACTTTTAGTGAGATTAAAAGGTCTTGGCTAACACACATTTTACAGTTTATCGGTATGGCATTAGCTACTAGCTTCACCTTTGAAGAAGAAGGCAAGAAAGAAAGGAAGGAAGGAAAAAATTGAAGAAACGCAGGCAAAAAAAGGAAGGAAGACAGACAAAAAAGTAACGATGAAAGGCAAAAATGGAATGAAGGAAGACAAAAAGGAAGGAAGGCAAAAAGGAAGGCAGATAGAGAGAGGCAAAAAAGTCAAGAAGGAAGGTAAAAAGGGAAAAATGAGGAACAAAGAAAGAAAGAAAGAAAGAAAGGAAGAAAGAAGGAAAGAGAGCGAAAATTAAAGAATGAAATATAGAAGGAAAGAAAAGAATGAAGAAAACATGCAAAATAAAATAAAGGAGGAAAAGAAAGAAAAGAAGAAAGCATAACAGAAATAAAAAAGGACAGTGAGAAAAGAAAGAAGGCACAAAGGAAAGAAAGAATAAAAGGAGGTAAAATGAAAGAATGAAAGAAAGAAGGCAAACATAAAGAAAAGAAAGAAAACAAATGGAAGGAAGGAGGAAAGAAAGAAGGCAGAAAGAAAGTAAGAAGAACAAAGGGAAAAAGAAAGAAGGAGAAAAAGAATAGAAAGTAATAAGGACAGAAGGCAAAAAAGAAACAGAGGAGGAAAGCAAAAAGCAAATAAGTAAAGAGGGAAGTAATAAAGCAGCGAAAAAGAAAGAAAAAATGATTAAAGGTAAAAATGAGAAAAGGAAAGAATGAAAGACAAAGGAGAAAGAAAGAAGGAAAGGGAAAGTAAAAAGGAAAGAAAGAAGAAAAGAAAGAAGGGAAGAAAATGGAAAGAACGAAAGAAAAATGAAAGAATGCAAAATTAAGGAAGAAAGAAAGGAAAGAAGGAAGGAAAGGAAAATGGAAGAGGGCAAAAAAGTAAAGAATTAAGGTAAAAAAGAAAGAAAACAAAAGAAGACAATAAATAATGAAAGTAAAAAAGGAAAGAAAGAACAGAAAATGAAGGAGAGAAAAGAAAAATCAAGATGGAAAGAAGGAAAAAATGAGGGCTTGTGGTATAAAATATTAAATACTAAAAGCTAAATGACACCCTACCTATGTTTTAAATAAAACTACTACAAGTGCTAAATGTGATCAAGTTTTATTTTCTTCCTGGGCAAAATTTGTTGAAGAACCATTGGTGAAAGCGAGTCCAGGAACTCAATAAGGTATACTGTGAAATAGAGCAGTCTACTTCAAAAGGAATTTACAACAGCACTGGAAGGACACAGGACTTGACAAAGTCGGAATGTTCCCTGTGCCCCCTCAAATGTGTCCTTCTATTAAATCAGGCAAAACTGGGAGTAAATGGAACTTCAATGTGTGCAGATGTCTACCTTGTGAAAAATCAAAATGCAGTCTCTCAAAGTGACCTTAACCAGAGGCTTAAGTAGGCTGACCCATTGCCCCATGCTGTGGTGGGCAGAAGTGAAATGGGAATGACACAATAACAGACCAATGGGTGAAGAGAGCGCTGAAAGCTACTTTGAGTAAGTATATTTAATATATTATTTAGGTAAAATCAGAAGGTTGTGGCTAAAGCTAGACCTAAAAATATTCTAGAAAGGTGATTGAAAGGACACGGTCTACATCATGGTGAGAATAGCCGAGAAGAGGCAACAAGCCGAAGCAGAACAAAAGTGAACTGCAGGCAGAAAGAGTAGGCCAGTTACACCGAAAATTTCAGCCGCATATGCCAGTCCTTGTACTACTACTAATAAAGCATGTTAGCTTCAGCAGTTGAAAACTTCATTGAGTTTATCCCTACTACTAATACATATGCATCAACAGCACTGTCGGAATTCTCTACAGGAAAACCACTTCATGCCTGCATGTAGGACAATATCCCCTCACTTATTGTTTTTATAAACAATGTCTTTACTTAATGCAACGAAGACCAAACTTTTCACCAGACTCTAGCTTCGACAGGTCAATCAAAAAACAATTGAAGTGATTCCTTATTCAGGTGACCATCTCCTAATACAACTGATTATCAAATTGACCCCCTCTTTTTATTAATTCATTTACTGAAGTTGACAGCTTCACTGGTGCTTTCAGGAAGCTGTGGTTTCGCTTTTGAACATTAAAGTGACATGAAGTGCTTTTGCCCCTGTGCACTGTAGGTCTGACAATAATAAATCCTGCCACTTATTACAATACATCCAATTAGCCAAGTAATAAAATAATAATATATTCATGTGTATTGCACTTCATTCAAATGCAAAGCTGAGGCTAAAACGCTGTTCAGTTTGATATACTTTTTGGCTGCCGACAACAACCTATAATTAACCTTTTGATAGTCATATCAGAAGTTTCGGTCAACTTGTGAATTTCCTTTCAGGCCGCCCTAGCAATGATCTTCCTGGAAAGTTGAGTATTGGAAACTAAAATAAGTAGGGACCACAGCTATATATATGGGTTTTGCTGTCGCAGACCGTTCAATTCCGTAAAATATCAGGTTTGCGACTGCAAAACATCTTTCCCATAAGTAATAAACCATTTTTGTTTTTCAGAAAAGTTTTTTTCGAATCACAAATTGGGTTTAGAGATAATAACTGAATTGCAATTTGAAAGAGGCATGTTTGGGGCTTATGTTACAATTGTACCACTGAATAACGACCCTCAAAATATTGCGATACAAGAATATCAAGGAAAGTATATTGAGGGACAAACTATTAAAAAAAACTGAATGAACGGAGGTATAGATACACAATTCCTAACTCCACATCTACGTACCCTGAGCATATATATATTGCATAGGTACATGTATGTGGAGTTGGGTATTGAAAATCTAGACATACCTACATGTAAAATATGGTGCCCTCAATATTGTGTTCCATCGATATTCTGAGAGCGATAGTCATGGTGTACAAATTGTGATTCGGTAACCAATGTATCAGTGGGTTGAGACTGTGATTCCGGTCATAAACCATTTATCATTTACCGACTTGCAAGTTGGGGTGGGAACTGATTCCCAAAAGGAACCCTTCTTTCTTGTGAATTACTTTTGCAGTTTCTATGGAAATAAACAGTGGTCCCAGGGACCACTGAAATCTCCCAAAACAGATTTTTTAAAAGCAGCCTCAGTTTTTTTAGATAACCTGGGACGTAGAAGTTGGTGCACAATGACCTCATAGGCAACTAAATTTGTGGCATAATATACATGTGATCTCCCATTTGTTTGGGTAGATGAGCCACAGTGAACATATGCATGTTAATCAAAAGAGATAAGAAGATGGGAGCCCGCTGTTGGTCTTATGCTTCACCTGATATGGTAAAAAGGCCATAATATGTTGTGAGTTTTCCGAAAAACATTGATTCACTTTAAGACTGTAAATGGCTATATCACAAAGCCTAGAAATGAGGTTGGAATAGTCAATGGTGTCAAAGGCAGTAGGTAAATCAAGCATAGTCAAAACCCCAGCATTTCCTTTAGCATCAATTGTGGACACATCATTGGATGGATGAATTGAAGGATAGCCACCACAATTAATTTAGTGCTTCCACAAAAGCAAAAGCTTGATAGCTATCTTAGACATAATGGCGCTCAACAAAGTTTAGTAGTTGGTTGACAAATTCTGTAAAATTCTTTAAATCTTTAACAATAGTTTTCTCCCATAACACTGGCATAATGTCTGAGTGGATTGAGCTGCTTAAGATGGTGACTAGGTCATCAGGTAATAATCAGAAACATAATCCACTTAGCTGATCTGGGGACACAGAAGAATGGACTGTGTGCACCAGAACAATAAGGATTTCAGCAGTGGCAGGATGAAGATGGTTGAGGGTAGGCAGTGGAAAGGGTTGACAAGTGACATATTCCAGGAAGTTGGGGTTGGGAATATAGTCATCAGCCAAGTCTGAACTCATTTTCAACATTTATCTTCAAAGAAAGTGGCCAAGTTATTGCATAGGGTGGCTAATGGCAAAACAATAATTTGTCAGCCTGTCGTTTATAAGCCTGAACATTTCTTTACAGGTGATATGGATTATACTTACTCAGTCAGGTAAACAGACTTCATATAAGCATTAATTTGGTCATTGTAGGATTTGTAGTACTTCGAGTAGGTGACCTTTAGAGTAGGATCATACTAAATGACACTTGCCTTTAAGCTGGTAAACATCCAATTTCTGCTTGCTGAGTTTGGGGAAAAACTAAGGCCTAGACCACGAGCAGAGTGGGGTTAAAGATTTATTAAAGTAAAGATTAAAACAGTGAAACACTTGTGGCTACTGAATCTGGGGAACAATTATTCTGGCTTCTTTTTAGATGAAAATGGGAATTAGGCTTCAATGATCCACCCAGAAAAAGGGTAAAAAGAAAAGCAACATGGTTGCCCCATAAAAGCTGGATGAACTATCAGCTTCTATTGAATAAATAGTGGAGGAGATTGGATTTAATTGGTGCATTGACTCTGTTTGTTGGTTAACTAGGGAAAGATTAATTGTTTCCATGCTTAGCATGAATTGCGAGGATTCCCCCAATAGGTATTCAAATCATAGCCCTTGGTCTCCTAAGAGAGAAACATTGTTTTTCCTAAGTATATCCTGACCAATTTCCTTTGCTAATGTGTGGGGTTTGGAAGTTGTAGTTGACAGTGGTATATTAACATGAGATGAAAACTGCCAATAGTAACTTTGCTAGACGGGTCAACAATGGGTCAATTTCTCATGGTTCAGTTTGAAGTATCACATAAGGAGGCATTATAATTATTATGCCAATCCAGTGTGAGTTTAGGGGGTCAGAGTGATATATTTTGTAGCCATTTGGAAGCAATTCCTCAAAGGTTTGCAGTGGTCCTGAAGCCGTTTCCAACAGGCAAAATAAATCTAAATTGATATTGTTAAAACAGATCTTCAAAGGAGTGTTGATCCAACATTGCAGAGGATTTTATGTTAAAAAACCTTATTGAGTGCAACTATTGACCAGAAAGAGTGCCTCTACACTACAGCTAATGAGGATGCAGAGAAAGTGCTTGCATGGACCTTCTTGACTTGCCTGGTCCTTCTTTCATTATCTCCTTACCTGTTTCTCCTTGTAGTCAGAGTCACAGTCTTCTGACCCAGGGCTGTCTGCCCCTTTTGGATCTTTGTTATTTTGATTTGATTTTTATTTCTTCCATCTGAAATCTTGTGTATGTTCATCCTTCAGAGTTTACATATTCATGATTTAGCACTTTTATTTTTCAGTTTGCTTTCCTTTTGCCTGGTTTCCTGCACCAGACCAGATGCCTAGATATATTGGTGTGTCAGGTCATGGTTCTTGCTACCCACAACTCACACTCTCTTAAGTGCTGCTTCCCTCCTCCTCTGGGTATCTTAAAATGGCAGATTTAGCCAGTGGGTGTGCTGCTGATGCCCAGAACACTGTTCCACCTTTGCTCCAACCTGAGGTAAGACTAAGCTACTCTGTTTCCATCTTGTGCAAGCTTAACCCTGGATCTCACTCCCTTTTCTGCTCTAGGTCCTCCCCATCACTGTGCAATGCACTTTCTGCAACACCACTGTCGGTACACCAACAACTCCCCCTCCTACATACAGCAACCCTGCACTGTTGATCCCCTTACCTCAGTGTCTGTCACCTATAGTGCTGAGCATTTCCCCACCACAACCCACAGTAACAATCCCCCCACAGGAACCATTCTTAGCTGCCTCCTTATCAACTCAGATTTCTGGCCAATCATGCTTTAGAAGTATGGGTCCTCCTTGACGCTCGGGTCACTGACATACTTTTTCTGACACAGACTTGTCTCAATTCCTCATCTCCCCCAGATATATGCACCAACATCCCACCAGGTTACAACATTCACAAGCAGAGCAGAACACAAAACCTGGTGTCAGAGTTGCCTTAGTTTATCATTCTTCAGTCAACAGCACTCCACTTTCTTTCAGGTGCCAATGACTACATTGAATATCTTACATTCAAATTCAGGCCTCCTAATCACCCTGCTTTGGTAGGATTCTAATCTACCATCTCCTTCCTCCTGGCTCCAGGAAAAATGTCAGTGTTAGACTTACAGAGCTTATCTCTCTGTTTGTATTATCTCTCCAGTATTTTATCTTCTTAGGGTACCTGAACTTTCACTTATATAACACTACTAACACTAACCCCATTAACATCAAGGATGACCTAGGAGTGTTAGGTCTCTCCCAATAAGTAAAAGACCCACTCACCAAACTGATCATCTACTAGTTGATATTATGACAGAGACTCCTCCTCCCCGTGATTTGGTCTGAAATCCACTTGTTAGCATATTATATCCCCCCTCTTTACCCAAAGCCACGGTATTTCATAACATTATGACTCAATGCTGGAACACAGTCACTAGAGACAGCTAGGACTCTGAGCTCTCCAAACACACCCACACTTGGCCATGGACATGGCTGCAGTCATGGTCAGCCTTGACACTTGGATATTCAATGAGACTTACAATCATTCCACTCTCACTTCCAGTGTACTCTGCAGGCCAACTGATATGTGGATGAACTTAGGCAGCTCAAACACCACTGTAAACAGTTGTAGTGTTGGTGGAGGCGCACTCCACGTAATCATCCCTCCACAATTACCACTCTCACATTGGACAAACCTGACACCTTTCCTCAGCTTCTTGCATACAGGAGTGTGACTACTCTTCAAAAGGAATCTTCACTAGTGTGAAGAAATGTATACAACTCCTCACTCTCCATCACTCCATCTCTTGTCATCTGCCTGACCTTTCTAAATATTTTCACAACAAGACCAAACTCATCTATGATAACTTTGAATCCCAACCTTCCCTGGACTCTCTTGAATTTATTAACTAGGCCTCCCCTAGCCGTACTGAGGTGTGGTTGCCTACCCAGTGACCACTACAGGTCGCGGATGTTTCCAGGATCATGCTGTCAGTTAAGTCAGGTTCACATTATGACCTCTGTCTACACCAAATGTTATCTCTGTGTGATGAACCACAGGGAACAACCTCAGCACGTTCTTCAAATTGTCTCTCCACTTTTTCCTAATCCACTGAATAGAATTACGTCATAGTGCAGCCCTTACTAAAGAAACTCTCAGTCGGCACCGAAGTCTTGGTCAACGTTTGACTCATCTCTCTCCCCTCCTGCAAAAGTACTTCAAAAACTGGTCACCACTTACCTGAGGCACACAACCTACTTAGAGTCAATCATAGAACTGAACCTGCCCTGATCACAGCCATAGATTACATCTGTCTTATCACTGGTGGGGCAGCCACTACTATTCTGAACCTCCTGGACGTGTTGAATATGTTCAGAATGGTATCCTGTGTCATCCTTTCTAAGTGCCAGATGCATCTGTCCGTCATACCTCTGCTAGAACAAGTATTTCCTCTGCCACCACACTCAGTTGCTGGTTCTTTCCCCTTATCCTCAGACCCCCACAATATCCTGTGAGGCTGTGATGCTGTACCACTGTGGTTCTTCCCTCAACCCCACTCTCTTCAATATTTACATGGCACCTCCTGCAGCCATAACCAGATCACCATAATATCATATGCAAATGATATGCATTTGATCCTCTGCAAGTACCAAGTCCAACTTTTCCCATCACTTGCCAAGTAGCTGAGTGGATAAGCAACAAACTGTCTCAGACTCAATGATGTTAACTTAGAACTAATCTTATTCAGCAATCCAACTCTTCCAATGCCTGATGGTCCACAGATATAGCCCCCACTTCCCTATTAGTCACGATCCACCAAGGACATGAGCATCATCATGGACAACCTTCTCACAATTGCTGACCAGCTGACAGCAATGTCATCCTGCTTCTTCAGCATCTTTAGAATGCTCAGAAAAATATTCAAGTGGCTGCCCCTGGATTCCAGATACACTGTCACCCAAACCCTCCTCACTAGCAGGCTAGACTATCCAGACACCTTTTGAGTAGACATCCAAGCCCACCTCCTCAAGCGTTTACATTTGGTCCAGAATGCGGCTGCCAGGCTAATTTTGAATCTTCCTCTCCGTGCTTCAGTCTCCAGTCACCTGCAAACCTTAAATTGGCCTCCCATTCAGAAGCTGTGACCTTTAAACCCCTACAGAGCTATTCACATTGTTTGCCCCACCCACTTCAGCACCAAAATCCACTTTCACACTTTATCCAGATATCTTGGCTGAACCTCTCTCTTGTTAATTAACATGTTCCATATCAACCATTCCAGATTTGGGGGCTGCTCCTTTTCTTATCTTGCCCCCACAGCCTGAAACAAGCTTCCTCTAACCATCCTCTCCACCACTCCCTGAAGGACTTTAGGAAAAAGCGAAAAACTTGGATATTCTAATCTAATTTTCCATGCTAGTAGACCCCCTGGCCGCTCCTGCACCATCCAACCATGCAAGAACACCCCTGGGGGTGATATGTGTGTGTTACAAACACAAGTAATGTAATCTAACAGTTTTACACCACTTCGGCTTTATTAAAAAAACAAGGTCTTCAGTATATTTCTTAAAAAGAAAATGAAAGACTGACTTTTTCAAGTTGTGAGGGAGAGGATTCCAATATTTGTTCATGGGGTAACAAAAAGCCAAGCCTCCACTGTGAGATTTGTTAACCCTAGGGAACATCAAGCTATGTCCACAGCCCTGCTGAAGTAGATGATTTGAATGGTACAACAGTAATTTCTCCTGCAAGTAAAGAGAGCCTCTCTTATGCAGTGTCTGAGGGTGAAGACATAAGGATCTGAACAGGAGACACTTCTCCACAATAAACCAATGATGCATATGTCTATATTCAACAAAATATGCAGGAGACTGAAAATTAGGCAAGCTACCTAACAAGTACCTGTAGCTTTGCAACATAGGTTGTTGAAAATTCTAAATGCAGCCTGTTACTGTAGTCTATCCTTGACAGGGTTAATGCCTGAGTGATTAGCTAAAAACCTTCTTCAGGCAGAAATGAGCACATTGTCTTCAGCATTTTAGTACTAACATAACAGTTGATGCTGTTTTATTAACTTTTTGACTGAAGCATTGGCTATCATCCAAATACCCTCCAGGTGCATTACGAGTGGTCAAGACAACTAAGGTCATTGGGCCACAAACTAATTGACCAATCTGGTTTACTTTGGCCAAAGGCACGCACCCCTGTCTTACCTAAGTAAAATTTGAATGTGTTATTGTGAATCCAGGTACCTGTTGCTGAAAGGTAATTCTTAAATAGAGTGCTTTTCTGCTTCTGGCCACGATCTAAACGATAGGTAAGCTGAGTGTCATCTGCATACATCACAAAAAGATATGTTTCTGAATCTTCCTGAACATGGCCTAGGAATAGGATTTTTAGATCCCCTAGCACTGAGGACTTTGTCACTCTGCCAAAATGCGACAGAAAGCCAGTTGGAGTGCAAACACACCCACACTCACTGAACAGAAATTTGAGTGATAAACATTTGAGGTAAAGATCAATTCAATGAGAAAGTAATGCAATGCAAGAAAGAAGACTAACAAATATTGAAAAGCTGGCACAGTGTCATGAAGGTGGTAACATGCTTATCGAGATAGTATAATTATTGTTGATACTCATCTGAAGTGACTCTTAAGAAATCAAGTCCTATCTCCTGGATGTTAATTTGATGAATTTAATTTCCTTAATGAACCTGCCTAGTACGTTTTCATTATAATTGTTTGGTAAACTTCCTTCCTGTGCCTTTTTCGGTTCCCTGGAAACAGTGTTTCTCTCTACTTGCATCAATGTATATGTGTAGGAGTAGAGGGTTTAGGCCAAGAAGTAACCAGTGAGTACAATCCAGACATTTTCTTAGAGGCATTTACATTGACAGTCTTGTATTTGTAGATGCAGTCAACAGGAGCCAGGTGGTTTTACAGCAATCTAGCAGAAGGGAGAAGGGGACATTAGGTAATCCATAAATATATTGCATATTAATAGCTGCTCCAATAATAGTTAATTAGACACTAAGGGGGTCATTACAACATTGGCGGTAAAAGCCGCTTACCGCCGTGCAGAAGACCGCCAATACACCGCGGCGGCGGCGGGAGACCACCACAGCTATTATGACACACATCACGGATTCCGCCGAAATTCAGACACCCACACAAGTCCGCCACACCAAAGGTCAGCGATAAATATGCGGAAACAAATCCTCCACCTCCAGGCCAACAGAAACACGCCCATGCTATTACGACACACGAATCCACGCAGCGGTCATTCAACCGCGGTATTCCATTGGCGGTACACACCGCCGCGCTCAAAATACACACACAGCTCCAAAACACCGCCACATTGGACAATTACAAATACACACACCTGATACACATACACACACCACTCCCACACACCCAACACAATATAAAACACACACCCACATCACCCACAAACCCCTACGACCACAAATTAGAGACGAAGGCCAGAGAGAGACAGCACAGAATAGATAACACCATCACACAGAGGCACACTACACCATCACCCACACAACATCCATGCACAAAACACCACATACCACTACACTAACCACACTCATCAACACATACACCACCCCACACATCACCCCATGTCACGCCAAAGACACCCCCGCTTCTCCGAGGAGAAGCTCAGGGTCATGGTCGAGGAAATCATCAGGGTAGAGCCACAGCTATTTGGCTCACAGGTACAGTACACATCCATAGCCAGGAAGATGGAGCTATGGCAAAGAATAGTCGACAGGGTCAACGCTGTGGGACAGCACCCAAGAAATAGGGAGGACATCAGGAAGAGGTGGAACGACCTAAGGGGGAAGGTGCGTTCCACGGTATCCAGGCACCACATCGCGGTTCAGCGGACTGGCGGCAGACCCCCACCTCCTCCCCCACAACTAACAACATGGGAGGAGCAAGTCTTGTCCATCCTGCATCCTGAGGGCCTCGCAGGAGTCATTGGAGGAACGGACACTGGTAAGTCAAATCTTCACTATCATATCCCCCACCCTACCTGCATGCTATCACACCCCCCCACCCTCACACCCTCCCCTATCACCCTAACTCCTCACTAATCTACCCATAACACCAACCACCCATCCCAACCCCAAGACCTGCATGACACAACTAAGCATGGACACCCATCACTAAAGCATGCCCACTGCACACACCCACAACACCCCCCAAACATCACCACACAAGCCCCCACACAGGAATGCCTGCACTGGGGTTCACGCACACCCAACAATTGCACACCATGAAACACACACATGCAATAACCATGTACTTATACCCCCGCAGGAACCTGAAGGAACGTCACCACACCAGAGGGTCCAGACAACACCACTCCACCCCCAGAAGATGCTCACAGTGACGACAGCAGCTCTGCCCTACTGGATCTTGATAACCAGCCCGGACAATTGTGGGCCTCAGGACAGTCGGTTCCCCTTGCCCAGCCACAACCCAACACCGAGCTTACACCCTCTGGTAACACCAGCACATCACCCACCCAGCGGGCCCATACCTCCCTACCCAGGACAGGTCAATCAGCGGTGTGTCCACCACTACAGGGAACCCAGGATAACCCACCACCCCAACAACAACAGGGACCTGGCGGCATTGGTAGTGGGCACACGGTCCAGGGGACGGAGGCACAGGAACACCGGGGAACTGGGAGGGCTGCTGTGCGACAGAGGGAGGACAGGCCAAGGGAACCTACTCTCAACAAGGCCCTATCCTCCATCATGGGAGCATACCACCACTCCCAGGAGACGATGGCAACGGTCCTGGACAAGTTGCAGGAGACCCTGCGTCTGCAGGAGGAGCAGTATTTGCGGTTCAGGGAGGAGCTCAGGACCATCGGCTCCGCCCTGGGCACCATAGTAGGGGTGCTGACGGACATTCAAAAGACCTTGAGGGACACCGTGGCACTCCAAGGGGCCCCTGACACTAGCCACGACGATGAAATGCCCACCACCTCCGCCGGCGCTATTGGACAGGACGCCCCACCACAGGACCAACACACCAGCACCCCACCCCCTGCAGACGGACAACCACCACGAAAGCGGGCCTGAGATCCAGGAACAGGACAGAGCAAGATGGCAAGACCCCCGCCAGGAAATAAGACCACCCTGATTGTCCCCCCACTGTCCCACTTTGTTACCCTGTCCAGCTTGGAACTGCCCCAGCTCCACTTCCAATGGCCAGATGTGCAATGTACCTGTGAGACTAATAGACTGGACTCTGCCATGGACATTCTTCCACCATGACCGCTCCCCATTTCACAACCCCCCTACATTTTTATGCACTTCAATAAACACCCTTCAGTCAATGATTGTGAACTTTGTATTGTCAATTACAGTGTTAAAAAATGTTACCCATTGGAAGGTCAACATACCAATGTCACACATCACAAGCCTTTCAAGGGTGCAAGCTGTTGACAGGTAGGTTACCACATTACTGAAAATGAAATGGAAGGGGACAACTCAGTTACCAAATAGGGAGTGAAATGTAGGTACAGGATAGAGGTAGACGTGTGAAATGTAATATGATGTGAAACATGAAATTGTACTCACCTGTGTCTCATTGAAAATATTGCTTTATGACTGACTCCCTGTTGTCGTTTTCATCTTCATCAGCTTCATCCTCATCACTGTCCACAGGCTCCACAGGTTCAACCGCTGCAACAACACCGTCATCTGGATCATCCTCCTGCAGAAAAGGCATCTGGCGTCGCAATGCCAAGTTATGGAGCATGGAGCAGGCGATGATGATGTTGCACACCTTCTTCGGTGAGTAGAATAGGGACCCACCTGTCATATGGAGGCACCTGAACCTGGCCTTCAGGAGGCCGAAGGTCCGCTCGATCACCCTCCTAGTCCGCCCATGGGCCTCATTGTACCGTTCCTCTGCCCTGGTCCTGGGATTCCTCACTGGGGTCAGTAGCCAGGACAGGTTGGGGTAACCAGAGTCCCCCAATAGCCATACACGGTGTCTCTGGAGTTCACCCATCATATCAGGGATGCTGCTATTCTGCAGGATGTATGCGTCATGCACTGAGCCAGGGAACATTGCATTTACCTGCAAGATGTACTGGTCTGCCAAACAGACCATCTGGACATTCATGGAATGATAACTCTTCCTGTTCCTGTACACCTGTTCATTCCTGAGGGGGGGACCAGAGCTACATGGGTCCCATCAATGGCACCTATGACGTTGGGGATATGTCCAAGGGCATAGAAGTCACCTTTCACTGTAGGCAAATCCGCCACCACAGGGAAAATGATCTATCTCCTTACGTGTTTCAGCAGGGCAGACAACACTCTGGACAAGACGTTGGAAAACATAGGCTGGGACATCCCTGATGCCATGGCCACAGTTGTCTGAAAAGACCCACTTGCGAGGAAATGCAGCACTAACAGCACCTGCACGTCAGGGGTGATTCCAGTCGGATGGCGGATTGGTGACATCAGGTCTGGCTCCAATTGGGTACATAGTTCCTGGATTGTGGCACGGTCAAACCGGTAGGTCACGATGACATGTCGCTCTTCCATTGTCAACAGGTCCACCAGCGGTCGGTACACCGGCGGATTCCGCCACCTTCCAATATGTCCCAACTGACGGTGCCTAAGAAGGACAACAGCGAAGAAACTGTCAGCATTCCTCCAGGTATGTACCCACAGTCACACACAAGACTACAACAGACAATTAACCCATCCGGGAAAGGTTTTGAGTGTAGGCCTCGGTATGTGTGATGCAGTAGTAATTGAAGCCATGTAGGCCCCTGAAATGTCGGCTGCCTGACCTCTAAACTCGGAAACTGGAATTGTGGGGTAACTGCGCTGGCGTTGTACACTGTCGCAGTAGGCGGTCGTAGAGCGCGGCGCAATGCTGCATTGGTTAACATTGGACCCTATGGGTCCCAGGAGCCAATGAACAGGTGCGCTGGCGGTGATGATGCGCACCGCCGCGGACGTCACCGCCACGGACGTCACCACCATTTTCTATCTCTTCAATCACTAGATACCTGACCTTCGACAGGAGAGGACCTACACTGCGAGTGCTGCTGTGACCTCGGTCTGGAATCGACGATGGCTGCTGCGTCTGGGGAAAGGGCCCCTGCCTTCACTGCACAGGAGTTGGAGAAACTTGTGGATGGGGTCCTCCCCCAGTATACGCTACTCTATGGTCCTCCAAACCAACAGGTTAGTACACAGGGAGCACGTCGTATGGGCTAGGCCTGGGTGGAGAGGGCTGGGTGGATGAGGGAAGGGGGCAGAGTACATAGAACAGTCATGCATGGGGATGAATGGGCCACAGGGATAGAGTTGGGAGGGGGCCAATTACAACGACGGTGCTGTAGGTAATGACTGTTCCTCTTTACTTGTGCATGTCATGTAGGTCAGCACCCACCAGAAGAGGGACATTTGGCGTGCCATCGCCAAGGAAGTCCGGACCCTGGGGGCCCACCAGAGACGGGGCACCCACTGCCGGAAGAGATCGGAGGACATTCGCCGCTGTAGCAAGAAGACGGCGGAGGCTCAGCTGGGGATGGCCTCCCAACGTGGGAGGGGTGCCTGTCGCACCATGACCCCCCTGATGTCCCGGATCCTGGCGGTGGCCTACCCGGAGTTGGATGGGCGCTTGAGGGCATCACAGCAGACACAAGGGGGTGAGTACAACCTCATTCTGCTGACTTTGCGCGTAGTGGAGGGGTCTGGGTGGGGGAGGTGGGCTGTGGGTGTCCCTAGGCCAGGGCGAGTTAGGTAGGCAAGGCCCCTCCGTAATGTAGGCCATGTGGCACTCTACCCCAGCTAAAAAAAAAAGGCAAATCGATGTATAGTTGCCACTTTGCCATCCATGTGGGCAGATTTCTACCATTGCCATGTAGGCCATATCCCAGAAATTGCATGTGCAGAGGGCAGGAGCACGGCGTAATGCAGGGGGCTGCTGCGTTTGTTTTGTCCGCCAACAGTAGCGGTATGCCATGCACTAAAACTCTCTTTCTTCTGTCTCCACCCTTTTTCTGCTCTCCCTGTCCTTCTGTACATCAGCATTAACAGGCGGAGGTACAGTGGCACCGGAGCACGAGGGAGCTGCATCCCACATGGCCATGGAGGGCCACACCACAGACTCTGAATTCACTAGTGGGACGGAGGGCGAGGGGAGCTTCACGTCGGCCACAGGATCACCAAACAGCGACACGGACTCGACCGCCGGTGGGAGCTCCCCTGTGGTGGCGGCACCATCTGTGCACCCCACTTCAACAGGTACAGCCGCCACCTCCCCTACCAGCACCGCCCTCCAAGCAGCCCCTCAGCGTTCGCCTCGTGCCCGCTCACCCAGGAGGGTGGGCATCACCTTCGCACCAGGCACCTCAGGCCCTGCCCCAGTCACCCCAGCTGCCCTCAGTGAGGAGGCCATTGACCTCCTCAGGTCACTCACTGTTGGGCAGTCTACCATTGTGAATGCCATCCAGGGTGTAGAACGAGAGTTGAAACACGGTAATGCATTCCTGGAAGGCATTCATTCTGGTCAGGCTGTCCTTCAGCGAACCCTGCAATCTCTGGTCTCAGCACTGATGGCAGTCATTGTCCCTTTGTCCAGCCTCCCCCCTCCAACTTCATCCACCCAGACCCAATCCCCTGTACCCCAGCCCATCCCAAGCACACCTACAGACCAGCATGCACACAAGTCAACACACACAAGTAGCTCAAGCAAACATAGGCACCACACACACCACAGGGACTCACACAAGCATCGGACCCATACAGACACAGCAACATCCACTGCCTCCACTGTGACTCCCTCCTCCTCTTCTCCCTCCCAGTGTTGTCTACACACACACCTGCATGCACCACATTTACAGGCACTAGGACTCGCACCAGGACACCCAGCACCACAAGCCGCTCACCTGCACTCACCACCTCCACTCCCATTTATACGTCCCCTGTGTCCTCTCCCAGTGTGTCTGTGACGCCCCCTCCCAAAGTACACAAACACCGGCAATCACTCACCCAACATCCATCCACCTCACGACAGCCTCCAGTACCTGCACCTGCACCCAAAACAGCTAAAGTGACACCTCCTACAACCACCTCCTCTTCCTCCACTCCCAGAGCCCCTCCAGCTACCCATCCCAGTGTACGTCAGAAACTGTCCCTATGTCAAATTGACCTTTTTGCCCCCACCCCCCCTCCAATTCATCAGTCCCGTCGTAGCGCCTCAGCCAAAAAGCCTCCAGTACCAGTGGTGCGTGTACCAGGTTTTTGGAGTGCCCCGTCCACCAGGGCAGGCAGTAGGACCCGGAGCCAAGGCACTGTCAGCCCACCCCCTGTAAAGGCTCCGAAATTGGAGAGTGGACGACGGGACCGTGTCAAGACTCCTGGTGGGACAAACAGTGACATGGGATCCAAGGCGATTGGTGAGTCATCTGTAACTCAAAAGAAGGTGGGGAAGGTCCCGAGAAAGTCTCCTCAACCTGTTGTGAGTGTCACGGCGGAGAAGTGCGCCATCATTTCCGGCGGTCCAGACACAACCGCCAGCACCGTCGTTACTGCTCAGGAGACCACCGCCAGAGTCACAGCCCAGGAGGGCCCAAGTATCGTCACTGGTCAGGAGACCACCGCCAGAGTCATAGCCCAGGAGGGCTCAGGTATCGTTACTGGTCAGGAGACCACCGCCAGAGTCATAGCCCAGGAGGGCCCAAGTATCGTCACTGGTCAGGAGACCACCGCCAGAGTCACAGCCCAGGAGGGCTCAAGTATCGTTACTGGTCAGGAGACCACCGCCACCGCCGGAGTCACAGCCCAGGAGGGCCCAAGTATCGTCACTGGTCAGGAGACCACCCCCACCACCGGAGTCACAGCCCAGGAGGGCTCAAGTATCGTCACTGGTCAGGAGACCACCGCCAGAGTCATAGCCCAGGAGGGTCCAAGTATCGTCACTGGTCAGGAGACCACCGCCAGAGTTATAGCCCAGGAGGGCCCAAGTATCGTTACTGGTCAGGAGACCACCGCCAGAGTCATAGCCCAGTAGGGCTCAAGTATCGTTACTGGTCAGGAGACCACCGCCACCGCCGGAGTCACAGCCCAGGAGGGCCCAAGTATCGTCACTGGTCAGGAGACCACCGCCGGAGTCATAGCCCAGGAGGGCCCAAGTATCGTTACTGGTCAGGAGACCACCGCCGGAGTCACAGCCCAGGAGGGCCCAAGTATCGTCACTGGTCAGGAGACCACCGCCGGAGTCACAGCCCAGGAGGGCCCAAGTATCGTCACTGGTCAGGAGACCACCGCCGGAGTCACAGCCCAGGAGGGCCCAAGTATCGTCACTGGTCAGGAGACCACCGCCGGAGTCACAGCCCAGGAGGGCCCAAGTATCGTCACTGGTCAGGAGACCACCGCCAGAGTCACAGCCCAGGAGGGCCCAAGTATCGTCACTGGTCAGGAGACCACCGCCAGAGTCACAGCCCAGGAGGGCCCAAGTATCGTTACTGGTCAGGAGACCACCGCCGGAGTTATAGCCCAGGAGGGCCCAAGTATCGTCACTGGTCAGGAGACCACCGCCGGAGTCATAGCCCAGGAGGGCTCAAGTATCGTCACTGGTCAGGCGACCACTGCCACCGCCGGAGTCACAGCCCAGGAGGGCCCAAGTATCGTTACTGGTCAGGAGACCACCGCCACCGCCGGAGTCACAGCCCATGAGGGCCCAAGTATCGTTACTGGTCAGGAGACCACCGCCACCACCGGAGTCACAGCCCATGAGGGTCCAGAATCCCACAGCCCCGCTGGGCAATGATGGAACGTCAAGCCACACACCACTGTCCAGTGTGGAGTTCGTCATGCCACACACCAATGTCCAGTATGGAGTTTGTCATGCCACACATTTCGTCATGCCACACACCAATGTCCAGTATGGAATTCGTCATGCCACACACCAATGTCCAGTGTGGAGTTCGTCATGCCACACACCAATGTCCAGTGTGGAGCTCGTCATGCCACACACCAATGTCCAGTGTGGAGATCGTAATGCCACTCACCAATATCCGTACCAGAACCGCCATGGCAAAGCACCGCTGAACAAGGCCAAGACCGCCATGGTGAAGACCGCTGAACAGGGCAAAGACCGCCATGGCTAAGCACCGCTGAACAAGCCCAAGACTGCCATGGTGAAGACCGCTGAACAGGGCAAAGACCGCCATGGTGAAGACCGCTGAACAGGGCAAAGACCGTCATGGCTAAGCACCGCTGAACAAGGCCAAGACTGCCATGGTGAAGACCGCTGAACAGGGCAAAGACCGCCATGGTGAAGACCGCTGAACAGGGCAAAGACCGCCATGGCTAAGCACCGCTGAACAAGGCCAAGACTGCCATGGTGAAGACGACTGAACAGGGCAAAGACCGCCATGGCTAAGCACCACTGAACAATGCCAAGACTATCCATGGTGAAGACCGCTGAACAGGGTAAAGACCGCCATGGTGAAGACCGCTGAACAGGGCAAAGACTGCCATGGTGAAGACCGCTGAACAGGGCAAAGACCGCCATGGCTAAGCACCGCTGAACAAGGCCAAGACTGCCATGATGAAGACCGCTGAACAGGGCAAAGACCGCCGTGGCTAAGCACTGCTGAACAAGGCCAAGACTACCATGTTGAAGACCGCTGAACAGGGCAAAGACCGCCATGGTGAAGACCGCTGAACAGGGCAAAGACCGCCATGGCTAAGCACCGCTGAGAGACTGTGGCTTTGCACTCCCCAGGATGGTACAGTGGGCAACCCACCCACTGTAGAGACTTGAGAGACTGTGGCTTTGCACTCCCCAGGATTGAACAGTGGGCAAGCCACCCACTGTAGAGACTTGAGAGACTGTGTCTTTGCACTCCCCAGGATGGCACAGTGGGCAACCCACCCACTGAAGTGACTTGAGAGACTGTGGCTTTGCACTCCCCAGGATGGCACAGTGGGCAACCTACCCACTGAAGTGACTTGAGAGACTGTGGCTTTGCACTCCCCAGGATACATCAATGGTCATGGAGCCCCATCGTGGATCTGGCTTCGCATTCATCTGGCTGAGGTGCCCCCCCTTCCCTTCCCCTTAAGGTGCCTGAATTGTTTCTATCTGATGGCCCGGCAGTGTTCTCTTGGATTTTGGTGAGGTATCTATTGTGGGCGTCGCCCATGCATTTTTGGACTGTTGGTGCACGGACATTGTTGTGTACATCTCTGCACTACTTCTTGTATTGTACATTTATTTTGGACTGATTTCGTGAAATATATATCCGTAAATTTTTTGATGAGTAGTATATTGGCACAATACAAAGTTTGACCGCTATTCGATTTGTCTTTGCATTCTTCCGGGGGGATTGTAGGTTGTTGCTGTGGTTTTTGTGACTGCATTGGTGTGTATGTTGTAATATGCAAGGGTGGGGGTGGGGGTGTTTGGTGGGTGTCCCCGTAACTTTTGCCTCCCCCGTGTCGTAGGTGCTGTACTCACCGGTTTGTTCTGCGCCTACGTCGCTGTTGGTCGTAGATGAGCAGGAATGCAAGGGCAGGTAAGATTTGCAGTTCCGGCTCCATGGTGTCCTCGTTCCTCGTGGGATGTGTTGAGGTGAGCGTTTTCCCATAGCACAAGCTTTTTCCGCCGTGTTTTTATCCACGGTGAATCCGCCCCGGAAAAGGTGGCGGATTGGTGTGTTGTGATAGTGTGGGCGGTACATTGTCTTCCGCCTGTCTGTTGGCGGTGACCGCCGCGCTGTTTGTCTGTACCGCCGTGGCGGGCGATGTGTTAAAGTGGCTGTCTTAGTTGGCGGTTTCCGCCAGGGTCGTAATTCCCTTTTTTTGTCCGCCGGCCTGTTTGCGGTATTACCGCACCTTTAACACCGTCCGCCAGGGTTGTAATGACCCCCTAATTCTGTTGCCTACCTTTTAGGAGCTAAGGAGAATATGAGGCAGCTCAGACGTCTTCCTGTGGCAGTCCAGCATCCATCAGCTCATCCTTCCATCCCTGTAGGCCAGGTTCAATCATCAATATCTGATCCACCTGGCCTGCAGGAAAGTTGGGAATTTTCTGCGTAGGATCCTGACATCACAGGGGCCAAGGCTTGTTTAAGCATACCATTGATGCACTCTATAATCCCGTTTAATTCCAAATGGAAGAGTGCGAGTATTGCGGTCATACTCCCAGACTATACATAGCACCCATAAATGCCATATCAGAGCATGGAGGACCATTGTCTGAGTTGAAAGTATGAACTACTTCCATTGCTACTAGGGACTGTAAGTCTGTTATGACCTATTGAGAGATGGCAGGCTTTTGTTACCAAACCCAAAGGAATCCGGAGCATGAGTCAACCACAACCCACATTATTTGTATTGATGAGCACTTAGGAGTGGCCCCATTGTGGAAGAGAATTGACTTAAAGGATTTATCTGAAATATTAAGGGGGACCTGTGGTGGTCTTAAAAGAGTTCAATGTTTTATCTGTGGACAAATATTGCATTTCAGCACTTTATTGTTTGATTTGGCGAATATGGCCAGCAGTATTGTTGCTGTAGTACTGATACATTAGTGTTTACTTCTTTAAAGAACACTACATCACAATGAATTACCCTTCCACAGCTCAGCTTCCACTTCTACTATTCACTGTATTTAAACTTCATTTTGAGCATGTTTAGTGCTCCACTGCCTTTTGGCTAGGTTTGTGCCATAGGAATACCATAGACATACATTCATGCATACATACATACATACATACATGCATACATAGATGCATAAAGTGCTGATGCCAGCATGAGACAAAACTATCCCCTCATGAGCTGCCCTAACCTAGGTCACTCATTATTAGGAATATATGTAGCTCTCATTTTGAGTTTGAAAGCCATAGGAACATGACCATTAGTGAAGGTGTAGGAACACTGAGAGGGGAAACCATCAGGATTGTATCACTACCAAAATCTTTGATCAATCTTACTTTGAGATCAAGTTACAGAACCCAGCAAAAAAAATTGGTATTACTGCTCTTACAGCCAAATCTTCTGCTAAATTTCCCTTTAGCATAAATTCCTTCACTTTTATGGGCTATGTTGTTCTGTACATAGGCCAACAGAAGCAAGTCCCATAGAATAGTTTCCTTTTCCCCAAAGTTCTTTATTTTGGTATTGACTTGAATTTTAAATCTCTGAATCTGTTTAAGCGCCCAGGTGGTAGTTCTACATTATATTCTTGCACACACAATGCTGAATCTAACACAATAAGTTTAGGAACTCACTGATCAACCTTCTGAAGAGCAAGTAACGTAACACTAATTTCTGTGAGCTGTGCAATGGCATAACTCAAAAGTTTAAGGTGTGTACATAGCACTTTGACGTTACCATTCAAAAAAATCCCTACACTGCAGCACACGCCACACAGTATTTCTGTTTAGTGCCAGTCACCGGCTGTGAAGAGTCATCTGTGTAGAACACGTCCTTGTACTGTGCATGGGAAAAATATTAAAAGTTTAAGAAATATTATGTGTACATTGAAAAACGTATAGCTTGCAAAGTGTGGGGTCACACTCAAATTTTACATCAGTGGCATTTAAAGAAGTGGACCTTTTACTGTTACCAAAGTTTTGTAATGAACTGGAAGGTCTGAATACTGATAACAATCTAGCCTCCTGATTTTATCACTGTCTCTCAAATGATATCCATCCCCACTAGATTCCTGCATTGAGGGAGATCAAATCCATGTTTTTGTTTTTACTTTCTGTTTTTGCTGCCCCTTTTTTTCTTATCAGAACCCTCATTCTCATTCTTTGCCTTCAGATGTGGTTTTCTAGCCTGTAATCCTCAGGTGTCCTGGCCCACAGTGGTGTAACCTTCTGCAATACTCTTTGGAAGTTCCTGCTCATGATCTTGAATCAGAATCACTGCCAACTAATTCAATACTGCTAGAACTGCAGTTTCTCTGCAAACATTACTCAACACTATTGAGAATAGTTCCTCTACATTAATTTTATCCCTGAATCAAGAGCAGATGCAGATTCATGTTCATTTTTTATCTAAATTAGCACCTCAGTAAAAATGCATGCATACGTCATGCATAATGTATGCAAAGGTGTGTTCCCCCGTTAGAGGGGGCGAAACAATGGTGCAAAGAAATCTAAGAGATTTCTTTGAGTCCATTTTTATGGCACTTTTAACGCCTACTCAGAGCAGGCGTTAAGAGGGGGCACACCATTGGTTGCCATGAGCCCCTATGTACTGTTCAGGGTTAGTGGCAGAATTTTGGAACTAACCCTGAACAGTACATTAATAGCGTAAAAAATGTTGATGCTATTGACCCCTACCCTGCGCCATGGTGTGCCGTATCTTAGATACGGCGCACACATGGAGGAGGTAGGGGAGGCGCTAAGGAGTACAAATCCTTAAATCTGCCCCACAGTGGTACACTCTTCTACAGTTGGTATCATCTGAAGTAGAAAACATAGAATTAAGAATGGCCTCTATCCTTGGGTACTGTGTGAGCACTGACTGATTCCAAATGATTAGTTTTGTAAGCAATGCAGAACAGAATATCAACTTGCGTTGTGGGTGCTTTGCCCATGTTAGGGGCATATTTATAGTCTGTGCGAAATTTGCAGATTTTTTTTAATGTAAATTCGGCGCAAACTTAACTCCATATTTATATTTTGACGCTAGCCATGTCTAGCCTCAAAATATAGGAGTTAATGTTATTTTCTGGATGCATGAACCCACCTTGCGTCAATGAGATGCAAGGTAGGCATTTCCATCCAAAAAATGGTGCTATCCCCATAGCGTCATATTTACCCCCGTGTTAAATGATGCAAGGGTGGGAGGTGGGGCTAAATAATGGTGCTAAGATTGCTTAGCACCATTATTTAACACCAGATAAGACCAGGCGTTAGGAGACCTGTGGACCTATTTCCATGGTCAGACAACATGGAATTAGTCCACAAGTGCCCACCCCAAGCCACAGGAACACCCCCACCCACACCAGAGGATGGGGGACCCCATCTCAGGTAAGTATGGTAAGTATGGGTAAGTATTTTTTTTTAAGTGCCAATGGGGGCCCTAACAAGGGGCCTCCTGCAGGGCACTGGGTTCAATGGCCATGCCCAGAGGACACTGGCCCCCTGTGCTGGCCATTGGGGTGGTGGGCATGACTCCTTTCTTTAAAGGCAGGATTCATGTTTAGGGATGGTTGTGTGCCTGGAAATAAGGCAAGGCTGGTTAGCGGCATTTTTTTTGCCGCTAACCAGCCTAATGTCATTTTTAGACGCACGACCTCCTATTTCCATACTGCCACCTCACCTGGCTAGCATCATTTTAGTTGATGCTAGCCCAAGCATTCAATTAATATGGTGCCCGGCTGGCACTCAGGAATGGAGCAAGCCAGTGCTAAAAGTTTGGGTGCTAGCCCAGTTTTGCAACAAAAAGTATAAATCTGGGCCTAAGTGTTAACAGTCTGTGAACTAATTGCCTGCACTGGGCTGATCTCATGTTGTGCAGGACCAGGAGCAAATGACATTCTGTCAAAGTCACCTACAAATAGCCACTACCTGGTTTAATAAATGATTTATTTTTGTAGTTGACAGATTCACTGTGTCTGATTATGAAATATATCCAGCCAATAGGGGCCAGGCATCCATGTCATTACATAAGGTACCCATTCTAATATTTTGCACAGTGCGCATTCTGAGGGTGCTGGCAGGTAGGCCCTTGCACTGCCCGCGACATGTTCATGGGCAGTGTAGTGGACCACCTGTGGCACCCAGCACTGGCTTTCCACTAGCCTTTTCATGGTGGGGACCCCTTCATGAAAAGGCTGGTGAAAAGTGGAGTTGTGATCAGCACGGTGGTGCCAAACTCAGCACTGCCTGTGGCTGGCCACGTCTCTCACTGCCGCCAACCTGTCAGGATCTATGATCCTGGTGGTGGCGGTGGTCTTCTGGCGGTCCGACTGCCAGAATCATAATCTGGTGTATGGATTGCCAGGAGTGCAGCAGTCTGACCGCCACTGTGAGTTTGGCAGTCCTTGGACTGCCAAACTCGTAATCAGGCCCTGAGTTTAAAATTAAAATCCTATCCTAATGCACTCACTATGTGTAGTAACTACTTAAAATGAACAGAATAGTAGCATTTACGAGAAGTGTGAACCACAGAAAATATTGCAACTGTGTACCTTTATACCAAACCCAACCTCATTTCCTTGGCTTTCTAAGCTAAAATCAGCACCAGACGAAAAGCCTAATTCAAGGTTCAAAGATGGTTCACACCAGCATAGACGCTTTAAACAAGGTTACTGTTCAATCTTATAATACTATCCATTATTCTCACCTGCTTTGGCAGGCAGGTGTATAAGCCCAGCAAGCGAAAGATAAAAGCTCCTGCCACTAGGTTTCAGTAAAAATCATACTCTGATCTTAACTTATATAACATGATCTGGTTGTTGTTGAACCTTTCAGAATAAACAATTAGCTGAAAAAACCCTGACACCCTTTTAACTATTTTAATTCTGTGAAACTGTGCCCATTGTTAAACATTAATAATCAGGAAAATAACTTATCAGCTTCCATGAAACCTTGTTCATAACTCAAAAACAATTATTTATAACAAAACAATTATATTCAGATTAAATCAAGTGAATATATTCCACCAGATTTGATTGTCAAGGAATAATTGCATTAATACAAATGTATTCTATATTTGCCACTTGTATCTAAATAATCAACGTATGTAGCTTACAATGGTGGATACCTATAAGGTAAAAAACATTATAATTATAACAAAAACTGTACTCAAAGGACCAATTTAGCTGAGCTAGTGAAATAGCATAGATGTTAGAGAGAGTCTGATTTGGAGACATTCCTTAAAGTAATCCATGATCCATAGGAAAAACCTTGGGGTAAGCAGAGTCAATCTTTACCTTTTGCCTACAATCCTGGAGGTACGAGCATAGCCAGCATAAGGAATGGCATTCAAATCCATATCTAAAACCCTGCAAAGTAAGACCTGATAACAAATGGTGTGGGAGGTGGCAGATTAATCCAATAATATAAGAACCATCAAAACCCCCTTGATCTGGAGCGTAGTTTATCTCATCCACAACTACCACCACAGCTGACTGCGTTCTATGCATGGGTCTAAACCCAGACTGAGCTGCTCCCAGGAGTATGCGAGTATGTATGACTATACACAGAATACTATTCACATATGTCTCTAAGATTTTAATTGGGTCAAACAACAAAGATACCATCCAACATTTTAGTGAGATAGTCAGGACGACAAAACATTTTTTTAAATGGCTGCAATGACCACCTGTTTCAAACTGAGAGGATCTGTGGCTGAACACAAAGAGGAGCCACATACTTTAGTCAAAATCAGGATGAAGTTACCAGTACTCAAGTGGAGAATGTTGGCAAAAGCTTTACAATTTTACTGAGAGAAAAATAACCCACAAAACATCAGAATCAAAAAACTGAAAATCTGCAATTGCTGCACTAGTGACTAAATTTGACTACCCATCTTGTTCCAACACTGAATCAGATGTCTTACCATATCTATTGCATGAACCACTGTATTGTCCCATACAAAAACACTTCTAGAATATCATATTTTCTTGTGGATTGTGGACTGTTAGAGTTAGGTAACCAAGATTAATAAAAAATAATTCATGGTTTTAAAGCTCTCCTTAGTCAAGTTGGAGGGTTCTTGCATCTGACTGATGAGATACTCTTCATTTGCATATCTTATCAGCTTTTTATATGCACAAAGGGCCTTCAATCATCCATCTTTTTTCGCTATACAAATTTCACTGTGTCACATTCTTCCCAAATTCTTACAATCTTTTTTACTTGTAGTTCTTCAGAAAACCAAGGTGCTGAGACCTTATGTAATGGTAATGTAATTTTCTTTGAGCGTACTGTACATTAAAGGCTCTGATAAGATACTGACTCACTGAATTGTTAAAATAACGTGGAAAATAGATTGTCTATCTATTTTGATTTGAACATTTGTGGGGAGGGCAAAAAGAGGATTAGAACAATAAAGGTTTCTTCTGATTAAAAAGTGCTTTAAATTCATGTCAACTTTAGAGTTTCTTGCATAGAGAACATTAGAAGAGACTTAACACACTAAATAGCAAAGGGTATGCCCATACACGGGTGCCTTGCACATTTTGCCACAGGATCCAAGCTATAGCTTACTGACTGATGAGGCCTATGTAGGCCAAAATGGATTAGTGTGCAGGACTCATCCTGACTCACTCGCCAGTAAATTGAACAAAAGTTGCTCCTCGCCCAGCTACCTAGAACGGTTTTTGGACCAGTGGCAGAACAGAAGAGGACTGAACCTGTTGTCTGTAACCTGTGAAGGGATCTGAGGGATTGGGCCTGCTCCCACTTGTACCCAGGGCTAAGAAGTGAAGTCCAAGGATCAGTTGTCTGACCACCAGTGTGGTTAAAGGGACATAACAGGCTGCAAGAGGCCTTTTTTCCTGGAGTGTCCAGTGGACCAGTTACAAATGGAACTAGCCTCTGGTGAAGTGTCTCCTAGCCCCAATTGTGCTGTCCCTGAGAACCTGCGAGCCTTGGACGTGTCTAAGAGAAACTACCCCAGGAAGTCCTAAAAGCTGGGACTTAGAATGATTTTGGATTTCCAAGACCTCCAGATTTCAGCAGGATCTCACCAGGACAGTGTCCAATTTTGATGCAACTTTGCTGTATGCCGCTTTAGGCTCGCCTTGCTGGTGGATTTTGAGTTCCATACATACAAAAACCTAAGGGTAACATTTATCAAGTGCTGCATCACCATTGCACCCCGCAAGGGGGACACAAAGGTGACGAAACACTAATAAAAGATTTATCAAGCCATGCAAGGCCGACTTGTGAGGCCCTGAGTGGCTTGATAAATTTGGAGTAATTCAATGCAGGGCAAATTACTGTGCTGTGTTACTCTGCCCAGGGAGGCATTCTGTGGGGAGCGCATGGATGTTCCCACTCATGCATCCATTGATTTTGGTGCATTCCCAGATTTACCATCACTGGCATTCTGCAGCACACATAGAAAGAGAAAAATGCCTCAGAGGATTTCCTGCACAAAACAATCATGTCTACAACTGAGGCAATCTTGCACCATGGTCAAGGGTCCCTGCATTGAACCTAGGTAGCCAAAAAGGTGCCAGAGCAACGAAAAGACAGGATTGCACTGTATTTTGTTAAATAAGGTGCATTCCTGCCCTTGCACGCAGCGCAGCAAGGTGGCTTCCTGCGCTGTATGAAAGCTTGAGAAAAATGCCCCTAAGTCTACAGGCTGGACAAATGCACAAAATGTATCTGCCAGATGAGAAGACTTTAACGCTGTGACATTAAAATTCCTCCCGCTCAGGCTTTACCTGCCAAAACCAATGGCCTTAGGTACCTCATCCGGCAGTTATTAAACTTTGAAAGGACTTCAGTAGATAAACTCTTCAACCTTGCCCAGCGGAAGGATTTAAACGTCCATCAAAAAGATTTGGAGGATTTAGAGTTTCGCGGAGGGGGTTACTTGTGAGAAATATGACGGATATACCGTCTACCGTATTATGATACCATAATAGCCTATAGAGATCTAATACAGCGGATGGGATATCCATCACATTTGTGACAGAGTAACCTGTCTGCCAAATTCTAGATCAGGTCAACAGTCAGAAAGTAAAAACTTAGGGCCTCAGTACAAGTTTGGTGGGCCAACCATCGGCCCGTCAGAACCGTGGGGAGGAGACCGCTGCAAAGCGGGAGGTCTCCACCCAGCCCAATTACAATGTTTCCACTGGGCTGACCAGCGGAAACCTCTATATTAGGAGGTTTCTGACGGTTAGCCCAGTGGACACAGTGATGGCATTGGCCTTGGCTCCTCAGGGACCATGACTAGCTGGCTACGACTTTGAGTGCCACCAACCCGTCGGGATCCGTGATCCTGGCGGTGGCAGACTTCTCCTAGCGGTTTAACCGCCTGGGTCGTAATCTGGCCAGGAGTGTGGCTATCTGACAGCCACCATGAGTTTGGCAGACTCATGACCCCCAAACTCATAATGAGGCTCTTAGGCCACAATAACCAACTTGGTGTATCTGACTTGCACTCCATCACAATCAGTGAGAAATTGCACCTAGGGCCTGGTTAACCACAAAGTGGAATTTCTGATTGGGGCTTTACTTTTTCTTGGCACTTTTTGCCTTAAAACGTTACAAATTCATATCTCTTGCTTGGTTTTTGTCATTTTTCTTATGTAATTGGTTGTAAGTTTCAGAAACTGGTTGTGGGATTTGTAATGCGACTGTGTGCTTGAGAGTATAGTATTTTTGAGCTTATTACTTGGAAAGGACTCATGCCCTCCCCATAAAAAAAGTGACTTCTTACTTATTTGTGTTTTTATGTTTTATATAGAGGATGGTGATATTTATGTTAACTGATGGAGTAGCCAGTCTGCCAAAGTCTAAAACAGGCCCTCAGTCTGAAAGTAAAAACTTAGGGTCTCCTTTATAAGGCTGTTGTGTCACCACTGCAACATTTTTTTGGACACAGCAGCAGCGCATTCAGTGCTCTACACTGCTGTTGGGTCCAATGCATCAGTTTGTAAAGACCTGGGTCACATTTTACCTGCGGCAGGTAAAATGTATGCAGGGTAGGTGTTCCTATAAGAAAATTCACTTAGAACTGACGCAGTGAAATTTACAACTTTTCACTGCATCACTGTATGACTTCATTGCGTAAAATAATTTTAATGCCTTCTCAGACCAGGCATAAAATTGACGCATGACTTATTACAATGGGACCCTTCTCTATGTTGTGATGCATTGCTGGGGTTGCAATGCAACTCCAGCAATGAGTCATTTTAGTGCCAAAAGACGCGTCAGAATTTCTGACACATCCATGAAAATGTGTGCCATTGAGCTCTGCATTTTAAATACAGCACATCTACGACATCGTCAGGGGATTTGTGGCAGGCGCGATAAATTTGCTGCATTGATTTGATGCAAATGCATCAGTTTCAGGCCCCAAGACCGCAAAAACGCTTTACTTTTTCTTGGCACCTTTTGCCTTAAAACTTTACAAATTCATATCCCTTGCCACACTTGCTTGGCTTTTATCATTTTTCTTATGACATTTTTTTGTATGTTTTAGAAATTGGTTATGGAATTTTTATTGAGCTGTGTTTTGGCTTTTTGAATCTTTTACTGTTGCTAAGTACTTTGCACATTTTCCTTTATTAATCCTTTCTGTTCTGTGCTGTAGCTACTAGGAGTTGAGCCTATGTTTACTTTTATGAGACTGTGTGCTTAAGAGCACAGTATTTTTGTGCTTATTACTTGCATAGGACTCATATCCTCCCCATAAAGAAACCTAATTTCTTACGTATTTGTGTTTTTATTTTTTATATAGAGGATGATGATATTTATGTTAACTATCATTTTTACAGAAATGTTAGTATATCAATATTATTCAACTGGATAATATGCCATAGAAGCTCTACACCATCTCCATCTGACTGGAAGGTTCATTGGGAATATTTGTCCAACTGGCAAACCATGACAATCATTGTGGACTGCCAATCCCTTGTGAAGTGGAAAGTCGAATAAAGTAAAGGTTCATCTGATGACCTGTTACAGGAACGGAACACTGTCAGAAAATATGCTTTTTCACTGGACACTCACAGATATTTAGATTTTCTGCATATCTGGATTGTCAGAGCATGCCCAGTATCTATCACCGCATGTGCTGTACCTCTAAAATACTCTGACTGACAGGCAAACACCAACTGACATAGTTTACCTTCAAGTTATCCGTCGGTAGAACTTTAGAACACGTGTATGCAGCATGAAATTCAGATACAAGGCTGCAGTATTTACATGTCAGACTAAATCATTTGACAGGTGTAGGTGTACATCTGAAATGAATTAAGTAAAATCCAAAGAGCATCTTCAAGCTGAAAAAGGACCATTTGCATGACAGGGCCTAGTGAAGCATAGAAGTAATGCTGAATGATTGTTTCATTAATAACAAGGATATCAAAGTGCTGGTATTTCACTGTCCATCACACACAACAGTGGTTCCAAAGGATTTATTTAGTATGGTATAAATATATTTCACTCGCAGTGCTATAATCCTGTATGTGCATAGGTACATGGATAGGTAGAATTTATCTTCGACTTCTGCTGGTCAATAAAGATCCAAGCTAAACGCATCAATTTAGCCAGAATGTGCTGACGATAAAAAAAATCAAAGTAACCATTACTGAATCACATAGTAATGTTAATGAAGGAAATCATATGCCAAATCATTCCATAAGTGATTAGTTGTGATTCAGTCTGGAGGCAGAAATATTGGCATTTTGACTTTATTGGCAGATGTCGGTAGGTCTCATTTAAGCAAGGAAATCATCAGTAGACCACCTTGTCAATGAGCTGGCCACATGCTAGGATGTCTTTAATGTCAGCTATAGGTCACTAATTTGTATTGGTAATTCTAGTCTCCGAGCCATTGTAGCCTATCAATGGCAATTTTACAATGCCGGTCCATACAAAGGACCATGGACCTGCTCTGTGGTTTATGGATCTTTTTTTGGGCCATCCTCTACAGAGTTCACTAATTTCTGAAGTGGATTATAGCTATTAGAATTTGTAATCAGTTAGCTGACCCATGATTGGCAGATCCATTCTGGAATGTATTGTTTGAAATTCACTACATGACTACTACCTAATGGTGGATCTCATTCTTCGTCCTCATGAAGACCCTGTACAAATAAATGTAAATGGTTGAAACGTTGACACAATAATAATGTACTGTATTTATGTGTTTTAGGAGCCTGCAACTCTATGTCAGAGTATGTATTGAACATCTGTGGATCTTCCACAGTCACTATCAATGGATATATTGTATAGCACTAATGCACTTCTTACTCACTTACCTCACTATCACTGCGCTGTTGAGAAGTTAGGGGAACACCACTTCTATTTCAAGTGTATAAAACACCAGAGCTTAATCCACAGATGGCTATTCGTTAGTTTACAGTGAAAAATGAGGTTCACACCTTTCCCTTCAGGGACCATTTTTTCCTTTCTTACTGTCTGTACCAAGAAGCATAAAGCCTCTTGACCATACACTCTCATGAGAGAGGAAGAAGCCATCATTTTCCTTGAGGAGTATTGGATAAAGCTATCTATATTGGGGAGGTAGATGCGTTATTAGTGAACTGCAGGAGCAGGGAGACAATCAGACTTCATTGTAGTTGGCACTACTTGAATATAAAGGCTCTCAGTCCCTGAGCTCACATCGATAAGGAAAAAATACATTTTCAGCATACTGATAGGCAGCAGGTTGTATTTGTTACACCTCTGTGTGGGAAGCATTTTAGAGTACTGCATGACTAACCAGAGATGTACTTTTATCTCAATATGGCGTACATGGCATAGAATTGTGATGGAGTTAGTGGTGTGAGAGATAGGCATGCCTTAAACCTATTGTCAACTTTTGACAGTTTAAAAAAGTGTGAATAGGCCCTTTGGTCTACTTAGTGTTGATGTGAACCCAGTGATGATTATAAAGTATTTAGTGAAGAAGATAAAGGATGGGGTATCCCTAGCCTTGTGAGGAGGTACATCAATTATGAATAGTATAACTTCACTAACACTCAGCTCTGGTCTCCGAGCCTGTAACAGATGGTCTGTATCTGATTCTGATAGACGCTACAATGGGTTCAGAAAAAGTATAATTAATTATACGATGTTACATCGACCCAGGTGAAGCATCAGGATATATATGGAGATTGAAACGTTTATTCAGAGTGATCATGATCCTCTATTCCTCTCCTTGATGTGAACCTTATTCCACTTATACCAGTGCACACAGAAAGTCATAATAGCATGTCAACAAAACGCAGGAAAATAAAATGGGCCAAGGTAGAACTTGGCACAATTCTGCCCTTAAATGTTTCGTAAATTCTATTTTGGGATTAGAACGTGTTATTGCACTAGTGCCAATTCAACTTAAATGGTTACATAACACTGTGGCAGAATATCTTACTTTTCTTCTAACAGAGCCCCTGTGTGTCAAGAAACCAACTGGTTGTATCTTTCACCATTGGTTTAATAAACATTGCAGAATATTCAACATGTTTGTTGGCTATTACAAATAATGCAAGAGATGTCAACAAATTCAAGAGATTGTACTATAAAACTCCAAAAGGAAATGGAGAGCAGAGAGTAAAACAGATGGCAGAATATTTTGGGAGGAGTAGGATCCCAAAATATAAATTTGTTGTGGCGTAGTGTTGAACTTGGCCCTTCCTGCTGATTCATCCCCAAACATTTTGTTTTCCCCCTACTATTTTTGTTGGATTTGCTATTGCTGGCCTTAGCACTCTCTGCATTTTACCACTGCTAACCAATGCAAAAGTGATTGTGTTCTCTCCTTAAAACATGGTAGAATTGTCTTAAACCCAAATGACATATTTAATTTACTTACAAGTCCCCAGTAAAGTGCCACGACCTGTACCTGGGGAATATAAATTAAGAGATACTAGTGGGCCTACAGCACTGATTGTGCCACCCACCTAAGTATCCCTTCAACATGTCTCAGGCCTGCTACTGCAAAGCCTGGTTGTGCAGTTTATACTGCCATATCTACATGACAATAGAAATCTTTTGCCTGGCCCAAACATTCTTTCTTAATACATATTAGCCACCACTATGGAAGGCCCTGGATAGCCCAGAGGGCAGGATGCAATCTATTTAAAAAGTAGGACATGTACTTTTAAGTTTTACATGTCCTTGTAGGGAAAAACATTTTATAAGGGTCATTTCCAAATGGGTAGAGATAACCGATTCAAGTTCGGTGTCTCTTGAATCGTAATTTAAAATCATAACTTATGGTGAAGTCAGATTTTAAATTGCAATTCTGAAAATGCAACTTTTAGAAAGTTGGCATTTTCTTACCTTGGTTATTTGTTGCCTGTAGCAGAGATGGGTGTAGTTGGCAGCTGGGCTTTGTGTATTCCTCCTAAACAGACACACACACACAATGGGAGCTTAAATGTGACTAAATGGGTCATCACTGGCAGGATGGGAGGGGGGAGCTGTAGACAGATTCACTGACTGCTGAACAGGCTGTGTCCTGTCTCCACGTAGTTTTTGTACTGTCACTCCAGCCAGCTTGGAGCTAGGGCAAGGGTGGCAGGGAATTCCTTGAACTTCAAAGCCAATGTTTAGACATTTCCCAACCTTCCAGATCAAGGGCACCATGGAATAAATACTAGTCCTCAGACACCACCATTTCAGAACAATTCTGGACCTGTGGATACTCTGCCAGGATTTCACACTGCTGTGCTGCTGTGAGCCTGCCACTCGCTGGACTCTTGCCTTACTGTGCTGACCTGCTGCCCTCTTGCATGGGTGAGAGGGACCTGCATCTGTTGAATCCAGAACTCCGCGTGACTCCAAGGGCTAGTTGGCTGGCCTCCTAATCTGAAGCCTCCAGGACATTACAGGCTTCCAACAACCTTGCAACTGCACCTGGACTGTGCTATCAATGAGTCTGCTCTGCCAAGGGGTGCCACCCCATTCCTGGACACTTGAAATAGGGCCTGATGTGCTCTGCCAGTCTGTGGATTCAGCTGTTCCCAGCAAACTGCATCACCTTCGGAACTACCACTGCGCGACACTTCCCGGGCACAGGCCCTCGCCTCTCTCATTGATGGTAGCCTTAGCGATAACATCGGATTCCGCATTGCAGCCTAGCAACTCTTCAGAAATGACCCATCGCCCAAACTGCGAGTCGCATCTCAGACACCGGACTTCTAATAGCATGCCCCATAGATGGTATCCTTGAAGTCGATACAACAGTACCTTGCACCGCAGCCTCGCTGCATCTCAAACCGATGCATCGCCTCAGCTGCACAACACACCTTCGACGTGGATCCACGCAATGCACTGCAAATCAGGATTAACCATACTTTTGTTTAGCTGGCCTGACTGGGTCTCTGTAGCTGAACCACGCTCCATTGCATTCACTCTGAACTTGTGACTTTGTGACTTTGTCACAGTCTGGCGCGGCCAGATGTCCACAGTTGGCGCTTTACATTTCTTGGCAGTAGTTTCTTTAATAACTTTAAAATTCAATATCTCAGGATTTACTAACTGGATTTTGGTAGTATTAATCTTGTTTTATTTATTTATTTAAGATCTATTTTTCTAATCTGGTGTGGTATTGTTTTGTGTGGGATTTTCACAGTTTTACTGTTTGAAGTGTTGCACAAATACTTTACACATTGCCTTTATGTTAAGCCTGACTGCTCTTTGACAATGCTATCAGAAGGTTGAGCACAGGTTAACTTAGGGTTTGCTGTGCCTTACCCAGACAAGGATTGTAGTAACTGCTTGACCAGGACTCACACCCCAGTCAACCAACACCACAATTTCTTACATGTATTTTATCATGTGTCAAAACTCAATCTTCCTCCAGGTTAGAAATACATATTTTAGCAGACTGAGAGCACAAACATATCTTATTAAGCTACAGTTAGATGTTACTTGCCCCTTTAGAAATGTGTGTAACTCAGGAAAGAAACTCTTTATATGGCATTTATAGACCTGGACTTTGCATAACAACATCTTGCGGAATCTCCTATGGTCAAAATCTCATGGCCAAGGTTTTCTGTTAGGGCTGTTACACATCTTGATTAGGCCCCATGATAGAACTTTTGCAAGAGCATGCTGGGCACGTGCAGGCTTCACTGTCATTTCCTGCCAACAAAGGCACTTGTAATGGCTGTTCACTAGCTTCCCTATTATTTTGCTTAGACATTAATCAGGTTTTAGAGGTTGATGAAGCATACTTGAAGGATGCCCCAAAAATAGAAAATTGTAAAGGTGCTGTATACTTATTTGTAGATATCACCTTCTTGATCTCCAAGACACATAGAGGCTAACAGACACATTTGGTGAATTCCTCACAGCAAATATGTTGTCCATAAATAGATCATACACAAAGTTAAGGATGTTCCTCTGTCATAAAGGGGCTAAAAACAGTTTTAGGCTAGTCAATTCAAGCCTTGAACAGGTGTGAGAATTTCTGTAGATGGGAGTATATTTAACACTTGAAAAATGGAAAGTGGGAGAAAGCTATGAACAGGAGCTGCACCTTCTAATCCCAGGGTGCAGGGGCAAACCTGCATTTTGCCAGGAAGGAGACAGGAAGCTTGGTTTTCCCCACTCTCAAAGTGAATAAGCTACCGACTGAATGACGACCTGTATGGAGCTGAAATCTTTGGCTGCTCTATTGTCTCAGAGCTATTAGTCATCAAGATCCACCTAGGTTACCCTAGTGCACCAGTGGACTCCGGAATGCTGGACACCTCCATTCTAGCCAAGGTAAGCCTTGTTCTTTACTGTGTCCGATTGTGGGGCACACCCGAACTATATCACTACAGGAAGGCGTTACAAGATGCCTCTAAAGACGGTGGCTCACTTGCATGGTTTAAACATGTACGGACCATGCTAGAACAAGTAGCTATAGCCAATCCTTGGTCCAACCCCGAGGTCATTATTCGAGAACATGCTAGTAAGGTTAAACCTGTCTATAAAAAGTGGCTCCTGCAGTTGTTTACTCTTCAATTTACCCAACGGGTCCTAGGTAAGGCTTTTCTTACTAGAAATTGCTCACCCACTTTTAAGATCTGTCTAGACAAGGTCTACCCAGCAGTGGCCAAAGGTTAGTACGTTAAATTCAGGAATGGTACTTTACCGTTTTACCATTTTACTTGTAAGCGGGAAGACGTGTATGGGAGATTAAGGCAGTGGTATAAGTTTCTGGAGCGTAAGGAAGACAAAATTATCTTTCTATTCTACTGTCCAATGTACTACAGCGCGAAATGCTTGAGCAATTGCTTAGAAATATGTGTATTGGAAATGTGAGGGCTGTACACATGATTAAGGCCCACATTATGATACTGGCAGTAAAAACCGCCTACCGCTGCGGCGACGGCCACCAAAAGACCGTCGCCGTGGCTATCAGCCGTCTGCCGTAATATGACCACAGCCGGATTTCCGCCAGAAGGATGGCAGAAATCCGGCTTTGGCCATGCCGATGGCTGGGGGTAAGGTGGCGCTGCTGCCACCAGCAACGCCACGCTACTAGACTGCTGTCAGCTGTATTTTTACCCATAATACAGCCTGGCGGTGTTTTGCTGGCGGATGCTGCTGGTGGCAGCAGGACCCAGTCCCGTCTCCTACCAGAGGACCCCCTGAACACAGGTAAGTGGGCTCTCCGACAGGGGAGAGGGGTGTTGTGTGTTTGGGTGTGTTTGTGAATGTTTGTGCATGCATGTGTTTCGTGTTGAATGCATGTGTGCATGTATGAAGGTGTGAGTGGTTGTATGTTGTGTTCTGTGAATGCGTGTCTGTGTGTATGTATGAAAGTGTGTGCGGATGTGTGTGTGAAAGGATGTGTGCATGTGTGGATGCATGTGGGAATGGGTGTGTGTATGCGTGTGTGTGAAGGGGGCTTGAACCTAGGGGGGTTTGGAGAGGAAGAGGGGGCGGGGGATATCTGGAGAGGGGGTAGGGGGTGGAGGAGACCTCTATCAGTGACAGGGAAGGGATTCCCTGTCACTGATAGTGCCTGCCGCCATGGTTTTTGTGGCGGTAAGGAAGCCACGGAAACCATGGCGGTAGGCGGGGTCATGATCCCCCAGCAGGTACAGTGATGGCCGCCGGGCTGGAGATTGAGATCTCCAGCCCGGCGGCTGTTACCGCTGTGGCAGTCGGTGTGGTACATTGGCGTTTGGCTTCAGCCAAACCGCCAATGTCATGATATGGTGGAAAGTACCGCCAGCCTGTTAACAGTACTTTCCGCCATATTACCGCCGACCACCAGGGTTGTAATGAGGGCCTAAGTCCTAGAGGTCAAAGTGTGGTGTTTGCTGTTTCTCATTTTTTTATTCAACAGCAGGAAAATTAGACAATGCTTTGTAATTCACAAGGTATAGTTATAAAGTTTTGTTTTCAACAGTTATTCTATCTTTTTGTATATTCTTGCCACCATGCTCCTTCGTGATTTGGCCTTGTTTATAGATGTTGATTAATACCCTTTTAAAATTGTGTGTAGGGTTTAATGTATTTTTTATAATTCATAACGTTTAAGGACATTGCCCTGAAATACCCCTGCTCATACTTCTTTTCAGTGATATTCTAACTTCCTTACCTGATTTGTGTGGCGTCTACTGTTCGTGAGTATCCTGCTTGTAACATCTGAATAAATAATTTAGTCATAAATGTCACTTCATTAATATGCTTTAGTAAATTAGCCGCTCTTTAGTTTTACTCTTTCTTCTTCTCAACCAGTGAAGATATTCACATTTATTCAAGCGGTTCTGTCACTCACTGTCAAACAACTACAGAGAATATTTTGCTGATGTAGGACCTCAATCATAAAGTGTTTTAAAGCTGAAATGTTCAATGAACAGAGAAGCTAGAATGGCAAAATGAAACGAGATATGCATTTTAATTCTTATGACAAACAGATCATGAAATATATAAAAACAAAAACTCATATAATGTGACTGGTTGACAAATCCTCTGTCTTTGATGAAAAACTGGGTCTTAAAAAATACGCTCATGAATACCGAGGCATTTGCTTTTGATCATAATAAAATCAACATATGTTTTTTTTCAAAAATAAAAAAGGATTTCTTTATGGTTGATGCTTTAGCTTCTACAATATTTACCAGCCAAAAACTCTTTTCATCCACAGATTTTCAACTCTGTGGCTAAATTTTGCCTTACTTAGACAGTCTTCTATATAATGTTAGACACAGGGCTCTGATTTCCAAATGCTTTGGCCAGGTGACTCAAACCCTGCACAACATGTTTCAGTGGGAATTACTATCTAATGACAGTCAGGATGAAAGGAATACAAAGTTGTGATATGCGGTGCTTTACGCTACTTTTAATCAAGGAAGCAATCCATGGGTGGTGCATGTGCGTCCCCATGCAACCACCCAAGGGTTTTGACATAAATACCACTCTACAAACATTGAAAGACAGAGATTTTTGCCAAAGTCGTAGCCCACCTCGAGACAAGCGTAACTAGGAGAAATGTTTTAATTTCTCCTCGTTTTTCATCTTTGTATGAGTTCTGCTTTGTACAGCAGCCATACAAAGCGGGGAAAGCCTTAAAGTATCTTTTCTGTACTGAGGTGAACCCTTCTCTTAAAAAAAAAACCTGAGAACATACAGACCATTGCACTTTGTCACAAGGGTGTGTGCGGTGGCGTATGGCTGCCAAAAGTGCGCCAGAACTGTGGAAGAGAAAAAATTAGCAATATCTTATTAGATATAGCACCTTTTATGTCTCTCCCTCTGATGCAAGGCAGCACCGCAACGTTGGTGCAGTACTGACTTGTATCAAAGGATAGTAAATCTGAGCCAAAGATGCTTACATATGAAGCCTATTGTCCCTGGTGGTCCTTTATCACAATATGGGTCTTCTAAGGGAGAATACTCTGACTTGGCTGCTGCTTACAGGCACACTAATTCATTTTCTCCAGTGAGAGTGGGCATGCCGACCCACCCCCATTAATTAAAGAGGCACTCAGTCTCCCAATTTTCGCCCAGGTAGTCACTGGTAGGGTGAGCTGTGTACAGAGTGGGAGTCCTGGGATAGTAATTGTTGGACCTCGCCCTTTTTGAAGGGTCACCCTCAAACTTCTTGCCTCCTTCCTCCTAATTTTTCATACCAGTTTTTGTTGGCTTTAGGACTCTGGGCACTTTACCACTGCTGACCAGTGCTACAGTGCATATGCTCTCTGTGTAAATTGTATTGTTGATTGGTTTATCCATGATTGCCATTTTTGATTTACTAGTAAGTCCCTGGTAAAGTGCACTAGAAGTGCCTAGGGCCTGTAAATCAAATGCTATTAGTGGGTCTACAGCACTGAGCGTGCCACTCACGTGAGTTGCCTTCTAATCATTGCTTAGACCTGCCACTGCACTGTCTGTGTGTGTAGTTTTAACCTGCCAATTCAACCTGGCAAGTGTACCCACTTTTCAAGCTCAACTCTTTCCTTTTTGTACATGTAAGTCACCCCTAAGGTAGGCCCTAGGTAGCCCCATGGGTAGGGTGCAGTGTATGTTAAAGGTGGGACATGTATTGATGTGTTTTACATGTCCTAACAGTGAAATACTGCCAAATTCATTTTCACTGTTGCAAGGCCTATCTCTCTCATAGGTTAACATGTGGGCTGCCTTTAAATAGTCTTAAAGTGCAGTTTCCCTTATAAAGCAGATAGAAATGTGAAGGTTGGGCTCTCTGAACTCACAATTTACAAATACATCTTTTAGTGAAGTTGTTTTTTAGATAGACTGACAGTTGAGCTGTTTGTGAATCTCCTGTAGACAGTGACACAAAGGGAGCTGGGGTGTAGCCTGCATATCCTGATGAGCCATCTGGGCTAAAGTAGAGGGAGGAGTGGTCACTTACACCTGAATGGTGAGACTTTCCTTGGAAGTTTGCCTACTTCAAAGGCAGAAAGGGGTACAAATAATGGACCCAAAACCCCAGACTTTAGATTACTTCTGGAATCAAGAGGAACTTCTGCCAAGGAGAAGACCTGAAGGAGGAGTGCAGCACCTTTGCCTGTGACTGTGCTTTGCTGGGTTGGCCTGCAGTTGCTGCTTCTGCCTGAAAGAGGACAAAGACTGGACTCTGTGGTATATTTCTGCTTGTGAAGAATCTTTAAGGGCCTAGATTGAGTTTGCCTCCAGTTTTGAAGTCTCAGGGCCATCAAAAACTTCCTCTGCCAACACCTGGACCCTCTGGTGAGACTCCTGCTCCGCAAAGTGGTGTCCTATCCAGTTCCTGACCCCTTGAGAGGTGAGGTTGGCAGAACTAGGGCTGAAATCCATGCACAGAACACCGTGCAGGGAAAATTTTGACGCACCACCTGCAACGTGGCAGAAAAACGACACACCACCCGCTTTGCAGCTAAAATCAACACTCCACCTACATCGCAGCTGGAAGATCGACCCATCACAGCTGGAGAAACAATACAACACCTGCTTATGGCTGTTAATAACGATGCAAACACCATGCAGCAGGGTTTTCTGACACTGTGCAACAGGATTTCTCATGCAACATCGCTGGTCGTCAAAGAAATCAATGCAAGCCTACGCGGATCTGAGGCGCCTGTCCGGAAATCGACACATTGCTCTCTTGTGGGAGAGAAAAACGATGCCTCGCTAACCCAACCGGAGAAGAAAACAACACACGCCTCCCTTGCAAGTAAGGAATTGATGCTCACACATGCGGCTTTATTTTGCAAATCAGGTACTTCTTGTAAAACCAACATTTCCATTGTTTTTTATGGAGTGAGACTCTTACTCTTTTGAAAATTCATATCTTGACTTGTATATGTTGGATTTTTGTTGCTTTGGTCTTGTTTGATTCAGATACATATTACCTATTTTTCTAAGCTGGTGTGCTGTCCATTTTGTAGTGTTTTCACTGTATTACTGTGTGTGTTGGTACAAATACTTTACAGATTGCCTTTGAGATAAGCCTGACTGCTTGTGCCAAGCTACCAAGAGGGTGAGCAGAGGTTATCTTCAGTGTGTATCTCCATTGCCCTGACTAGAGTGAGGATCCCTGCTTGGACAGAGTGCAAACTGACTGCAAACTAGAGACCCCATTTCTAACAGTAATCCCCCATCATGCCATGCAAAGCATCACTTGGCTCCTGCTTCTCCTACTCACCAGGAGAATATGACCGGATATGGCAATCTACGTAGCATCATCTGATAAACAGTAGACTAAGCAGAAACAGGCCTGTGACAGTACTGTGGGGACTGGCCATCCATCCTTTAGGGGCCAAGGCAAAGTTCCTTCCATAAGTTTGAACTGTTTTTATTATTTATCACTAGGCTCCTTTTAGTTGTTTTGTATTCAGAGTTCACTACAAAATGAAAGCCAACCAAAAGTGTATTCCATTTACATGGTGGTATTTTTGTAAACATGTTTTGCCTAGTCACTTGCACTGGACCTTGTTAACATCTTTTTGCCCACCACTCTGGACAAAAGGAAACCCATTACATCTAGTAGGCTTGGAGAGGTATTTTCAAAAGGATCAGGGGCCAGATGTAGGAAAAAAACAAATTGCGACTTGCAATTTGCGAGTCCATGCGACTCGCAAATTGCAACTCGCAATTTGGTATGCAGAAAGGTGTCTCAGACACATTCTGCAACTCGCAATGGGGTTGCAAAGACCCACCTCATTAATATTAATGAGGTGGGTCGCATTTTGCGACCCCATTGCGAGTATGGGCACTCACGGGGATGGTGGCCTGCTGGAGTCAGCAGACCACCATGTCCGTGACTGCTTTATAATAAAGCAGTTTTTTTTTTTTCTATCTGCAGCCCGTTTTCCTTAAAGGAAAACGAGCTGCACTTAGAAAAAAAACGAAACCTTTTGTTTCGGTATTTTTCAGAGCAGGCAGTGGTCCATAGGACCACTATCTGCTCTGAAAAATAATTTTTGTTTCCATTCACAAAGGGGAAGGGGTCCCATGGGGACCCCTTCCCGTTTGCGACTGGGTTACCATCCACTTCAAGTGGATGGTAACTGCGATTTCATTTGCGACCGATTTCACAGTCGCAAATGAAATTGAATAGCATTGTGAGTCGCTAATAGGAAGGGAACACCCCTTCCTATTTGCGAGTCGGAAATGCATTTTGCGAGTCGGATCCGACTCGCAAAATGCATTTCTGCATAGCAAAGAGGCTTTTGCGCCTCGCAAACGGCGTTTTTCGCTGTTTGCGAGGCGCAAACACTTTGCTACATCTGGCCCCAGGTAATTTACTACTGTTCAAAGAAGGTGTCTTTTTAGGAGCCTCAGCCTAGGAGTTATTTCTCCTTAGGAGGTATATCTTTGAGTACGGCAGTGACTCACTAAATCTCAGCAGGAAGGGGCTGAACCCACTTTCCAGAAATCCAGAATTTGTTGTACTGCTGCAATTCTCTTTTATTACATTCTAGTGTCCCAGATAACCAAGATGTTTATCTGTTTTGTAGCCATTGTTTTGCGCACCCTGCTGGACTGCTTTACAGGAAATACCTAATTTTGGTTAAAAAAAAAAGGAATGACAAATGGTGAGCCAAAGTGGATGAGAAGGTCAGAAAAAGTGGGCAAAGGTGGGGGGGACTGGAGGTGAGGGAAAGAGGTTGAAGTGGGCAGGTGATGATTAGAATCAAAGAACTAGTGGGAAACGGTGGTGAAAATGGCAGGGTTAGGATTAAGTAGCACAAGAATGGCAGAGGGCAGGAAAGCATGGTATAGTTTGGAACAGATGAGAAACTCAGGTGATGCTGGAAAAAGAGACCAAGGGCCATATTTATACTTTTCGACGCACAACTGCGCCAACGCAGTTGTGCGTCAAAAAATCTAACGCCGGCTAACGCCATTCTGAAGCGCCATGCGGGCGCCGTATTTATTCAATGACGTTAGCCGGCGTTAGCCAGCAGAGCTGCCTGGTGTGCGTCAAAAAAAATGACTTACACCAGGCAGCGCCGGCGTAGGGGAATATGGAGCTTGGGCGTAAAAAAATGGGGCAAGTCAGGCTGAGGCAAAATTTTCACCTCAACCAGATTTGCGCCATTTTTTTTGACTCCCAACCCCCATTGAAATGACTCCTGTCCTAGCAAAGACAGGAGTCATGCCCCCTTGCCCAATGGCCATGCCCAGGGGACTTTTGTCCCCTGGGCATGGTCATTGGGCATAGTGGCATGTAGGGGGGCACAAATCAGGCCCCCCTATGCCACAAAAAAAATATATATATATACTTACCTGAACTTACCTTAAATTCCCTGGGATGGGTCCCTCCATCCTTGGGTGTCCTCCTGGGGTGGGCAAGGGTGGCAGGGGGTGTCCCTGGGGGCATGGTAGGGCACCTCTGGGCTCCTTCCGAGCCCACAGGTCCCTTAACGCCTGCCCTGACCAGGCGTTAAAAAACGACGCTAAAGCGGCTGGACGTAATTTTTTTTGACCCGCCCACTCCCGGGCGTCATTTTTGCCCGGGAGTGTAAATACGGCGCACATGCCTCAGAGTCATTTTTTAGAAGGGAATGCCTACCTTGCATATCATTAACGCAAAGTAGGTGTCCACGCTAAAAAATGACGCAAACTCCATGAACTTTGGCGCTAGACGCGTCTAACGCCAGAGTATAAATATGGAGTTCGTTTTGCGTCGAATTTGCGTTAAAAAAACGACGCAAATCCAGCGCAAACAGAGTATAAATATGGCCCCTAGTTTGGGGACATCCAAAAAGGAAGGAGCAAAGAACAGGTACATAGGAATCCAGAAGGAAGGAGAATGCTGCTTGGGGAGGGCAGATGAGAGAGAGAAGAGTGCAGTGTCTCCAGCAATCTAAACATATGAGAAAGCATGATGGATTTGGGGAATTCTCCTGATAACACTAGAGGAAAAAGGAAATTGTGAGAAACTTAGCAGATATGAAATGCATTGATTGGGTTAGATTTATCAATGTGGTGAATATCATTTATACTGACAATTTTGAAACTTTTGCAAGAAAGTTTTGAGGGAATGGTGTCAACAGAACAGGTTTCCCAGATGTACTACGTTTTAGGTCACAATTTGTGACCAGTCTTTTTGCAAACTGAAACTTATTTTGCAAATTGACTTATGCATAAATATTTGCAAGTCTGATCAGCCTAATTAATATTCAGTAGGTAGCTCGAAATTTGCAACTCATTCTCAGTCGTAGGGATAGGTGGTATCCAAAGGTTAGCAGACATGATCCTTGGGACTGTTTTTATAAAATTAACCCTTTTTTTAAACTAGCCCTGTTTCCTTAAAAGAAACTTTGGTGCATTTCTTTTTTTTTTTCTTTTTTGAAAGTTTGGTTGAAAGTTGGCAATGGTCCCCTGGACACTTCTCATGAAAGTTGTACCCCAATTCGCCAACACAAAGGGGTCCAACTGATACCACTTTCCTTTTCCCAATGGCCTACCACAACACATTGGAAGTCACTAACTTTTCAATAGTTTGCAACCGGAATCCAGCCACAAAACATTCTTTGTATATGTATGTATGCACCTAGCCAAAAGCTAGCAGGGTGGGGTACAGGGTAACAACAAGCAAAAAATCTATAAGTGATGGAAGACGTAGTTGGGTACTGGACAATTACGGCCAGATTTACAGAAAAGTAATGCAGCGCTGTGCTGCACCAAATTTGGCAGCGCCACGCTGCTTCACTTTAGAAATGCCGGGATGCGCCGTATTTAAGGTAATACCGTGCACCCTTCTGTTTCCTCCCCCGCTGTCACTAAATTTAGCTGCCAACGCAGGCATCCTTGCACCATTGCGCAAGGATGTCTGTGTTGAAGGGTGTGATTGTTTATGTGCCAGAAGGTGTCCCTTCCTGCACATAAACAATCACTAATGCCGCTTTGGCACGTCTGTGTGTACTGCACAGTGCCAAAGCATAATTTTAAAATGATTGTTTATATGCAGGAAGGGACACCTTCCCACACATAAACAATCATTTCTGTCATGTTGCTCTTTCTATGCGTGCTGCAGTATTCAGTATGCATAGAAAAAGCAAAAAAAGGAGGCATAAAAGTATTCCTCCTCGTTGTGCCCTATAACACCACCCCTATGGGTGGCGTTAGATTTGGGCGCTGCCTCAGGTTTACGAAATGTCATAAATCTGAGGCAGTGTCAAAATGCACAGGGTGTGGCTGTGGCATGCCAACATCAACACCCATTGCATTCCCCTTCCACGCACAGTGCTTTGTGGGAATGGGCCATATTTATTTAGCGCCACAGGAGCATCACAAAAAGTGAGATGGGCTTTACAATAGTGAAAAATGAATGTAATCGTTTTTCACTACCAGGACATGTTAAACTCTGAAGTACATGTCCAACTTTTAAAATACACTGTACCCTACCCTTTGGGCTAACCAGGGCCTACCTTAGGGGTTCCCTATATGTAATAAAAAGGAAGGCTATGGCAAGTTTAAAACTGCACACACAGGCTCTTCAGTGGCAGGCCTGAGACATGTTTGAAAGGCCACTGTAGTGAGTGGCACAATAAATGCTACAGGCCTAGTAGTTGCATTTGACTCACAGACCCTGTGCACATATAATGCACCTTACTAGGGACTTACAAGTAAATTAATTGTGCTAATTGTGGAGAAGATAAGATTACCATGTTTAGAGTATAGAGCACCTGCACTTTAGCACTGGTCAGCAGTGGTAAAGTGCCCAGAATCCTAAAACCAACATAAATAAGGCCAAAAGCAAGGAAGAGGTAGGCAAAAAGTCTGGGGATGATCCTGTAGAAAGGCTATTCCAACAGACGTACAGACTAAGGGCCTGATTTAGATGTTGAAAGAGGGAATACCCAGTCACAAACGTGACGGATATCCTGTCCACCGTATTACGATCTCCATAGGATATCATGGGATTATAATACAATGGACTGGATATTCATCATGTTTGTGACAGAGTATTCCCCTCTGCCAAGATCTAAATCAGGCCCTAAATATCCATTGGGACTCAATAGGGATGATGACCTGGAAATACATATAGGATTTATCATCTGCTGATACCCTCTCCATTAACTGCTGTCTCTTGTTTGGATGTGTCTTGAATAATTTTTGTAATTGCTCAAGTTGTTACTTTGAATTGTTGTCACAGTCTTCACTGATATCATTTCATTTTTGGCACAGTTACTTTAAGTAACAGATGGTTACATATGGCGCTCTTACATAATCAGTGCCTTTTGTAACCCATTTAGATACCATCTTGCATATTATAGGGTGAATACTACAGCAGAAGGAATTGCATGGTGACAGAGTAATATCCTTGACTTCCACTTGGGCTACATACCCCATGATCCTAATCAGTTGACACAATCTGGAAGTGAAGAGAATTTACTTGATTACTTAACCCAAGCCCATAATAGCTATGAATGGAGCTTATGCTCCAGTCAGGAAAGCCCACTTGGGCGATTTGGGTGACAAATGCATACCTCCTCGAGTGCATAGAATTCAGGCATGCAGCAAAGTAACTTGATTGTGTGGCCATGCCCACACATGTCTTGAACGGTATCATGTTCTCATTTGAAACATCCCATATGGGCGATTTGGAGGACAAATATGTACTCTCTACGGGGCTTGGTACTGGCAATTAATGAAGGTTCATGCCATATATCGACTATGACTAACCTTCCTACAGATTCCAATCCCACTACCACCAGTAACCACTTTTGCCCTTCATTTGACATGTCTCACAAACATGTGGGTAACCCTTGCTACATGATACGCACTGAAAGACCACATGCTAATGGAGTTTGGAGTCCAGTCACAACATGCCCAGTAGTTGTTCCATGTCCACAATGGACTTCTGACATAACATGCCAAGAATTATATCTAGCATGCATATTTGGTGTGGTGTCTCAGTTACCACATACAAATTGAAATTAGAATTCTAAAATATTTATAATATATTATTGAAAAATGTAAAGTGAGTAGTGAGAAGGAGAATGTTTTTTTCATATTTGTTCATTATTAGTTTTGTTGGGGTGGTGGGTTTCAAGGCCGAAACGTGTCAAACCATAACAGAAAACAGACTAGTATAATTTAATACACTCTTGAGTGCCCATCATCTTTATGGTGAAGAATGGTTTTCGGAAAAAGTAAAAAGGTGTAGTAATTAACAGTTGCAATGTACTTTATACTACTAGGCATGTGTATTTCCCAATAGTTCACTATTGATTATGTTATTTGGCTTAACCTATTCTGTGCCTCATCTCGTCCAAGGCACAGGGGAACTTGGGGGAGCACTAGCGCGCCCCCCGTGTACCCCCCTCACCCCCCTCCAAGGCGGGGATGGAAGGGGAAGACCTTCCCCTTCCACCCCGAACCCCCGCCCCCTCCTGTGACGTCAGTGTGCGAGCGCGCGCTGATTAGTCACAGGGGCCTCCCCCATCGCGCTGGAAGCAGAGCTTCCAGCGTGATTGAAAGAGAAATGCTAGGCATTTCTCTTTCAATCACGTGGGGGAGGCCCGGGGGGGCTTCAAAGGGAAGGAAATGTATTTCCTTCCCTTTGAAGTCTCTCCGAGGGTTTCAAAAGCCGGATTGCTTGCAATCCGGCTTTTGAAACCCCACTAGACACCAGGGATTTTTTATTTTTTTTCCTGAAATTGTCATAAGGGAGCAACCCCTTGGGCAAGGGTCGCTCCCAGGGGGGGCATTTTTTCGGGAAGGCCTTTTCTGCCCCCCCTGGGGGCAGATCGGCCTTTTATTAACCTCTAGGCGCCAGGGCAAATATTTTTTTTTTTTTTTTTTTTTTTGTTTGTTTGTTATTTTAGAGATGGGGAGCGACCCGTCAGGCAAGGGTCGCTCCCCTGGGGGGCAAATTGTATTTAGATTGGCCGATTTTAGGTCAATCTGCCCCCAAGGGGGCAGAAACCACTAGGCACCTGGGATTTGTTTTTTGGCGCCAATGTCACGCAGGGGGAGCGACCCCGTAGGCAAGGGTCGCTCCCGGGAGTGGGGTGGGGGTAAAGGGGGCAAATTTATTTTAGGCCATTTCTGCCCCACCGGGGGCAGATCGGCCTATTGTTAGGCCGATCAGCCCCCAGGGGGGGCAGAAACCTCTAGGCGCCAGGGCAAATATATATATATATTTTTTTTTTGTTTGATTGTTTTTTTAGAGATGGGGAGCGTCCCATCAGGCAAGGGTCGCTCCCCTGGGGAGCAAATTGTATTTAGACCATTTCTGCCCCCCAGATTGGCCGATTTTAGGTCAAACTGCCCCCAAGGGGGCAGAAACCTCTAGGCACCGGGGATTTGTTTTTTGGCGCCAATGTCACTCAGGGGGAGCGACCCCGTAGGCAAGGGTCGTTCCCGGGCAGGGGGGGTTTGGAGGGGGTGTGGGGGGGCAAATTTATTTTAGGGCATTTCTGCCCCCCCCCCTGGGGCCGCCTGAGCTAGAGGCCAAACTCCACAGGTAGGCACTTTGCAAAAAACACCTCTGTTTTCTGTGAAAAAATATGTTGTGTCCACGTTGTGTTTTGGGCCATTTCCTTTCATGGGCACTAGGCCTACCCACAGAAGTGAGGTACCATTTTTATCGAGAGACTTAGGGGAACGCTGGGTGGAAGGAAATTAGTGGCTCCTCTCAGATTCCAGAACTTTCTGCCACAGAAATGTGAGGAACATGTTTTTTTTTAGCCAAATTTTGAGGTTTGCAAAGGATTCTGGGTAACAGAACCTGGTTCGAGCCCCACAAGTCACCCCATCTTGGATTCCCCTAGGTCTCTAGTTTAAAAAAATGTACAGGGTTGGTAGGTTTCCCTAGGTGCCGGCTGAGCTACAGGCCAAAATCCACAGGTAGGCACTGTTTTCTTTCAAAAAATGGGATGTGTCCACGTTGCGCTTTGGGGCATTTCCTGTCGCGGGCGCTAGGCCTACCCACACAAGTGAGGTATCATTTTTATCGGGAGACTTGGGGGAACGCTGGGTAGAAGGAAATTTGTAGCTCATCTCAGATTCCAGAACTTTCTGCCACAGAAATGTGAGGAACATGGGTTTTTTTAGCCAAATTTTGAGGTTTGCAAAGGATTCTGGGTAACAGAACCTGGTCCGAGCCCCGCAAGTCACCCCTCCTTGGATTCCCCTAGGTCTCTAGTTTTCAGAAATGCACAGGTTTGGTAGGTTTCCCTAGGTGCCGGCTGAGCTAGAGGCCAAAATCTACAGGTAGGCACTTCGCAAAAAACACCTCTGTTTTCTTTCAAAAATGTGGATGTGTCCACGTTGTGCTTTGGGGCGTTTCCTGTCGCGGGCACTAGGCCTACCCACAGAAGTGAGGTATCATTTTTATCGGGAGACTTAGGGGAAGGCTGGGTGGAAGGAAATTTGTGGCTCCTCTCAGATTCCAGAACTTTCTGCCACAAAAATGTGAGGAACATGTGTTTTTTTAGCCAAATTTTGAGGTTTGCAAAGGATTCTGGGTAACAGAACCTGGTCCGAGCCCCGCAAGTCACCCCATCTTGGATTCCCCTAAGTCTCTAGTTTTCAGAAATGCACAGGTTTGGTAGGTTTCCCTAGGTGCCGGCTGAGCTAGAGGCCAAAATCTACAGGTAGGCACTTCGCAAAAAACACCTCTGTTTTCTTTCAAAAATTTGGATGTGTCCACGTTGCGCTTTGGGGCGTTTCCTGTCGCGGGCACTAGGCCTACCCACACAAGTGAGGTATCATTTTTATCGGGAGACTTGGGGGAACATAGATTAGCAAAACAAGTGTTATTGCCCCTTGTCTTTCTCTATATTTTTTCCTTCCAAAAATAGGAGAGTGCGTAAAAAAGACATCTATTTGAGAAATGCCCTGTAATTCACATGCTAGTATGGTCACCCCGGAATTCAGAGATGTGCAAATAACCACTGCTCCTCAACACCTTATCTTGTGCCCTTTTTGGAAATACAAAGGTTTTCTTGATAGCAATTTTTACTCTTTATATTTCAGCAAATGAATTGCTGTATACCCGGTATAGAATGAAAACGCACTGCAGGGTGCAGCTCATTTATTGCCTCTGGGTTCCTCGGGTTCTTGATGAACCTACAAGCTCTATATTTCCCGCAACCAGAGGAGTCCAGCAGACGTAACGGTATATTGCTTTCGATAATCTGACATTGCAGGGAAAGTTACAGAGTAAAACGTAGAGAAAAATTGATGCTTTTTTCACCTCAATTTCAATATTTTTCTTTTTCAGTTGTTATTTTCTGTAGGAAACCCTTGTAGGATCTACACAAATGACCCCTTGCTGAATTCAGAATTTTGTCTACGTTTCAGAAATGTTTAGGTTTCTGGGATCCAGCATTGGTTTCATGCCCATTTCTGTCACTGACTGGAAGGAGGCTTAAAGCACAAAAAATTGCAAAAATGGGGTATGTCCCAGTAAAATGCCAAAATTGTGTTGAAAAATTGGGTTTTCTGATTCAAGTCTGCCTGTTCCTGAAAGCTGGGAAGCTGCTGAGTGTAGCACCACAAACCCTTTGTTGATGCCATTTTCAGGGGAAAAACCACAAGCCTTCTTCTGCAGCCACTTTTTCCAAATTATTTTTTTTTTAAACGAAATTTTCACTGTATTTTGGCTAATTTCTTGGCCTCCTTCAGGGGAACCCACAAAGTCTGGGTACCTCTAGAATCCCTAGGATGTTGGAAAAAAAGGACGCAAATTTGGCTTGGTTAGCTTATGTGGACAAAAAGTTATGAGGGCCTAAGCGTGAACTGCTCCAAATAGGCAAAAAAAGGCCTGGCACAGGAGGGGGAAAAGGCCTGGCAGAGAAGGGGTTAATAAGCACAAGTGATAGGTGTTCTCATCTCTCTTGCAGATTCCCTGACTCCATTGCCTCACATACTCTGCCCACTCTGTAGCTGTGGCACCATTTGCAACTCAAATAGGGCTCTCTAACAGCAAATGTTACACCCCTTGAAGCATCATCTACCCTTTGCTCTCAAATTTCAAAGGGCCTAGGCCTGTCGCCCCCCGTGACTACTGTAAAAGAAAAACCTCTGATATTTTCATTCCCCGCCGGATAGGATCAACAACTGTCTTCATCCATTTTAGAAGTTCTATTCAACCTTCTGAAAGAGGTACAATCAGAGGAGTACAGGAAATACAGTCTATAGCTCCCTCACAGCAGCAATCTAAAATATGCAACATTTTACTTTGTACTACTGCTACAATGCATCTGCTCACTGCACTTCCTGTATTCCTATTAGCTCAATCCCTGTTTAGGTCTTGCCAACAGTTTTACCTGCCTGTTGACAAACAGATCTATTCAGTCCATAAGGCTTAGAGTGGACTTTGTAGCTGCCCTTTTCTCATGATGTGATGGCTTTCTTCTAAATCGTTGTGACTTGCTCCTGAATCAATAACATCTTTCCTTCACCCCACGCTCCACTGTACCCCCAACTAATGCAGCCCCTCCCTGCCTTGGTCACCGCTTCTCACCTTACTGCTGGACGTTTCATAAACCGTTAGATGGACTGAAAGATCTTGAATTTGTGCCTCTTCTGACTTTGAGACCATTTGGAAAAGTGGCAGAGGGCTGTTTCTCTGGTTAGAATAAGTCGTGATCTGTTGCTAAAGATGTCATAAGGTTGTTTTTAGGGGCTGAAGCTCAATTTTTCTGTTCTTTATACTCTGTATGAGTATTACTTTTCCTCCCTCAGGTAGGTCCTTTTCCTTTCTCTTCTCGTGGCTCCCCACCATCATCTCACCTAAAATCCCCCAACGTCTGCTATTCCTTCCAGTCCTTGTCATTCCTTCTCAATGCTACTTTATTCCTCTATTAACGCTGAGCCCATTTGAAAATGTGAGAGTGGGCTGCTATCTTAGCTAAAATAATGAAAGCAGAGTTCATCTCCTAATACCACTTTGGCCCTTTTTAAAAGTGTGCCCATTTCAAGTACGGGGAGACTGGGAGGTAGGAATCCCTGATTTTGCCTGTTATCCCTGCATCAAAAAACACTGATTAGGATTTTTCTCCGAGGGATGAGGAATAACCGGATGGGCCTAGAGAAACTATTGGAATTCTCCCTGATTCAAGGGAGAAAACATATTTCAGTTACTCAGATCAGGTGGATTGTGTCAGCAGGTAGGAAGTTGGGGAGTAGGACCGGGTGAGACGTTCAGAGTCAGGGCAGTATTCGGCCTATGCAGGGACGCAATGTCTATTTTCCATGTGTTACTAAAGGGATCAGCCTGGGCTCAGACTGTACTACTGGAGCTTTCAGACTCAATAATTCTGAGCCTGAAGGCACTCAGAATTGCTGGCAGTAGAACTTTACCTGGACTTATCACTTCAAACAATATTCCACCACTCATAATGAGGGCTATTGTCTTTTTTTTACTCTGAAATATCATTCCCTACTAATGAAAGTGGAACGTGTCTGGGAGGAAGGGCAGAAGTAAAGTAGTCCCCCACATTTGAAACTGGAAAGAGGTGAAGAAGAAGGGTAACACAAGCCAGGGCAATGCATTGTTTTGCTGTCAGTGAAGCAACCTACCAAGCTCTTTGTCTCTCACACTCACATGTGTAGGTCTGGCTAGGGTCTGAGCCATGGCCTAACTAAGGCTCACCAGACAGGTGGTAATTTGCCTTCAGGAGCCTGGGCGGGGCTTAGGACACAAAGCTTGCTCAAATTCTAGGCATTTTACAACTTTCTCCGATTACCCTACTTCAAATATTTTGTTGTACATTCACATAGCACTCAACAGACCCATCAGCTAGGCTGATCCATTGAAGCTGCTTATATGTTTTAACTGTACCTGTAATTATATTTTGAACATCTATCTCTCACACCTTCTCTTTCATCACATTCCTAGGCATTGTGCACCAAGATAAGAAAAGGGCGCATCTCCGGTCACTCACACACAACACCAAAGCACTGCCCACATAGGATCATGACAAAGACTCTGCAAGAATAAACTATCCCATGGTATAGGGTTTTCTCCATCAAACAATGAGCTTCAGTGCCCCTTACAGGGGTAAAAAGCTCTACATAAATGTTACAACACATTACAATATTATACAATGGCTTTCCTTCATTTTCTTGTTTTGGCAGGACAAACAGCATTTTGATCTCATTGTGTTTTATGAGTGGGTGCTTTGCATTTTCTACTACTAATGTCATAACCTTGCATTAAAAGGGTTTAGAGACAATTTGTTCTCTGTCTACGTGCCCCTCCCTGTTAACCCCTCCTTTTAGTCCCTGCTCTTTTAAAAATAATTCCCCCCCCCAAAGGGACTACTTGCTTCCCCCATCAGCTCTCTCAAGCTTCCTCTAAAGACTACTGCTGTTTGTTAAATAAAGGAAAAAATTTCCAAGATGGACAGCATATGCAAGCACACATGGTGGCCATCTTGAATTTTTTTGTTTTAAAAAACATTCAACATGGCCACTATCTTTGTGCATGCATAAAATGTTCCGTCTGGGAGAGGGGAGACATTGGTAGACCCAGTAGTTGTCACATGTAAGACCTATTAGCGTTGCAATATTTGTTACTGGAAGGAAGGACATTTACAAAATGGGGACAGCCTATTTAGCCCACTACTTACCGAAAAAGTAACAATATAATTTATTGAGAGCTTGTTTGACTGGAAAATCATGTAAAAGTCTAAAACAGTAATAACATGGCCCAGTAGGTTTTCTTTTTTAAAATTTGTGTGCTGAGTTTATGTTAGTTTATGTTTATAATGGTGCGCTCAAAATTGTGTTTAATGAAGGGTATTTCAGCCTAAAAAGGTGATCAAGCAAAAGGCATTATGCATAATAACTTTGTCATAATAAATAGAGACATTTATAGGCAAAAGTGTTAGAATGACAGGTGGTAGTTTGAAAAGAAAATTGCACAGAGTACAATTAGTAAATTACGTTTGCTATATTGTTTCTTGCTTGAGGTAGGCGTTGGGGAGGAGGATACATGCCATTCCTGTATCCATGCTAGAGACAGTGAGTATTTGAGACATTTAAAAATCTGAGAAGAGATGTGGTGGTATTTGGGCTGACCAGGAATGAATTACAGGATACCCAACAGGGTGAAAAACCAAACCTGCGTGTAATACAAGGTGGTTTATTTTTTAGTAAAGAACGTCTGATTAGTGGAATGCAGACAGCAAGAAGGAACCTAGTGGGTGAGGGTATAAAAGAGCTATATTTGAGAACTGTTGTGAATCCTAGAGTTAGATAGGGACATTTTTTGGCAGAGAGCCAACCTACATGCTGCTAGTAGACTGAAATAGGGGAGTGCCATGAGAGATTAAAGAGGTGAATGGTATGCCTTTGTCCTCCTGTCTGGCAAGTTTCCTTCCATAGTTTTTCAGGCTTTTGTCCAGGACACTGTCTGCAGGTTTCAAGATGGTGCAGGGTGTGCTTGGTCTTCTCAGTAAGTACTTAGGTCTGCTAGAGAGCCTCTGCCCTGCCTTACAATGCTGCAATTTGGTTCACAGATGCAGCCTGCTCCAGTGTTCTCTTAAGAAAGTTGAGGACCCCAGCCATATTTTGTGGGTCCCCATCGAAACAACTTTTAATGTTTTTACCCATAGCTCGCTAATTTAAGTTCACATGTTGCCAAACAGTACAGAATTATGTGTTAAGCTTTAAGAAACTCAGTCACAGAGAAACAGTTGAAATATGTCCCAGGGGACCCAAAAGTCCTTACAATGATACTGGGTAGAGAGATACAGAGATCCACTTTCCTGTTTATGTTTAATCTTCGCGCCTTAGGCATGCTGTCTTCAGCTGAGAACTTCCAGGAAGGAGCAGAGTGCATGAAATGACTATTCCTTGATGTCTTGCTTGGCCATGCTTCATAATTTCTGCCCCATAGGTTCAGTATAAGTGAGAGGAGAGGTATCCAATGTGAGCTGGCTATTTAAATTTTGGAAATACGCTTTCAGGTAAAGAACATTTACTGAAAGTGAAGTGGAATTAGGTATTATGTTATCCGTGGAAGGTAGTATATAGATGACTGACAAGTGACGCTAAAATAGGCTTTAGTGGATTTCTGTGGGTAAACAAGTGTGCATGGAGTACAACAAGCACTAAAGAAGGAGAAAGAGCAGAAACAGTGAGGAAATAAAAACCAGTGCAGCGCACTGCTGGTGACACCTATGTGTGCCAGCCTTGTTTGCGGGGAGGGTGGTCTACAATGTTGAACACCTCAAAGAGGTGTTAAAGTGCCAGTCCTTAATAAGTAAACCTACAAGAGGACGCGTATAGGTCGATTAACTTTTTGACTCATTTAAGATGATCTTACCATAGCTCCAGTATAAGAAACAGCAATCAAAACACCACAAATCGATAATCATTAGTCAGATCATTTAATCAATAATCAATGGAGTCAGTAATTGTCATACACCATGACCTTTCAGCCATGAATAACCACACCTGTAGTAAACGTTTAGTAATTTAATTTCCCTTATATTAACAATACTAAGGCCCTCATTACAACCCTGGCGGTAAATGCCACCTACTGCCGTGCTGACGGCCGCCAACATACCGCGACTGCGGCGGTAATCCACCCCGGGTATTATAACCCACACAGAGAATACCACCACAATACAGACACCCACACAAGTCTGCCACACCAAAGGTCAGTGATAAACTGGCAATAGCAAAACTCACACCATCACGCCAACAGGAACACGCCCACAGTATCACGACCCACGAATCAACGTAGCGGTCATTCAACCGCAGTAAACCATTGAAGGTACATACTGCTGCACTCAAAATACACACACACTTACAAAACTATGCCACATTGGACAATTCAAAATACACACAGCTGACACACACACACGCCACACCCACACACTCATACCACTATAAAACACACACCCACACTACTCACAACCCCTTACAACCAAAAAAAATTGAACAAGCACAGTGATACAATCAAGAGAACACAATCACTTAGAGGCACAGAACACCATCACTCAGACACCATCCATGCACATCACATAATACATCCCAACACATCACCCCACACATCACCTCACACATATTACTCACAGCACATCATGGCACCTCAAAGACACCCCAGGTTTTCTGAGGGGAAGCGAAGGGTATTGGTGGAGGAAATAATCCAAGTAGAGCCACAGCTATTCGGATCACAGGTGCAGCAGACGTCCATTGCAAGGAAGATGGAGATATGGCAGAGAATCATCTACAGGGTCAACGCCGTGGGACAGCATCCAAGAACCAGAGATGACATCAGAAAGAGGTGGAACGACCTACCGGGGACGGTGCGTTTTGTGGTATCAAGACACCAGATAGCAGTAAAACGGACTGGAGGTGGACCCCCACCTGCTTCCCCACAACTAATAACATGGGAGGAGCAAATCTCGGCGATCATGCATCCTGAAGGCACTTGCATAAGTAACAGGAGAACTGGGCTCTGGTAAGTCAAATCTTAACTACTTTATCCCCTACTCTACCTGCATGCCATCATTAACTCCTACCCCTACCCTCACCCCATCACTCCACCACCTCACATATACCCCACTATCACAACCCACACATCCCAATACAAAGCCCTGCATGCTACACCAATGCATGGAGCCCCATCCCAGACCTGCATGGACACCCACATCACAGCATGCCCAGTAGGGAGACTCACCAAGCCCACACAATCAGCAATCACACAAGGCCAAGGTGACAGGGAAAGCACAATTCTATAAGGGAAACACACCCATTGCACAAGATGGCACACACAGATACAATAACAATGCATTTGCATCCCAACAGGACCCCTACACAACGTCACCGGACAGGAGGTGCCAGCTACATCCAGTCCCCCCACAGAAGAGGCCCACAGTGATGACAGCATCTCTGCATGCCTGGATCAGGATGACCAACCTGGCCCATCTGGGACCTCTGGACAGTCAGTTACCCTACCACAGTCTCAAACCACCACAGAGCCTCCCCCCTCAGGAAACACCAGCACAGCACCCACTCAGCGGGCCTATGCCACTGTCTCCAGGACATGTCAATCAGCAGTGTGTCCACCACTACAGGGACCCCAGGCAACCCCACTTACCAGGACGATCAAGGACCTGGAGTCAGTGGCAGTGGGCACACAGTTCAGGGGACAGAGGCCCAGGACAACAGGGAAGCTGGGAGGACTGCTGTGCGACAGGGGGAGGACAGGCCCAGGGAACTGACCCTCCACGAGGCACTCTTTAACATCATGGGAGCATACCACCATTCCCAGGAGACCATGGGCACAGTACTGGCCAAGTTTCAGGAGACCCAGCAGCTGCAGGAGGGACAGTACATGGGGATCAGGGATGACTTCACAAAAATCTACACCATCCTGGTCACCATAGCAGGGGTGCAGGCTGATATGGGCAAGACCATGAGGGAGGCAGTGGCTCAACAAAGGGCCCCTGACATTAGCCAAACCGAGGAACAGCCTTCCCCCTCCACCAGCGCTAGTAGACAGGAGGCCCCGCCACACAAACATCAGACCACCAGCACCCTACCCCCTGGAGAAGAAGAACCACCCCACAAACGGTCCCTGCGATCCAGGCAGAAGACAGAGAACATTGCCAACACCCCCGCCAGGAAATAGGACCCTCTTGATTGTCACCCTTCTGTCCCACTCTGTTACCCTGTCCACCTTGAACTACCATTGCTCCACTTCCTATGCCCCCTTGGACAATGCACCTGTGATGCCATGAGACTGGACTCTACCATGGACCTTCCTCCACCATCACCCCAGCCCCTTGCACATACCCCTATACTTATTAGCACCTAAATAAACACCCTTGAAACAAATACCAATCTGAAGTCAGTCTGATGATTCACAAATGTATTACTAGAACATTAGCAAAGCATTGCAAGGTATATGTTCATTAACTCATACCAATGTATGACAGTTGTTGGGCAGCAGTACACATAGCAGAAGCCAGAATGGGGTACACAGACCTGAAAAAATTAAGCCCAACGGGAACAGTCAGTGTCCAGAGACAGAGGGTAAGAGGCTGCCATGTACAATGTCCTAAAGTATACTGAAACGTGAAGAGGAGTTACAGTCTCTTACCTGTGTGTCACTGGAAGTACTTATGGATAATGTTTGTTCTGTTATCAACATCTTCTTCCTCTGCCTACTCTTCCTCACTGTCCACAGGCTCCACCGCTGCCACAAGACCATCACCAGGCTCATCCTCCAGCAGAAAAGACACCTGACGTCTCAGTGCCAGGTTGTGCAACATACAGCATGCCACAATGATCTGGCACACCTTCTTGGGTGAGTAATGCAGGGATCCTCCTGTCAGATGGAGACACCGGAATCTGGCTTTCAGGAGGACGAATGTCCTCTCAATAATCCTCGTAGTTCACCCATGTGCCTCACTGTAACGTTCCTCTGCCCTTGTCCTGGGATTCCTCACTGGTGTCAGTAGCCATAGAGGTTGGGGTAACCAGAGTCACCTGCAAATATCGAGGGACAATTGTGAGACCCACACTAACCCCCAGGGACAACCCCATACCCAGAGACCTACTCATACTGTGTGGGGACCTTGGGCTCACCTATTAGTCACACCCGGTCCCTCTGGAGCTGGCCCATCACATAAGGGATGCTGCTATTGTGCCAGATATAGGCATCATGCACAGAGCCCTGATACTTGGCATTCACATGGGAGATGTACTGGTCTTCCAAACACACCATTTGCACATTCATCGAATGGTAGCTTTTTCTATTCATGTACACCTGTTCATTTCTGCGGGGGGGCAAATGCCACATGTGTACCATCAATGGCACCAATGATGTTGGGGATATGTCCCAGGGCATAGAAGTCAGCTGCACTAGAGGGGAGATACCTGTGGGCAGGCAGATAGCTGACATCAGGTCTGGCTCAAATTGGGCACACAGTTCTAGGATTGTGGCACGATCAAGTCTGTATGTGATTTTAATGTGTCTGTCCTCCATTGTCGACAGGTCCACCAGGGGTCTGTACACTGGAGGATGCCGCCATCTCATCATCTGCTTCAGCGGTTGTAGCCTATGGAGAAGAACGGTGAGCAGAAGGTAATTTATCACATAGAGAGCACAACTGTATCTGAATTAATGTTACAGAAGCTGTGTGTGAAATCGTGAGTCAGTATATGTGCCAATATGTGCTGTTACGCAGTTAGGTGCCATGCCATGTGCCACCCTGAAATGGCGGCTGCCTGACCTGTGAGGAGGGACAAGGAGAAATGAGGTAACTGCGCTGGTGTTGTGCAGCGTCGCAGTAGGTGGTCAAAGACCGCCACGCAACTCTGCATTGGTCATCATTGGGCCCTATGGGTTCCAGGATCCAATGGCGATGTACGCTGGCGGTGACGGTACGCACCGCCACAGATGTCCCCGCCATTTTCTACCCATTCACTCACTTGATACCTGACCATCAACAGGAGAGGACCTACACTGCAAGTGCTGCTGTTACCTGAGTCTGGAAGCGACAATAGCTAGAGTGTCTGGGGAAAGGGCCCCTGCCTTCACTGCAGAGGAGTTGGAGAAACTGGAGGATGAGGTCCTCCCCCAGTACAAGCTACTCTACGGTCCTCCAAACAGGTGAGTACACTGTGAGCATGATGCTTGGGCAATGCCTGTTTGGAGTGGTGTGATGTAAGGCACATGTTGGGGGGTACTAATGGCGTCCTAGCCTGAGTGCTGCATAAGAGGTGGTCAGTGTATGTGTGTCAGGGCATGGGTGGGAACTGGTAGGCAATGAGTATGACGGTCCGGATGGGTGAGTAATTACATTTTCTGCTGTCTTTACCCTCTAGGCCAGCACCCACCAGAAGAATGGGTATTTGGCGTGCCATCACCAAGGAGGTGCGGACCCTGGGGGTCTATCACAAGCGGAGCACCCACTGCCGCAAGAGATGGCAGGACCTGTGCCGCTGGACCAAGAAGGCGGCGGAGGCCCAGCTGAGGCTGGCCTCCCAATGTGGAAGGGGTGCCCGTCGCACCATGACCCCCCTGATGTTCGGCATCCTGGCCGTGGCCAATCCGGAGTTGGATGGGCTCTTGAGGGCATCACAGCAGGCACAAGGGGGTGAGTACAGTTTCAGAAAGGTGATTTTGCGCGCATCAGGAACTACGTGGCTGGGGGATGTGGGTGCCCCTAGACGAGGGCGATCATGCCAGGGAGGGTCACTTGTTTGCAGGCTCTAAAGCACCCCTACCTCAATGGTACAAGTGGGCAACTACTAGTGTGCAAGGTCCTGTGGGTGCCTCTTACAACCACTACCTCTTCCTCCACTCCCACACCTCCTCTATATTCCCGTCCCAGTGTGTCCAAAAAACATTTCCTAACTAACATTGACGCTTCTCTGCACCTCCCCCCCGTCCTTCCCCTAGGACCAGCATGTCTATATCCTAGGCCATCACCTCAGCCACCAAATCGGCGTCCGCTGTGGTCCCTGCAGGTCAGGGACGATCGAAGGGGGCACCCGTCAGTGCTGCCAGTGTGCCAGCTACAGATGCGAAGGACCACCCGATTCTGCCACCTGCCAAGGTTAAGAAGGGAGCGGTAGGCAGGACAGGAAAGTCGCCCCACCCACCCAGCAAGGCCTCTTCCAAACCCAAATAGAACAGTGCCAAGGTCCCAGCAGTGACTACCAAGGTGGGGAAGGGACACAAGAGCAAGGGCAAGTCACCTCAGGGCACGAAGCCTCCTGGTGAGGGGCTGGTGACCACCATTTCCCCAGGCAGGCCAGCAACCTGTTCCACGGTCAGCACCGCCTCAATGACCGCCACCTGCACCGCTGTTGCCACACCGTTAGTCACCAGCATCCTCCCCAGTGATCATCCGTCCGAGGCTGCCGGAGACAGTCTGGTGTCTCCCTCCACTACTACAGACACCTGCACCACGGGCAGCACCAGCAGCATCTCCACCTCAGCCACCACCACATGCACCGCCATCTGCACCGTCACGTGCCCAGCCAATGCCACTACATTGGACATCAACAGCATCCCCAGTGGCCAGTCTTCCAAGGCTACAGGTGACATCCTGGACCCTGCACACACCACATGAGGCACCAGCACTGGCACTACCAGCAGTTTGCAGCCTGTCGCCGCAGGATGGAATGTGGCTCTGCCCCCATGGAGTATCATGCTACCTGTTCCCTGCACATCTCGTGGCTCAGACGCCCAGGCGAGATAATGGGAACTGCCACACCCCAGGTGCAGCATCACTGGGTACAAAGCCCCCTCTAGAACCTGTAGAGAGATGCATCCACTCCCCCATCCTTGGAAGGATGAAGCACACTGGGCTCAAAGCCCCCTCCAGAACCAGTGTAACAAAAAATCCACTAAAGAGACTGTGGCTTTGAACTCCCCAGGACCAAGCAGTGGGCAAACCACCCACTTGAGAGACTGTGGCTTTGAACTCCCCAGGACCAAGCAATGTGCAAACCACCCACTTGAGAGAATGTGGCTTTGAACTCCCCAGGACCAAGCAGTGGGCATGAAGCCCCCTCGAGGGGCAGTGGTGTAGTACCATCTTCTGGCTGAGGTGCCCCCCTCCCCTTCCCCCTAAGGTGCCTGTGTTTTTTTGACCTGATGCCTCTGCAGTGTTCTCTCTGTTTTGAGGCAGGTGTCATGTGTGGCCTTCACCCATGATTTTTTAGGACATTTACAAGGGACAGTGTACGGCCTTCTGTACTTAATGTGAACATTTGTATATACTGATTTATTTTTATTTGATTGCTATATCTGATTGTTCAATATATCACTGGTAAAACTCAATTCATTTTGTCCTTGAGTTCTTCCAGGGGGTAATTGGGTGTATCTGTAATGTTGGATGTTTTAGTGTGTATGGTGTTTTGGGTGAGGGTGAGGGTGAGGGGGTGGGGGTGTTGCGTGCCACATGTGTGTGTGTAATTGTCTTTTATCTCCCCCTCCCCTGTGTGCTAGGTGCAGTACTCACGGTCATCGTTGCCGCCGCCTTCTTTCTATTTCCTAGTGTATTAGTAGATACACCAACATGGGGAGGATCTGCAGTTCGGGCTCCATGGCGTCCTGGTTCTTCTTGGAGTGTCGGAAGGTGAGTGGTTCCCCTTCGGTGTACTGTTTCTGCCATGCTTTTGATGCCATTGGTACCGCCCCAGAAAAGCTGGCGGATTGGCCTCTCATGATAGGGTGGGCAGTACATTGTCTTCCACCTGTCTGTTGGCGGTGACCGCTGCGGTGTTTGTTGCTACCGCCCTGGCGGTCGGAGTGTTAAAGTGGCTTTCTATGCTGGCGGTTTCCGACGTGGTCGTAAACCCGGTGTTACCGCCGCTTTAACACCGACCGCCAGGGCTGTAATGAGGGCCTAAGTCTTTAATACAACAGTGTTAACTAGCCAAAAGACGCCAGAAACACAATTTAATCAAGGCTTGTATCACAATACATTCCAAAGCATTAGTGAAGATCATTAATAAAGTCAGCTTCAATATTTCAACACGGTCCATAAAGCTCAGCAAAATAGTCTGTCAACCATTTATCTCTACAATTTGTCAATCGTCAAGTAGAAAACCTCACCTAACCCAGATTAGCATCAGCATGTGAGGCTTCATGCAAAACAATTTAGAACATGAATTTAGAATACATCTAGCTAAGGAAAACTAAGACAGCGCAGTTGGCGGTACCTAGAAAGAAAAGGCCCAAAAATACATTTCAGTCATACTGTCAAATCCATGGTATGGGTCAGCAAACAGAATCAGTCTTCATCATCAGGTCATCAATCGATCAGCATCACATTAGGCTCTTAGTCAGAGAGAATGAGCCCAATGTCTTTTTCCTCTGTCACGTTGTTATATCAAAGTCAACCAAACTATCCCCTAATTTCCAGTTGGTCAATTAATAGTATATTATTACTCTATCCAATGATTTCACTGTCCCAAATCTATGAATTCTAATATTTCTTCTTTCTCATAACGTTGATTGGTTCACCTTACGATGTTCTCATCATCCGGCCCGTCAGGTATCAACTTTGTTGCATCTTCCTCTCCAGTCAGTGTCTTCATTGTTCGCGTCCTGGAAAAGTACATCTAGCACACATTACATACCGTATGATACATTTTAAAAATACTTTCTCTTGTTAGTTGCTTTGCATGGAAAGCTTCGGCTAAGCATTTTATTAAAAGAATGAGCATTTCACTCTGTCAGCATTCTCTATTAAATGCTAAGAAATACAGCTTCTGCATGAGGCCTGGCAAAACTAGGCTAAGACACTCGCTAAGTTAAGGCCTACAATTAATAAGCAAGAGCATACTTCATAACCCTTATTATGATATATTACTACATTAATCTACAACATTTAAAATATTTCATACATATTAACCATTTAATTAATACATTCCGTGAACACTGGTGGCCATTGTCCGAGGTCACAATTTCAAACGTGAAAATTATTTTTATATGTTATTAATTTTCTGCAAAATTCCTTATTCCAAATACATAAACATTCATTAAATGATTCTAATTAAGACATCTGCGTCAGCAGAGGTCAAGGTGATTAAGGACTGGAGGATAGGTAGAAATCAGTTCACAGAAGATGCCCAAATAAGGCATCTTATGCAGTGGTAGCACTGTCAGTAATTGAGGGAGAGGAGTGTTTCAAATGTTTGATCTAGTAAGGGAGAACTCTGAAAGCAGGAATCAGTGGCTTAAACTGCCTGAGTGATGAAAAGTTTAGAAGTGATACAAAAGATGGTTGACCTGAGAATAGGATTGAGTAGGGTGAGTTGAGGCAGAAAAAAAGAGGTGAGGTTGACTGGTCAGAGTGAGTGGAAACGTTTTGTACTAGAGGGGAAGTAAAGAGTATTGTGAAACCGTCTCCAACTGTAGAAATTGTAGGGAATAATTGTGTGATTAAGCTGATAGCCAGAAGAAAAAGTAGATTCTAGAGGTTAAATGAGTTGCTCAGTTTTTTCAAGGTTGTTGTCTTTATTTACTGCCTCGTTGATAGCTCAGGTTATGATAATTGAAATGTACCTCTACTTCTACAAAGATTATCCAAGTACATCGTTCACTAGCAGTATGATGTATTCAAGGATAAATGTTAATCTATGCAGAAACAAAGAACTCTGCAGTTTACTCGGCTTCTTTTTAAGTGATAAGAACATGATTTTTGCTTTAAAAAAAAACAAACTAGTCTGAACAATGAACGGGTTCCAAAACAAACTGGTAAAATTGTAGAGTACCCACCTAACTCCGTGCTCACAGGATATAAAGAGTCCAATGTTGGATGTGTATGACAAGCATGATCACAATTCCCATAATGCATTTAGTTGACATGCGATAATATAGAACTGGAAACGTGTTCTATTATCAACAATGGGTGAGATGGCAAATCTAGAAAAAATGTAGTTATTTTAACTTCAGTGTTGTGCTGTCTGGTGCTCTGCGTCGATTGCAATGTCTTTCTTCATGTAAGTTATTCCGTGACCTTCAAAGAGTAAAACTGGACTAATTGCCTGCATAGAAACGCTTCTTAAACACTCTTCTGTTTCATCACCAAGCACGCAAATCTCCCAACTATTGTTGGGACTTTCTCACGGAAAAAATGTAAGCTAAATTCTTTTTAAAAATGTTGACAATTGGCCAATCACCTGCATGATAAAAAGTCACATTGACCCTAAGCTCTTCTCCAACTTTAGACGTCTATCCAATCGCCCTTACAATGCCAAAGAGAAGCTCTTACCAGACCACCAATCGGGTTTTCAATCTAGATGTGACCTTTAAACACTTTTTTAACAGTACTTAATTCGTTTTTGTAAACATTAACAAGGGAAGACATTCCTGACCCAGTGTGCAACAAGGAACAGCAACCCCACCCTGCTTCCCCGAGAAAAAAACACAACAAGTTGGTACAAGGAAATATACTCATATATAGTCAAATCATACAGGTATCTGATTCTTAGCCAATTAGGATAACACTTGCAATTATATAACAAATGAGCTGATCTTCAAGTTAGCTTGACAGTCACGGGGATATCAATGATCTCAGACAAGTGCCCCCGACCCCGATAGACATTCAGCCAATGGCACCACATACATGTATATTTACTCCCAGTATCATGCAGCTTCCACGTCAGCTTTTCCACCGCCAGAATGGAGCTAAGGGCCAGATGTAGGAAGATTCCAAATTGCGAGTTGCAATTTGCGAGTCCCAGCGACTCGCAAATTGCAACTCGCAATTTGGAATGCAGAAAGGTGTCTCAGACACCTTCTGCGACTCGCTATGGGGTCGCAAAGACCCACCTCATTAATATTAATGAGGTGGGTCGCAATTTGCGACCCCATAGAGAGTCAGGGCACTCACGGGGATGGTGGCCTGCTGGAGACAGCAGACCACCATGTCCGTGACTGCTTTTAAATAAAGCAGTTTTTTTTTTCAAAGTGCAAACCGTTTTCCTTAAAGGAAAACGAGCTGCACTTTGAAAAAAACCCGAAACCTTTAGTTTCGGTATTTTTCAGGGCAGGTAGTGGTCCATTGGACCACTGCCTGCCCTGAATTTTTTATATTTTTTCCAGACACAAAGGGGAAGGGGTCCCATGGGGACCCCTTCCCGTTTGCGCCTTGGTTACCATCCACTTCAAGTGGATGGTAACTGCGCTTTCATTTGCGACCGCAATCGCGGTCGCAAATGAAAATGCATAGCATTGCGAGTCGCAAATAAGAAGGGGACACCCCTTCCTATTTGCGAGTCGGAAATGCATTTTGCGAGTCGGATCCGACTCGCAAAATGCATTTCTACATAGCAAAGAGGCTTTTGCGACTCGCAAATGGCGATTTTCGCCATTTGCGACTCGCAAAACCCTTGCTACATCTGGCCCTAAGTGTGACTTCCCACTCCTGCATTTTTGGGATTGCTGGGGACTTCCATTTATTGGCAATCAGTGACTTTGCCTTTAATCTAATTAATTATTATACTTCAATCTGAGTTAGTTGGCAGTTTAAGATTAGTAGCTAGGAAATGGGGCACCCTGCAATCCATTAAACAAGGGTAATTCAATGGTGTTCCGCCAGGATTCAGATAACTAATTGAAAACAAATTGTGTGGTCATGGGTTCCAAAACCATATGTAACTGCAACCATCATTACCACAATCACAACAACTAACAAAGCTTCAAATGTTTCAATGTTATACTCCGTCAGAGGATATCAAAAGACTGATCAATCAAACAAGAAGGTGCTCCAGATGACGGCACTGTGAGATGTGAAAATCAGTGAACAAATTAAATGAAACAAGTACAAAGAATAGATATCTACTATATGTACATGGTAAAGGTCAAACCCAAGGATGAAAAATACAAACACAATGAAAAAAACATTTTTCATTTTAGTATCCAACATTGAATGATTCTGGGAGACCCATAAATAGTCGCCATTTCCACCTCTAAGTCGATTAATCATCCAAGGTCTTCATCAGGACAAACAAGATGGTAGTTACTTAAACATTGAGATACATAGAATACCACTCTTCACTCAGCATATAAAGCAGACTGAGAAACAACATCCACAGTGGGTATTTTACCAATCCCAAAAAGTCTGGGGTCAGTTCAAACAATACTCCTCATTCATAAATCTTCCCTTCTATAAGAAACAAAGGGGGAAGGGAATAGAAGCACACGACATTAGTCCTGGGGATTGAATCCCTCACAAAGAAACAGAGAGCAGGAAGGGCAAAAAGCATATACTATGCCAATCAAGAGGGAAAACACACAAAAGGGGAATGCTTGGTATCTGAAACCATTCTCGTTACAAAAAAATACGAAATCCGTACCTCAGAAGGGCTAGCTGGTGCAACAACATGCTAGAAAGGCTGCTCAAAACGCTCCAAACACATTAACTCGTGTCTAGGTGAAAACAAACATGCTTTACAACAAAACGTGATGAAAAAAACATGGCTGCCAAGGTGTGCCACTGGCCAGTTTGGTCAAGCCGAACGATTGGGCCAAATATCCCAGTGATGCATATGCAAGTCATATCAAGCTTGTATGCAGTGCAAACACAAAACACATATGTCCAACCTGCATCCAAAGTATTAATTAATGTACGCCACTGTGCGCTGTCAAGAGAAATCACAATATCAACAAACTTAAGTCCTGTCATTAAAAGTCTAAATCACAATCCTGTAGATCTGCTTGAAAAGGTGGAGTTACCAAAAAGACAAACAGTAATCACACAGAGCTAAACCACATTTTAATCAAACTTGTGAACTTATGCGAATGTATCAAGGACTGCAGGTTAAACAATCTTAGAAAGGGACAGAGCAATTTATGCTATTTAAATGGAAAAATCAATTTAGGCAAATATGGATGACCTGGCTACAAGAGGAAATAGTGTTCTTTTAAATGTCCCACCTGGAGAAGCTGTAAAGAATGATAGTAAATCTATGGCTCATGCAGTGCAAACATAGCGCACCTAGGGAAATGCAGTTAGTAAATATGAATAATGAATCCATAGGGTGCAAACAAGCTAGGAAAAGGTTGTCCTACCTCAACATGTGCTCCATACGTGTCCCATCTGCATCAAGGATAGTGCAAACAAATACCTAACCCAATTATAAGCAAGCACAGTCAGCATGTCTATGTAATCCGTGCGGCCCGAGGTTGCACACCATGCAACAACTAGAACACGCTGTGGGGATGACTAAACAGCGAGGACAACACATTGGGCAACTCTACGTTGCCTGGGCATCATGCTGTGTGCGGCATACAGACACTAGAATGTGCCAAAGGAGCTCCAGTTAGAAATTAAGGGCCAGATGTAGCAAGATTCCAAATTGCGAGTTGCAATTTGCGAGTCCCAGCGACTCGCAAATTGCAACTCGCAATTTGGAATGCAGAACGGTGTCTCGGACACCTTCTGCGAGTCGCTATGGGGTCGCAAAGACCCACCTCATTAATATTAATGAGGTGGGTCGCAATTTGCGACCCCATAGCGAGTCAGGGCACTCACGAGATGGTGGCCTGCTGGGAACAGCAGACCACCATGTCCGTGACTGCTTTTAAATAAAGCAGTCTTTTTTTTTCAAAGTGCAACCCGTTTTCCTTAAAGGAAAACGAGCTGCACTTAAAAAAGTTTCGGTATTTTTCAGGGCAGGTAGTGGTCCCTTGGACCACTGCCTGCTCTGAAAAATTATTTTTAATTCCAGACACAAAGGGGAAGGGGTCCCATGGGGACCCCTTCCCGTTTGCACCTGGGTTACCATCCACTTCAAGTGGATGGTAACTGCACTTTCATTTGCGACCGCAATCGCGGTCGCAAATGAAAATGCATAGCATTGCGAGTCGGAAATGCATTTTGCGAGTCGGTTCCGACTCGCAAAATGCATTTCTACATAGCAAAGGGGCTTTAGCGACTCGCAAACGGCGATTTTCGCCGCTTGCGACTCGCTAAACACTTGCTACATCTGGCCCTTAAACCATTGGCCGTGCCCATGTGTCCTGTGCATGCTGACATGCACAATGTTCAGGGACAAGATCAAAGAGCCTAGTGATAGTAAAAATTGCATGCAATATAGTGCATATTTATCACAAGGTGTGCGACTTAATAAGCTCATTCGAAAGGAGCTATTTCAAAGAAATACAGATAATCAGAATCCAATTGTAATGTATAAAAACAGTATTGGACTGTCTTGGCCCAGTAGTCATGAATGATGTCAACCGGATGGGAGAGAAGGAAGGAGAAAAAGAAGAAGGATAACACCAAAGAAAGGTGCTAATATGTCACCTAGATAGATAAATGTTCTGTTTCCACATAAAAGGGCTGTCTGAACAAAAATTGGTCAACCCATAAGGGAAAGAACTGGTATTTTACATCAAATCACCGGAGTTATATAGTCTGTGAACCTATATTATAAACTGACTCCTCACTTTGTGCCTCAAGCGGCATTCTAATTCAAGAAGTCTCTTCATGGGATCATCACACCTAGGCCCTCATTACGAGGCTGGCAGTCTTCAGACCACCAGCCTCACGGTGTGGTCGGACTGCCGCCAAAGCAGTGGTCCGGCCGAAAGATTACGACTGTTGTGAACTCGCAGCGGTCAGACCACCGGCACTGCCATGCTTCTGCCGGCTGACAGTCTGGTGGTGCTTGCGGTCTCAATCCGCCAGGGCAGCACTGCAAGTAGCCCTGCCCTGGGGATTACGACCCCTCTTGCACCGCCATGCAAATGCTGGTGGAGATGGGGTGCCAGGGGCCCCAGGGGGGCTTCTGCACTGCCATGCAGCTGGCATGGGCAGTGCAGGGGCCCCACTGGCCAGACCCGTCACGCAAATCACTGTCTGCAAAGTGATTTGCGATATGGGTTCTGGTTCACCCGACACACAACAGCATTGCCGCTGGCCGCATTGCAAGCCAGCGCCAATAGTGTAGTGCGTTTCCCGCTGTCCCAGTGGGTGGAAACTGTGTTTCTACCAGCTGACCCAGTGGGAAACTCATAATAGTGCAGCAGTCTCTTGAATGCAGGAGTTTGTCAGGTGACCTTTTTCGCCTACCAAACGTGTATTGAGGCCCCTAATATCTGGTTTCAAGGTTTCCAGCACTTGCCAGCGAATCTGGTTGGCAGTATATCCATATTCCAGGTAGTGATCCACAAATAGTACCCCAATGGTTCTGCAATTGATGCAAGTCCTGTTTTGTGGAATACATGTCTTCACCTTCTGAGTAGTCTGTCCAACGTAAATTTTCTGACAAGTACACCATATTGCATACACAGCATTTCTTGAATTACAAATCAAAAACATTCAAAGTATGGAATATAGTGCCATGAGTAAAGGCTTTAGTTTCAATGCACATTTTACATGCCAAACAAGCAAAACAATGCCCACATTTGGAATACTCCTTGACTGGTGGAAGTCCCCAGTGTGACTGAATTGTTGGAGTCATACAGGATATCCCCGATCCCCTTCACTTGGCTTAAGATGCCTTTCCAAGAGATCTTCAAGTTGGGTCCTCCATATAGCAAATCATTTCCTTCCTGAATGCACTCCCTCAAACACAGCCCAACTCATATATACATCTCGTTCAGTTTCATTAGTGTAGTGTGTTAGAATGGCATGTGTTTCTACATTGACTCTGTATTTTGTGCACTTTTTCACATTAAGGATATGTCTGCCTGAGTTTATGTCATCACTGGGCTGGGAAATCAATGTTTAAATCACTTTGCCACCTTGATATGTATGACCACTGAACATTGAGCCCAGCATCTATTAGCATTGAATAAATACTTGTTATGGGGCCCTTTGGCAATGTATTAGTGGAGAATGCCCTTTCCCACTGAATGAGGGGTCTATTTACTGCCCATCTATTTTCTGGGTGAATGGCCTGATGGCTCAACTGGAAACATTTCATTCAATTGGTCTATTTATGTTTGAATTATCTTTAGCAGTAGTGAAATGATTTGATTTCCCTTTCCGAGAATAAGTCCCAAAACATCCTGCAACCCCCTCTGACCATCACTCGGTTCCTGGAGAAAAGTCTGGATTATATCACATAGGGTTGTAAGGGGACAGAAACAAGGTAAGGCTCTTTTGGTTTATGGCCATGCCCCATATCTCTGATATGAGCCATATTATTTGAGAGAAGTAACAAATGGGGAGGGGAGGGAGTTCTAGCAGCTATGAACATTCAAAGTATTTCCCACGATGCTGACGTATTATAGCTGCATCCATAAGAACCCAGTGTGGCTCTGATTCATATGTGGACGACTCAAACCATATTCTAACATGAGAGGTTAGTAATAATGTTTCACGTCTGATAACCCTACGCCTTCTGACCTCCTAATCACTGTCAGTACTTTTCAGGTATTTTTGGGCCAGCTTTCCCATCTATATATCAAAGCGAATGGCCATTTGAAGGGATTAGAAATCAGTCTCCAGGGTCTTCACAGGTAGGGTCTAGAACACATACAAAACTCTAGGGATAATATTAATTTTCACTGCTGCCACCCAGCCCTGCTGTGATTCGCAAAGTTTTTGCCATCTAGAGAGATCAGAAAAAAGTTTGTCCAAACATTTTGGGTAATTTACAGCGTAAAGGTTATGAAGCTTTGGTGCAATTTTGATTCACAGAAATTAGATTTTGTCCTTCGCCAAGCAAAAGGATTTGCTACAGTTCAATAGCTTGGATTTTCCCCAGCTAGACCTTGAATCCCAAGAGCCCCCCAAATTGTTCTATTACGTCTAAGGCATATGAGATCATACAGATGTAACACTGTTAAAATATTCTTATTTGTATATAAGTGGATCTTATTGTGACCATCTCCAAATGGCATTCCCTTATTTTCCTAGCACTATCTTATGATAACGGCTAGAGGTTGTACTACCCATTTAAAGAGCAAGGATGATGAAGGACATCCCTGATGAGTGCCTCTATGTAGGGATATAATCCTCTTTTTAGCCCCATTTACCAATATTTTAGCTGTTGATTTTGATAACTGTCTACAATTCAGGTCAGCATATGTGGGCCCAAGCATGCTGTCATAAGCACTTGATGGATGAAAAGCCAACTGACCCTATCAAATGCTTTTTCTGCATCTAACAACAGGATAGGCATAGGATGTTTCCAGCATTCCAATAAGGTGTGACACCTGGCAAATATTATCTGCAGCTTGTTGATCGGAAGTAATGTATGAATTATCTGCATGATTTAAATTAGACATAAACAGCAGCAATCTATTTTAGAAGGGCTATGGGTCTATATGGCTCACACCTGTCTGCTGGATTGCCACTTTTATATAGGAGAGTTATGTGGGTCTCCGTCATTAAGGTTGTAACATCATTCATATGGATAAAGGATGTAAATAACTCTACTAGCCTTGGGATTTAATTCTGAGTGAAAATATTTATAAAAAGTGTTAGTCAACCCGTCTGGTTACAAGCTTTGTTTTCAATGAAGATCTGAGATTGCCTTCAGGATCTCTTCAGTTGTAATCAGCTCGTCTAGGGCAGCAATATTGGCATTGAACAATACCATACGGAAAGATTATGGGCTTCAGCAAAGGCATTCACCTCTTTAAAATTCAGGGATACTTTTTATAAAGCCTAATAATAATTCATGAATACCATTCTCTTACTTGCTTTCCCTATAATCAGGTTATATCCGATATCCTACAGCGAGTGAATTAGGCCACCATTGCCTGTCTTAGCCACTTAGCCAGGAGTGTGCCAGGAGTGTGCCTGTTTTATTTGCAATCTAGTAAAATTGTCTTTTAACTATAGCAGTGCTTTTTAGAATTCTTCAGTGGCCAAATGGTGAATTTAACTTTCCATTACTATTTCATCAATGGTGATACCAGATTCAAAATCATAATGATTGAGATGTCGAATATTGTCCACAAGAAGAGGTCCAAACCTCTACTAAAAGATTTTTCTTTTCCTTAATGAACCTTTTTTCTATCCACACTGTGGCTCCATTTTATGTCAGCTGGCTATCCTGTACTCAGAGTCATATTGGATTAGTCAGATTAATTGAGAATCCCACAGAAGCATTAGACAAAAGAAAATCATCTGAATAGTCAGGGTCCCTGCAAACGATTCAAAACCTAATAGTATTCTGGTAAAATCACTGGTTGCATGTAAGGATATTGGGCCAGATGTACGAAAAAAGCAATTTGCGACTTGCAAATTGCGAGTCCCTGCGACTCGCAATTTGCAACTCGCAAATTGCTATGCAGTACGGTGTCTCAGACACCGACTGCAACTCGCAATGGGGTCGCAATGACCCACCTCATGAATATTCATGAGGTGGGTCGCAAATTGCGGCCCCATTGCGAGTATAGGCACTTGCTAACATGGAGGCCTGCTGACGTCAGCAGGCCTCCATGTTAGCGACCTGCTTGTCAATAAAGCAGGTTTTTTTTTTTTAAAGTGTAGCCCGTTTTCCCTAAGGGAAAACGAGCTGCACTTTAAAAAAATCCGAAACCTTTAGTTTCGGTTTTTCAGGGCAGGGAGTGGTCCCTTGGACCACTCCCTGCCCTGAAAAATTAATATCTGGTCCAGTCACAAAGGGGAAGGGGTCCCATGGGGACCCCTTCCCGTTTGCGACTGGGTTACCATCCACTTCAAGTGGATGGTAACTGCGAGTCCATTTGCGGCCGCTTTCGCGGCCGCAAATGGAATTGCATACCAGTGCGAGTCGCTAATAGGAAGGGAACACCCCTTCCTATTAGCGAGTCTGAAATGCATTTTGCGAGTCGGATCCGACTCGCAAAATGCATTTCTGCATAGCAAACCCACGTTTGCGAGTCGCAAACGGCGATTTTCGCCGTTTGCGACTCGCAAACGGGTTGCTACATCTGGCCCCTAGTGTGTAGAAATATTATTTACCATTGGTATCATTTTGTGAACATCATAACAAAAATATAGTATCACTGTGTGTAGATTTTCAATTATTAACTCCAATTGAGTGATACTGTTATGAATGAGTTTTAGGAAAATATATGCCTGTAAGTTAATATTCTGAGAACGCTATTCTGGTACTACACTGTAATGATTAGAGTCTGTATTAATGCAAATATTGAAATACTCTTGTAGCTAAAGCGTTCCTGGCACCAGAAATTTCAATATTCACAAGTGCCTCAAAGTGATTCAAGAATTGCAGTAGAATGATTCAAATTTTTTTATTCCACTGTTAAATTTGGATTTCCATTTTGAATGTTTCACCATCTTGAGATAAAGCCCTAATTTTAAATGGGTAGATGCAAAAGTCACTGAAGTACCCGCTGCTCCATGTTAACAGTTTCACTTCACCACAAAAAAACAATTATTTGATAGGAGCTTTGCAGAAAAGTGGACATTCAGAATGTGCTGGGATGTAACCCCATTCCATCTATGTTTAGCAGATGACAATGTAAATTCACTCATACATGGGCCTTAATGCTTACATGTTTCCTATGAAAGTGCATTCCTTAACATGTGCTGTAATATTTTATTATTCAATTTGTATTTTGCTTTTGTACCAGCTTGAAGACCACTGAAGCCTTAGGAGCTTGGGGCCAGATGTTGGAAACTGTTTGCGACTCGCAAACGGCAAAATTTGTTTCCTATGCAGAAATGCATTTTGCGAGTCGGAAACGACTCGCAAAATGCATTTCCGACTCGCAAATAGAAAGGGGTGTTCCCTTCCTATTTGCGACTCGCAGTGGGATGCAATACCATTTGTGACCGCGTACGCGGTCGCAAATGGCATCGCAGTTACCATCCACTTCAAGTGGATGGTAACCCACTGGCAAATTGGGACCCCTTCCAGTTTGTGACTGGACCCAAAAATATTTTTACAGGACCACTCCCTGCCCTGAAAAAATACCAAAACTAAAGGTTTCGGTTTTTTTTTAAGTGCAGACCGTTTTCCTGTAAGGAAAACGGGCTACACTTAAAAAAAAAAAAAACTGCTTTATTTAAAAGCAGTCACGAACATGGAGGTCTGCTGACGACAGCAGGCCTCCATGTTTGCGAGTGCCTATACTCACTATGGGGCCACAATTTGCGACCCACCTCATGAATATTCATGAGGTGGGTCATTGCGACCCCATAGCGAGTCGCAGTCGGTGTCTGAGACACCGTACTGCATAGCAATTTGCGACTTCCAAATTGCCGTTTTGCTACATCTGGCCCCTAGTCACAAACTGCACTTTGTACTATGTTTAGTAGTACTACAAAAGTACTATTAGTGCACTACAAAATGATATTCACAAACTTATGTGCTGCACTTCCGCCTCTGCCTTGCCCATATTTGTCTGCGCTCAGATTAGTATACATTTTAGTAGCAAATGTGGGAATGACAGAGAGAGTGGCTAGAAAATGGGGAACACTTACCACTAAAAGGAAGAGACTTAGGAAGGAGTAAGGTGGGGTTTAGGAAAGGGTTAGTTACAGAGGGACGTGCACCCTCCAACAGAAGAGTAACCATATTGCTATTCCAAGCTGCACTTCTAAAGTTACTATAACCAAAAGGGGGCCAAAACAGTGGTAAATATTTTCCAGCTCAGAGCTGGAACAAGTTCAGCACCATACATAGAGGGTCATTCTGACCCGCCACCGACCACGGGAGCACCGCCAACAGGCTGGCGGTGCTCCAACGAGCATTCTGACCGCGGCGGTTCAGCCGCGGTCAGAAGCGGAAAGTCAGCGGTCTCCCGCCGACTTTCCGCTGCTCGTGTGAATCCTCCATGGCTGCGGAGCGCGCTCCGCAGCCATGAGGATTCCGACCCCCCCTACCGCCATCCTGTTCATGGCGGGAAAGCCGCCATGAACAGGATGGCGGTAGGGGGGGTCGCGGGGCCCCTGGGGGCCCCTTCCGTGCCCATGCCAATGGCAAGGCCCCGGCAGGGGCCCCCGTAAGAGGGCCCCGCAAAGTATTTCAGTGTCTGCCTTGCAGACACTGAAATACGCGACGGGTGCCACTGCACCCGTCGCACCTTCCCACTCCGCCGGCTGGATTACGAGCCGGCATCCTCGTGGGAAGGTCGTTTTCCCCTGGGCTGGCGGGCGGTTTTTCAGCAACCGCCTGCCAGCCCAGGGGAAAACTTGTAATACCCGCCGCGGTCTTTTGACCGCGGCGCGGTATTTCGGAGGGGGGAATTCTGGCGGGCGGCCTCCGCCGCCCGCCAACATTGGAATGAGGGCCATAGTCACCTACTGGTATTGCAACAAGATCTCATAGAAATAAATGGGGTTATTGGTTTCAAATAAAACCGATAGAAAAGTAGGAAGGAAAGTTCATTTAAATTAAATTACCTACAATGGTAAAAATATAAATTGATATAATTTACATTTATCAAATATCTCAAAATAATGCATATTTGTTTTTTAACTATAAAATATGTTGGTCTTATTCAATTTAAAAATTACCGTAACTTTTTTGTACAATAATAAACTACTTCTAATTCATGCTATATATCACGTTTAATAATTATTAATTGAAAATGATTGTAGCTCTGTACATGAACTTGAAGTACGCATTTGCAGTGATCGGCTTCTCTGAATGGAGAGGGGGCCTTTGACATCTGCTGGTTACCCAATACAAAATGGTCAAGATACACAGAATTTGTTGAATTCTTTGATGTTACACAAAGATGTCATGGGAGTTAAGTGTGCTGCCTGCCAGTACCCACTTGATGGAGTGTCCTGGCAGAATGCCTTTCCTGACTAGGGTGTCATAAAGTCTGTCCTGACTTGCACTGCTGATGTTGTTATGTTCTACATACTGATATGTTTTCCATACGTTTCCTGAAATGTTTCTCTCTGCTGCAGAAATGAGTCTCTGATACTTATGTACAGTATTGAATCAACCAAAAGTGAACAAGGAGCTCCAATGAAGTATGTGGTTTTTCCAAATATTTCTACTCCCCAACCTTCCACAGTTTTAACACGGAGTTGCCCATGTCAGTAGAACTGACATGATAAGCGCAGCTGCAACTCATTAGTATGCACCCTTCTTTTCTTCTATGGCCAAAATCATTGCCACATCTGTGTCAACTGGCAATCCCATAATGCTGGGAAAGGGACCAAGGCCATCGCACTACTGACCCTCACCACAGGCCCCTTCATAAATCTCCAAATGGACTTTATGTTGATTTCTAGGGGTGCTTTATATTTCTATGTCTTAGTGACAGTCAGCGTTATTGCAGAGTCGGTAAATATTTACCCGTGTGCAAGAGCAGATGCCAATACAATTGAAAATAACTTACTTAAGGACTCTGTTCCATTTTTCTGAATCCTAACCCACTTATCATGTGACAGAGGAACAAACTTCTTTTTATCCATATTACAGGATATTTGTAAAGCCATTGGAATACATCAGCACTTCCACTTTGCCTATCACTCTCAGCCAGCAAGGAAATTTTAATGAACCAACTGCATCCTTAAAAATAAGACAGCAAATACATGTTCTGAGACCTATCTGAAATGGGCTCATGCCTAGCCCTTAGATGTATGGTCCATTAGGGTTCTAACAACAATTAAATCCAATCTGAGTCCGTATGAGATAAATATGGGATACCCCATGATGATATCTACTAATCCTCTACTAAATTAGAATTACAACTGAATGATGGTGCAGTCCTACAGTATTACGGAAAACATGTACTCTATCATGACGGTTTCTGTTCTCAGGTTCAAGTTGCCTTACCTGAGTGCCTGACTGAATCCTACTATTCCCTCTTCCCTGGTGACTGGAGCTTCACAAGAACTAGTCAGAGGAAGAACTCTCTGCAGTCCAACTACTGCAGACCGTACCAAGTTCTACTCTTCATCAACTCAACCATTAAGTGTTGTGGTCTGGCAAAGTGGATCCACTTCTCCCAGTGTACGCGTGCTGAGGTGCTGCACCTATTGCTCCTCATCATTACCACCTCTGCCTGAAGCAAGCAGCAGTCTGCTGGATACTGGATCTTTCAATGGCTCTGGCCTGCTATTTGTGCCACTGCCTTCAGTCTCTGGCTTTAGGTGGGATACATCATTGGTTTTGAATCAAAAAACCTAACAACACGGAACCTGATCTTGAGTGGAGCCATCACTCTGCGTTGAAAATACTCCTATGTGCTGTGCTTGAGAAACAGAGCCGAATTGTTAATCTTCCATCTGCACACACTTACCACTTATGTCAGAGAAGTTTTCTTTTGATTAGAGTGTTTCTCAGCAAAAGAGGAACTTGCCCTGATCTATTCTATCATGGGCACAGACTGACTGAATGTGCTGGCATCTACCCCAAGTCTTTCAAAGCCTCAAGAAATATAATAACACCCTCGGCCATTATAGACCCAATGTCACTCATCTTGCCCATCAGAATGGTGCTTGGTTTGCAAATGAGTGAGGCATTGTAGTAGAGACTATATTATTCAAGTCACCTCCCTCTGAACACCAGCTTCCCACTGGTGTGGTGCTTTCCCAATGATGACATCAATAAGGATATGCTCATTTCATCTGTCAAATGAAAGACTACCTTTGGCTGCCTCAAGAATGAGCTGGGTCTGTTACTCTTCCTAGAGTATCCCCACTATCAGACATTCTGTCATTCACCCTTTTCAAAGGTGATGGGGGATCAGAAACCAAGACCAGCTGTTAGGTGACCTCATCTGGCACAACAGCCGCCATAAGGTGGCTGTCTCCAAATTGCATCTTCACCCAGATCAAGGTGGCCTTGGGGCCCCTCATTTTGAATATTACTATTTAGCCACTCAGATGCAGTGGCTGTCCCTCTGACTATAAGCACTCTCACTTGTTGAACCCAGTGTTCTCCAGCCTCCACTAGAATGGGCAGCACCCCTCGTCCTTACAGCCCCAAGATTTAGTCCGGTCATCACCCTTCCTTGACTCGTCCAAGTAACCTTAATTTGCTTTAACAAAAGCTTTCACTCCCCTAAGAAGATATCTCCTTAAACCTCCTGTATCTAATTCCTGGGCCTTCTGAAGATAGTTGGGCAAATTTCCAGTCATGAGTTGCAAATCTGTAATCAAGACAGCATTTATACCCTGGGTGACCTGTTTCAAGATGGCCATTTACAAGATTTAAGAAACGTTCATTAGTACCTTGACCTTAATAGAAGCCAGATCCTCTTCTATACAGTTATCCATTGTGCCCTCAGGTCACTGGTATGGTGGGGAACTACAAGCCTATTGGTCATCAACTGATTCATACCACGGGGAGAGGCTGCAAACGTATACCATGGCTTACCAGGGCCCTGTTCACCCATTGATAAACTTCTCTTCTCAAGTTGAGAGGGTCCTGTGAGGAAAAATTCCATAGGGTTCTTCATGACAAAAATTGGGCAATGACTCTGGAACATACCCAAAAGATTTCCTGAAATGACCGGTTTAAACTTATCCAATTCTATGTTCTTCATTGAGCTTTTCTTTTTTCGCAAATGCCTGCACAGAAGTTACCCTGGGGCCTCTGACAGATGCCCCACATGTGACTCACCAGTGGGGGATCTCAAACGTACAATTTGAGACTTTACCTGTTTATGCTCATACTGGGGAGAGGGATTTGGAAAAAATAGTGTCAATCACTCACATGCCTCAGGTGGATTTGTGGGAAATAGCAGCTTTGGGCATCTACAAATCCTGTAAGAACCTGAAGATGTACACTCAATTTTATGACCTAGCTCCTATCACATGCACTATCACAAAGAATTGGAAAAGTCCCCAACATCCTTTCATGGTGGCCTAGCACTGTTCCCTGAACACCTGGGACAAAGCAGAATCTGTGGTGCTCAACAGAGAGGATGCTGATGGCATGCAACAATGTCCAATTACTCACACATGGGCTGACCTCACCAGTGACCCAGTCTAAATGTGTCATGTCCCCAAGAACCTGCCCTTACACCCGGGGGCTAGTCTCCTTCCCCAATGCAGAGGTATCCTCCTTCGCCCTTACCTTAGACCTGTGTTGTCCAAGTTGCCATCATTTTCAGCTGCATAGACTCTTCATTACCTCTACTGGCTCCACAAAGCTTTGGGACATCTTCCTCAATTCTTTTAGCCTTCTTACCTCACATATCGCTTATCCTACCTTGCCAACAGGTTCACACTCAATTTCCTGGCAATGTGCACACAAATGTAGGTATCTTTTGGTTCCACCAGGATCTCTCTACCATTCCCCATTTCGAGGTACCCCTCAGAGTTTGTCACAATCTTTTCTTTTGTAGGTTTCCAATTATCTACTGGATTGACATAACATTTTTATCTGGGGTTTATTTTTCTTACCAATTCAATTTAACATGATCTTGTATATCTGTTTTATTGCAGAACACCAATAAAAACATTTACAAAAATAAGTGACAGGGCACAACAAGATCTTTAATCAGAACAGATTTTTCTTTATTCTGTTCCCATTTAAGATGTTGGACAGGTGTAAGGAAATGCCTCCTTGGCATGGTTGCCCCCTGACTTTTTGCCTTTGCTGATGCTATGTTTACAATTGAAAGTGTGCTGAGGCCTGCTAACCAGGCCCCAGCACCAGTGTTCTTTCCCTAACCTGTACTTTTGTATCCACAATTGGCAGACCCTGGCATCCAGATAAGTCCCTTGTAACTGGTACTTCTAGTACCAAGGGCCCTGATGCCAAGGAAGGTCTCTAAGGGCTGCAGCATGTCTTATGCCACCCTGGAGACCCCTCACTCAGCACAGACACACTGCTTGCCAGCTTGTGTGTGCTAGTGAGGACAAAACGAGTAAGTCGACATGGCACTCCCCTCAGGGTGCCATGCCAGCCTCTCACTGCCTATGCAGTATAGGTAAGACACCCCTCTAGCAGGCCTTACAGCCCTAAGGCAGGGTGCACTATACCATAGGTGAGGGTACCAGTGCATGAGCATTGTACCCCTACAGTGTCTAAACAAAACCTTAGACATTGTAAGTGCAGGGTAGCCATAAGAGTATATGGTCTGGGAGTTTGTCAAACACGAACTCCACAGCACCATAATGGCTACACTGAAAACTGGGAAGTTTGGTATCAAACTTCTCAGCACAATAAATGCACACTGATGCCAGTGTATATTTTATTGTAAAATACACCCCAGAGGGCACCTTAGATGTGCCCCCTGAAACTTAACCGACTATCTGTGCAGGCTGACTAGTTTTAGCAGCCTGCCACAAACCGAGACATGTTGCTGGCCCCATGGGGAGAGTGCCTTTGTCACTCTGAGGCCAGTAACAAAGCCTGCACTGGGTGGAGATGCTAACACCTCCCCCAGGCAGGAATTGTCACACCTGGCGGTGAGCCTCAAAGGCTCACCTCCTTTGTGCCAACCCAGCAGGACACTCCAGCTAGTGGAGTTGCCCGCCCCCTCCGGCCAGGCCCCACTTTTGGCGGCAAGGCCGGAGAAAATAATGAGAAAAACAAGGAGGAGTCTCTGGCCAGTCAGGACAGCCCCTAAGGTGTCCTGAGCTGAAGTGACTCTAACTTTTAGAAATCCTCCATCTTGCAGATGGAGGATTCCCCCAATAAGGTTAGGATTGTGACCCCCTCCCCTTGGGAGGAGGCACAAAGAGGGTGTACCCACCCTCAGGGCTAGTAGCCATTGGCTACTAACCCCCCAGACCTAAACACGCCCTTAAATTTAGTATTTAAGGGCTACCCTGAACCCTAGAAAATTAGATTCCTGCAACTACAAGAAGAAGGACTGCCTAGCTGAAAACCCCTGCAGCGGAAGACCAGAAGACGACAACTGCCTTGGCTCCAGAAACTCACCGGCCTGTCCCCTGCCTTCCAAAGATCCTGCTCCAGCGACGCCTTCCAAAGGGACCAGCGACCTCGACATCCTCTGAGGACTGCCCCTGCTTCGAAAAGACAAGAAACTCCCGAGGACAGCGGACCTGCTCCAAGAAAGGCTGCAACTTTGTTTCCAGCAGCTTTAAAGAACCCTGCAAGCTCCCCGCAAGAAGCGTGAGACTTGCAACACTGCACCCGGCGACCCCGACTCGGCTGGTGGCGATCCAACACCTCAGGAGGGACCCCAGGACTACTCTAAGACTGTGAGTACAAAAACCTGTCCCCCCTGAGCCCCCACAGCGCCGCCTGCAGAGGGAATCCCGAGGCCTCCCCTGACCGCGACTCTTTGAATCCTAAGTCCCGACACCTGGGAGAGACCCTGCACCCGCAGCCCCCTGGACCTGAAGGACCGGACTTTCACTGGAGGAGTGACCCCCAGGAGTCCCTCTCCCTTGATCAAGTGGAGGTTTCCCCGAGGAACCCCCCCCCTTGCCTGCCTGCAGCGCTGAAGAGATCCCTAGATCTCCCATTGACTTCCATTACAAACCCGACGCTTGTTTCTACACTGCACCCGGCCGCCCCCGCGCTGCTGAGGGTGAAATTTCTGTGTGGGCTTGTGTCCCCCCCGGTGCCCTACAAAACCCCCCTGGTCTGCCCTCCGAAGACGCGGGTACTTACCTGCAAGCAGACCGGAACCGGGGCACCCCCTTCTCTCCATTCTAGCCTATGTGTTTTGGGCACCACTTTGAACTCTGCACCTGACCGGCCCTGAGCTGCTGGTGTGGTGACTTTGGGGTTGCTCTGAACCCCCAACGGTGGGCTACCTTGGACCAAGAACTAAGCCCTGTAAGTGTCTTACTTACCTGGTTAACCTAACAAATACTTACCTCCCCTAGGAACTGTGAAAATTGCACTAAGTGTCCACTTTTAAAACAGCTATTTGTGAATAACTTGAAAAGTATACATGCAATTTTGATGATTTGAAGTTCCTAAAGTACTTACCTGCAATACCTTTCGAATGAGATATTACATGTAGAATTTGAACCTGTGGTTCTTAAAATAAACTAAGAAAAGATATTTTTCTATATAAAAACCTATTGGCTGGATTTGTCTCTGAGTGTGTGTACCTCATTTATTGTCTATGTGTATGTACAACAAATGCTTAACACTACTCCTTGGATAAGCCTACTGCTCGACCACACTACCACAAAATAGAGCATTAGTATTATCTATTTTTACCACTATTTTACCTCTAAGGGGAACCCTTGGACTCTGTGCATGCTATTCCTTACTTTGAAATAGCACATACAGAGCCAACTTCCTACATTGGTGGATCAGCGGTGGGGTACAAGACTTTGCATTTGCTGGACTACTCAGCCAATACCTGATCACACGACAAATTCCAAAATTGTCATTAGAAATTCATTTTTGCAATTTGAAATTTTTCTAAATTCTTAAAAGTCCTGCTAGGGCCTTGTGTGTTAAGTCCCTGTTTAGCATTGTCTTTTAGAGTTTAAAAGTTTGTTAAAAGTTTGAAATTAGATTCTAGAAAGAGTTTTAGATTCTTTAAAAAGTCTTCCAACTTTTAGCAAAATAATGTCTGATACAGAGATGAATGTGGTGGAACTCGACACCACACCTTACCTCCATCTTAAGATGAGGGAGCTAAGGTCTCTCTGTAATATCAAAAAAATAACCATTGGCTCCAGACCTACCAAAATTCAGCTCCAGGAGCTGTTGGCAGAGTTTGAAAAAGCCAACCCCTCTGATGATGACATCACAGAGGAAGAAATTAGTGACTTGGAGGCCAATGTCCCTCCTCCAGTCCTAAATAGGGAGAACAGGACCCCTCAAGTCCTGTCTCCAACTGTGTTAGTCAGAAATGGTGAGTCCCTCACAGGAGGGTCCCACATTTCTGAAATCACTGAGGATGCTCTCAGTGAAGATGACCTCCTGTTAGCCAGGATGGCCAAAAGATTGGCTTTAGAGAGACAGCTCCTAGCCATAGAAAGGGAAAGACAAGAGATGGGCCTAGGACCCATCAATGGTGGCAGCAATATAAATAGGGTCAGAGATTCTCCTGACATGTTAAAAATCCCCAAAGGGATTGTGACAAAATTTGAAGATGGTGATGACATCACCAAGTGGTTCACAGCTTTTGAGAGGGCTTGTGTAACCAGAAAAGTGAACAGATCTCACTGGGGTGCTCTCCTTTGGGAAATGTTCACTGGAAAGTGTAGGGATAGACTCCTCACACTCTCTGGAAAAGATGCAGAATCTTATGACCTCATGAAGGGTACCCTGATTGAGGGCTTTGGATTCTCCACTGAGGAGTACAGGATTAGGTTCAGGGGGGCTCAAAAATCCTCGAGCCAGACCTGGGTTGACTTTGTTGACTACTCAGTGAAAACACTAGATGGTTGGATTCAAGGCAGTGGTGTAAGTAATTATGATGGGCTGTACAATTTATTTGTGAAAGAACACCTGTTAAGTAATTGTTTCAATGATAAACTGCATCAGCATCTGGTAGACCTAGGACCAATTTCTCCCCAAGAATTGGGAAAGAAGGCGGACCATTGGGTCAAGACAAGGGTGTCCAAGACTTCAACAGGGGGTGACCAAAAGAAAGGGGTCACAAAGACTCCCCAGGGGAAGGGTGATGAGACAACCAAAACTAAAAATAGTAAAGAGTCTTCTACAGGCCCCCAAAAACCTGCACAGGAGGGTGGGCCCAGAGCCTCTTCACAAAACAATGGGTACAAGGGTAAAAACTTTGATCCCAAAAAGGCCTGGTGTCATAGCTGTAAACAGCATGGACACCAAACTGGAGACAAGGCCTGTCCCAAGAAAGGTTCCACTCCAAACTCCCATCCAGGTAACACTGGTATGGCTAGTCTCCAAGTGGGATCAACAGTGTGCCCAGAGCAAATCAGGGTCCACACTGAAGCTACTCTAGTTTCTGAGGGTGGGGTGGATTTAGCCACACTAGCTGTCTGGCCGCCTAACATGCAAAAATACAGACAGCAACTCTTAATTAATGGGACTAGAATAGAGGGCCTGAGGGATACAGGTGCCAGTGTCACCATGGTGACAGAGAAACTGGTTTCCCCTGGCCAATACCTGACTGGAAAAACTTACACAGTCACCAACGCTGACAATCAGAGAAAAGTACATCCCATGGCAATGGTTACTTTAGAATGGGGAGGGGTCAATGGCCTGAAACAGGTGGTGGTCTCCTCAAATATCCCAGTGGACTGTCTGCTTGGAAATGACCTGGAGTCCTCAGCATGGGCTGAAGTAGAACTAAAAACCCATGCAGCAATGCTGGGTATCCCTGAACTGGTGTGTGTGAAAACAAGAGCACAGTGCAAGGCACAGGGTGAACAAGTAGAGCTGGAGTCTGGAAGAATGGCCCAGCCTACCAAGAGAACAGGAAAGTCAGTTGGGAAACCAACTGCAACACAGCAAAAGAAAGGGAACCTCTCTTCTCAGGAAGAAGTTCTGCCCTCTGAGGGAACTGAGCCTTTGGAGCTTGAACCTTATCAGGTTGAGCTCTTAGGCCCAGGGGGACCCTCAAGGGAGGAGCTGTGTAAGGGACAAGAAACCTGTCCCTCTCTTGAAGGCCTTAGGCAGCAAGCTGCTGAAGAGTCCAAAGGCAAGAAAAATGGAACGCATAGGGTCTATTGGGAAGATGGACTCCTGTACACTGAGGCCAGAGACCCCAAACCTGGTGCCACTAGGAGAGTGGTAGTGCCTCAGCTGTTCAGGAAGTTCATCCTAACATTGGCCCATGACATTCCCCTTGCTGGACATTTGGGACAAACCAAGACGTGGGAGAGGTTAGTCAACCACTTCTATTGGCCCAATATGTCCAACATGGTTAAGGAGTTTTGCCTCTCCTGCCCCACCTGTCAAGCCAGTGGTAAGACAGGTGGACATCCAAAGGCCCCCCTCATTCCACTTCCAGTGGTGGGGGTTCCCTTTGAAAGAGTGGGTGTGGACATAGTTGGTCCACTAGAACCTCCCACAGCCTCAGGAAATATGTATATCCTGGTAGTAGTGGATCATGCTACCAGGTATCCTGAAGCTATTCCCCTTAGGTCGACTACTGCCCCTGCAGTAGCCAAGGCCCTCATTGGTATCTTTACCAGAGTGGGTTTCCCTAAGGAGGTGGTGTCTGACAGAGGTACCAACTTCATGTCAGCATACCTAAAGCACATGTGGAATGAGTGTGGGGTGACTTATAAATTCACTACACCATACCATCCACAAACTAATGGCTTAGTTGAGAGATTCAACAAGACATTAAAGGGCATGATCATGGGGCTCCCAGAAAAACTCAAAAGGAGATGGGATGTCCTCTTGCCATGTCTGCTTTTCGCTTACAGAGAGGTGCCACAGAAGGGAGTAGGATTCTCACCCTTTGAACTTCTGTTTGGTCATCCTGTAAGGGGACCACTTGCTCTTGTTAAAGAAGGCTGGGAGAGACCTCTCCATGAGCCTAAACAAGACATAGTGGACTATGTACTTGGCCTTCGCTCTAGAATGGCAGAGTACATGGAAAAGGCAACCAAAAACCTTGAGGCCAGCCAACAGCTCCAGAAGTTTTGGTATGACCAAAAGGCTGCACTGGTTGAGTTCCAACCAGGGCAGAAAGTCTGGGTTCTGGAGCCTGTGGCTCCCAGGGCACTCCAGGACAAATGGAGTGGCCCTTACCCAGTACTAGAAAGGAAGAGTCAGGTCACCTACCTGGTGGACCTGGGCACAAGCAGGAGCCCCAAGAGGGTGATCCATGTGAACCGCCTTAAGCTCTTCCATGACAGGGCTGATGTCAATCTGTTGATGGTAACAGATGAGGATCAGGAGGCAGAGAGTGAACCTCTCCCTGATCTTCTGTCATCAGACCCAAAAGATGGCACAGTAGATGGAGTGATCTACTCAGACACCCTCTCTGGCCAACAGCAAGCTGATTGTAGGAGAGTCCTACAACAGTTTCCTGAACTCTTCTCCTTAACCCCTGGTCAGACACACCTGTGTACCCATGATGTGGACACAGGAGACAGCATGCCTGTCAAGAACAAAATCTTTAGACAATCTGACCATGTTAAGGAAAGCATCAAGGTGGAAGTCCACAAGATGCTGGAATTGGGAGTAATTGAGCGCTCTGACAGCCCCTGGGCTAGCCCAGTGGTCTTAGTCCCCAAACCTCACACCAAAGATGGAAAGAAAGAGATGAGGTTTTGTGTGGACTACAGAGGGCTCAATTCTGTCACCAAGACAGATGCTCATCCAATTCCAAGAGCTGATGAGCTCATAGACAAATTAGGTGCTGCCAAATTCTTAAGTACCTTTGACTTGACAGCAGGGTACTGGCAAATAAAAATGGCACCTGGAGCAAAAGAGAAAACAGCATTCTCCACACCTGATGGGCATTATCAGTTTACTGTTATGCCCTTTGGTTTAAAGAATGCCCCTGCCACCTTCCAAAGGTTGGTGAATCAAGTCCTTGCTGGCTTGGAGTCCTTTAGCACAGCTTATCTTGATGATATTGCTGTCTTTAGCTCCACCTGGCAGGATCACCTGGTCCACCTGAAGAAGGTTTTGAAGGCTCTGCAATCTGCAGGCCTCTCTATCAAGGCATCCAAATGCCAGATAGGGCAGGGAACTGTGGTTTACTTGGGCCACCTTGTAGGTGGAGGCCAAGTTCAGCCACTCCAACCCAAGATCCAGACTATTCTGGACTGGGTAGCTCCAAAAACCCAGACTCAAGTCAGGGCATTCCTTGGCTTGACTGGGTATTACAGGAGGTTAGTGAAGGGGTATGGATCCATTGTGACAGCCCTCACTGAACTCACCTCCAAGAAAATGCCCAAGAAAGTGAACTGGACTGTGGAATGCCAACAGGCCTTTGACACCCTGAAACAGGCAATGTGCTCAGCACCAGTTCTCAAAGCTCCAGATTATTCTAAGCAGTTCATTGTGCAGACTGATGCCTCTGAACATGGGATAGGGGCAGTTTTGTCCCAAACAAATGATGATGGCCTTGACCAGCCTGTTGCTTTCATTAGCAGGAGGTTACTCCCCAGGGAGCAGCGTTGGAGTGCCATTGAGAGGGAGGCCTTTGCTGTGGTTTGGTCCCTGAAGAAGCTGAGACCATACCTCTTTGGGACTCACTTCCTAGTTCAAACTGACCACAGACCTCTCAAATGGCTGATGCAAATGAAAGGGGAAAATCCTAAACTGTTGAGGTGGTCCATCTCCCTACAGGGAATGGACTTTATAGTGGAACACAGACCTGGGACTGCCCATGCCAATGCAGATGGCCTTTCCAGGTTCTTCCACTTAGAAAATGAAGACTCTCTTGGGAAAGGTTAGTCTCATCCTCTTTCGTTTGGGGGGGGGTTGTGTAAGGAAATGCCTCCTTGGCATGGTTGCCCCCTGACTTTTTGCCTTTGCTGATGCTATGTTTACAATTGAAAGTGTGCTGAGGCCTGCTAACCAGGCCCCAGCACCAGTGTTCTTTCCCTAACCTGTACTTTTGTATCCACAATTGGCAGACCCTGGCATCCAGATAAGTCCCTTGTAACTGGTACTTCTAGTACCAAGGGCCCTGATGCCAAGGAAGGTCTCTAAGGGCTGCAGCATGTCTTATGCCACCCTGGAGACCCCTCACTCAGCACAGATACACTGCTTGCCAGCTTGTGTGTGCTAGTGAGGACAAAACGAGTAAGTCGACATGGCACTCCCCTCAGGGTGCCATGCCAGCCTCTCACTGCCTATGCAGTATAGGTAAGACACCCCTCTAGCAGGCCTTACAGCCCTAAGGCAGGGTGCACTATACCATAGGTGAGGGTACCAGTGCATGAGCATGGTACCCCTACAGTGTCTAAACAAAACCTTAGACATTGTAAGTGCAGGGTAGCCATAAGAGTATATGGTCTGGGAGTTTGTCAAACACGAACTCCACAGCACCATAATGGCTACACTGAAAACTGGGAAGTTTGGTATCAAACTTCTCAGCACAATAAATGCACTCTGATGCCAGTGTACATTTTATTGTAAAATACACCCCAGAGGGCACCTTAGAGGTGCCCCCTGAAACTTAACCGACTATCTGTGCAGGCTGACTAGTTTTAGCAGCCTGCCACAAACCGAGACATGTTGCTGGCCCCATGGGGAGAGTGCCTTTGTCACTCTGAGGCCAGTAACAAAGCCTGCACTGGGTGGAGATGCTAACACCTCCCCCAGGCAGGAATTGTCACACCTGGCGGTGAGCCTCAAAGGCTCACCTCCTTTGTGCCAACCCAGCAGGACACTCCAGCTAGTGGAGTTGCCCGCCCCCTCCGGCCAGGCCCCACTTTTGGCGGCAAGGCCGGAGAAAATAATGAGAAAAACAAGGAGGAGTCACTGGCCAGTCAGGACAGCCCCTAAGGTGTCCTGAGCTGAAGTGACTCTTACTTTTAGAAATCCTCCATCTTGCAGATGGAGGATTCCCCCAATAAGGTTAGGATTGTGACCCCCTCCCCTTGGGAGGAGGCACAAAGAGGGTGTACCCACCCTCAGGGCTAGTAGCCATTGGCTACTAACCCCCCAGACCTAAACACGCCCTTAAATTTAGTATTTAAGGGCTACCCTGAACCCTAGAAAATTAGATTCCTGCAACTACAAGAAGAAGGACTGCCTAGCTGAAAACCCCTGCAGCGGAAGACCAGAAGACGACAACTGCCTTGGCTCCAGAAACTCACCGGCCTGTCTCCTGCCTTCCAAAGATCCTGCTCCAGCGACGCCTTCCAAAGGGACCAGCGACCTCGACATCCTCTGAGGACTGCCCCTGCTTCGAAAAGACAAGAAACTCCCGAGGACAGCGGACCTGCTCCAAGAAAAGCTGCAACTTTGTTTCCAGCAGCTTTAAAGAACCCTGCAAGCTCCCCGCAAGAAGCGTGAGACTTGCAACACTGCACCCGGCGACCCCGACTCGGCTGGTGGCAATCCAACACCTCAGGAGGGACCCCAGGACTACTCTAAGACTGTGAGTACAAAAACCTGTCCCCCCTGAGCCCCCACAGCGCCGCCTGCAGAGGGAATCCCGAGGCTTCCCCTGACCGCGACTCTTTGAATCCTAAGTCCCGACACCTGGGAGAGACCCTGCACCCGCAGCCCCCAGGACCTGAAGGACCGGACTTTCACTGGAGGAGTGACCCCCAGGAGTCCCTCTCCCTTGATCAAGTGGAGGTTTCCCCGAGGAACCCCCCCCTTGCCTGCCTGCAGCGCTGAAGAGATCCCTAGATCTCCCATTGACTTCCATTACAAACCCGACGCTTGTTTCTACACTGCACCCGGCCGCCCCCGCGCTGCTGAGGGTGAAATTTCTGTGTGGGCTTGTGTCCCCCCCGGTGCCCTACAAAACCCCCCTGGTCTGCCCTCCGAAGACGCGGGTACTTACCTGCAAGCAGACCGGAACCAGGGCACCCCCTTCTCTCCATTCTAGCCTATGTGTTTTGGGCACCACTTTGAACTCTGCACCTGACCGGCCCTGAGCTGCTGGTGTGGTGACTTTGGGGTTGCTCTGAACCCCCAACGGTGGGCTACCTTGGACCAAGAACTAAGCCCTGTAAGTGTCTTACTTACCTGGTTAACCTAACAAATACTTACCTCCCCTAGGAACTGTGAAAATTGCACTGTGTCCAATTTTAAAACAGCTATTTGTGAATAACTTGAAAAGTATACATGCAATTTTGATGATTTGAAGTTCCTAAAGTACTTACCTGCAATACCTTTCGAATGAGATATTACATGTAGAATTTGAACCTGTGGTTCTTAAAATAAACTAAGAAAAGATATTTTTCTATATAAAAACCTATTGGCTGGATTTGTCTCTGAGTGTGTGTACCTCATTTATTGTCTATGTGTATGTACAACAAATGCTTAACACTACTCCTTGGATAAGCCTACTGCTCGACCACACTACCACAAAATAGAGCATTAGTATTATCTATTTTTACCACTATTTTACCTCTAAGGGGAACCCTTGGACTCTGTGCATGCTATTCCTTACTTTGAAATAGCACATACAGAGCCAACTTCCTACAACAGGTCATCAGAGAGACTAAACACAATGCATAGATACTGGAAGAAGTCACTACCCCCGCTACAATTTCCCTAGGTTTGCTAGCAGATCAGTTAGATGCTCAGGAGTCCATTCTATTGCAGAATTAACGTGGGGACATAGCCTGTCACTTGCCTGTGGCCTCCAGTTCCTGCTTTTTCCAGCCTGATACAGTTGTTGCCCTTTGACCAAGTGACACGGCTTTTTCCCAACTAGGTTTTCCCACCCAGGCTTTTCTGCCCAGCTTTTTCTGCTCACCACTCTTTCTGCCAATAGAAGCCCCGCCTGCTTCAGAACCTACTTAATGCAGGCCGCACCGAAACTGCTCAGCGGAGGCAGGCATGCCACTGTCGCACCAAAGGTGCACCAAAGGCAAACCCGTCTGTGCCCTTCTGCACCTGGACCGTGCCCAGCACCAGGAACCCTTGCCCCATGACCATCAAGTGCAACACCACAACCACAGCTGCACCTGCCACCAAAGCCAACAAACATTGCCACTGCTCCTCTGCCATCCTCTGTGACCTCTACAATACACACCGGGAAACGAGCTGCTGTCACGCATCTCCCAGCACCACAGTTGGACCTTTCTCCTTCACCCATTGAGATTTCACCTGCGACACCTCAGACGTTAACACCACTACCTCCAAACAACCCACACACACCACTACCACCACCCCATACCAACTGTCCGCCAAGCTCCTCAATGTCCAATCCCTCTGGAAACTCCACAGTAATCTAGGATACCCTCAACAGAAACACACCTGACTTGAACTTCCCTTCCTGCCAAAACATGACTCAACCCAGCCTCCAACTCGGACATCACCTCAGCCATCCAGCCTGCCTACAAAATCATACAACAGGACAGAACCCCAAACCCAGGGGGAGAATTCACAATGATCTACAAAAACACAATTGTCTGCACCACTTCCACAGACTCCAACACCAACCATATGGAACACCTCTACCTTAAATATGAACGGACTACAACACCATCCTGAAGGTAAAAGTCACCTACCATCCTCCGGCCCCAAGCAGAATTCTGCAACCACATAGCAGACTTCATTGCTCCCCTCTCCATCAGATCAACCAACTACATCATCCTCAGTGACCTCAACTTCCACCTAGAAGATGCTCCTTGACAGCCTCAGGAACCTCACACTCACCTGGCTCATCCAAGGACCAACCCACAAAGCAGGCAACACCCTCGAGCCTATTTTCTCCTCCAACAACAGGATGACTACCACGTGTACGACCCCGCTCACATGGTCCAACTACTAGATCATACTTTTTAAGATACCAGCCCACTAAGCCGGCCCACCAGAAAAACCAAAACACCATCAAGGCACTGGGGCAAAATATCTAAAGAAAATTGGTCCAAGACCCTATAGGCATGCCCACCCAACCACAGCAGGAACCTCTATGTAAAAACCAAGCTTTTCAATGAATAGCTCACTGACTGCACCAACCACACTGCTCCCACCAGAAACAAGAGCTCCAAAAACAAAAACGGCCCAGCTCATACACCCAAGACGTCAGAGAGTCCAAGCTCCACTGCAAACAACTTGAGAGAAAATTGAGACTTAACAAAATCACCCAGAAGGATACCTCCCTCATCATCAAACAGCAGATAACCTGAAGCCCCCTCAAATTAAGACACCATCGCCCAATTAATACCATCCACTCACCAACCCCTCACAGACCCAGGCCCCCACTTTATATAGAACCTTGGAAAAACCCTCATCTCCCCTGTGCTCATCGCCATCATCAACACCTCCATAACCACCACCACTTTCCTGTCTAGCTGGAAAAATGCAGAAGTCAATGCCCTATTGAAGAAACCAACAGCAGATCCCAACACTAGCTACAGACCCATCTCGCTCCTGCCTTTGCTAGCTAAGGCCATGGAGAAAGCCATCAATACCCAACTCGCAGACCACCTGGAACACCATCAACTCCTAGACAGCTTTTAATCTGTTTTTCACACCAGCCACAGTAAAGAAACCGCCCTCCTTGTGGCCACTGATGACATCAGAAGCCTCCTTAACTGAGGAGAAACAGCTGTACTCATACTCCTCAACCTCCCCGCAGCTTTCAATGTGGTCTCCATCAACTTCAGCACTTGGGTATCTGTGGACTGGTCCTCAAGTGGATATCTTCCCTTCTCATAAACAGAACTCAATTAGCAACAGTTACACCTGTCAGTCTTAGGGTGGGCTTCCCCCAAACGTTATGCCTACTCTACCTCACTTTTGCTGATCTGTGTTTGTTGGCCTTTGGACTCTGAGCACTTTACCACTGCTAATCAGTGCTAAAATGCATGTGCTCACTCCCCTAAAACATGGTAACATTGGTGCATCTACAATTAGCATATTCAACTTACTTTTAAGTCCCTAGTAAGTGAACTATATGGGCCCAGGGCCTCTATATTAAATGCTAGTAGTAGACCCTTAGCACTGATTATACAACCTACTTAAGTAGCCCTTTAAACATGGCTCATGCCTGCCACTGCAGAACCTGTGTGTGCAGTCTGACTGACATGTCGACTTGGCATGTAAAGTTCCTTGGCAAGCCTTAGACTTCCCTTTTATTACACATATATCACCCCTAGGGTAGGCCCTGGGTAGCCTATAGGGCAGGGTGTTAAGTAATTAAAAGGCAGGACATATACTTTTAAGTTTTACATGCCCTGGTAATGAAAAACTCTCAAATTCGTTTTTTCACTATTGTGAGGTCTACTTTTCTCACAGGACAATATTGGGGATTCCTTATTGCACTTAATAAAGTGTAATTCCTGATTGAGAAGTGTTGGAAATGTCCCTTTCTGCAGGGTTATCACCAAACTTTTTGCCTTTTTGCCTTTCTCCTCTTATTGTTCTTTTTTTGGCTTTAGGACGAGGATCGCTTGCGGTGCTAACCGGGGGTGGGGCGGCATGTGGGACGGGAGGATTTGGGAGTGGGGTGAAATAAATTTTAAAAAAATTAATAAACTTACCTTCATCATTGCCACCCTCAATGCCGCTGCCGTAACCACTGCACCGCTTCTCTAATGCAGGCTGCAGGCACAGGCTTCCAGCCTGCTCTGCAGCCAATCCTGATGCTGCTCAGGCAGAGTGGGAGCTTGTCCGTGCCCACTCCAGTCGGCATCTGTGTTTCTGGGCTGGAGAGAGCCTACTGCACATGTGTGTTTGGCCGACCCGAAACGGCTGGCCAAACATACATGCACAGTGAGGGGGAGTGCTCTCCCCTTCAGTGCTCATCAAGCCTGTGGCCCCATCCCTTTTACCAAAAAACAATAATAAACATAGTTTATTATCATGTTTTGATAAAAGGTTTTGCAGCTGCTGGCCCCGGCGGGGGGAGGGGGATGCTCATCTGTCCTAGTGGAAGAGCTGCGCCTGTTTAGGACACTGAACACTTTACCACTGCTAATCAGTGCTAGAGTGCATGTGTTCTCTCCCCTAGAACTTGGTATAATTGACTTACACCTGCTTGGCTTATTTAATTTACCTGTAAGTCCCTTGTAAAGTGGATACCATATACCCAGGGTCTGTCAGTTAAGAGCTACTAGAGGACCTGCAGTGCAGACGGTCCACCCACAGAAGTAGCCTTTCATACTTGTTTCGGTAATGCCACAGCAGTGCCTGCGTCTGCAATGTTCTGCCACACTGACTTGGCAAGTCAAACTACTTGCCAACTCCCTTTTTGGTACACTTTAATCACTCCTAAAGTATGCCCTAGATAGTCCTATTGGCACGGTGCTGTGTATATAAAAGGTAGGTCATATATGTTTATGTGCTACATGTCCAGTAGTGACAAACAGCCCATTTAGTTTTTTCACTGCTGTAACTGCTGCTCCTCTCATAGGTTTGCATTGGGAATTCCCTCATATATGTCTAAGGGGTAATTTCTGATCTGTAAGGACTAGCGTGGTCATGTTTTGTATGTGTGGAATGGTAGTGAGAAATTCTGCTTTCAGGTGTCCTTGGATTTTACATTACTTTTTCAGAAAGGCCACTTTTAGAAAGTGGGCATTTCTCTGTGCTCATAACTTTAGTGCTTTGCAGCCTAACTCCAATCCACGTCTGGGGCACAGTGACAGTTCCACTTTGTGCATACTCTTTAGACAGCCATCCATCAGGGAGGGTTAGGTGTGACAGGTTTAGAATTGTATTAATTGACATACTGATGGTTTTCCTGGACTGGGAGAGGGAGAGGGCTTTCACACTTTACACATGAATAGGCTGTGGTCTGCCCTTACACAAAGGGCTTGTTTAATCCCTACTGATGCCTGGAGCCAGAATAGGGGAGAAGGGAAATTCTTGGAACTGGTCAGATCTGGCTTGAACCTTCTCCTGCCTTCTAGAAGCTGGGTACCTGGAGTTTAAGTACAGGGGTTTTCCCAATGATTTGTAGAGCACTTTCGGAATAGGGACTGAACCTCTGTCCGAAGGACTCACCTGGAATGCTCTTCTGTGGTTGCCCTGCTGTCTGTTGCCTGCTGGATGGCGCAAAGGACTCCCTGGATTGCTTTTTGGGCATGTCGCCCTGCTGCCAGCCTGTTCCCTGGCCCTGGACTACATAGGCACTGCTGGACTAACAGGAGGAACTGACACTACTTGCCTGATGTGCTGGCCTGCCTGACCTTGTGTGCTTGCAAGTGTTCTCCCAGGAACCCACTGCATGAAGAGCACTTTGCTTTCCCCTTCCTAACATCCTACGCATGGGGGACGCTTCACTCTCACGACCCCTGAACCAAGCAGAGCAGCGCAGAGCAAGCTCTCTCTAACCTCCTGGTGCATGAGGATGTAGGGCTTGGTATCCTGCGTCCTGTAATACCACCATTCCATGTAGGCTGGGAACTGCCCTCAAGCTTTACAATTAGAGTGAAGGGGTGCTTCCATCGTGTGCAGCTTCCAACTTGGGCAGGAGTGACACCTCTGACTGGGGTCCAACAAGGGGAAACGTGATGACATGTTGCAGGGGAGGAGGGTGCTGGACCCAGACATCATTCTCCTCCCCGGCATCTAATCTGATGTGGCCTGACAGGATCCACCCTGAGGGAGGCCCCCTCTGCTGCAGGAGCATGTTTAGACTAAGAGCTGCCCAGGAGGAGGGAGCCAAGCCCTGTTTACCCACCGGGCGGGACTCTGGAGACCTGTCAGTGGATTGCAAGGCTCCAAACAATGCGAGTATTGCCGGTACGGCTTGCCGATCTCCTTGCCCCTCCAGCGCAAAGCAAGGGAACCTAACCTCAGGGAACCGAATCCCCAGGGTTGCGGCAACTCGTGTGCCCTTCACACAGGGGATATCCTGGGGGGGCATTCTTTCTCCTCAGCTACGGAGGAAAAGTGAGCAGGCCATTCCGCACCCCCTTCCATGGGGAAAGCTCATTGGGATGGCTTGGCTGCACACATTCCCATAATACATGTAGTAGGCATGCAGGCTCTCCTGCGACCTGCACTTTGATGTCAATTACCCTAGTTTCAGCAAGGCTTGCAAAGGTTAATGTAATTTACCTATTTAGGGACATAGGTATTCCGGCGCCCTATGATTCTGCATGACGGTTAAGGTGTTGCCTTACTGGAACTGACTACGCAATTCATGTCTTTAGGTCAAAGGAGTTGCTCACCTTCCAGATTTATGAAAAATTTACAATTCATGACATTTCACCATATGATTCTCCGACTCAGCCTGCAGGGTAGGTTGGCCTAGTGGCCAATTAGTGTGTTCAAAGATTTGTGTCTACACGGCCATCACCCACTACGTATGCTAGCCTTTGGGGGATGAGTGTATTTTAATCACTGCCTTCTATGTGTTTTTGGGAGTTATATGTTGACAATTATGTCCTTCAGGTCAAAGGTATAACATAACATTTAGGTTCATTTATTATGGTACAGACTACGATATTTCTTGGCATACGAATTCAGAGATGTTAGGGGAGTAACTAATGCGTACGAAATGCTGCATGGTGTATATTATTTTCTTGACTCGGATTATCAGAAGGATTACTCATATTCCATAACTACACAATGTGCACAGTGTTTATAATGTATGGGATATTGCTCTATGATTCATTCATAACATATTTTGTATTTTTATATAATATGGCAATAAGTCTCTTTTGTGGTGTATTTATTGTGTCACTGGTGTGAGTGTGTTGCGCAAACACTTTACACAGGACCTCTGAGGATAAGCCTGACTGCTCTGTGACAAGCTACTGGGGGTGAGCATAGGTTATCTTTGGTGTGTAAATTACTCCCCCTGACTAGAGTAGTGATTTATGCCTGACTGAGTTGCACACTCTAGCCAACCAAAAACCCAATTTCTAACAGGAATGAGTAGGCCTGTCATGTTTAGTCCCTATGGAATTGTAATAATAAATCCCCCTTAATAGTAAAGTCTGATATACTATTACAATTTTGAAAATGCTACTTTTAGAAAGGTGGCATTTTTCTGCTCTTAGCCCTGTGTGCCTGCAGCCTGTCTACAATACACGTCTAGGCTGAGGTGACAGCTGTTTCCCGCATTCCTTCTAGACAGCCTTACATCAAAAAAGTGTGATTGAGTGGCCATCTTCACATTGATGGGTCATCCTGGGCAGGAAGGGAGGGAGGAGCTGACACTTACACCTTAATAGGCAGTGTCCTCCTCCCATACATAGGACTCTTAATCCCCTTGCGTAGAGTCTGTAGCCAAGTCAGGAAGGGAGGACCTCTGTGCGCTTGAAAGCCCTTCTTTGAAGTCACTCCCCACTTCAAAGGCACCACTGGGTATAAGAACTGTACATCTGACCCTACCAACTCAGTACACTTCTGGACCTGTGAAGAAGGACTTCTGTGCTGCTATAAGGACTGCCACTCTGGACTGCTACTCTGGGAGAACTGCTTTCCTGCTGTGCTGTCCTGCTGCCCACTGCCCTCTGCTCCAGTGAGGAAGGACTGGACACATCCCACTTGAACCTAGACTCCAAAGGCTTGACGGCTTGCCTCTTGTTCTTTTAAAGTCTCAGGGACAGAAAAGACTTTGACCCATCGTTACCTACAGCACCTGAGCTTTGCTTACCACAAGTCTTGCCCTGCCAAGTGGTGCCAATCCAGTCCTGGGCCATTGGAAGTGGGTATAAAGTGCTCCAAAATCCATGTATTATTGCCACTGCGCCAGTTGGAACCAATGCATTTCCTTTGGCGCTGACACATCGCTGTTTGAGGACTTTTCATCACTGGCAGTGGGGATCAACAATGATGCATCAACTTCATTGCAAAAGGTTCACTGATGGTGCATCTCCGACTGCGCTGATCAGAACCAATGCATGGCCTGCATCCAAAGAAATCAATGCTGATGCATTGCCTCATCAACGCATCCTCCATTCAAGTATATTTGTAAGTGGGACAAGGTTGGTCCCTGTATCTGACCCATGCTCAATTGCAGTCAGCCTGAATTTTCAGACTTGACCCGGGCAAGCAGGACCAGATAGAGCCGGTTGGCGCTTTATGTTTCTAATTACTACATTTGCAGATGCTCTTAAAAAATTCATATCTAGACTTCTACGTATTGGATTTGTCTCATTTTGGTCTTGTTTTGTTAACTAAATTAAGCTCTAGTTTTCTAACCAGCTGTGTATCTTTTTGTGGTGCTTTCACTGTTTTCCTGTTTGAAGAGTTGCACAAATACTTAACACATTTCCTCTGAAGTTAGGCCTGCCTGCTCTGTGTCAATCTACCAGAGAGTAAGCACAGGTTGATTTTGCTGTGTAACTGACTTATCCTGATGAGGATTGTGGTTCCTACTTGGACAGAGTGCATACCTCTGCAAACAGGATCCCCCATTTCTAACCTTTAGACTTCCTCCCTACACCTCAGAACCCTAGAAGTTCATCTGCGTAGTCCTTCAAGGACTGACGCTCAGCCCAGCATTCTTCAATGCCTGCATAACACCCCTCACGGACATCATAGCCCATGGCATCAACATAGTATTCTACATTGATTACACACAGCACATCCTTTTCCTTACTGACTCAACCAGCACCGCCAAAGCAAACGTCACCAACTGCATGAGCAACATCGCTGTCTGGATGAAAAACAACTGCCTCCAGCTCAACACAGACAAAACTTTATTCCATATCTTTTGCAACAACCACTCTCCCTAGGAGGCCTCTTGTTGGCCCTCTAACCTTGGCCCCCATCCAGCCCTGTGGACCATGTCAAGAGCCTCTGGATCATCCTGGAAACCAACCTCTCCATGATCAGACAGATCAAGGCTGTTGCCTCATCATGCTTTCACAACATGCAAATGCTACTCAAGATTCTCAACTTAACACCAGATGAGCAGTCACCCAGGCTCTTATCACAAGTAGAATAGACAACAGAATTACCCTCTACCTCGGAATCCCAGACCATATTCTATGCTGACTCCAAACCACCCAGAACGCTACTGGCAGATTAATCGTGAACATCCTGCGAAATAACAACATTGCTCCACACCTCAACAACGTCTACTGGCTCCCAGTTCAGAAAAGATGTAAGTTCAAACTACTCAACCACACCACAACTCGACCGCCACCTCAACTTCTAGCATCCCACGAGACACCTTCGATCTGCATCCCAGGCAGGAGCACAGCTCCCTCACATCAAGAATACCAGAAGTGGAGGCAGCTCTGTCTCTTACCCCGCAGCCAAGACCTGAAATGACCACCCGCAACACCACAGAACCTCCCCCCTCGCTCATGGACTTCCAAAGGAACCTCAAGGCCTGGCTCGTCCAGCCGTATTATGACCAATAATACAGCCTGACTGTATTCTGCTGGCAGACACTGCTGGCGGTAGCAGCGCCCCCTCCTATTCCCTGCCGGAGGACCGCATATATCCAGGCAAGCCGGGTCTCTGACAGGGGAAGGGCGTGGGTAGTGTTGTGTGTGTGGGTGGGGGTGTGAATGTTTGTGTGTGTGTGTGGATGTGGGTGTGTGTTGCGTGTTTAATGCATGTGTGCATGTTCAGAGGTGTGAGTGCATGTAGGTTGTGTTATGTGAGTGCGTGTCTGCGTGTATGTTTGAAAGTGTGCGGATGTGTGTGTGAATGAATGTATGCATACATGTAAGCATGTGGGAATGGGTGTGTGTATGTGTGTGTGTGTGTGAAGGGGGTTGTGAATGTTGGGGAGGGGTAGGGGTGGTCTGGACCGGTAGGAGGCGGTGGGGGGGTACTGGAAAGGAAGGGGGGAGACCCCTATCTGTGACATGGAAGGAATTCCCTGTCACTGATATGGCCTACTGCCATGGCGGTAGGAGGGGTTATAATCCCGCAGGCGGAACAATGGGGGCTGCCGGCATGGAGATAGATATCTCCAGACCGGCGGCTGAAGCCAACCCACCAATGTCATAATATGGCGGTAAGTACTGCCAGCCTGTTGGCGGTACTTACTGCCACATTAACGCCAACTGCCGGGGTCGTAATGACCCCCTTAATGTTTATATGCATTCTATAAAAATGATAGCACCCATGTGTGGCGTAAGAAGTGTTGCTACATTCATTTTTGTACAAGCTTGAACACCACTAAGGGACCGATGCATGAAATTTTGTTTTGCGACTTGCAATTTGCAATCTGTTTGGGAATCACAAATTGTGAGTCGCAAAACCAAATGTACAACAGTGTCAAGCACACTGTTTACTTTTCCCAATGGGGTTGCACATGACCTACCCCATTAATATTCATGAGGTAGGGCACAATTTGCGACCCCATTGGGAATGGCTGCCCTCGCAAGGATGGTGGCCTGCTAGGGACAGCAGACCACTATGTCTAGGACTGCTTTCACATTTTTAAATAAAGAAGTACTTTAAAAAACAAAAAAACCATTTTCCTTGAAGGAAAATGGGATTCGTTTAAAAAAAGAAACTGAAAGGTTTTCCTTTCATTTTTTTAAGAGTAGGCAGTGGTCCGTGGGACATCTGCCTACTCTTAAAAAAAAAAAACTTTGATAGACAAAAACAAAGGGGTTTGAGAATGGGTTACCACCATTTTGAAGTTGGTGGTAACTGAGAATGTTTTGGGACCGCATTCACAGTTGCAAAACATTCATACATTCGGTATTAGGAAGGGATGCCCCAAACAAGCCTTTCCTAATAAGGGATCACAAAAACAAAATGCGATTCGGTAAACAAGCTACTGAGTCCCATTTTGCCTTTTGTACATGGCAAAACACATTTTAGCAGTCGCAAATGGCCCAAAGGGGTGTTTGCAACCGGTAAAGTGGTTTGTACATCTGGTCCTAAATCCTTAGTATTATTGCACACTCACACAGATTTTCAATTAATCTCTATCATGCTAGTCTGTTTTGTGCACTGCACATTTCACTGAAGTATTCTAGCAAAGCATAACCTTGTTCTAAATTTGGCACAATGAAGCAAGGGTTTAGAATATAGGGTTACCTCTTGTTGCCTTTATTTCTATCAGTTCACCAAGGTGTTCTGACCTTCTTACCACAAGAAGATCTTGGCTCATCATCGTTAGTGGCTATCCGTAGGTTTTGTTTCTGTTACATGTTCTTCCTTACCTTCCCTTGCATTGAGAAAAAGTATATAAATGTTGCACAGAAATGTACGGATTTCAGCATCGCATGCTCCAATTGACCAAAGGCAGACCCGTTATCTGTTGAAACAGCAACTGCCTTGCTTATTTTGAATGCTTGCTGGTTCTTTGTATAGTAAACATATTCGATGAACGATCCCATGTTTTGTGTTTTTATTTATAAAACAAAATAGGGACAAGCCTAAATCTTTATACAACAATGTAAATAATGTGTGATACCTCCTGAGACTGCACTTCTAGAGGTCACAGGGAGTTCTGATACACTTGAGGGAAGAGAGATGAGACTTCAGCCCTTTTGTTGGCAGTACTAGACTGTTGTAATGAAAGGTTTTGGGAAAGAGGCAGTGTTTATAAGGAGTCCATTTAACGGCCCAAAAGTCAGGAATACCCTATCACCCTATAACAGGGCCTAAGCTGGGCTGACCTCTGCTTTTCCAGTTTTCAAAACCAATGGACTGGAGAAGTATTAACAACTATGAGGCAGAATTCTTACAGGCTGGATGCAGTTTACTGTCCAAAACATGGTTTCCCCAAGATAATGCAGCTGTCCTCTTGTAAATATGACATTCTACACACTATTGGCACATATCAGGGCATAGGTCTGCAGAAATGAGTTCCCCATGAGCAACATGAGCAGATGGCTCCAAAAACGGTTCCCTAAGACTAGAGGAAAGTGCCAAAAGAAACAGAATTACCTCTAGGTGCGGTGTGGGTCCATAAAACTTTGGGCAGCTTAATTTAATACAAAACAGTTAATTTACCATAGGAGAGGTATTCAAGGAAACCAGGCAGAGCAATATTAAAGATGAACACAAGACTGAAAAAAACACAACAGTGGAGTACTGTAAAAAAAACTACAAATACTCTGACTGCATTGCAACACAGTGATGCATGAGTCCCCTCTTTCTTTATACTGGCAGACAGTAAGGAGGAAGAGGAAACATGTCACAGAAAGTGGAGTGACCATCATGGATTTGTTCCTTACTGTTACTGCTACAATGTATGCCGCCACTAGGAACAGACCACATAGAGGATGCTGAATCACACTGATGGAAAGCACTGAAGACCACAGTCCAGCACGTGCTACTGCACAGGGTTTCGGAAGACATTTGCCACTAAGATACTTGAAGGCATGGGTGGGTAGAAAGGGCCTAGAATATTCCCCCATGCATTTTAAGACTTCTACTTCATGTGTTTTTTGCCAAGGCAGAATCAGACAAGTGCCATGAAATGAGCCCAAGGGCTCTTCCTCTACAACCCTGCTCACTCATTCCTTAGCATCCAATCATCACCCTCAATTGGGTTCCACCAGGAATGTTTTATAAACCAAAAGAACCTCTCACAATGCCCACACCCCCTTCCTTGTAGGTTTCCTTCCACCTGACATGTGAAAATAAACAGGACTCGATCTCTCGCGAGATCGCAAGTTCCCAAGAGATTTGACAGCCATCTTTGGGCATGACCTATTTATATCACGCCCAAGCACCTAGTACCTGCTTGGCTTAGTGCTTACCTAGAAGAAGGATCTCCTCCTTAATTTCTCCTCGCAACATCCTGTCTTCAGCTGGCAACTTCTCCAGAATTACAGGGCCTCCTCCAGTCAATGACATCTCGGCTTCCCTGAATACTTGTAAAGGAAAAAAAAACATGAATCCAAGATTGGTACTCCAATGTGCAACAAAAAGACAAAGGCACTCATTACAACATTGGCGGTAAATCCCGCTTACCGCCATGCAGAAGACCACCAACACACCGCCGCGGCCGCGGAATTCCACTACAGCTATTATGACCCACAGCTCGGAATCAACTGCGGTAAACCATTGGTGGTACACACCACAGCGCTCAAAATACACACACATTTACAAAACACAACCACATTGGACAATTCGAAATACACACACCTGATACACAGAAACACACCATTCCCACACACTCAATACAATATAAAACACACACCCACATCACCCACAATCCCTTACGACCAGAATTACGACAGAAGGACAGAGAGAGACACCACCATCAACAAACTAGCATCCACAGGCACTCAACACCATCACTCACACAACATCCACGCACCTCACACAACACACACAAACACATCCCCTCACACATCACAACACACACCACCTCACACATCATCCACACCACCCCATGGCACCGCAAAGATACCCCAGGTTTTCTGAGGAGGAGCTCAGGGTCATGGTGGAGGAAATCATCCGGGTAGAGCCACAGCTATTCGGATCACAGGTGCAGCACACCTCCATAGCTAGGAAGATGGAGCTATGGCGCAGAATCGTGGACAGGGTCAACGCAGTGGGACAGCATCCAAGAACATGGGATGACATCAGGAAGAGGTGGAATTACCTACGGGGGAAGGTGCGTTCCGTGGTCTCAAGACACCACATTGCAGTTTAGAGGACTGGCGGTGGACCCCCACCTCCTCCCCCACAACTAACAACATGGGAGTAGCAGGTCTTGGCTATACTGCATCCTGAGGGCCTCGCAGGAGTAGCTGGAGGAATGGACTCTGGTAAGTCAAATCTTTAACTACCATATCCCCCACCCTACCTGCATGCCATCACATACCCCCACCCTCGCCCTCACCCCCATCACTCCAACTCCTCACATATGTCCCATTATCACAGCCCACACATCCCAACACCAAGCCATGCATGCAACAACAATGCATGGACACCCATCACCAAAGCATGTCCACTACAGATACCCACACAGACCCCAAAACAATTATCACACAAAGTCCTGCACAAGAATGTAAGAACTGGGGTTTACCCACCTATTGCACACCATGGCACACACAGATGCAATAATCATGCCTTTACACTAGCCTGGATGATGAACTACCCACCACCTCCGTCGGCGCTAGTGGACAGGAGGCACCACCACAGGACCACGACACCAGCATCCTGCAGATGGAGAACCACCCTGCAAGAGGTCCCTGAGATCCAGGACAAAGACAGAGAACAGTGCCAAGACCCCCACCAAGAAATTAGACCACCCTGAATGTCATCCTTCTGTCCCACTTTGTCACCCTGTCCATCCTTAAACTGCCCCAGCTCCACTTCCTATGCCCCTTTTGACAATGCACCTGTGAGACTAATAACTGGACTCTGCCATGGACATTCCTCCGCCATCACCCCTGACCATTTTACAACCCCCTCCACTATTTATCACTTAAATAAACACCCTTAATCACAAAACAATCTGGAGTCAGTCTGTGCTTTCACAAATGTGTATTTACAATAACTGAGGAAAATAGCAATGTCCATTCTATTGTCAACATACCTATGTCACACAGCTCTAGTCCATGAGGTAACATAGCAGAGGTCACACAGTGGGAGCCACATCTGTGAAATGGAAAGGCAAAGTGACAATTCAGGGTCCATACACTGGGTGAAAGTGACAGACAGATGATAGGTCTAACAATTTTATCAGATGTAGGAGGCAGTGATGTCTTCTTACCTGTGTCTCACTGGAAGTATTGCTTGATCACGTTGTTTCTGTTGTCTATGTCCTCTTCTTCTGCCTCCTCTTCCTCACTGTCCACAGGCTCCACAGCTGCCACAAGACCTCCTTCTGGACCATCCTCCCGCAGAAAAGGCACCTGTCGTCGCAAAGCCAAGTTGTGCAGCACACAGCAGGCCACGATAATCTGGCACACCTTCTTTGGTGAGTAGTAGAGGGAAGCAGCTGTCATATGGAGGCACCGGAACCTAGCCTTCAGGAGACCAAAGGTCCTTTCTATCACTCTCCTAGTTCGCCCATGTGCCTCATTGTAGCATTCCTCTGCCCTTGTCCTGGGAGAGTCACCTGCAAATGTCGAGGGAAACCTGTTAGACACACACTAACCCTTAGGGACAACTCCAGACCCAGACAACTATTCACAGGGTATAGGGTCCTTGTCCTCACCTAATAGCCACACACAGTGCCTCTGGACTTGCCCCATCATGTAAGGGATGCTGCTATTCCTCAGAATGTAAGCGTCATGCACTGAGCCAGGAAACTTGGCGTTCACATGGGAGATGTACTGGTCGGCCAAACACACCATCTGCACATTCATAGAATGGTAGCTCTTCCGGTTTCTGTACACCTGTTCACTCCTGCGGGGGGACCAAGGCCACATGTGTCCCATCAATGGCACCTATGATGTTGGGGATATGTCCCAGGGCAAAGAAGTAACCTTTCACTGTAGGCAAATCCTCCACCTGAGAGAACACGATGTAGCAGCGCATGTGTTTCAGCAGGGCAGACAACACTCTGGACAACACGTTGGAGAACATAGGCTGGGACATCCCTGATGCTATGGCCACTGTTGTTTCAAAAGACCCACTTGCCAGGAAATGGAGTACTGACAGGACCTGCACTAGAGGGGGGATTCCTGTGGGATGGCGGATAGCTGACATCAGGTCTGGCTCCAACTAGGCACACAGTTCCTGGATTGTGGCACAATCAAGTCTGTAGGTGACTATTACATGTCTCTCTTCCATTGTCGACCGGTCCACCAGAGGTCTGTACACCGGAGGATGCCGCCATCTCCTCACCTGCCCCAGCGGACATGCCCCATGGATGAGAACAGCGAGCACAGAGTCAGCCAACACTGAGGAAGTAAAAAAACAATTTTATTGCACACATTTGTCAATACGCTATGTGCCTGTCTCTGTGTATATGCAAGGCCTATATATGTGTGAGGCATTAAGAATTGATGCCATGTGGCCCCCTGAAATGGCGGCTGCCTGACCTGTAATGTGGAACAAGGGGATATGAGTCAACTGCGCTGGCGTTCTACACCGTCGCGGTAGGCGGTCGAAGACCGCGGCGCAATCCTGCATTGGTTAACATTGGGCTCTATGGGTTCCAGGAGCCAATGACGATGTACGCCGGCGGTGACGGTACGCACCGCCGTGGACGTGACCGCCATTTTCTGTCTGTTCACTCACTTGATACCTGATCTTCGACAGGAGAGGACCTACACTGCAAGTGCTGCTGTGACCTCAGTCTGGAAGCGAGGATGGCTCATGTGTCTGGGGAAAGGGCCCCTGCCTTCACATCGGAGGAGTTGGATAAACTAGTGGATGCGGTCATCCCCCAGTACACGCTACTCTACAGTCCTCCAGACAAACAAGTGGGTACACTGTGAGCATGCTGTATGGGCAATGCCTGTTTGGACTGGTGTGGATGGAAGATACGGGGGAGATGAGGCCTGCATGATCGGACGGTGAGTGTTTGTGCATCAGGGCATGGGTGGGAACGTGGGACAATGACTGTGACGGTCTGGACGGTTAAAGTTTTACATTTTCCCCTGTACTATTCCTCTAGGTCAGCGCCCACCAGAAGAAGGATATTTGGCGTGCCATCGCCAAGGACGTCCGGACCCTGGGGGTCCATCACAGACGGAGCACCCACTGCCGTAAAAGATGGGATGACCTTCGCCGCTGGAGCAAGAAGACGGCGGAGGCCCAGCTGGGGATGGCCTCCCAACGTGGGGGGGTGGCTGTCGCACCATGACCCCCCTGATGTTCCAGATCCTGGCGGCGGCGTATCCGGAGTTGGATGGGCGCTTGAGGGCATCACAGCAGCCACAAGGGGGTGAGTACCGTCACATCCATCTGACTCTGCGCGCATTGGCGGTGTCTGGGTGGGGGAGGTGGGCAGTGGGTTCCCCTAGGATAGGGCAAGCTTTGTAGGCAAGGACCCCTTGTGAGGCAGGCTTAGTGGCACCCCATCCCCACCAGTGGTAAGAGCCATCTACACCTAGTCAGGCTCCTGTGACTTCCATGTGTGCAGCAATCTGGCATAGGCCATGTACCCCATGTCCCTGTGATTAATTAGGGAACTCTAAGTGCATGGCGTAGTGCAGAGGGCTGCTGTCTCTGTAGTGTCCACCGACGGGGGCAGTATTGTATGCACTGAACATGTCTTTCTTCTTTCTCCCCCCCTTTTTGTGGTCTCCCTGTTCTTGTGTGCATTAGTATCATCAGGCGGAGGAGCTGTGCCACCGGAGCAGGAGGGAGCTGCATCTCACATGGCCCTGGAGGGTGAGACAACGGAGTCTGAAGTCACCAGTGGGACGGAGGGCGAGGGGAGCTCCACGGCAGGGACAGGAGCTGAGACCAGCGACACCGACTCTTCCTCTGATGGGAGCTCCCTTGCGGTGGCCGGCCCCTCTGTGCCCACCGCATCTACAGGTACAGCCACCACCCCCCCTACCAGCACCACCCTCCCAGCAGCCCCTCAGCGTGTGTCCCACAGGAGGGTGGGCATCTCCTTCGCCCCAGGAACCTCAGGCCCTGCCCCAGTCAGCCCTGCTGCCCTCATTGAGAAGGCTATTGATCTCCTGAGATCCCTCACTGTTGGGCAGTCTACCATTCTGAATGCCATCCAGGGTGTAGAGAGGCAGTTGCAAGAGACAAATGCATACTTGGAGGGCATTCATTCTGGCCAGGCAGCCCAACAGCGAGCATTTCAGGCTCTGGCCTCTGCACTGATGGCACCAATTGTCCCTGTGTCCAGCCTCCCCCTCCAACTTCCTCCACCCAGACCCAATCCCCAGTACCTCAGCCTATCCCAAGCACACCATCAGACCAGCATGCACACACCTCAACACACAAGGGTGGCTCTGGCAAACATAAGCACCACACATCCCACAAGCACTCACACAAGCATCATACCCATGCACACATACCAACATCCACTGCCTCCACTGTGTCCCCCTCCTCCACGTCTCCCTCCTCCCTCCCTTTCACGTCTCCACTCACACCTGCATGCACTACATCTTCAGCCAGTACCTCCATCACCAGTACGCCCATCACCACACACCGCTCACGTGCACTCTCCACCCCACTACCATTCACACATCCCCTGTGTCCTCTCCCAGTGTGTCTGTGAGCCCTCCTCCCAAACTACACAAACGCAGTCACACACCCACACAACAGCCATCCACCTCACGACAGCCTCCAGCCCATGCACCTTCACCCAGAGTCAGCATACGAACACCTCCTACAACCACCACCTCTTCGTCCACTCCCAAACCCCCTCCATCTACCCGTCCCAGTGTGTCAAAAAAGCTTTTCCTCTCAAATGTTGACCTCTTCCCTACACCTCCCGCCCATCCGTCCCCTAGGGCCCGCCGTTCCAGGTCCCAACCCAGCACCTCAGCCACCACATCACCGGGCACAGTGGTGCCAGCAATATCCAGATTCTGGAGTGTGCCAAGCAACAGGGCTGCCAGTGTCCCAAGGAGCGAGTCCCCCACCTCCAAAACAGGAGAAGTTGCCCACATCCCGGAGGGAGAAGGCCAAATTACCTTCCACCAAGGGCTCAGCCAAGACAGTAGTTGCGAGTGGCAAGACAGCTGAGCCACCATCCAAGGACAAGAAGGGCCTGAAAAAGAAAGGCAAGTCAACGTCGCCGCCAACCTGCACTGTGGACAAGACCGCCACTGGTACTGCCACAAGCACCGCCGCCACAGATACCGCCGCCAGCACCCCAGATACTGAGCCCTTCACCAGCACTGCAGAACTGTGCCCTTCAGCAGCACTGCGGTCAGTGAGCCCGCCACCAGCACCGCCGCTACTCACGCCGCCATCAGCACCGCAGTCTGTGAGCCCGCCACCAGGACCGCCGCTACTCACACCGCCGCCAGAACCGCAGTCTGTGAGCCCACCACCAGCATCGCCGCTACTCACACTGCCGCCAGCACCGCAGTCTGTGAGCCCGCCACCAGCACTGGCGCTACTGACACCGCCGCCAGTACGGCAGTCAGTGAACCAGCCACCAGCACGGCAGTCAGTGAGACAGCCACCTGCACCGCAGTGAGTTAGGCCGCCACCAGCACCGCCGCAAGCACCGCCGCCCCAATGACCGCCGCAAGCACCGCCGCTACTGACCCCGCCTCAACCACCGCCAGTGGTCACGCGACATCATGAGCCAGTGGCACCACCGCAGACATGGCTGCCATCCCCAGTGGTAATTCGTACGAGGTTGGTGGTCAGTTCCAGGGGCCTGGGCAGCTTCGATGTTGCCCCATCGTCAGTGGAGTATCACATCCACTACCTCAGTCCTTGGCAGGATGAAGCACTCTGGGCACCAAGCCCCCTCCAGAACCAGTGGAGAAAGTCATCCACCTGAGAGACCATGGCTTTTCACTCCCCAGGATGCAGCAGTGGGCAAACCACCCACTGGAGAGACTTGAGAGACTGTGGCTTTGCACTCACCAGGATAAAGCAGTGGGCAAACCACCCACTGGAGAGACTTGAGAGACTGTGGCTTTGCACTCCCCTGGATACATCAATGGGCATGGAGCCCCCTCGTGGTGCTGACATCGTGCACTCATCCGGCTAAGGTGTCCCACCTTCCCTTCCCCCTGAGGGGCCTGATTTATTTCGATCGGATGCCCCTGCAGTGTTCTCTCTTTTTCGATTGGGTATCGAGTGTGGGCCTCGCCCATGCATTTTGGGCCCAGTGGTCCACGGACTATATAGGTGCAGTACCTGGACTTGAATTCTTGGTGTACATATTTGTGAGATAACAGGGATGATTGCAGAGGCCCCCTAACTTTTTGCCCCCATTTTCCAAATGTTGCTGGTGTTTTCCTGACTCTGATGGTGCCCTGGGTACTGCTAACCAGTCCCAGGGCCTGTGCTCTGTGTAAAATCAATCTGCAAATTAGGCTAATTATAATTGGCTAAGTCAGCCTACCTATAAGTCCCTAGTATATGTCAGGGCATGTAGGTTTAGGGGCCACAGCATAGGTAGTGCACTCATAGGTGCACTGCTGAGGTGCCCAGTGTCATTTTAAAGGCAGGCCTGCCTTGCTGGCTGCTTTTAGATTAAAGTTATATGCAAATTCCTATAGCCTTCGTAGGCTAGAATGGGGAGACTTTATTTAAATTTTTAAAGTCCCCTTAAGTAATGGATACCAAGAGTTTGGTATCAAATGAATTGTTATAATAAATCCCACAACTTCCAGTTGTGGGATTTAATATAACTTGTTCAGGTAAAGAGTTTTAATCTTTACCTGAAAAGTTGCCAATTTCAGCCCTGCATTGTTTTTGCTGCTGTGCTCTGATCGGCCAGCCTCTGGTAGCCTGGCCAGGCTGCCTTGATGAGGTGTGAAGTGGCCTGGCTTCACACAAAGAGATGTGCCTCTGGGAGGGAATTTCCCCTCAGCAGATGGTGAGGCAGGAAGGGGGAGGGCTGCCAAAGTGGTCTTCAAAGGCAGAGAAGGACATTTGGAGCAACCAGCAACACCCCGACATCCTGCAACCCCAGACAACTAGGTGCCCCCTTGATTAGATTAGTAGAGGGCAGGAGAGGGGTGTGTTTATGATTTTTAGCCATACCAGTGGGTGGGCTCAGCCAGATGTGACCTCCAAAAATCAGATTCAGCCATGATGGATTTTTGAAGAATGTTGCCTCCTGGGATTGATTTTTGCCACACTTCCCAGGAAGTGGTCATCACAGGGGGAAGGACCCTGCACCTGATTGGAGAATCAGGACCCCCCTGTTTTTCACCCAGGAGCAAGGTTAAAACTGGCAGACCTGCACCCACACCTCAGTACCCTACCACATCCCTACCAGGAAGAACTACAGAAGAAGGACTGCCCTGCTGGACCAGTGGCCTGCACCTGGAACCTATACTCACAAGGACTGCACCAGCTGCACACTTAGGCTTCACCACAATAAGGACTTTACCTGGCTTCAACTGGTTCAAGGAGGGACTCCCTGTTTGCTACAGGTGACAAATTGCTAACCAGAGTCCCCTGCACCAACTCCTGAAGAAAGCATCCAGCTGACCACTGCACAGTGGCCAAAAAGGAGTTTGTGTCAGGTGCATTCTCGGAGTTGTAGTCCACACCCCCAAGGATCATCTCAGAGCTTCTGGACGCTTGGGGTGAGCTGTAGCCATAGTGCCCCAGAGAGAGAGGGTATCCTTGACTGGTTTAGGGTGGTAGTCAGTGATGACCTCCCCCTAGATTGTATTCTGGGCAATGACTTCCCAGAGGTGAATCTGGTCCCAGATGGGGCGGTTGCCCAGGGCACCCCCCAACCCAAAGTCCTAGGAAGTCAGTCTCTACAGTTAGGAGACAGGGGTCCCCAAGAAAGGAAGGAAGAAAAGGAAGGGTGGGCCCCTCTTAAAGAGAGTTCCAGGGAGCCAAAGGCCTTCTGCCCCAGTAGGGGGGGAGCCCAGAGTTGGCAATGGTGAGGCCTCACCTGACCCCAAGGAAGTCCTGAGTAGTCAGGCAGCTGTCCAGATGCAGGGTGCTGCCCCTGCACTGACAGAAGGGAGAGTGGAAGGAGGGAGTCTGCCACAGGAGGTGGTAGCCTCCCACTCTAGACAGCAAGAGGGGTGCCAGGACCCCACAGTTGCCCCTAAAGCAGCTCAGCCACCTATCAGTGGAGAGCTTAGGGTGTGGTTCTGGGTACTGACAGCTGTCAGTAGCCTCTGCTGGGTGTTAGCCTTCCTGGCAGTACTGTACTAGGCCTGGGAGGCAAATCCCAGGGCCAAAAGCAAAGTAGGCCCCCTGACCCTGTTGGTCATGGTGGGGTTGCTCAAGAGTTGGGTGACCTCTTTGGGTGAGCTAGGTGTTGCCCTAGCAAAGTTAGGAGTAGGGGAGGTGGGCACCTCACTACCCAAGTTGGCAGAGAGAGAGGAGGAAGACCCCCTAGGGGGAAGTTTCAGTTTGAGATGGGTCCTTTCACTGTTGGGATGGCTTCACTACCAAGAGGGAGTGACCCTGGCAGGAGGATGTAAGGCAGAGTAGGCCCTGCAAAGGGACAGCCTGTTCTCTTCACTGTCTTCCTCGCCTGACAAGATAGGAAGACTCTCCCAGGGTTGGGCTGAGTCTCCAGGGTGTGTGGGCTGGGGGGGCTTGTGTGAGAAAACAGGGCTGATTGCAGAGGCCCCCTAACTTTTTGCCCCCATTTTCCACTTTTTGATGGTGTTTTCCTGACTCTGATGGTGCCCTGGGTACTGCTAACCAGTCCCAGGGCCTGTGCTCTGTGTAAAATCAATATGCAAATTAGGCTAATTATAATTGCCTAAGTCAACCTACCTATAAGTCCCTAGTATATGGTAGGGCATGTAGGTTTAGGGACCACAGCATAGGTAGTGCATCCATAGGTGCACTGCAGAGGTGTCCAGTGTCATTTTAAAGGCAGGCCTGCCTTGCTGGCTGCTTTTAAATTAAAGTTATATGCAAATTTGACTTTGGAATTAAAAGTAGTTCCAAAGTCTTAAACTACCTTATTTGTACACATAAGTCACCCCTAAGGTGTGCCCTATGTGCCCCTAGGGCTGGGTGCCATGTAACTATAAGCAGGGACCTTATAAAACTAGTTTTATAAGCCCTGGTGAGGTAAGGTTTGGTATCAAATTGATTGTTATAATAAATCCCACAACTTCCAGTTGTGGGATTTAATATAACTTGTTCAGGTAAAGAGTTTTAAACTTTACCTGAAAAGCTGCCAATTTCAGCCCTGCATTGTTTTTGCTGCTGTGCTCTGATTGGCCAGCCTCTGGCAGCATGGCCCGGCTGCCTTGATGAGGTGTGAAGTGGCCTGGCTTCACACAAAGAGATGTGCCTATGGGAGGCAATTTCCCCTCAGCAGATGGTGAGGCAGGAAGGGGGAGGGCTGCCAAACTGGTCTTCAAAGGCAGAGAAGGACATTTGGAGCAACCCAGCAACATCCCCACATCCTGCAACCCCAGAAAAAACTAGGTGCCCCCTTGATTAGATTAGGAGAGGGCAGGAGAGGGGTTTGTTTATGATTTGTAGCCACACCAGTGGGTGGGCTAAGCCAGATGTAACCTCCAAAACTCAGATTCAGCCATCTGGACCCTTGGGGTGAGCTGTGGACTCCAACAGAACCTTAAAAGAACATCTGGGAGAAGACCCAGAAGTTTGGAGAAGTTTGGAGAACTTTTGGAAAAAAGCTCCATAGAGGGACGACCCGCCGCTGCAACTCTAGCCGGCTTGCCTCAACTGCGACCCAGCCTGATTTGCAGGTTCGTCCCGGTGAAGAAAATCTCCAAAAAAGAGACTAAGGGGGTCATTTTGACTCTGGCGGTACGAGACCGCCAGGGCTAAAATGACGGAAGCACCGCCAACAGGCTGGCGGTGCTTCCAGGTGGATTACGACCGCAGCGGAAGTGCTGCGGTCGCACCGCCGGGGCCGGCGGTATTCCGCCACTTTTGCCCCGGCGGTGATAATCCGCCAGGGCAGCGCTGCAAGTCCCCGACCGCCAGCCTTTTTCTGGCGGTTTGCACCGCCAGGAAAAGGCTGGCGGAACGGGGAGTCGTGGGGCCCCTGGGGGCCCCATGCAGCTTTTCACTGTCTGCTATGCACGGCTGCAACACCGCCGGCTCCATTTGGAGCCGGCTCCTATGTTGCGGCCGTGATCCCCGCTGCGCTGGCGGGCGGAAACCAGGTTTCTGCCCGCCGGCCCAGCGGGGATCTCCAAATGGCCGTGGGGGGGTGCGGCCGCATTAGCGGCCGCACTGCTCCGAACGTAAAAATTTGACCGGGACCTCCCAGCCAGCGTATCCGAGGAGGGCTCCAAGGACGTCGGATCAAGATCCAGGTTTACCCCGGTCGAAGGATTTTCACCTCGAAAAAACGACTAAGTCTGAAGGTAAAAATCTCCACCGAGGGCTCCAGGGACGCGTACCTGGAGAAGACTTCCAGGAGGTCGGATTGGACTGGCAGGTTCGTCCCGCTGAAGAAAATCTTCAGAAAAACGTCTAAGTGCGAAGGTAAACTTTTGACTGAGGCCTCCCGCTGCCTGTAGCCGAGCCGGGCTCCATCGCGGTTGGCCTGAAACTTTGACTTTGCCCCGGTCGAGGTGCAACCAGATGACCCGATTGGCGCTTTTTGTTTCTAGGCGCTAAAAAACAATAATTCTTTAAAAATTCATATCTCCGGTTCCCCTTATCCGATTGTATTCGTTTTGGTGTCATTTTAAAAACAAAAATATATTCTATTTTTATAAATTGGCTTGGGATTTTTAAACTGTTTTCTGTGTTTTATTTAATTACTGTTTTGTGAGATTTAAATGCTTTACACTCTGGGGGTCATTCTGACCTCGGCGGTAAAAGGCTCTTACCGCCGGTCAGAAGACCGCCATTCTACCGCCGCGGCAAACCGCCACGGTCATTCTGACCCACAACTGCCAAGCCGCCAAAAACCCGACATCCACGGAAGGCCGCCTCATCAGCGGTCAGCGATAAACTGGAGATGACCAAACCTCCACCGTCACGCCAACACAAACACGCCCATGCCATTACGACCCACGAATCCACGCAGCGGTCTTTCAACCGCGGTATTCCATTGGCGGTACACACCGCCGCGGTCAAAATACACACCCAGCTCCAAAACACAGCCACATTGGACAATTTGAAATACACACACCTGATACACATACAAACACCACTCCCACACATCCAATCAACTATAAAACACACACCCACATCATCCACAAACCCCCACTACTAGAAATTCAGAGAGAAGGCGAGAGAGAGAGAGAGAGAGCACAGCTATCGAAAACCCCAACACACACAGGAACACAACATCATCACCCACACTACATCCACGCACAAAACACCACACACCACCACACACACCACACTCATCACCACAAACACCACCCCACACCACCCCATGGCACCCCAAAGACACCCCAGGTTCTCGGACCAAGAACTCAGGGTCATGGTGGAGGAAATAATTAGGGTAGAGCCCCAGCTATTCGGCACACAGGTGCAGCACACCACAATAGCCAGGAAGGCGGAGCTATGGCAAAGGATCGTCGACAGGGTCAACGCTGTGGGACAGCATCCCAGAAACCGGGAAGACATCCGAAAGCGCTGGAACGACCTACGGGGGAAGGTGTAGTCGATGGTGTCAAGACACAACATCGCTGTGCAGAAGACTGGCGGCGGACCCCCACCCACTCCACCCGAATTCACAGCATGGGAGCAAGAGGTCTTGAACATCCTGCATCCTGAGGGCCTCGCTGGAGTAGGCGGAGGAATGGACTCTGGTAAGTCTAATCTCAACTACCTTACCCCCCCAACCACCAGCATGCCAACCCACACCCCCACCCTCACCCCCAACCCCCCAGCACACATCCTCCCTGCCAATGTCTCACCAGCACAACCCACCCAACACAACACCAATCCCTGAATGCCAACACAAACCATGGACACCCATCACCTAAGCATGACCACTGCACATACCCATCCCCCCCCACAAACCACCCTCACAACTCCTCCCACAAGGGAATGCCAGCACTGGGGGACAAGGGCACCCACAAATCACACGCCATGGCACACACAGAAGCAATAACCATACTCTTTTACCCCTGCAGGGCCCGAACGCCAACACACCGGCCAGGAGGGTCCAGATTTGTCCATCCCGCCCCCAGAACAGGCCCCCAGTGATGACAGCAGCTCTGTCGACCTAGAACCTGATGACCAGCCCAGACCATCGGGGACCTCTGAACAGTCGGTTCCCCACACACAGACACAGGCCACAGCAGACCCAACCCCCTCTGGGAATACCAGCACAGCTCCCACCCAGCGGGCCCATGCCTCTGTCTCCAGGACGCGTCAATCAGCGGTGTGTCCGCCACTACAGGGCACCCAGGCTGACCCACCACCCCAACAACAACAGGGACCTGGGGGCAGTGGTAGTGGGCACACCGTCCAGGGGACAGAGGCCCGGGGAAACAGGGCAACTGGGAGGGCTGCAGTGCGAGAGGGGGTGGACCGGCCCAGGGAACCCACTCTCCAAGAGGCTCTCACCACCATCATGGGAGCATACCACCACTCCCAGAAGACGATGGCGACGGTACTGGCCAGGTTCCAGGAGATCCAGGCACAGCAGTAGGAACGGTACATGGGGTTCAGAGACGAACTCAGGAACATCGGTTCCGCAATGGGGACCATCGTCCTGGCCCTCAACCAGATAGTCACCACATTGCGGGACCATGTGGCACCCCAAAGGGCCCCTGTCACTAGCCCGGACCACGAACAGCCTACCACCTCCGCCGGCGCTAGTGGACAGGAGGCCCCCACACAACGACAGGCCACCAGAACCCCACCTCCTGCTGAAGATCAACCACCCCGCAAGCGGAACCTGAGATCACACAAGAAGACAGAGTAGGATGCCAAGACCCCCGCCAGCATAAGATACCCCCTGATGTCATCCCACTGTCCCACATTGTCACCCTGTCCAACCTTGAACTGCCCCTGCTCCATCCTTCCACAGGCATATGGACAATGCACCTGTGCGACTGAGAACTGGGCTTTGCCATGGACATTACTCCACCCCTACCCATCACCGTTTTACTATCATGGACCCATATGCAGCACTTAAAATAAATCACCAATTGCACTTCAAAAATCAGGAGTCTGCTTGTATTCTTTACAAATGTATTACACATAACGGTGCAATAATGTTCAGTCACATTGTGATGACAACATACCAATGTCTATAAGCATTAGTCCATGGGCAAACAAAGCAGCAGTCACGCTGTGGGTCATACAGCTCTGAAAAGGGAAGGGAAAGTCAAAAATCAGTTAAAAGGAACTGGGGGGAAACACAGAAAGTAGAGATGCAGGAGTGCAGAAGTAAATGTAAAAAGGCGTGGGTGATTCTTACCTGTGTGCTACTGAAAATACTGTTGTATAACTGTGTCCCTGTTGTCCGTGTCGTCCCCGTCGTCTTCCTCCTCTTCACTCTCCACAGGCTCCACAGCTGCTACAACACCACCATCTGGACCATCCTCCTGCAGGAAAGGCACCTGGTGTCGCAATGCAAGATTGTGAAGCATACAGTAGGCCACAATGATATGGCACACCTTCTTTGGTGAGTACATTAGGGATCCACCTGCCATATGCAGGCACCTAAACCTGGCCTTCAGGACCCCGAAGGTCCGTTCTATAATCCTCCTAGTTCGCCCATGTGCCTCATTGTAGCGTTCCTCTGCCCTGGTCCGGGGTTTCCTCACTGGGGTCAATAGCCAAGGCAGGTTGGGGTAACCAGAGTCACCTATTAGCCACACACGGTGTCTCTGTAGTTGTTCCATCACATAAGGGATGCTGCTATTTCGCATGACATACCCGTCATGCACTGATCCAGGGAACTTGGCATTTAGATGGGAGATGTACTGGTCAGCCAAACAGACCACCTGGACATTCATCGAATGGTAATTTTTTCGATTTCTGTACACCTGCTCATCGTCTTTTGGGGGTACTAAAGCCACATGGGTCCCATCAATGGCACCATTGATGTTGGGGATATGTCCAAGGGCATAGAAATCTCCCTTCACAGTGGCCAAATCACCCTCCTCAGGGAAAACAATGTATCTCTGCATGTATTTCCTCAGGGCAGACAACACTCTGGACAAAACCTTAGAAAACATAGGCTGAGACATCCCTGATGACATGGCCACTGTTGTCTGAAAAGACCCACTTGCCAAAAAATGGAGTACTGACAGAACCTGCACCAGAGGGGGAATCCCTGTGGGTTGGCGGATGGGGGACATCAGGTCAGGCTCCAGCTGGGCACACAGTTCATGCATAGTGGCTCGGTCAAGTCGGTATCGAAGTATAATATGTCGTTCTTCCATTGTTGACAGGTCCACCAGCGGTCGGTACACGGGAGGATTCATCCTTCTCCTCGCAAGTCCCAGCGGACGGTGCCTAGGAAGGACAACATGGAGCACAGAGTCAAGCAACCCACAGGTACGTTCACCCAGCTTGCACAGTACACGAATCGCTATGCATTGAAAGGCTTGTATGAGTGGCAATGCAAGGCCTAGGCCTGTGTGACACAGTAGCAATTAAGCCATGTGGGCCCTTGTAATGGCGGCTGCCTGACCTGAGAAGTGTGACAGTGGGATATGAGGTCAACGCGCTGGCGTGGCACACCGTGGCGGTAGGCGATCGAAGACTTCAGTGCGAAGGCGCATTGGTTAACATTGAACCCTATGGGTCTCAGGAGCCAATGACGATGTGCGCCGGCGGTCGCGGTACGCACCGCGGCGGTACGCACCGCCGCGGGCGTGACCGCCATTTTCTATCTGCTTAACCACTCGAGACCTGACCATCCACAGGAGAGGACCTATACTGCAAGTGCTGCTGTGACCTCGGTCTGGAAGAGACAATGGCTGCTGCGACTGGGGAAAGGGCCCCTGCCTTCACTTCAGAAGAGTTGGAGAAACTTGTGGATGGGGTCCTGCCCCAGTATGCGCTACTCTACGGTCCTCCAGACCAACAGGTAAGTACACTGGGTGCACGTTGAATGGGCTATGCCTGGGTTGTGTATGGTGGATGTAAGATGGTGGGGTGGGGAGTGAATGAGGAGTGCAAGGCACGGCAGATGAGAGCATGTGCCACATGGCAGGGTTGGGGAGGGGGGGCAATCACATCTAACATGCAGAAAAATGATAAAAATTCCTTTCCCACCCTGTACATGTCAAATAGGTCAGCGCCCATCAGAAAGTCGACATTTGGCGTGCCATCGCCAAGGAAGTTCGAGCCCTGGGGGTCCACAACAGACGGGGCACCCACTGCCGAAAGAGGTGGGAGGACATCCGCCGCAGGACCAGGAAGACCGCCGAGTCACTGCTGGGGATGGCCTCCCAACGTAGGAGGGGTGCCAGTCGTACCTTGACCCCCCTGATGTCCCGGATCCTGGCGGTGGCCTACCCCGATTTGGATGGGTGCGTGAGGACATCACAGCAGACACAAGGGGGTGAGTACCAGCTCATTCTGCTATCTTTACACGCAGTGGAGGCGTCTGGGTGGGGGAGGAGGGCTGTGGGTGACATTAGGCCAGGGCGCTTTCTGTAGCGTAGTCCCCTCCTTTAGGCATGGCCCTGTGCCCCCGCCCCCCACCTCTGTAGGGTGCCAAGTACAGCAATCAATGGTCCAGCATCACCCATGTGCGCATTTGTTGTCCATAGACCTGTTGGCCTAGTCACAAGTACTGAGTAGTGTACCCCGATTGCGTGGCGTAGTGCATGAGCCTCCTGTGTCTGTCCTCTCCGCCAACGGTGTTGACAATGCATGCACTCAACCTGTTTTTATTTCTCCCCCCACCCTTTTTCTTTATCTTCTTGTGCATGTGTGCATTAGCATCATCAGGCGGAGGAGAATTGGCATCGGAGCACGAGGGAGCTGCAACTCACAAGGCCCCGGTGGGCCATGGTACAGACACCGAGGTCACCAGTGATACGGAGGGCGAGGGGAGCACCACAACAGGGACCCGTGGTGACACTAGCGACACCGACACGTCCTCGGAAGGGAGCTCCCTAGCGGTGGCGGCAACATCCGGGCCCCCGCCTCTACAGGTACAGCCGCACCAGCTCCGCCCTCCCAGCAGCCCCTCAGCCTTCGCTCCGTGCCCGCTCACCCAAGAAGGCGGGCATCTCCTTCGCCCCAGGCACCTCATGCCCTGCCCCTGTTACCCCTGCTGCCCTCAGTGAGGAGGTCATTGACCTCCTACAGACCATCATTGTTGGGCAGTCTACCCTTTTGAATGCCATCCAGGGGGTAGAGAGGGAGGTGCATCGGAGCAATGCATACCTGGAGGGCATTCATTCGGGTCAGGCTGCCCATCAACGATCGTTCAATGCTCTGGCCTCATCACTGACGGCAGCCAATGTCCCTGTTTCCAGCCTCCCTCTTGTAACTGCCTCCACCCTGTCTCTGTCTCCTGTTCCTCAGCCTATCCCATCCACACCATCAGACCAGCCTGCACACACTTCAACACCCAAGGGCAGCTCATCCAGACATAAGCACCACAGATCACACAAGCATTCACCCAAGCAACACACAGATGCAGACATGCCAACAGTCACTACCACCTCTGTGTCCCCCTCCTCCTTGTCTCCCTCCTCCCTCCCTGTGACGTCTCCACTCACACCTGCATGCACACCACCATCAGCCAGTACTTCCATCACCAGCACACCCTCCAGTACAGTCCGCACATGTGCAGTCACCACCCCCACTGCCATTTACACGTCCCCTGTGTCCTCTCCCACTGTCTGTCACCCCCTCTTCCAAGACACACAAACAAAGGCAGCCACCCACCCAACACCCAACCACCTCACGACAGCCTACGTCACAAACACCTGCACCCAAAGACAGCACACCTGACTCTCCTACAACCACATCCTCTTCCTCCACTCCCACACCCACTACACCTACCCTTTACATTGGTCCTAAAAAACTTTACCTCTCCAAACTTAACCTCTTTGCCCCACCTGACCCACCCCCTCCATCTGCTAAGAGTCCCAAGAGCACCTCAGCCACCACCAGCCCTGCTTCAAGTGTCACCATTGTGCACGGGTTTTGGAGTCCACCCTTTCCCAGCACTGATACATCGGCCAGCAGCAAGGGGACAGCCAGCCCCCCCCCCCTGGAAAGAGGACCCGTAAAATCAAGGGCCGCCGCGAGAAGACTGACACGGCTGCCCCCAAGGAGCAAAGTCCTGGGCCGTCACCTGCCACAACATCCAGGGGAGGCAAGGGCCAGAGAGCCTCATCGAAGGAGGGCAAGGGCAGCAGGGCGGAGAAGTCAGCCAGCCGGGGCGCGGACCAGGAGGGCCCCACAAGCCCCATCCCGGGTGTGAGGGAGGACACCCACGGGCCCAGGACTCCGTCACAGAAGGGTCCAGCAACTGCACGGTCGGAGGGCGACTAAGCAGGGAGTCCTGGCCAGGTCTGGCACCCTTGAATGACTGGACAAGCACCGCTGAAGAGGGTCCCGCCGTGAAGAAAGGCACCGCTGAAGAGGGCCCCGCCGTGAAGAAAGGCACCGCTGAAGAGGGCCCCGCCGTGAAGAAAGGCACCGCTGAAGAGGGCCCCGCCGTGCAGAAAGGCACCGCTGAAGAGGGCCCCGCCGTGAAGAAAGGCACCGCTGAAGAGGGCCCCGCCGTGAAGAAAGGCACCGCTGAATAGGGCACCGCCGTGCAGAAAGGCACCGCTGAAGAGGGCCCCGCCGTGAAGAAAGGCACCGCTGAAGAGGGCCCCGCCGTGCAGAAAGGCACCTCTCCGCTGGGCCCCGCCGTCTCAAGCACCGCTCCGCTGGGCCCTTCCTGTCAAGCACCGCTCCGCTGGGCCCTTCCTGTCAAGCACCGCTCCGCTGGGCCCTTCCTGTCAAGCACCGCTCCGCTGGGCCCCGCCGTCTCAAGCACCGCTCCGCTGGGCCCTTCCTGTCAAGCACCGCTCCGCTGGGCCCTTCCTGTCAAGCACCGCTGGCCCATTGACAGTGCCGGTTCTGTGTCGAGCTAGTGTTCACGCTGCACTCGGGGCACCCTGCCTCCTCCATGACCAGTGGAGTCTGTAATCCACCTGATGGACTGTGGCTTTGCACTCCCCAGGATGGCACAGTGGGCATGGTGGCCCCTTCGTGGTTCTGGCGTCGTGGACCCCTGTGGCTGTGGTGCCCCCCCTTCCCTTCCCCCTGAGGTGCCTGTAGTTTTGTCATCTGATGCCCCAGCAGTGTTCTCTCCAACGGACTCAAGTCTCATGTGTGGGCTTTGCCCATGTGTTTGGTACACATTGGCCCACGGACTGTGGATATTTGACACACTGAGAAGGACTTATTGACTTTGTACATAGCTTTCGCACTGTTCATGATTTTTGCTTTGATATTTCATAACGATAATTTTCCATGACTTCAATGGACCTAATTTTACATAAATTTAATTTAAAATTTTGATATGTGTTTGCATTTTTCAGGGGGGTTTGGGGGGAGTCACTCAGTTGTTGCTCTGTATTGGTATGTTGATAGTTGGGGGGGGGGGGGCGTATGTGTGTGCCAGAACCTTTCGTCCTCCCCCCTCCCCTGTGTCGTAGGTGCAGTACTCACCGTTGTCTTCTGCGCCGGAGTTCGTACTCGTGGTAGATGAGCAGGTAGACAAGAGCTGGTAGGATGTTTAATTCGGGTTCCATGCTGTCCTCCGTCCTCGTGGAGTGTATAGAGGTGAGTGTTTTCCCGTTCGTAGTCTGTTTCCGCCGTGTTTTTATCGGCGGGGCTCCCGCCCCGGAAAAGGTGGCGGATTGGTGAGTTGTGATACTGTGGGCGGTACATTGTCTGCCGCCTGCCTGTTGGCGGTGACCGCCGCCCTGTTTGTCTGTCCCGCCGTGGCAGTCGGAGTGTTAAAGTGGCGGGCTGTGTTGGCGGTTCCCGCCAGGGTCAGAATTCAATTTTTTTAACCGCCAGCCTGTTGGCGGGTTGGCCGCCGCTTTATCACCGACCGCCAGGGTTGGAATGACCGCCTCTGTCTCCTAAGTTAAGCCTTGTCGCTCGTTGCCAAGCTACCAAGGGTTGAGCTGGGTTTAATTTACTGAGACCTAACTGGACCTAAGTGGAGGTTAGTGGCCTGTTGCTAAGTGTAGGTGCCTACCTGCCCTTACCAATAACCCATTTTCCAACAATATTTGTTTATAGTGTATATAAAGTTTTGACTAATGGATTTTACATGATTACAATCGTTCAAATAATTTCCTTTTGTCATTGCGTTCTTCCAGGAGGGGTTGGGGGGTGTAAATTTAATGTTTCAGCACGTATTGGTGTGTGTGTTGTTGTGGGTGAGGGTGGGGGTGGGGGTGTTGTGTGTTGCGTGTGTGTGTCACCACTTTTCCCTCCCCCTCCCCTGTGTTGTAGGTGCAGTACTCACTGTGGTCATCGCCGCCGTCGGTCGTGCTCCTGGTAGAGGAGCAGGAAGACTATCGCAGGGAGTATTTGGAATTCAGGCTCCACGGCGTCCGGGTTCCTCGTGGGGTGTGTAGAGGTAAGTGTTTTCCCTTCCAAGTCCTGTTTCCACCGTGTTTTTGTTCGCGTTGAATCCGCTCTGGAAAAGATTGCGGATTGGCCTTTCATAATAGTGTGGGCAGTACATTGTCTTCCGCCTGTCTGTTGGCGGTGACCGCCATGTTGTTTGTTTGTTTGTACCGCCGTGGCGGTCGGAGTGCTAAAGTGGCTGTCTATGTTGGCGGTCTCTGCCATGGTCATAATTCCATTTTTTTTTCCGCCGGCCTGTTGGCGGTTTTACCACCGACCTCCAGGGTTGTAATGAGGGCCAAAGTCATTGCACCTCATTCACCTACAGTAGTAGAGTTACTAAAAAGTGTAAAGAGTAAAGTTACATGTATAACTTATTCACAAGTCTAACTTATCTTTGGGCATAGCCATGGAAATATCCAAAGAGAGTGTGAAAGATTGTGTTCCACTAATTGCCTTCCATGATACCAAGCAAGTCAAATGCTCCAAGAAGATCGAGTTTAGTGAATAGTGTGTGTGAGAAATTGGGAGGGTAGTTGAGTGGGGATGTGAGCTCTAGTCAAGCAACAGCCACAATTCCTTGCAGGGTGAACTACAAAGCGTCACTACACTAACCTGTGTTTAACCCTGGGTAGCTTGGCACAAAAACAGTCAGACTTAACTTAGAGGCAATGTGTAAAGAATTCATGCGGCACACAAACAGTATTAAAGGTAAAACATAACACTAGAAAAATCTCAAACCAATTGACAAAATAGAGTACATTTTAATAAAGTATTTAAAACGACTAAAATCCAGTTGGCAGAACCAGAGTTATGAACTTTCAAAGTTTTTAGTGAAAACTAGCACCAAAAGGATCAAAGCACCAACTGCAGACACGAGGAATGGCTCAAATTAGAAATATATGGCTGACCGTGATGGAGCTCAGTTCGGACACAAGTGGATTGGCTCTGTTTGTGCTTACCTTCAGGCTTAGAAGAAATTCTGAGAAAAAGTGTCCAAGAAGGTAAGGTTCTGTGGGGCAAGGCAGCAGGAGGTGTCCGATGAGGGAGCTTCATTGTTGGATGGCTTTGGGTTGAAGTTGTGGTGACGATTTCTACATTCCTACTTAGTCGTTGAAATGTCCAGCAGTATGAGGTAGAGGGGTACAGTGATAAGTGAGCAGGTTGATCCCAGTATCCTGCTGGCAGTGTTTGGCCAAAAGTCCTCAGTTTTGAGAATGGGCCATCTAAGCACTTTTAGTACCACAACCAAGGGTACAGGACTCACACACGCTGGGTCCAGGTGAGGGTTCAAATGGTGGGAGCATCTTATGTCCCTGTGGCTAAGAACATGAGACCAGAAACCAGCCCTTGGAGTTGCTCTGGTAGTACTGAGCAAAGATTTAGAGCTCAACAGCAGGGCTGGCCTCTGAGAGTTCAAGGAGGGCTCCAGGCAGCAAAGCAGTCCTTCAAGATACAGCAACTGTCTGGCAGAGTGCACAGCAAGTCACAGCAAAAGGCACTCCTCTAAGAGTCCATCTGCAGGTCCAGTAGTGAACTAAAGAAATGTTATCTTATTTTTCGACCCTGGTGCCCTTGTTCTGGAAGGTGGGCGAAGCTTCTGGACAGTGGCTTCGAAGTGCATGGAATTTCTGGACTCCCCTGCCCTGGCTTCAAACTGGCTGAGTTGACAATGAGAGGTTGTTAGCCCCTTTGTGTGAAGGCAGAGCACCGGCTATTCAATTGCAAGTGGGGCTGTGCTCAGGTCCACAACCCCTCCCATTATGCCAGCAGATGGCCCATTAAGGCACAACTAATTCCTCTATTGTGTGACTGTCTGGTAGGAATTCACAAAGTCTAACTGTCAGTTACACCCAGTCATGTGACCCAAACCAGGCTAAAGGCACAAAAGGGCTAAACATAGAAAAATGCCCATGTTCTGAAGTGTCATTTTTAAAATTGTGACCAAAAACCCGAATTTACCATTAAATAGTGCTTGTCATCATGATTCCAATGACACTAATCATGATATGCCTACCTGCTCCCACCTGTGAACTATAGCTTATTAAATGTAATTAAATGTAATAAGCAATCCCCAAAATTATCCTATGGGAGAGGTAGATCTCATAGTAGTGAAAAAAAAATCAGGAGCTTTTTTACTACCAGGACATGTTAAACTAAACAGTACATGTCCAACTTTTTAATCACACAGCGCCCTGCTCTATGAGCTACCTATAACATACTTTAGGGGTGACATATGTAATAAAAGGGGAGTTCACCGCTTGGCAAGGGGGTTTAAATGCCAAGTTGACATGGTAGTTTAAAACTGTATCAAGGCTGCAATTGCAGGCCTGAGACATGTGGGTGGCACAATAAGGGATGCAGGCACACTGGTGGCATTTCATTTACAGGCCCAGGTAGATGGTATACCCCTCTGCAAGGGACTTATAAGTAAATTCAATATGTAAATTGGGTAATGACCAATTAAAACAGGTTTAGGTGAGAGAGCAAAAGCACTTTAGCACTGGTTAGTAGAGGTAAAGTGCACAGTCTTGAGCCCAACAAAAAAACGAATTCAGCAAAAATTGGTGGGAAAAAGAGAAAAAGCTTGCGGGTGACCCTGCAGAGAGGACCAGGTCCAACACTGTGGCTCCCTAAATTGATTCTTGTATATCTTTCATAAGGTGTAATAGGAAGAAATCTGTGTTAGCAATCTTTTTCAATGTTCTTTATTCAATACATGGACTGAGATCTTGTGTCTTCCAGGCACAATCACATGAGAGCCATGTCACAAGAACTATTAAGCCATTCTGCAAGTTCTCATCCACATATTGCTTAAGAATTCCCTTTTCAGACTAAGACAAGGAATACATTTTCCTGAAAGGAGTGAGAGGTCTCTGAACTGTTTGTGTAGCACAGTCAAAATCTCAATGGGGAAGAAGGGAATAAGTAGTAGGCTTCTGAAAGACATGTGAAAATTGTCGATAAGGATGTTGCATAAACACAAGTTAGGCTATGAATGGAGTTTGCCTAATTTCACAAATGAATTCTTCAACCTTAACCTGCTGTTGCACAGCAGTGATCACAACAAAATTGGAAAGATACGAAGATAATATGGGTTGCTTAGTTTATGTAGGAATTCTGTCTCTCAAATCAGAGGAATCACACTATGATGGCATCATTGGGTGAGGCAATAAGCTGAAAGAAATCATCTGTGTGCAAACTCAGAGAAAGGGAGAAGGAAACAGACATCTCTTCCGCTGTGTCGAAGGAGAGAGATGTTCTATCCACCAGCCATACTCGTATGTGTTTGGGAACAAAATGGGTTTCTGTTGTTCTTGGGCCCATTTTTCCTCAATGTACTACACAGCAGCCTTCGAATTCAATAAGACTAATAAATGACAACATGCATATGTAATATAAAGATATGGGGTGCACAAAGTACCTGTCCCTCTACCACTCAAAGGGGACTGGTTATGGTGTTTCCCTGAGACATGTTTGGTGTCACTGGACATTCTCTAACAAGATGCATAAGCACAGCAGAGAAATAGGGGCTGATTTAAAGTTTGGAGGCTGGTATCTACTACATCAGGGCGACTGAGTAAAATACTCTGGTACTGTCCGTCAAACATTTAACCTTTTCTATTTTCAAATAGAAAATCCCAAAGTAGGATTTTGTTTTTGAAAATTAACAAATAAAACAATCGACCCCAACACCATGGGAGTTTTATCCCATAGAGTGGAGGTCAGGGGGGCATTAAAAAGTTTTCACAGCCCTTCACCACTCGGATTTACCTGGCAGTGACGGACAGTGAAAACTGACCATTTGACTGCCCGCTCTAAATTGGGTGGATGGTCAAATGGCCAACCCTTCAATAGACTATCCTCTGTCGGCCTGTCAGAGGTACGTGTCAGTGGCGGAGATGGAGAAGTCTTCTTTGCTGCTGGCATAATGAAGTGTGACTTTCTGGCTGACTTTAAATGAGGTGGGTGTAATTTCAATTTGGCAGAGAGAGTACTTTGTCACCTTTGCAACAGAGTACCCTGTCCAGCAAACTCTAATTCTGGCCCATAGGCAGGTTATTATTTTTTGTTCCCTTTTCTTTATTGAATAAGGAACTTGGAGAAATACAACACATTCCTGCCGTTTCCCTGTGATGCAGGGCAATGCAGCAAGTTGGCTGAGCTTCTTGAAATGCAGGTATTGTGATTGGTGCAGCCTTTTAACCCAATCTATGCAGTTAAATACATCAACTAAGTTACTCAATCTTTCTTTATGCGTTTAAAGGAACTAAATGTGCTGAGACATGGATTACAGATCTCTCAATGCACAGATTCACAATGCCAGCAGAATCTAGCAGAGAAAATAAGGAGGATTGTGTGAAAACATGAATTTTCCATGTATGCATGTGTTCATGTTTGTATGTATATGGTATTTCAATTACACTAGCCTAGCCAAAGGTAGCATAATGCTGTACATGGGCAAAAGTAAGCTTAATGTTGGTGAGTGATGGGAGAGGAAGTGGAGTTGTAGACGGTTAATGCCTTTAAATGCAGTGTTTTTTGAAGAGCTGAGTCTTCAACGCGTTCCTAATTTAGAGCAGCATTGGGGCTATCCTGGGTGCAAAGATGGAAAAGGTCTGGTGTCTTGTCTTTTCCTTTTGTACACTTCTTAGTTTGGAGTCTGATGGTGTCCTGGCTACAACTACTAGTCCTATTCACAATGCATTTCCTATTAGTGGGGTTTCTTAATCAAGGCTTTGGTTGTGAGTTACTCTGGAATATGCTGGCCTGATTCAAGAAGTATTTCCTATGAGTGTGTCTTACTTCAGTCTTAGGTCTGGCATTCTCATGAATTTCCATGGCTAAAACATGCTTACTCAAAGTTTCCATGAGAAAAAGTGTTTTTTCCCTGGAAAATGTGTGTATTAGACTACCTGCAACACGGTGCCTGTCCTAGATCTGCACTAAGTTTAAGGTGGAGCAGCATGTCATCAGCATGCAAATGACAAAAGATGTTGTAGCCTTCAGTTTTGCAGACCAGTGGGGTCATATACATGTTGAAGAGGTTGTGGTTAGGTCCACAAGAGCACAGGTGTGTTCCAGTAGCAGTTAACACCATGATTGTGGTTCCACAACAAAGTGAGGTACCCATTTGGTAGTTACTCAATAGGAAACTTCTCCAAAAAAGTTTGAAAATTTGAGAGGTGACTACTACGCCTAATGAGGGGAGTTGTTTTCTTGAAATTGACCACTGGATATGTATTTGATTTTCTCTACTGCGGTACTTTGTTAAACAACAAACATGTATATAGTTTAGTTATTATGGGGCTAGGGTTTGAAATGCTAAATTGATGGCATTTATGTTTAGATGTCTATTTGGTGTGCTCACGTCATGAGTGACCAAAACGAAGTTTCAGTACAAAAGTACAACACAAAAATAAACTATTTCTAATACTTGATGATTAATTGAAATGCATTTTCAGAACGCCAATATAGCATTATAGCCCTCTGTTGAGCGGTATGGCGGTTGTTAAAGCCCCGAATCTGAGTCATAATGTATAGCTATAAAAAGGTATAAACAGTGAGAAGCAGAAAGATACACATTGAAATGGTGGAGCAGAAGGTCAGTACAGCCATTATTGGCCAAATCACTTCATTGTCTTTAATGGTGCTCTCAACATTCCAATTTAATAATGCATTGTATACACCACAAGTATGCACAAGTTGCTAATTTAGAGATATTGCTTGATGGAGTGAGCAGCAGATGGACGTTTACTCAGTCATGACTTTATCTTAAGAAGACGTAACACACTAACAGCTGTTGTCTCTCTTTTGATTAGAAATAACATAGGCTGAAATATTTACCATTATAACTGAACTCGACACTGAATGAGCATAGACAGCCAGAAAGAGCTTCTGTATTCTGAAACAGGGCACCAGGTGCAACAAAAAAGAGGACTGCGAGCAGATACAATTATATTCTCAGTAAAGTACAATGATAAACGTTGACCTCGTTGCACTGGCATCCCTGGCCAGCATTCTTATGTTATTTGTCGTAACCAAACCTGACTAGCAAGACAAACAGCACTTACACATGGCAGCTGTCCATTGCCATCCACCTCTCATGGGGACACTTAATTTTGCAAACAATTGAATGCTAAAAGTGCCCTATTTGTTTTACAGAAGTGTCTCAAAGGCTTGACATGTTACGCAAATAGGGAAGGTATAGAGGGCAACACTCACACCTTTAAGTTTGTGTCTTATATGACTGTCCGACATTTATTACACACTTAGACCCTCATTCTGAGTTTGGCGGCCAGACAAGCCCCCGGCACTGGCTTTCCACCTGCCTTTCCATGGTGGGGTCCCCACCATAGAAAAGCTGGTGGAAAGCTGAGTTATAATCAGCCAAGCGGCGCTGAGTTCAGCGCCACCCTTGCTCAGTACAACTCCTACCGCTGTCATCCCATCGGGAACCATGTTCCTGGCGGGGACAGCGGTCCCCTGGCAGGTCTGCCTGCCAGAGTTGTAATGTGACCATCGGACCACCACAGTTGCAGTGGTCCGACTGTTAGCGCAAGGCTGACGGTCCTTTGCCAGCCTTCTAATGAGGTCCTTAAAGCTCCATTTAGAGTTTGGCAGATAGAACACTCCATTGGGAACATGACCAATAGCCTTTGTGTCGAACTTTTGATTCTCTCACTCTATTTAGAATTGGGGAATTCCCATGTTTCTGACAGAGCCTATGTTGGCTCCACCATAAGAAAATTCTGACCAAGAGCATGTCAGATATTAGAAGTTGATCACAGTAACTTAGAGCCTGATACCATCTCTGTGGCATGGTCACAGAGACCTCCAATACGGCGGTGGTGAGGCAACCGTCAAGGCAGCAGCCTCACCACTGTCGCATTACAATGATTCCACCGGGCTGACCGGCAGAAATGTCATATTACAACATTTCTACCAGTCATCCCGGTGAAAACAGTGCGGTGGTATTGGCCTGGGCTCCCTGTGCAATAGCAGACAGTGTGCATTCTAAGGGTGCTGGCAGGTGGCCCTGCACTTCCCATAACATTGTCGTGAGCATTGCAGGGGGCTGGCAGAAAGTGAAGTCATGATCAGCACCGCTGTGACTGATCATGACTTTGACCGCAGCCAACCCATCAGCATCAATGATGTTGCCAGCGGTCTCCTGGTGGTCTGTCCTCCAGGATAATTATCTGGCAGTGTGACTGCCAGGAGTGCGGTGGTCCAACCGCCACCATTGGTTTTGCAGTCCGTGGACAGCCAAACTGTAATGGGGCCCCGAGATTTCCCGTTTACCACCCTACTTAGGGAAGGTGTTTTAAAAGTACTTTTTTCCTGTTTCCTGCTAGTCCCAAAAAAGAAACCAAAGAAATGACCCTCACACACTATTGTGAGAGTGCGGCCATCAGTGTTATGTCACAGAAGTCATAGGGACTGTAAAAATCTAAGCATCACACAAAGTGTTGTAAATGAACCGTGGCCACTGAGCAGGAGCATGCTAAGCATATGGTTTGTGGCCTTTGGAGCATTTTCAAGCACACTGTTGCAAATATATTACTGAAGCATGGTGTGGTAGCACACTGTTGTATACAGGCAGCCAATTATCTTTTGAAATGCCCATGAAATTTGCAAAGGCATGCAGTCGTACTGATAAAACGACACAGCGCAGGAATGATAATATGTGGAAATCAGGTTTCAGTGAATGTTTATTTTCGGCGCTTCACAAGTAAAGTGTCTTGTTTTGATCCTATTTGTTTCCATCAAACTTCAGAATTATAAAAATAAAGTGCTTCAGTTGCGCTTTTTCAGCAAAGTGTTGCAAATGAGCCTCGCCCACTGAGCAGGAGAATGGCAAGCATATGGTTTGTTGCCTTTGGTGCATTTTTAAAGCATGATGTTGCAGCACATTGTTGTACACAGGGAGCATATTTTCATTTGAAATGGCCACTAAATTTGGACAGACACGCAGTTTTACTGATAAAACTAAACAGTGCAGGAATGATAATATGTGGAAATCAAGTATCAGTGAACATTTGTCTTTGACATTTCACAACTAATGTGCCTTGTTTTGATCCTATTTGTTTCCATCACACTTCAAAATTATAAAAGAAAGTGCTTTGTTTGTACTTTCACAGCTGCTTATATAGTTTTAAACATTTGTACAGTTTACATTTTACTGTGTTAAAAAAGCCTTTCCTTTTACACTTGGATCACTGACACAATAATGAGGTAAACAATATTGTTTGACACAAATATTGTGTCAAAAATATTGTTTACCAAAATATCATGGGCCTATATTTATAATGGTAAGTACAAAACTAGCAAAAATAAAATATCGCTTAGCACTAATAGCCTCCAGAAATATAAAAAACGTATGTTTTTTTCTATAGACAGGTTAAAGTCTTAAATTCTTTAGTAAAGAACGTTACTATAATGTAAATTAAACACATTCTACAACATGTAATACTATGTATTACGTATGTGTGTGTGTTTATATATGTGTGTGTATATATATTTATATATATATATATATATATATATATATATATATATATATATTTGTACAACACGCTCCAGTGAGGGGCCACAGACCCAAACAGGGCAGCCTCCGCATGAGGGCGAAGCATCCCATCTTAACATAGAACAAAAGTAGCTAAGGCACCAGTTTGGGATCCATCCAAACACTTTATTCCAGAGTGAACAACAACTCTCCTTTTTCTGACGCGTTTCGGCTCCAACTGCCTTGATCACAGGTGAGACAATACAAGTGATCACAAAGCCAGTGCTTTTTAAATTGCTGATCATGTGACCTGATAATCACGAACTCCATGTCCCAAGGTACATATATATAGTGTTCAAATTTATTACTATTTATTTTAAAATATATTACATTTATTTTGTTTTTCATTTTTTAAATTCCCAACTATGAAAAGCATATTTATGTTTAATTAAAACGTATGAAATATTAACAAGTCAAATACAAAATAATAAATGAATTGCCAAATAAATAAACTATGAAAAATGTTAATTGTTAATTGAAAAAAGCACAATTTCAAAAAATATCTAAAAATTTAAACAATTAAAAAAATAAAAAAATAAAATTAATAAATCAACAAAGAATAATAAACAATTAATGTAACCAATACTAGGAAAAGCATTGAGTCTAGAAACACTACAATTCCCACTACAGTTTAGGCAACAGTAAGGAAACTGAAGGGTTTTAACGGTTTTCAGTTGCCAAATAGTGCAACAGTAGGCAAAGTGATGGATTTCAAAGGGTTTAGAGTAACTATTTTTACTCCAGCCAATACTACAGTAGGGAAAACATAGGACTTTGGAGGGGTTAGTTTTACTATTCCTCTTTCAGTCTGTGCAGCAGTAGGGAAAGTGTTGGACTTCAGGAGGTTGGAGAGGTAAGTTTATTATTCCGACTCCAGTCTAAGCAATAGTAGGGAAAGGGTGACATTTTTGGAAGTGTTACATTTACTATTCCTTCTCCAGTCACAGCAAAGGTAGAGAAAGTGTTGGACTTCAGAGAGCATACATTATTATTCCTACTCCAAACAGCACAACAGTAGGGAATGTTTTGGTCTTTGGATGAGTTACATTTACTATTCTCACTTCAAACAGCACAATACTAAGGAAAGCATTGGATTTTGAAAGTGTAAGACCTACTATTCCCACTCCAGTCACCAAAACAGTAGGGAAAACATTGGAGTTTGGAGAGGGCATATTTACTATTTCCACTCAAGTTCAAGCAATAGTAGGGAAAGTACTTCACTTCAAAGACAATACATATTTGAATAACCCTAGCAAATAAAAAATAGAACACTCTTAATATTAAAATTATAAATTAACAGAAAAATATATAGGTATTAAAACAATAAAATAAAATAATTTATATAATTATTAATTAATTAAATGAATATGTATCCATTAAAAAAATTTGATTTTATTATGCATTCCTGTAATGCGTGGATAATTTATTTTCCCCATTTTAGAACAAAGCGATGGGTGGGGGTGCCTCCTTTGTAGTACTTGTGACCAGGAAGTGGAACCAGCTACCACTTCAATAAAGCCTTACAGATAAAGTGAACTTCCAAAAAGGTCTGAATACCCATCTGTTTAACCTATAAATTTGGCTCTCCATCTGGCTTCTTACCATAGTGCTGGAATGCTCATTGAATAGCTGCATACTAGACAAAACTAATCATTCATTCATTCATTACTTAATTAACATCACAATCCATACCCCTGCAAACCTAGCAGCCCACACCTAAAATAAACAAAAATGAATAAGTATAGCACAATTTACATAGTGAATAACAAATTAAATATTAATGAACAATGACCAACTGTTAATTTATTATGACTTACTAAACTTCCCATCCTATGCACAAACAAACCCAACACCCTGAACCTAAAATATAAATAAATTATACAAGTATTACACAATTTTCACAATTGAATAATTAATTCTAAAGTATTAAAGGCCTGGTGATTATTACTTAATTACCTCCCCAACCTATACTCGTACAAACCTCGCAATCCGCACCTAAAATATAACTAAAAGAAATCAGTATTTCTTAATTTACATAACTGATATTAATCACACTATGAATTAGAAATGATCAGTTCATTAATCAATAATTGTAGGAGGCTGGACTGGCTTGTAGTGAGTACCTAGGGGTACTTACACCTTGCACCAGGCCCAGTTATCCCTTATTAGTGTATAGGGTGTCTAGCAGCTTAGGCTGATAGATAATGGTAGCTTAGCAGAGCAGCTTAGGCTGAACTAGGAGACGAGTGAAGCTCCTACAGTACCACTAGTGTCATATGCACAATATCATAAGAAAACACAATACACAGATATACTAAAAATAAAAGTACTTTATTTTTATGACAATATGCCAAAAGTATCTCAGTGAGTACCCTCATGAGGATAGCCAATATACACAAGATATATGTACACAATACCAAAAATATGCAGTATAGTATTAGAAAACAGTGCAAACAATGTATAGTTACAATAGGATGCAATGGGGACACATAGGGATAGGGGCAACACAAACCATATACTCCAAAAATGGAATGCGAACCACGAATGGACCCCAAACCTATGTGACCTGGTAGAGGGTCGCTGGGACTGTAAGAAAACAGTTAGGGTTGGAAACTAGCCCACCCCAAGACCCTGAAAAGTGAGTGCAAAGTGCACTAAAGTTCCCCAAAGGACATAGAAGTCGTGATAGGGGAATTCTGCAGGAAAGACACAAATCAGCAATGCAACAACGATGGATTTCCAAACGAGGGTACCTGTGGAACAAGGGGACCAAGTCCAAAAGTCACGAGCAAGTCGGAGATGGGCAGATGCCCAGGAAATGCCAGCTGTGGGTGCAAAGAAGCTGCTACTGGACAGTAGAAGCTGAAGATTCTGCAGGAACGACAAGGGCTAGGAACTTCCCCTTTAGAGGACAGATCCCTCACGCGGTGGAGAGTTGTGCAGAAGTAATTTCCTGAAGAAAGACGAAAACAAGCCTTGCTAGCTGCAAGTCGTGCTGTTAGGGTTTTTGGATGCTGCTGTGGCCCAGGAGGGACCAGGATGTCGCTAATTGCGTCTGGGGACAGAGGGGGCGTTGAGCAAAACAAGGAGCCCTCTCAAAAGCAGGCAGCACCCACAGAAGTGCCGGAACAGGCACTACAAAGTGTGGTGAAACAGTGCTCACCCGAAGTCGCACAAAGGAGTCCCACGTCGCCGGAGGACAACTTAGAAGGTCGTGCAATGCAGGTTAGAGTGCCGTGGACCCAGGCTTGGCTATGCACAAAGGATTTCCGCCGGAAGTGCACAGAGGCCGGAGTAGCTGCAAAAGTTGCGGTTTCCAGCAATGCAGTCTGGCGTGGGGAGGCAAGGACTTACCTCCACCAAACTTGGACTGAAGAGTCACTGGACTGTGGGAGTCACTTGGACAGAGTTGTTGGATTCAAGGGACCTCGCTCGTTGTGCTGAGAGGAGACCCAGGGTACCGGTGATGCAGTTCTTTGGTGCCTGCGGTTGCAGGGGGACGATTCCGTCGACCCACGGGAGATTTCTTCGGAGCTTCTAGTGCAGAGAGGAGGCAGACTACCCCCACAGCATGCACCACCAGGAAAGCAGTCGAGAAGGCGGCAGGATCAGCGTTACAGAGTTGCAGTAGTCGTCTTCGCTACTTTGTTGCAGTTTTGCAGGCTTCCAGCGCGGTCAGCAGTCGATTCCTTGGCAGAAGGTGAAGAGAGAGATGCAGAGGAACTCGGATGAGCTCTTGCATTCGTTATCTAAGGGATCCCCAAAGACAGAGACCCTAAATAGCCAGAAAAGAGGGTTTGGCTACCTAGGAGAGAGGATAGGCTAGCAACACCTGAAGGAGCCTATCAGAAGGAGTCTCTGACGTCACCTGCTGGCACTGGCCACTCAGAGCAGTCCAGTGTGCCAGCAGCACCTCTGTTTCCAAGATGGCAGAGGTCTGGAGCACACTGGAGGAGCTCTGGGCACCTCCCAGGGGAGGTGCAGGTCAGGGGAGTGGTCACTCCCCTTTCCTTTGTCCAGTTTTGCGCCAGAGCAGGGCTGAGGGGTCCCTGAACCGGTGTAGACTGGCTTATGCAGAAATGGGCACCATCTGTGCCCATGAAAGCATTTCCAGAGGCTGGGGAGGCTACTCCTCCCCAGCCCTAACACCATTTTCCAAAGGGAGAGGGTTTAACACCCTCTCTCTGAGGAAGTCCTTTGTTCTGCCTTCCTGGGCCAGGCCTGGCTGGACCCCAGGAGGGCAGAAACCTGTCTGAGGGGTTGGCAGCAGCAGCAGCTGCAGTGAAACCCCGGGAAAGGCAGTTTGGCAGTGCCAGGGTCTGTGCTAGAGACCCGTGGGATCATGGGATTGTGCCAACTATGCCAGGATGGTATAGAGGGGGCAATTCCATGATCATAGACATGTTACAGGGCCATATTCGGAGTTACCATTGTGAAGCTACATATAGGTAGTGACCTATATGTAGTGCACGCGTGTAATGGTGTCCCCGCACTCACAAAGTCTGGGGAATTGGCCCTGAACAATGTGGGGGCACCTTGGCTAGTGCCAGGGTGCCCACACACTAAGTAACTTAGCACCCAACCTTTACCAGGTAAAGGTTAGACATATAGGTGACTTATAAGTTACTTAAGTGCAGTGTAAAATGGCTGTGAAATAACGTGGACGTTATTTCACTCAGGCTGCAGTGGCAGGCCTGTGTAAGAATTGTCAAAGCTCCCTATGGGTGGCAAAAGAAATGCTGCAGCCCATAGGGATCTCCTGGAACACCAATACCCTGGGTACCTCAGTATCATATACTAGGGAATTATAAGGGTGTTCCAGTATGCCAATGTAAATTGGTAAAATTGGTCACTAGCCTGTTAGTGACAATTTGAAAGAAATGAGAGAGCATAACCACTGAGGTTCTGATTAGCAGAGCCTCAGTGAGACAGTTAGTCATAACACAGGTAACACCTTCAGGCACACTTATGAGCACTGGGGCCCTGGCTGGCAGGGTCCCAGTGACACATACAACTAAAACAACATATATACAGTGAAAAATGGGGGTAACATGCCAGGCAAGATGGTACTTTCCTACACAACCCCCCCCCCTAAACAAAGGACAATAAGACTAGCCATGACCTGATGAGTCTTCATTGTCTAAGTGGAAATATCTGGAGAGTCCATCTGCATTGGAGTGGGTACTCCCAGGTCTATGTTCCACTGTATAGTCCATTCCCTATAGGGATATAGACCACCTCAACAATTTAGGATTTTCACCTTTCATTTGTTTTAGCCAAAGTAGAGGTTTGTGGTCTGTCTGAACAATGAAGTGAGTGCCAAACAGGTATGGCCTCAACTTCTTCAGTGCCCAGACCACAGCAAAGGCCTCCCTCTCTATGGCAGACCAACACTTTTCTCTAGGGGTCAACCTTCTACTAATAAAAGCAACAGGTTGATCCTGGCCCTCAGAATTAAGTTGTGAAAGGACTGCCCCTACCCCTAATTCAGATGCATCAGTTTGGACAATGATTTTCTTGGAGTAACAGGGGCTTTTCAGGACAGGTGCAGAGCACATGGCCTGCTTCAGCTCCTCAAAAGCTTTCTGACAGCTAGCTGTCCACAATACCTTTTTAGGCATTTTCTTGGATGTGAGGTCATTAAGAGGGGCTGCAATGGAGCCATAGTTCTTAATGAACCTCCTGTAATACCCAGTGAGGCCTAAGAAGGCTCTCACCTTGGTCTGAGTTGTAGGGGGAACCCAATCTATAATAGTTTGGATTTTCCCCTGAAGTGGTGCAATCTGTTCTCCACCAACCAGGTGTCCCAGATAAACCACCTTCCCCTGCCCTATCTGGCACTTTGAAGCCTTGATAGTGAGGCCTGCCTTTTGTAGGGCCTCTAAAACTTTCCATAGGTGGACCAGGTGATCATCCCAACTGGAGCTAAAGACAGCTATATCGTCCAGATATGCTGCACTAAAAGCTTCCAGCCCTTGCAGGACTGTATTCACCAACCTCTGAAAAGTGGCAGGTGCTTTTTTCAATCCAAAAGGCATTACTGTGAATTGGTAATGGCCTCCAATGGTTGAAAATGCAGTTTTTGCTTTTGCATCTTCTGATAATTTGATCTGCCAATACCCTGCAGTCAAGTCAAAAGTGCTTAGATACTTGGCAGATGCCAGTGTATCTATGAGCTCATCTGCCATGGGTATAGGGTGAGCATCAGTTTTGGTTACTTGGTTGAGACCTCTATAGTCTACACAAAACCGCATTTCCTTCTTTCCATCTTTGGAATGAGGTTTTGGTACAAGTACCACAGGAGAGGCCCATGGACTTTCAGAGTGCTCAACCACTCCCAGTTCTGACATTTTCTGCACTTCTTGTTTTATGCAGTCTCTGACATGGTCAGGCTGCCTATAGATCTTACTTTTGACAGGCAAGCTGTCTCCAGTATCTATAGTGTGCTCACACCAAGAAGTGGTGCCTGGCACAGTAGAGAAGAGTTCAGAAAACTGACCCAGGAGATTTATGCAGTGGTCTTTCTGCTCAGCAGTCAGACAATCTGCCAGTACAACGCCTTCCACAAGAGCATCTTGTTCTGTGGAAGAGAAGAGATCAGGGAGAGGGTCACTCTCTTCTTCCTGTCCCTCATCTGTTGGCATGAGCAGGGTGAGATCAGCCCTGTCATATTAGGGTTTCAGGCGATTGACATGGAGCACCCTAAGGGGACTCCTGGCAGTGCCTAAGTCAACTAAGTAGGTGACTTCACCCTTTTTCTCAACAATTGTGTGGGGTCCACTCCATTTATCTTGGAGTGCTCTTGGGGCCACAGGCTCCAAGACCCACACTTTCTGCCCTAGTTGGTACTGAACCAAAACAGCCTTCTGGTCATGCCATTGCTTTTGGAGCTCTTGGCTGGCCTGAAGGTTTTTACTGGCCTTTTTCATGTACTCAGCCATCCTTGATCTGAGGCCAAGTACATAGTCCACTATGTCTTGCTTTGGAGCTTTAAAAGGTTGTTTCCAACCCTCCTTAACAAGTGTTAGAGGACCTCTTACAGGGTGTCCAAATAGGAGTTCAAAGGGGCTGAAGCCCACTCCTTTCTGGGGTACCTCCCTGTAAGCAAAAAGGAGGCATGGTAAAAGGATATCCCATCTCCTGCGGAGTTTTTCAGGGAGACCCATAATCATGCCTTTGAGAGTTTTGTTAAATCTCTCCACCAGTCCATTTGTTTGTGGATGATAGGGTGTAGTGAACTTGTATGTCACACCACACTCCTTCCACATGGCCTTTAAGTAAGCAGACATGAAATTGCTTCCTCTGTCTGATACCACCTCTTATGGGAAGCCCACCCTAGAAAAGATTCCCAGGAGGGCCTTTGCCACTGCAGGGGCTGTAGTGGTCCTTAGAGGAATTGCTTCAGGATATCTGGTGGCATGGTCCACTACCACCAAGATAAACCTATTGCCTGAAGCAGTAGGAGGGTCAAGGGGGCCAACTATGTCAACCCCTACCCTTTCAAAGGGAACCCCAACCACAGGCAGTGGAATAAGGGGTGCCTTTGGAGTGCCACCTGTCTTGCCACTGGCTTGACAGGTTTCACAGGACTTGCAAAATTCTTTTGTGTCCTCTGACATTCTAGGCCAATGAAACAAGGGAACAAGTCTGTCCCAAGTTTTCATTTGTCCCAAAGGTCCAGGTAGGGGAATGTCGTGGGCTAGAGTTAGGAGGAACTTTCTGCACTCCTGAGGAATCACTAACCTCCTGGCAGTTCCAGGTTTAGGATCCCTTGCTTCAGTGTACAAGAGGTTGTCCTCCAGGTAAACTCTGTGAGAGTCACTGACATCCCCATTAGCTTGTTTGACAGCTTGCTGTCTTAGACCCTCTAGCATGGGACAGGTTTGCTGTGCCACACTCAGCTCCTCCCTGGCAGGCCCCCCTTCACCCAAAAGCTCAGCAGTGTCTGCTTACAGTTCCTCTGGTGTAGGTTCTGCACAGGGTGGAAATTCTTCTTCCTCAGAAGTAGAATCCACTGTAGAGGGAGGGATAGTAGGTAGTGCTTTACTTCTACTAGCCCTAGCTTTAGGGAGCACTTGGTCCATTGTTCAGGATCCAAGTCACCCTGTCCTTTTTGCTTTTTGGCCTGAGCCCTTGTCAAAGCAAAAATATGCCCTGGAATGCCCAGCATTGCTGCATGGGCCTCCAACTCCACATCTGACCAAGCTGATGTCTCTAAATCATTTCCAAGTAGACAGTCTACAGGTAAATCTGAGGCAACCACAACTTTCTTTGGACCAGTAACCCCCCCCCAGTTGAGATTTACAACAGCCATGGGGTGGCTAAGTGTGTTGTTGTGAGCATCGGTTACTTGGTACTGGTGACCAAGTAGGTGTTGTTCAGGGTGGACCAGTTTCTCTATTACCATTGTAACACTGGCACCAGTGTCCCTGTAGGCCTGAACCTCAACACCATTTATTAGGCGTAGTTGCTTGTACTTATCCATGTTAAGGGGACAAGCAACTAAGGTGGCTAAATCAATAGCCCCCTCAGAGACTAACACAGCCTCTGTGGTCTCCCTAACAAGACCAACCCCAACTAAGTTACCAAAAGTGAGCCCAGCTACTCCCTTGGATTGGCTATTAGTAGATTTGCTCCCAACACCACTGCTATTAGTAGGGACACTAGGTGTAGCAGTAGGGGTTGTAGTGGTAGGAGGCTTGGTGCTTTTCTTTGGACAACTGGGATCTGTTGTCCAATGGCCTTTTATTTTACATACATAGCACCATGGTTTCTTTTCTTTGTTTTGATTAGAAGAGGATTTGGGCCCACCACCCCCACCAGAGTGTTTTTGTGGGCCTGATGAAGACTAATTTTTAGATTTGTCCCCACCCTTGTCAGAAGACTTACCATCCTTCTTCTCATTGCCATCTTTGTCACCCCCTGTATGAACTTTTCTGTTCACCCTTGTTCTGACCCATTTGTCTGCCTTCTTTCCCAATTCTTGGGGAGAGGTCAGATCAGAGTCCACCAAGTACTGGTGCAACAAATCAGACACACAATTATTAAGAATATGCTCTCTCAGGATCAAGTTATACAGGCTTTCATAATCAGTAACTTTACTGCCATGTAACCACCCCTCCAAGGCCTTCACTGAATGGTCAACAAAATCAACCCAGTCTTGAGAAGACTCCTTTTTGGTCTCTCTGAACTTCATCCTGTACTGTTCAGTGGTTAAGCCATAACCATCCAGGAGTGCATTCTTAAGAACTGTAAAATTATTGGCATCACTTTCTTTCACAGTAAGGAGCCTATCCCTACCCTTTCCACTAAATGATAGCCATAGGATAGCAGCCCACTGCCTTTGAGGGACATCCTGTACAACACAGGCCCTCTCAAGTGCAGCAAACCACTTGTTAATGTCATCCCCCTCCTTGTAAGGGGGAACTATCTTGTGCAGATTCCTGGAATCATGCTCTTTTGCAGGATGACTATGGGGAATACTGCTGCTGCCACCATGGGTTTCCAAACCCAATTTCTGTCTTTCCCTTTCCACTTCTAAGGACTGTGTATCCAAACCGAGCTGTTGCTTCTTGAGCTTCAGTCTGGTTTGTTCCACTCTCAATCTATTGAGCTCCCTTTCTAACACTCTGTCATCAGGGTGGGTGGGTGGGACATTCCTTGAAACAGAAGTATGGTGAGAATGTACAGAAGGAGACCCATCCCTTACAGAAGGCATCCTAACAGCTTGGTTAACAGAAACATCACTTCTACTATGATGTGAAGGAATACTCTTGCTATGATGTGAGACAACACTATCAGTATGGTGTGACTCTACATCAGTACCAACTATGCCAGGCTGTATGGTAATGGGCAGTCTAGGAAGTTTCTTTCCTGAATCTTTTTCTAGGGGAGTCCCTGGATCGGATTGTGAACCATTAGCTACTTTTTCAACAGATGGGGCACCTCTGGCCTTATCCTGTTCTATAAGCATGTTAACCAACAGTTCTCTGGGGGGATTCTTCCCTACACTTAAACCTCTTTCTATGCAGAGACTCCTTGCTCCTTTCCAGCTAAAGTGATCATAAGCAAGTTTGGACAGATCAACAGTTTGGCCTGTGCCAGACATTTTAGAAAGTGTTTAAGTGATAGAAAAAGGAACAAAAAGTTATTCAGAACTTTTAGAAAGACAGAGAAAAAAACTTTTTTAACTTTTTAAGAACTTTTTGAAAGTTTAGAAGCACTTTTCAGCACTTTTAGAAAAGAAGTGAGAAAAGAAATGCAAAACTTTTTGGTTAAGTGTACATACACTGAACTTGTTTTGTATATTTTTCTCTTATGAAAAGTACAATGACAAAAGTGGTAAGTAGTTACAGAGCACTTATCCCACCACTGCACAACCAATGTAGGAGGCTGGACTGACTTACAGTGAGTACCTAGGGGTACTTACACCTTGCACCAGGCCCAGTTATCCCTTATTAGTGTATAGGATGTCTAGCAGCTTAGGCTGATAGATAATGGTAGCTTAGCAGAGCAGCTTAGGCTGAACTAGGAGACGAGTCAAGCTCCTACAGTACAACTAGTGTCATATGCACAATATCATAAGAAAACACAATACACAGATATACTAAAACTAAAGGTACTTTATTTTTATGACAATATGCCAAAAGTATCTCAGTGAGTACCCTCAGTATGAGGATAGCCAATATACACAAGATATATGTACACAATACCAAAAATATGCAGTATAGTATTAGAAAACAGTGCAAACAATGTATAGTTACAATAGGATGCAATGGGGACACATAGGGATAGGGGCAACACAAACCATATACTCCAAAAGTGGAATGCGAACAACAAATGGACCCCAAACCTATGTGACCTTGTAGAGGGTCGCTGGGACGGTAAGAAAACAGTTAGGGTTAGAAAACTAGCCCACCCCAAGACCCTGAAAAGTGAGTGCAAAGTGCACTAAAGTTCCCCAAAGGACATAGAAGTCGTGATAGGGGAATTCTGCATGAAAGACACAAATCAGCAATGCAAAAACGATGGATTTCCAAACGAGGGTACCTGTGGAACAAGGGGACCAAGTCCAAAAGTCACGAGCAAGTCGGAGATGGGCAGATGCCCAGGAAATGCCAGCTGTGGGTGCAAAGAAGCTGCTACTGGACAGTAGAAGCTGAAGATTCTACAGGAACGACAAGGGCTAGGAACTTCCCCTTTGGAGGACAGATCCCTCACGCCGTGGAGAGTCGTGCAGAAGTGTTTTCCTGAAGAAAGACTGCAAACAATCCTTGCTAGCTGCAAGTCATGCGGTTAGGGTTTTTGGATGCTGCTGTGGCCCAGGAGGGACCAGGATGTCGCCAATTGCGTCTGGGGACAGAGGGGGCATTGAGCAAGACAAGGAGCCCTCTCAAAAGCAGGCAGCTCCCACAGAAGTGCCAGAACTGGCACTACGAAGTGGAGTGAAATTGTGCTCACCCGAAGTCGCACAAAGGAGTCCCACGTCGCCGGAGGACAACTTAGAAGGTCGTGCAATGCAGGTTAGAGTGCTGTGGACCCAGGCTTGGTTGTGCACAAAGGATTTCCACCGGAAGTGCACAGAGGCCGGAGTAGCACCTATGTCTCAAGCACCACAGAAGTGTGTATTTATAAACCACTGCATAAAAATCTAAATATTAGGTTGATTTTGAAAGTGGGGTTTACAAGCCTGAATGTATGTTACTTGCCTCACAGAAATGTAGAGCCCAAAAATGTGAATTTTGATTATTTTAATTGATCGTTCCGGTTTGACTATAACATTCAGCATTTTTCTAAAATAAACAGCTGTTACCTACAGAAAAAGTGACGAAGAACTTTAGTTTATTCAGCAAATTGTGAACCTCAAGATTTGTGTTGCATTTCTCATCTTTTAAGTTTGAACTTTAAACATATTCTTTGATCTAAGATCTACACATAAAAAGTGATTCATTTGCAAAAAAAAAATGTCAGGGCCCTTGTCAAGAGGCCACTGCAGCTTCACCATTCATTGCCCTTGCAGTGCTGCCACTGACCGTACCTACACAACTGTGACAGCTGAAACTATTCCGGGCCCCCTAAGCTATAAGAATGTCTTGGACAGAAGGTATTAGTAATTTGTAAAGTATATTGAAGTAATAAACAGTTGTCGTTGTGCTAATTTCTAAACTAGACAAACACAGCTATCATGTGGCAGACTGTCATATGGGATGGTGTTGACAATTAAGTGCTAGTGTCAAGCACCGGAAGCCACCAGCTCCAATTAAGCACTGACCATAAAAAGTGAAGACGTGGGAATTTTTAATTACCAAAATAAGATTTATCTTCATTGGCTGTCTGCATTTTCAATGATTAGTTTGCATTCAAAGGACTGGTTAGGTTTTGAACTGTGGTACTTTTTGATAAAAAAATGTTTCTAAGTCTCAACCTTTAGGTTTAAGCAGGAGCAGCACCTCTAATACCACTTCCAAGCATCTAGGATCTGGGGAGCACCACTTGGGGAGTCAAGACTCCTGCAGAGGCTAGGTGCAGGGTTCAAGGTCTCTGTAGTCCCTTATGTCCCTGCACCTCACACAGGAGGCCAGTCAACTAGCACTTGGAGTCACTCTGGTAGTCCTGGATTCAAGGAGATGGCCATCTCTCCTTCAAGCAGCAGGGCAGGCTTCAAGCAGCAGGGCCATCCTCAAAGTACAAGGCAGTACTCTGGTAGCAACAGGGCAGTCCTCTAAAGAACAAGGCAGACCTCAAGCAGCGGGGCAGTTCTCTGGAGTACAAGAGAGTCCTTCTGATTCAATATTTATAACTGATGCCACCTTTGGAGTGGGGTAATCTTCTAAGCTACCCCACATCTGATTTTGGAAAGTTCTTCCTTTCCCGTGTCAAGTCTCCAAGTAGTCGTGGATAACCTAAGGCAGCTATCAGGTACCTTTGTGTGAGTGCTGGAGGTAGCCCCATGTAAAATAAGTGGGCCAAGAAATAGCCATGTCCCACCCATCCTGGTAGGATAACCCATTCTGCCAACCCATAGCCCCCCTTTGTCTCACTGTCTGAAAAGAATATGCAAAGGTCAACTGCCAAGCTATTCACATTCATGAGACCCAGGACACAGGCAGGAGGCATTAAATATTTAGGAGAAGAAAATGCCAACTTTCTAAAAGTTGCACTTTCAGAATTGTGCCTTAAAATCCAACTTTACCATTTGCAGAGGGTTTTAAATTACAATCATTTAAGTCCAAACTTGTCATCGCTTTCTGTTCCTAATCAAAAGTTAGCAGTTATTAAATTGTGTACAGTAACTCAGTGTTATCCAGTGGGAAAAATAGGCCTTACAGTAGTGAACAAAAAAATGTAGGAGGACCTTTAAAAGTTAAAAACACATGTTCTAGTTTTTTAAATACAATGCACCCCCCATGGCTGTTTAGGGCCTACCCTATGGGGGCCATATGTTTTAGAAAAGGACGGTTTAGGCCTGGAAAAAGGTTTGAGGTTGAATTGTCAGTTTTGAAACTGCACTACACTGCAGGCTACAGTGTCAGGCCTCAGACATGTTTAAAGTGCTATATAAGTGTGTGGCGCAATGGGTAGCTTTCAATTTATAGGCCCTGGGTATATGTAGTATGCAATGGTAGGCACTTGTAAGTACATTCATTGTGCCATTCGGGTATACGAAAAGCGTACAATGCTTTAAGGAGAGGGCACTTTAGTTCTCGTTAGCAGTGGGAATGTGAGCAGAGTCTTAATGCCAACAAAAATGAAATTCAGAAAAAAAAGAGGGGTAAAAGTAAAAAGTTTGATGGTAGACCAAATCAAGGATAACAGATCCCCAAGGGGGCAGAAAGCCCATCAGAGACCAGGGAAGATTGTTTTTTTCATAATAAGAGGTTGGGGTTATGGCCATATCCCCACCCCAAATAAATGGGGCCAAAGTTTTTCTGCCTACCAGTGGGCAGATTGGGCAATTACCCCCGATCCACACCCCGGGTGGACAGAAAGTCTATGCCAGGGGATAAAGAAAATTGTGGGGTGGTGGCTGCCAACCAGTATGGGCCTGGTTATGCCCCCACCCGAACTCAAGGGGCTAACAGTCTTTCAGCTCTCCCCCACACACTAAAACATCTTATCCCATGGCAAGCAAGAGGACATTTGATTATTTTTGGTGTTTGTTTTACATTTGGGCCATGAGAGCTTGGTAACTTTCAAAATCGTCCCAGTTGGAATGGTGAGGGCTGCACTTTTTTTTACTTTGGGACGCTGCCATGGAAAAAAATCCACAAGACCTAGACACATCTGAAAACTAAACATCTAGTTGATTCCAGGGTGGTGTGCCTCACATGCACCCGCACCATTTCCGTACCCACAAGGCCCTGCAATCCTGCAACTTTGCTGGAAAGCACACATTTTCCCCAAATTTTTGTGATGGAACCTTCCGGAATATGCAGGAATCCACAAAATTCCTACCACCATGCATTGTCTCATCCATACCGATAAAATTTCTGCTGCACTTGTCAGCCTAAAAATGTTTTGTTTCAAACTGCCCTTTTGAACCCACTTTGGTTCCCCCTCAATTTCAACGTGTTTTTGGCTCTTCCCTGTCACAAACACTTGGCCCACCTACACAAGTGAGGTTTCATTTTTACCGGGAGACTGAGGGGAACGTTGGGTGGTAGGAATTTTGTCCTGGTGCAATGATCCCACACAGAAATGTGGGAAAAATTAGATTTTTTAGCTAAATGAGGTTTGCTGAGGTTTCTGGGTCAGAAAACATTGCGGGATCCACGCAAGTCACACCTCTCTGGACTCCCTCAGGTGTCTAGTTTTCAGAAATGTCTGGGGTTTGTAGGTTTCCCTAGGTGGCTGCTGAGCCCAGGACAAATACGCAGGTGCCCCCCGCAAAAACAGGTCGTTTTCTATTTGATAATTTTGATGTGTCCAGATAGTGCTTTGGGGCATTTCCTGTTGCGAGCACAAGGCCTACCCACACAAGTGAGGTACCATTTTTATCGGGAGACTTGGGGGAACGCTGGGTAGAAGGAAATTTGTGGCTCCTCTCAGATTCCAGAACTTTCTGTCACCGAAATGTGAGGAAAAAGTGTTTTTTAGCCAAATTTTGAGGTTTGCAAAGAATTCTGGGTAACAGAACCTGGTGAGAGCCCCACAAGTCACCCCGTCTTGGATTTCCTTAGGTCTCTAGTTTTCAAAAACGCACAGGTTTGGTAGGTTTCCCTAGGTGCAGGCTGAGCTAGAGGCCAAAATCCACAGGTAGGCACTTTGCAAAAAACACCTCTGTTTTCTTTGAGAAAATGTGATGTGTCCACTTTGTGTTTTGGGGCATTTCCTGAGCGGGCACTAGGCCTACCCACACAAGTGAGGTGTCATTTTTATCAGGAGACTTGGGGGAACGCTGGGTGGAAGGAAATTTGTGGCTCCTCTCAGATTCCAGAACTTTCTGTAATCGAAATGTGAGGAAAAAGTGTTTTTTTTAGCCAACTTTTTAGGTTTGCAAAGGATTCTGGGTGACAGACCCTGGTGAGAGCCCCACAAGTCACCCCGTCTTGGATTCCCCTAGGTCTCTAGTTTTAAAAAATGCACAGGTTTGGTAGGTTTCCCCAAGTGCCGGTTGAGCTAGAGGCCAAAATCCACAGGTAGGCACTTTGCAAAAAACACCTCTGTTTTCTTAGAGAAAATGTGATGTGTCCACTTTGTGTTTTGGGGCATTTCCTGTTGCGGGCACTAGGCCTACCCACACAAGTGAGGTACCATTTTTATCGGGAGACTTGGGGAAACGCTGGGTGGAAGGAAATTTGTGGCTCCTCTCAGATTCTAGAACTTTCTGTCATCGAAATGTGAGGAAAAAGTGTTTTTTTAGCCAAATGTTGAGGTTTGCATAGGATTCTGGGTAACAGAACCTGGTGAGAGCTCCACAAGTCACCCCGTCTTGGATTCCCCTAGGTCTCTAGTTTTAAAAAATGCACAGGTTTAGTAGGTTTCCCTAGGTGCCGGCTGAGCTAGAGGCCAAAATCCACAGGTAGGCACTTTGCAAAAAACACCTCTGTTTTCTTTGAGAAAATGTGATGTGTCCACTTTGTGTTTTGGGGCATTTCCAGTCGCGGGCACTAGGCCTACCCACACAAGTGAGGTACCATTTTTATCGGTAGATTTGGGGGAACGCTCGGTGGAAGGAAATTTGTGGCTCCTCTCAGATTACAGAACTTTCTGTCACCGAAATGTGAGGAAAAAGTGTTTTTTTAGCCAAATTTTGAGGTTTGCAAAGGATCCTGGGTAACAGAACCTGGTGAGAGCCCCACAAGTCACCCTGTCTTGGATTCCCCTAGGTCTCTAGTTTTCAAAAATGCACAGGTTTGGTAGGTTTACTTAGGTGCAGGCTGAGCTAGAGGCCAAAATCCACAGGTAGGCACTTTGCAAAAAACAGCTCTGTTTTCTTTGGGAAAATGTGATGTGTCCACTTTGTGTTTTGGGGCATTTCCTGTCGCGGGCGCTAGGCCTACCTACACAAGTGAGGTACCATTTTTATCAGGAGACTTGGGGGAACGTAGAATAGCAAAACAAGTGTTATTGCCCCTTGTCTTTCTCTACATTTTTTCCTTCCAAATATAAGACAGTGTGTAAAAAAGACGTCTATTTGGAAAATGCCCTGTAATTCACATGCTAGTATGGGCACCCCAGAATTCAGAGATGTGCAAATAACCACTGCTCCTCAACACCTTATCCTGTGCCCATTTTGGAAATACAAAGGTTTTCTTGATACCTATTTTTCACTCTTTATATTTCAGCAAATTAATTGCTGTATACCCGGTATAGAAAGAAAACCCACTTCAAGGTGCAGCTCATCTATTGGCTCTGGGTACCTAGGGTTCTTGATGAACCTACAAGGCCTATATATCCCCGCAACCAGAAGAGTCGAGCAGACGTAACGGTATATTGCTTTAAAAAATCTGACATTGCAGGAAAAAGTTACAGAGTAAAATGTAGAGAAAAATTGCTGTTTTTTCACCTAAATTTCAATATTTTTTTATTTCAGTTGTTATTTTCTGTAGGAAACCCTTGTAGGCTGTACACAAATTACCCGTTGCTGAATTCAGAATTCTGTCTACTTTCCAGAAATGTTTAGGTTTCTGGGATCCAGCATTGGTTTCACACCCATTTCTGTCACTGACTGGAAGGAGGCTGAAAGCACAAGAAATCGTAAAAATGGGGTATGTCCCAGTAAAATGCCAAAATTGTGTTGAAAAATTGGGTTTTCTGATTCAAGTCTGCCTGTTCCTGAAAGCTGGGTAGCTGGTGATTTTAGCACTGCAAACCCTTTGTTGATGCCAATTTCAGGGAAACAACCACATGCCTTTTTCTGCAGCCCTTTTCTCATTTTTATTTTTTTTAATGAAATCTTCACTGTATTTTGGCTATTTTCTTGGCCTCCTCCAGGGGAACCCACAAAGCCTGGGTACCTCTAGAATCCCTACGATGTTGGAAAAAAAGGACGCAAATTTGGCGTGGGTAGCTTATGTGGACAAAAGGTTATGAGGCTCTAAGCGTGCCCTGCCCCAAATAGCCAAACAAAGGCCTGGCACCTGAGGGGGAAAAGGCCTGGCAGCGAATGGGTTAAAGTCAATCCCTGTAGGGAGATGACCCATCTGAACAGTTTGAGATTATCACCCCTCATCTTCATTAGCCATATGAGTGGCCTGTGGTCTGTCTGAACCAGGAAGTGACTCCTAAACAAGTATGTTCTCAGCTTCTTCAGTGCCCAGACCACAGCTAAAGCATCTCTCTCAATACCACTCCACCTCTGTTCCCTGGGCAGTAACCTTATACTGATGAAAGATAGAGGTTGGCCTAGGCCCTCTTAATTTATCTGTGAAATAACAACTCCTATGCCATGCCCTGAAGGGGCTGTCTGGACTATAAACTTCTTGGGGAAGTCGGGTCATTGAGTACTGGTGCTGTACACATGGCCTCCTTGAAGGTATCAAAGGTTTCTGGCAGACCTCTGTCCAGATCACTTTTTAGGGCTGATTCTTAGACATCTGCTCAGGAAAAGGGACAACAATGGTGACATATCCCTTGATAAACTTCCTACAATATACAGTGAGTCCCAGGATGGCACTCACTTCGGTCTGAGTTTTGGGGGGGCTCCAAAACAAGGATAGAATCAATTTTGGGTTTCAGGGGTTGACCTTTGCCCCCGCCTATTATGTGACCCAGATGTACCACATATCTTTGCCCTATCTTGCACTTACTAGCCTTGATAATCAGGCATGTCTGCTTCAAGGTCTGTAGCCTCTCTTTGAGAGGAAACAGGTGATCCTCCCAGGTGGAACGAAAGACAGTAATGTAATCCAGTAAGGTGGCATTGAATGCCTCAGTCACAGCCAGGACACTTTTAACCTGCCTCTGAAAGGTGGCAGGGGCATTTTTTACCCCAAAGGGCATCACCTTAAATCGGAAGTGGCCCTCTGGGGTGGAAAATGCACACCTTTCCTTAACCGTCTGTCCCCAGTTAGGGCAATCTGCCAGTACTCTGATGTTTAATCAAAGGTAATTAGGAACTTTGCAGTGCATCATCTTAAGAGAAGGGGTGAACATCAGTTTTTGTAACTGAGTTGAGCCCCATATAGTCCACACAGATTCTAAGTTCTGGGGTGGTGCCCGGTAGAGCCGCTTTGGTTACCAGCACTACTGGGATGGACCAAAGACTATTGGCATGCTCTGTGACACTCAACTTCAGGATCTTGGACACTTCCTCCCTGATAATGGTTCTGACCTTGTCAGACAGTCTGTAAATGTTATTCTTCACAGGCATGCGGTCCCCATATCCAGGGTGCACAGATGTGTGAGCCCTGGGGTTAGTGAGAATAATTATATCTTGTGGGGGATTCTTAGGAGCTTGCTCCCAGGCCTCCTTCAACAGACTAACAGGGCCCCTAACAGGATGGACATACAGAATCTCATTGGGACTGAACCCAACTTCCTATAGTCAAAAAGAAGGCCTGGCAAGAGGAAGTCCCACTTCTACCTTGTGGACTGTGGCAGGACCCTATTCATGTCCTTAAGGGGTTGAACCTCACAACAAGCCCATTGTTCTGGGGGTGATAGGGTGTGGAGAACATGTAAGTTACCTCACACTCATTCCACATTGACTTCATGTAGGCTGACCTGAAGTTTATACCCGTCAGACACTTCCTTGAGGAACCCCACATGGGTAAAAATCCCCATCGAGACCCTAGCCACAGCAGATGCAATCACAGTCCTAAGAGGTATGGCTTCTGGGTACCCAGTGGCATGGTTCACTTGTTGCCTAAGGCAGTCTTAGGGCCCAATAATGTTGATGCCCACCATTTCAAAGTGGGTGCCAAAGACAGATACAGCAACCAGGGAAACCTTTAGCTTTTTCCCTGACTTCCCACTGGCCTGTCAGGAAAGGAATGACCTGCAGAATGCATCTGAGGCCACCTAAACCCAGAGCCAACAGACATATTGGGACACTCCATTTGGAGTAACCATGTGCTCTACAAATTCTTAATATAACATAACATAAAAAAGCCTAGAAAAGCTTGTGTCGTGTCCCAGGTGTTCTGCTAGTCCAGGGAGCTTACAAAGTAGACTAACCACTGAATCAGGACCAGGGAGGCACAAGAAGATTTTTTGTTTTGTGAGGCGCTGGATGGTTGGGTGAAGGGCAGTGATGTGAGTGATTATAAGGGACTGTATAATTTGGTTGCCAAAGAGCAAATATTTTTTCAGAGCTGCACCAACACTTAGTGAACATGTGCTCTTTGGCCATTGTTAGGCCTGACTGCCTTAGGGTGGTTATCCCCCAACTTTTTGACTGCCTCCCTCCACTTTTCTGACACTGTGTTTGCTGGTTGTAGAACTCTGCGCCCTTTACCACTGCTAACCAGTACTAAAGTGCATATGCTCTCTCCCTTCAACGTGGTAACATTGGTTCATCTCCATTTGGCATATGTTATTTACTTATACGTCCTTAGTAAAGTGCACTACATGTGCCCACGGTCTGTAAATTAAATGCTACTAGTGGGTCTGCAGCACTGATTATACCACCAACATCAGCTCATGTGCTATCGCCCTAAGCAGGGAAGCCCATCATGGTACTGATTAGTCTACCTTGGCTTTCTGGTGGAAGGGGGTTGTGTTGGAATATGATCCTTTCTGAAGTCACCCCAATCTTTTTGCCTTCCTCCTCCTCTTTTTGACCTCATTTTTGTTGGTTTTAGGATTCTGCACACTTTTCCACTGCTGACCAGCACAAAAGTTGGTAACATTGGCTCATACCCAATTATATTTAATTTACCTATAAGTCCCTGGAAAAGTGCACTAGATGTGCACAGGGCCTGTATCTTAAATGTTACTAGTAGGCCTGCAGCACTGATTGTGCCACCCATATAAGTAGCCCCTTAACAATGTCTCAGGCCTACCATTGCAAGGCCTGTGTGTACAGTTTCACTGCCACTTCGACTTGGCTTATAAAAGTACCTGCCAAGTCTTAAACTCCCCTTTTTCTACATTAAGTCACCCCTAAGGTAGGCCCTAGGTAACTCATGGAGCAGGGTGCCATGTAGGCAAAAGGCAAGACATGTACATATGTGTCTTATATGTCCTGGTAGTGAAAATTTGTTTTCCACTACTGAGAGGCCTGCTCCTTTGATAGACTAGCATTAGGATTGCCAGCATATATATTTTGAGTGGTAGATTCTGATCTGAAAAGAGTAACCAGGGTCATATTTAGTATGCCCAGAATGGTGATAGAAAATCCTGCTTATTGGTGAGGCTGGATTTTATATTACTATTTTAGAAATCACACTTTTAAAAAGTGAGCATTTCTCTGCACTTAAAACCACATGTGCCTCACAGCCTGTCTCTAATCAATGTCTGGTCTGTGCTGGTTGACAGCTCCCTTGTGCATTTCACCCAGACAACCACTATCACAGGACACTCAGTCACATCTACATTCATCTGCATACTGAATGGGTCTTCCTGGACACTTACATTTCAATGGCCAATGGCCTGCCCTCACACAGAGGGCTGATAACCCCCCACAGGGACCCTGGTAGACAGGACTGGGTTGAAAGGGGAACTTGTGCACTTCAAAACCACACTTTGAAGTCTCCCCCACTTCAAAGGCATTTTTAGGTATATAAACTGGGTCTCTAACCCCACCAACTCAGACACTTCAGGGCCTGAATCTGCAACCTGTCAAGAGGAACTGCCTGGCTTCCCAAATAACACATCTGGACTGCTTTGCTGTGAGGGACTGCTGCCCTGCTGTTGCCCTGCTGCTATGCTGGCCTCTGACTTTGCTGGAAGGAATCTGCCTTCCCCCAAAGAGCTCTCCAAGGGCTTGGATTGAGCTTGCCTCCTATTTCAGAAGTCTCGGGACTAACAAAGACTTCACCTGTTCAAGAAATACTTTACACATCGCCTTCTAAGTTAAGCCTGACTTCTCAGTGCCAAGCTACCAGAGGTTGAGCACAGGATAATTTAGAGTGTGTTGTGACTTACCCTGACAAGTATTCTGGTCCCTATTTGGACAAGGGTGTATACCTTTGCCAAAAAGAAGCCCCATTTCTAACAGCAATCAATTTGATCAGCCCCTTGTAATCACTCACATCATTGCCCTTCACCCAACCATCAAGTGCCATGAAAAAATGATCCACAATAACATCCTGTCTCCCTTCCCTATGGCCAACAATTTGAGGACTTTAGCTGCCACTTCCACCATCGGATCGCTCCTACAAGAAAACAGTTACAGGCAAGTATTGAAAGGTATGACTAGAACAATGCAGCACAAAAAGTGCTTACTGAATTTGCAGGACAAAGGGCAGCTCCTCAGCTTCAGACAGTCTTTTAAATCAACGGGGCACTAAAACAGGATTTGTGCAGAAGGGGAAGAGATTCTATGATCTGGGCACTGCTGTATAAAAGATCAGAACGTCCATTCAGTTTTTTTTCCTGGTGTCACAACCAGCAAACTGGAGAGAGTAAACACCACACCAGCTTGTTGCACACGTTCTTATTATTCGATCCAGTGGCAGCAATGAAAGCAATGAAAGAAGTGGTTAGGACTGCACTATCAAACTTTGAAGGGACATTTGTAACAAGAGCGGGCTTTTAAAAAAAAGTGTTTTTTACAATTTCTTTAGCAATTCACAAACTACCACAACTGGGGGCTTGTCTAAGGGTCCCTACACCTGACCTACCCCAAAGGAGCAGATTCAGAGATGAGGTGGCAATCCGACTGTATTTCCCTCTTCAGGATCAGCTGTACAGTTGCAGGCATGCAGCGTTCTGCTTCTTGATTTATGCAGTGCATTATCTGTGCTCTCAAATTTCTCACATTTATTTCTGAGTAGTTTAGCTACTTCAGGTTTTTAATTTGCATTTTGGATCTTGTAGCCCTGCCTTTAGGGTGGTATAAGGAGGACTACAAGTCCCAGAATGCAAAGACGAAAACTTGGACTGACTCAGTTACGCATGAATGTTTGGACCAGGGAAACTGAATAGCTCTGTGGGTGGTGAACACCAGTCATCCATAACTTTGGGCCTGTGAGGTAAAGAAATTCATGTTATGCCCCTAGGTGATGGAGAAAGGGTCATGCGAAGAGCAGGAGAAATGCAGATGTAGCATTCCTGCCTAGAAACTATGAAGGTGCCCCAAAAAGAGCAGTTCAGCCTTATGCTCACCTGTTTGGGCTCCACTGCTCCAGTTTAAGAAGAATTTGTCTCAAATGCCCATACTTGCCAGAGCTTGAGCATTATTGCTTTTATGGACAGGGGAAGATTACCACAGGAGTAGGCTCAGCAGTGCACATAAACATGCCTACAGAATGCAATTAAAGCTGCTCCTAACCCTGGCTACCTTGCAAGACATCCTGACAGTATCTGACACTGTTGTCAGCAGATGTGTGTTTTAAGACACTGCATATGTTGCCATCCAGTTGGAGTAAGTTGCAATTTGCTATCTATCGTATTACTATTCATGAGTTAGGTCAGATTGCAGTTCACTCCGGATGGGAATTTGAATATATTGGTGGGTTTGGTAAATTCCACACTGTTCGCAAAAATACTGGTAACAATTTGAAGCCAGTATTTTGAACCAGTGTTTTGCACATTAGCCCCTATTTCCATCAAAAACATTGGTAAAAGAAAAGCACTGCATATCCTTAAGGCTGTACTGTAATGATAAGCAATGTATGACTTATTTTTACAGCTACCCTGAAATAATTCACATAACCATAACTAATTTAATATATTCATGAATAAATGAAATTGTTTACAGGGCAAGTTAATGGATAATGTGCTTGGAAACTCCACTATGAACAATGTGTAAAACAGAAGCTAAAAGATAAAAACTATTTTTTCTGAACAAAAGTTTCATAGGTGGGGCTTTATTTATAACTTTAGATTAAACCAAATGAAAGTGAGCTGATAATGGGAGACTTGTGGTCGCAATTTGAGTCGGGCTATGTGACCCATTGTCCTGCTGCTCCTGCTGGTATCGGTGCTGTGAGTCAAGAGTGGGCCCCTCTTCGCCTGTCATCGCCGATAGAAGGCTGGGCTGGGCCATTCCCTTTTCATCAGCACTTTAAGGTACCGGTTTCCTTTTACTTTTACTTTGTCCATCCATTGCTCTCAGGTTTTGATTGAAAGCATTCTTTAGCCTTCTTGCCATGGGGAAACATAGAGCTACTCCCTTGATTCCTCTGGCTGTCACCACTTTGGATTGTTTCTTGCAAGGGCAGTGGGAGTGATTAGCAAGGAAATCGAACTGGCAGAGAAACGTCTATCTTTGTCTCCCCTCCTGACTCTGAATCCCTGCAGGTCCAGCCCGAGGCAATCATGGCTGATGAGGCATCTGACTCAGTCATCGTAGCTGAGAGTCGTGGGGCCTTTAAATAGTCCAACTGGTTGTATTGGTCCTGGTGCCACCTCAGTCGCGGAGCAGGTTGGTAATTTTGAGGGGATGCAGTTCCAAGCCCAAACACGTGTCAACGAGAATGGGGGGGGGGAACCAAAGAGCCAAGGGGGGAAGAGGAACAGAGTCAGCGGGGCAAATCCAAGAAACAATGTTCTGGTCCTTAGATGTCTCTGCCCAACCCAGGATCTGGCCTCAACTGCAATGTAAAAAGTAAAGCAGGGGAGATAGAGCCTTATCCAGTTCAGGAGATTCGTACATGTATGTTCTTTACGTGTGTGCTTGGGCAAAAATTGGCCAGTTTTGAGAAAATTGAGGAAGCATTGACAAGTATGAACCTCGCTTTTGTGAAACATCATGCAACAGGGCCACCACCATCTCGCTCCAGGGGCCCTCTTACAACTACTGCCCGTCCATCTTGTCTCATGCACGTGCGGATCTAGGTAGCACTTCCACTGTGAGGGTCGACCACTCTAGAGGGGTCACGTGTGAGCGCACAAAGAATGAGCCCAGTTCACAAGGCAGATTGATTTTAGAAGGTGAGGCTCAGGAGCAAGGTAAAGGGCTTTGTGGCTCGCTGAGCAATAGATCTGGACGTACTTAAGAGCCCTTGCCCTTGAAGCTCCCCATACTACAGCTACACTCCCAAACTATCCCCTTTGTCTTGATCTTGAAAGGTCCCCCCTCCCTCTGAGGCATGACCTACGAGAGAACCATGACCTATTGCTAAATAAAGGGGTGCATTGATTTAATGGAAGGTTGGGAAGCACAATGCTACTTCATAGCCAGATTTACCGGAGAAATTCTCTGAAGCCTGATATCAACGGTATTGTCATCATTTGCAAGAAAAGAGCTGTGACCAATGATATTCTGACTGGGCTCAACTTCACCAAGTCAACTTCCTCAACAGTTGAAGCACTCCTGCTAGGCTTTTTCCACAGACCAATTGGCGGCATGGCATCTGTTCCTATTAACATTACTCACCCTGTTACTATTGAAAATAGATTTATGTCTATCTTGCAGTTGGACTCTCTGCTTTAGCTACAACTTCCAGACATTCCAGCTCTCTTGACGGTCATGGGATGGTAAGGCCTAGTGCTGGTCCAGCAAACCCTCATACCTCCAGTAAAAGTATTATCCCAGGAAATGGCCATGGATATGGTACAGTCAAGGAGCCAGTGATAGCGTCCTGGAATGTGGCTGGCTTGGAAAACAAGCTAGACAACCTAGATTGGCGCAATTTCATTTAACGCTATGCGGTCATTTGCCTGCAGGAGACTTGGCTAACTGACACAATGTCTGTTGATGGGTGGGTTTGCCACTTCACTCAGGCTATTCCAGGTGATATGGGCAGGGTGAAGATTATTACTTTTATTTCCCTCACATTCCCTGCTCAGGTTAAATGGTTGTGTCTTTTTCCTGCTTATTACCAACTTATTTTGTTACAGTGCCTGACAATCTTGATATCAATGTTTTTGATTTAACTAATGTGAAAATGGCACGATTATTACACAAGGACATTGGTAGTTGTGTTAGAAACATAAGAGATAGCTATGTGGTTGTATTTCTGGGATATTTGTATACGAGGCACTGCCAAATATCTTCAACCAAGCCCTATGGGCTGGTGAATAGCGTTTGGAATCATGTTACCCATTTCTCCCATAGCCCAATTGGTGACAACCTCAATCTGGCTCTTTTGAAATATAATCTAGTATTTGCCTTTGACTCCCTAAGAAGCATCCCAGTCTTCACTGTTACTTGTATTGGGAGGGATAGTCACAGCCTAATCAACTTCTTTCTATTCCCTAAAAATATATTGTGTAGTGGACTATACTCTAGTAGATTCTCCCCTAAGTGATCATAGGCTTTTGGCTTCATGAATCTGTGATTCCTTTATTGACAAAAGGCACTTAGAGGCCTACCCTATATCATTGACATTCTCCAGGAAAAAAGGGAGGGCTTATTATGAGCTGGTCCAAGGTGGACAATGATTCCTTTTTGTCTGCTATGTTGGGCTTAACACTTCCTGACATCTTGAAATGTTTAGATGAAAACTGCAATTCCAGGGGAGGGGCCAAGTTACTTAGGCCCTCATTACAACATTGGCGGTAAATGGCGCTTACTGCCGTGCAGAAGACCGCCAACACACCGCTGCAGAATTCCGCCACAGCTATTACGACCCACAGCTCAGAAACTGCCAAAATCTAGACACCCACATAAGTCTGCCACACCAAAGGTCAGTGATAAACTGGCGATTAAAAAACCTCCACCATCACGCCAACAGGAATACGCCCACACTATCACGACCCACGAATCCACGCAGCGGTCTTTCAACCGCGGTATTCCATTGGCGGTACACAACGCCGCGCTCAAAATACACACACATTTACAAAACACAGCCACATTGGACAAATTGAAATACACACACCTGATACACATACATACACCACTCCCACACACCCAATACAATATAAAACACACACCCACATTACCCACAAACCCTTACTACCAAAAATGTTGAAGAAGGCCAGAGAGACAGCAAAGCAAAGACAACACCAGCATACAGAGGCACACAACACCATCACACATACACATCCATGCACAAAACACCACACACCCCTAAACATCACCCCACACATCACAACACACACCACCTCACACATCACGCACACCACCCCATGGCACCGCAAAGACACCCAAGGTTCTCTGAGGAGGAGCTCAAGGTCATGGTGGAGGAAATCATCTGGGTAGAGCCACAGCTATTCGGATCACAGGTGCAGCACACCACCATTGCTAGGAAGATGGAGCTATGGCGCAGAATCGTGGACAGGATCAACGCAGTGGGACAGCACCCAAGAACATGGGATGACATCAGGAAGAGGTGGAACGACCTACGGGGGAAGGTGCGTTCCATGGTCTCAAGACACCACATTGCGGTTCAGAGGACTGGCGGCGGACCCCCACCTCCTCCCCCACAACTAACAACATGGGAGGAGCAGGTCTTGGCTATACTGCATCCTGAAGGCCTCGCAGGAGTAGCTGGAGGAATGGACTCTGGTAAGTTAAATCTTTCACTACTTCATCCCCCACCCTACCTGCATGCTATCACATACCCCCACCCTCACCCCCATCACTCCAACTCCTCACATATGTCTCACTATCACAAACCACACATCCCAACACCAAGCCCTGCATGCAACAACAAAGCATGGACACCCATTACCAATGCATGTCACTACACATACCCACACAGACCCCTAAACAATTATCACACAAGGTCCTACACAGGAAAGGAAGCACTGGGGTACAGGGTCACCCACCCATTGCACACCATGGCACACACAGATGCAATAATCATCCCTTTACACCCCTGCAGGACCCCTACCCAACGTCACCGGACAGGAGGTTCCAGACATGTCCACTCCACACACAGAAGAGGCCCACAGTGATGACAGCAGCTCTGTCCAACTGGATCTAGATGACCAACCCGGCCCATCTGGGACCTCGGGACAGTCGGTTCCCCTGACAAAGTCACAGGCCAACACAAAGCCTCCACCCTCAGGAAACACCAGCACAGCACCCATCCAGCGGCCCATACCTCTGTCTCCAGGACACGTCAAGCAGTAGTGTGTCCACCACTACAGGGAATCCAGGCTAACCCACCACCCCAAGAACAGCAGGGACCTGGGGGCAGTGGTAGTGGGCACACGGTTCAGGGGACAGAGGCCCAGGAAAACCAGGGAACTGGGAGGGCTGCTGTGCGACAGGGGAGGACAGGCCCAGGGAACCCACTCTCCACGAGGCCCTCTCCAACATCATGGGAGCCTACCATAATTCCCAGGAAACGATGGCAACGGTACTAGCCAAGTTTCAGGCAACCCAGCGGCTGCAGGAGGAACAGTATTTGGGGTTCAGGGAGGAACTTAAATCCATAAATACCACCCTGGGCACCATTGTAGGGGTGCTGAAGGACCTTGTGAATGCCAGGAGGGACACTGTGGCACAACAAGGGGCCCCTGACACTAGCCTGGACGATGAAAGGCCCACCACCTCCGCCAGTGCTAGTGGACAGGAGGCACCGCCTCAGGACCATGACACCAGCACCCCACCCCCTGCAGATGGAGAACCACCCCGCAAGCGGTCCCTGAGATCCAGGACAAAGACAGAGAACAATGCCAAGACACCCGCCAAGAAATGAGACCACCCTGATTGTCATCCTTCTGTCCCACATTGTCACCCTGTCCAGCCTTAAACTGCCCTAGCTCCACTTCCTATGCCCCTTTGGACAATGCACCTGTGAGACAAATAGACTGGCCATGGACATTCCTCAACCATCACCCCTGACCATTTTACAACCCCCTCCACTATTTAGCACTTAAATAAACACCCTTAAATCGCAAAACAATCTGGAGTCAGTCTGTGCTTTCACAATTGTGTATTTGCAATAACTGAGGGAAATAGCAATGTCCATTGTATTGTCAACATACCTATGTCACACAGCTCTAGTCCATGAGGTAACATAGCAGAGGTCACACAGTGGGACCCACATCTGTGAAATCGAAAGGCAAAGTGACAAATCAGGGTCCATGCACTGCGTGAAAGTGACAGACAGATGAGAGGTCGAACAATTTTATCAGATGTAGGAGGCAGTGATGTCTTCTTACCTGTGTCTCACTGGAAGTATTGATGGATCATGGTGTTTCAGTTGTCGATGTTCTCTTCTTCTGCCTCCTCTTCTTCACTGTCCACAGGCTCCACAGCTGCCACAACACCTCCTTCAGGACCATTCTCCTGCAGAAAAGGCACCTGTCGTCGCAAAGTCAAGTTGTGCAGCATACAGCAGGCCACGATGATCTAGCACACCTTCTTTGGTGAGTAGTATAGGGAACCACCTGTCATATGGAGGCACCTGAACCTGGCCTTCAGGAGGCCGAAGGTCCTCTCTATAACCCTCCTAGTTCGCCCATGGGCCTCATTGTAGCGTTCCTCTGCCCTTGTCCTGGGATTCCTCACTGGGGTCAGTAGCCATGACAGGTTGGAGTAGCCAGAGTCACCTGCAAATGTCGAGGGACAACTGTTAGACACAAACTAACCCTTTAGACAACCCCAGACCCAGACAACTATTCACACTGTATAGGGTCCATGTCCTCACCTAATAGCCACACACGGTGCCTCTGGAGTTGCCCCATCACATTAGGGATGCTGCTATTCCTCAGAATGTAAGCGTCATGCACTGAGCCAGGAAACTTGGCGTTCACATTGGAGATGTACTGGTCGGCCTAACACACCATCTGCACATTCATTGAATGGTAACTCTTCCGGTTTCTGTACACCTGTTCACACCTTCGGGGGGGACCAAGGCCACATGTGTCCCATCAATGGCACCTATGATGTTGGGGATATGTCCCAGGGCATAGAAGTGACCTTTCACTTTAGGCAAATCCTCCACCTGAGGGAAAACGATGTCGCTGCGCATGTGTTTCAGCAGGGCAGACAACACTCTGGACAACACGTTAGAGAACATTGGCTGGGACCAATGTTCACTGTAAGGCGCGCACGCGAGCGCACGCGCACCTTTCCTTCCCCCATCGCGCAGGCCCCTTTGGCAAGCACGCACGTTCTTGCATCGTGCAGCAGAGAGGACGTCAGCGCTGCGTTTACAAAACAGACACAGCGCGAGGACAGGGTCACTCTTTGCCGCCGACGAGCAGGAAGGACATCTTCAGGACGCAGGTTTGCAGGTAAGGTATTATCACTTTCTCAGCTCAAATAAGCCTTTTAGAGCGATAGTCGTGCTCTCCTATTGCAGAAAATGCTCATATTTGAATCTGGATTGAAGTCAATGAAAACAGCGTTTAAAGGCCGCGGGGAGTGTTATAAACATTTGGCGTACTTTAGCATACAAGCGAGCAAGTGATATTTATGTTGAAAATGAATGGTTAGTGAGCTAGGAAATGCTTCAGAACAGTAGAAAATGTGCTGTTATCAACTTTTCCATCATTGTCATACTTCATAGTTGTTTATATGCATTATCACTTTCTCAGCCCAAATAAGCCTTTTAGAGCGATAGTCGTGCTCTCCTATTGCAGAAAATGCTCATATTTGAATCTGGATTGAAGTAAATGAAAACAGCATTTAAAGGCCACGAGGAGTGTTTTAAACATTTGGCGTACTTTAGCTTACAAGCGAGCAAGTGTTATTTATGTTGAAAATGAATGGTTAGTGAGCTAGGAAATGCTTCAGAACAGTAGAAAATGTGCTGTTATCAACTTTTCCATCATTCTCATACTTCATAGTTGTTTATATGCATTATCACTTTCTCAGCGCAAATAAGCCTTTTAGAGTGATAGTCGTGCTCTCCTATTGCAGAAAATGCTCATATTTGAATCTGGATTGAAGTCAATGAAAACAGCGTTTAAAGGCCGCGGGAGTGTTTTAAACATTTGGCGTACTTTAGCATACAAGCGAGCAAGTGATATTTATGATGAAAATGAATGGTTAGTGAGCTAGGAAATGCTTCAGAACAGTAGAAAATGTGCTGTTATCAACTTTGCCATCATTGTCATACTTCATAGTTGTTTATATGCATTATCACTTTCTCAGCGCAAATAAGCCTTTTAGAGCGATAGTCGTGCTCTCCTATTGCAGAAAATGCTCATATTTGAATCTGGATTGAAGTCAATGAAAACAGCGTTTAAAGGCCGCGGGGAGTGTTTTAAACATCATTTGGCGTACTTTAGCATACAAGCGAGCAAGTGATATTTATGTTGAAAATAAATGGTTAGTGAGCTAGGAAATGCTTCAGAACAGTAGAAAATGTGCTGTTATCAACTTTTCCATCATTGTCATACTTCATAGTTGTTTATATGCATTATCACTTTCTCAGCGCAAATAAGCCTTTTAGAGCGATAGTCGTGCTCTCCTATTGCAGAAAATGCTCATATTTGAATCTGGATTGAAGTCAATAAAAACAGCGTTTAAAGGCCTCAGGGAGTGTTTTAAACATCATTTGGCGTACTTTAGCATACAAGCGAGCAAGTGATATTTATGTTGAAAATGAATGGTTAGTGAGCTAGGAAATGCTTCAGAACAGTAGAAAATGTGCTGTTATCAACTTTTCCATCATTGTCATACTTCATAGTTGTTTATATGCATTATCACTTTTTCAGCGCAAATAAGCCTTTTAGAGCGATAGTCGTGCTCTCCTATTGCAGAAAATGCTCATATTTGAATCTGGATTGAAGTCAATGAAAACAGCGTTTAAAGGCCGCGGGAAGTGTTTTAAACATCATTTGGCGTACTTTAGCATACAAGCGAGCAAGTGATATTTATGTTGAAAATGAATGGTTAGTGAGCTAGGAAATGCTTCAGAACAGTAGAAAATGTACTGTTATCAACTTTTCCATCATTGTCATACTTCATAGTTGTTTATATGCATTATCACTTTCTCAGCGCAAATAAGCCTTTTAGAGCGATAGTCGTGCTCTCCTATTGCAGAAAATGCTCATATTTGAATCTGGATTGAAGTCAATGAAAACAGCGTTTAAAGGCCGCAGGGAGTGTTTTAAACATCATTTGGCATACTTTAGCATACAAGCGAGCAAGTGATATTTATGTTGAAAATGAATGGTTAGTGAGCTAGGAAATGCTTCAGAACAGTAGAAAATGTGCTGTTATCAACTTTTCCATCATTGTCATACTTCATAGTTGTTTATATGCATTATCACTTTCTCAGCGCAAATAAGCCTTTTAGAGCGATAGTCGTGCTCTCCTATTGCAGAAAATGCTCATATTTGAATCTGGATTGAAGTCAATGAAAACAGCGTTTAAAGGCTGCGGGAAGTGTTTTAAACATCATTTGGCGTACTTTAGCATACAAGCGAGCAAGTGATATTTATGTTGAAAATGAATGGTTAGTGAGCTAGGAAATGCTTCAGAACAGTAGAAAATGTACTGTTATCAACTTTTCCATCATTGTCATACTTCATAGTTGTTTATATGCATTATCACTTTCTCAGCGCAAATAAGCCTTTTAGAGCGATAGTCGTGCTCTCCTATTGCAGAAAATGCTCATATTTGAATCTGGATTGAAGTCAATGAAAACAGCGTTTAAAGGCCGCGGGGAGTGTTTTAAACATTTGGCGTACTTTAGCATACAAGCGAGCAAGTGATATTTATGTTGAAAATGAATGGTTAGTGAGCTAGGAAATGCTTCAGAACAGTAGAAAATGTGCTGTTATCAACTTTTCCATCATTGTCATACTTCATAGTTGTTTATATGCATTATCACTTTCTCAGCGCAAATAAGCCTTTTAGAGCAATAGTCGTGCTCTCCTATTGCAGAAAATGCTCATATTTGAATCTGGATTGAAGTCAATGAAAACAGCGTTTAAAGGCCACGGGGAGTGTTTTAAACATCATTTGGCGTACTTTAGCATACAAGCGAGCAAGTGATATTTATGTTGAAAATGAATGGTTAGTGAGCTAGGAAATGCTTCAGAACAGTAGAAAATGTGCTGTTATCAACTTTTCCATCATTGTCATACTTCATAGTTGTTTATATGCATTATCACTTTCTCAGCGCAAATAAGCCTTTTAGAGCGATAGTCGTGCTCTCCTATTGCAGAAAATGCTCATATTTGAATCTGGATTGAAGTCAATGAAAACAGCGTTTAAAGGCCGCGGGGAGTGTTTTAAACATCATTTGGCGTACTTTAGCATACAAGCGAGCAAGTGATATTTATGTTGAAAATGAATGGTTAGTGAGCTAGGAAATGCTTCAGAACAGTAGAAAATGTGCTGTTATCAACTTTTCCATCATTGTCACACTTCATAGTTGTTTATATGCATTATCACTTTCTCAGCCTTTTAGAGCGATAGTCGTGCTCTCCTATTGCAGAAAATGCTCATATTTGAATCTGGATTGAAGTCAATGAAAACAGCGTTTAAAGGCCGCGGGCAATGTTCCCTGTAAGTCGCGCGCGCACCTTTCCTTCCCCCATCGCGCAGGCCCCTTTGGCAAGCGCGCACGTTGCAACGTTCTTGCAACGTCGCTCCCTGCATCATGCACTGCAAATGTGACAAGACAACAACAAGACGTAAAGGCACCTTCATTGCTCATTCACCGTCTGAATGAACAGAACACTTTTTTTTGTCCGCTTGCCAGAACGAGCCAGTAGGCCTTAAAATGGCTCACCCTTATAAACCCGATTAGTCATAGCGAGTGGCTGAGCAGATAACTTGAGGCCTGTAAAGGCCGCATCATCGAAGGGCTAACGCATGATGTAGGTTTCCAAACAGATGATAATATGGAACCAGAGTTCATCTAAACTGAAAGCCCAGGTAACTACTCAATTGCTCTGGAACTGTCATGCATATTGTTTTTGTAACTCCTATAGCCTAAGCTAAATATCTTCTTTCCAATTACAGCCAGTCACCATTTGCATTTGAACAGGCAGGCGTGAGTACCAAGGAAGACCAGGTAAATCTATAGACGTTCCAGGTGGGATTAAGGGCCTCTACATAAATCCCGTTCATGATCCACACCTTTGCTTCTATTACAGGTTTGTCGGACCGAGCAAGTTAAAGATTTGAATGGAGCGACATGTGTAGAAGCATAAGGACCAGGTAACTATTTGGTAGGTACCCCATCTGGGTCACCTGGCACATTATAATATGACAACATGATGTAACCAACTGTTAACCATCTTTTCTTTTGCTGCAGGCATCTCAGGCAGTACTGGTCATTATTTGGTAGATTTCACTTGTGATGCACCTAGTACATTATAAAATGAAAACATTCTTAAACCCTTTTTTTTCTTCTTTTGCAGGCTTCTTAGACAGTTCTAACATTGGTTAGAAAAGGCAGACGTGACTACAAGCAGAAAGACCAGGTAAATATTTAGTAGTTTTCCCTTGCAGTACATCTTGAACACAAGCATGTGCTGTAACCATGTTTTTTCTTCTATTGCAGACATCTTAGACAGTGTTACATCGACAGGCAGGTGTGAGATCAAACAGAAAGGCCCAGGTAATTGCTTGCTACCTTTTCCAAGAGATAGCTCAGTCTTGTCTGGTAGATTGCATTCAATAGCATAAAAAACAACTTTAAATAATGTTCCTCACTTTAATTAATGTCCTTTTTTTTTGCAGGATTTGCGGCACAGTAGGCTCAGACTGATTGCCACCAAAATGTTCAAGCGCAAAGCTGTGACTTCATCAGAGAGCAGTGCTTCACCACAAAGGAAGAAATGCTGTCTTGTGTTCAAAGAAGAATGGCTGAAAGAAACTGTGGAGATTGAGACACAGAAGTCCAGGAGCAAGGTTTGCGTACAACTGGGAGAGCTATTTCTATACAATCCAGAAGTAGGCCTGAATTTAAAGTATGTGCTTAAGCAAAGATCGCAGGGGACTTTTCTACTGGGAAGAAATGGAGTGATGGCTGGAAGCTGGACTACTTGAAACGCCATTTATGTAGCAGAGTTCATGAATCTGCTTTGGTGACACTGAGAAATAAAAGTGCTGCTGCCAGGCTGGGTTTTGGAGTGCGCACCATGCTAACGGAAACCGCCAGTGACAGAGCAAACAGACTAGAAGTAGTTGAACGGCAAAGATCCCTGCCTCAAGAGATAAAGATTCTCATCAACAATGTGTTGCTAGTAGGCAAAATTAACACATCAATGTTATCTGTTCAAGACATCCATGACCACGTCGCATTGTATGTGAAGATACCAGACAGCTGGAGGAGCAAGAACTATGCCTTTGAGTTTTTGGAGGCCATCAACAGCGTAATACGCTCTGACCTCATGGCAGAACTTCGCAGTGCTCGGTATCACACATTGATAATTGGTGAGTGTAGGAGGCTGGACTGGCTTGTAGTGAGTACCAACGGGTACTTGCACCTTGCACCAGGCCCAGTTATCCCTTATTAGTGTATAGGGTGTCTAGCAGCTTAGGCTGATAGATAATGGTAGCTTAGCAGAGCAGCTTAGGCTGAACTAGGAGACGTGTGAAGCTACTACAGTACCACTTAGTGTCATATGCACAATATCATAAGAAAACACAATACACAGTTGTACTAAAAATAAAGGTACTTTATTTTTATGACAATATGCCAAAGTATCTTAGAGTGTACCCTCAGTGAGAGGATAGGAAATATACACAAGATATATATACACAATACCAAAAATATGCAGTATAGTCTTAGAAAACAGAGCAAACAATGTATAGTTACAATAGGATGCAATGAGGAAACATAGGGATAGGGGCAACACAAACCATATACTCCAAAAGTGAAATGCGAACCACGAATGGACCCCAAACCTATGTGACCTTGTAGAGGGTCGCTGGGACTATTAGAAAATAGTGAGAGTTAGAAAAATAACCCTCCCCAAGACCCTGAAAAGTGAGTGCAAAGTGCACTAAAGTTCCCCTAAGGACAAAGAAGTCGTGTTAGAGAAATAATGCAGGAAAGACACAAACCAACAATGCAACAACTGTGGATTTCCAATCTAGGGTACCTGTGGAACAAGGGGACCAAGTCCAAAAGTCACAAGCAAGTCAGAGATGGGCATATGCCCAGGAAATGCCAGCTGCGGGTGCAAAGAAGCTTTGACTGGACAGAAGAAGCTGCGGTTTCTGCAAGAACGAAAAGGGCTAGAGACTTCCCCTTTGGTGGACGGATCCCTCTCGCCGTGGAGAGTCGTGCAGAAGTGTTTTCCCGCCGAAAGAACGCCAACAAGCCTTGCTAGCTGCAAATCGTGCGGTTAGCGTTTTTGGATGCTGCTGTGGCCCTGGAGGGACCAGGAGGTCGCAAATTGAACCAGGAGAGAGAGGGGATGTCGAGCAAGACAAGAAGCCCTCTCAGCAGCAGTTAGCACCCGGAGAAGTGCCAGAAACAGGCACTACGAGGATGTGTGAAATGGTGCTCACCCGAAGTCGCACAAAGAAGTCCCACGTCGCCGGAGAACAACTTAGGAGGTCGTGCAATGCAGGTTAGAGTGCAGTGGACCCAGGCTGGACTGTGCACAAAGGATTTCCGCCGGAAGTGCACGGAGGCCGGAGTAGCTGCAAAAGTCGCGGTTCCCAGCAATGCAGCCCAGCGAGGTGAGGCAAGGACTTACCTCCACCAAACTAGGACTGAAGAGTCACTGGACTGTGGGGGTCACTTGGACAGAGTTGCTGGATTTGAGGGACCTGAGCTCGTCGTGCTGAGAGGAGACCCAAGGGACCGGTAATGCAGCTTTTTGGTGCCTGCGGTTGCAGGGGGACGATTCCGTCGACCCACTGGAGATTTCTTCGGAGCTTCTGGTGCAGAGAGGAGGCAGACTACCCCCACAGCATGCACAGACAGGAAAACAGTCGAGAAGGCGGCAGGATCAGCGTTACAGAGTTGCAGTAGTCGTCTTTGCTACTATGTTGCAGGTTTGCAGGCTTCCAGCGCGGTCAGCAGTCGATTCCTTATCAGAAGGTGAAGAGAGAGATGCAGAGGAACTCGGCTGAGCTCTTGCATTCGTTATCTAAAGTTTCCCCAGAGACAGAGACCCTAAATAGCCAGAAAAGAGGGTTTGGCTACTTAGGAGAGAGGATAGGCTAGCAACACCTGAAGGAGCCTATCACAAGGAGTCTCTGACGTCACCTGGTGGCACTGGCCACTCAGAGCAGTCCAGTGTGCCAGCAGCACCTCTGTTTCCAAGATGGCAGAGGTCTGGAGCACACTGGAGGAGCTCTGGACACCTCCCAGGGGAGGTGCAGGTCAGGGGAGTGGTCACTCCCCTTTCCTTTGTCCAGTTTCGCGCCAGAGCAGGGCTAAGGGGTCCCCTGAACCGGTGTAGACTGGCTTATGCAGAATTGGGCACTTCTGTGCCCAACAAAGCATTTCCAGAGGCTGGGGGAGGCTACTCCTCCCCTGCCTTCACACCATTTTCAAAAGGGAGAGGGTGTCACACCCTCTCTCAGAGGAAGTTCTTTGTTCTGCCATCCTGGGACAAGCCTGGCTTGACCCCAGGAGGGCAGATGCCTGTCTGAGGGGTTGGCAGCAGCTGCAGTGAAACCCCAGGAAGGGCAGTTTGGCAGTACCAGGGTCTGTGCTGCAGACCACTGGGATCATCGAATTGTGCCAACAATGCCAGGATGGCATAGAGGGGGCAATTCCATGATCTTAGACATGTTACATGGCCATATTCGGAGTTACCATTGTGAAGCTACATATAGGTAGTGACCTATATGTAGTGCACGCGTGTAATGGTGTCCCCGCACTCACAAAGTTCAGGGAATTGGCTCTGAACAATGTGGGGGCACCTTGGCTAGTGCCAGGGTGCCCTCACACTAAGTAACTTTGCACCTAACCTTTACCAGGTAAAGGTTAGACATATAGGTGACTTATAAGTTACTTAAGTGCAGTGTAAAATGGCTGTGAAATAACGTGGATGTTATTTCACTCAGGCTGCAGTGGCAGGCCTGTGTAAGAATTGTCAGAGCTCCCTATGGGTGGCAAAAGAAATGCTGCAGCCCATAGGGATCTCCTGGAACCTCAATACCCTGGGTACCTCAGTACCATATACTAGGGAATTATAAGGGTGTTCCAGTAAGCCAGTGTAAATTGGTAAAATGGTCACTAGCCTGTTAGTGACAATTTGGAAAGAAATGAGAGAGCATAACCACTGAGGTTCTGATTAGCAGAGCCTCAGTGAGACAGTTAGTCACTACACAGGTAACACATTCAGGCACACTTATGAGCACTGGGGCCCTGGGTTACCAGGGTCCCAGTGACACATACAACTAAAACAACATATATACAGTGAAAAATGGGGGTAACATGCCAGGCAAGATGGTACTTTCCTACAATGAGAGCACAGATATTTCAGTTACAAAAATGCTCCTCCTCTACTTCAAGTTCCGATCTGTAACATCAACAGAGCACAAAACAGTGTTTGGGGGAATTGTAACTCTGAGTGCATGCAATGCGGAGGCTATCACTACAGCTGTAAAAGAGTTCTACACTGCCAATAAGCTGGACCTTATGAAAATGGTCATGTTTACATCAGATGGTGCATCAGTGATGCTGGGAAAGAACAATGGTGTTGCTACCCGCCTCAAACAATCCATTCCTCATCTAGTTGAGCAGCACTGTGTTGCGCACAGAGAAGATTTGGGAGTTAATGATGCCTGGAAAAAAGTGCCGATGATCAGGGAAATGGAAACATTACTGAGGACTGTCTACACTGTGTTCTCCCGCTCACCTTTAAGAAAGTCCAAGCTGGACGAAATTGCTTTGGTCACTGAATGTGAAGCGGTCTCCTTTCGGCCACTCAATGAGGTGCGGTGGCTTTCAAGGCATTTTGCTGTTGGTGCACTCTTGCGTAATTATGAGGTTGCTCTCAAATACTTTGATCATGAAAGAGTTGAGGAGAATGACCCAATTGCTAAATATTGCTACAAAAAACTATCGGATTCAAACTACCATATTTCCTTTGCAGCACTAAATGACATTCTGGGTGAACTTGCATCTTTGTGCAAGTTGTTTCAGAAAAGCTCTTTGACCACCGTTGAAGCTGTACAGTATGCAAGAGCAAAAATTACCCAAATAAAGGAACAGTACTTGGGCGACACTGTCTTTTGGAGCGACACAGTAAGAGATCTGATGGCTTTGTGCAGAGAGGACCGAGAGTATGATAGTGAGCCGATGTTATCTTTCATTAAACTTCTTTGTGAGCACATGGAAAGAAGGTTCCCAGAAGATGAATTGAAGGAATGGACAAGCTTTGATTTCCATACAGTAACAACACAATCACAGTTTGATTTTGGGACTGAGAATGTACAAAGACTTGTTGAGAAGTATAAGAAGGTCTTGGTCCTGGGTGATTGTGACACCCCTGGTGATGATGTTCGGAAGTACAGAGATTATAAATATGTGGTGGCAGCGCATATAAAAAACGGATTGTTTAGGACCTTTCAAGACATGGTGAATTTCACTCTGCGGAATGCTGCACAGTATAGTGTTGTATCTCAGCTTGTTGATATCTGCAACTTTCCAGGCTTCAAGTGCAGACTGCGAACGAGGATTCAGCCTCATGAACTCAATCAAGTCCAAATTAAGAAACAGACTAGAGGAGAGTCACCTAGATATGCTGATGAGGACAAAGGCTTACCTCTCAAATGGGAAAGTTGATTTAGACCGAGTTTATCAGCACTGGAAAAATGGCAAGGACCGGCGAGAAAAACAAACATGTCACACATCTAACGTTGACACCTGACTTGTCTAAACTCTGATGCGGCTTCTCCTACAGTCCGTGTGGGGGTGGGGTAGGAACATTTCTCAGCCTGTATTTTGGCAGGGGCATCATGGCATTCATCAGCAGTGTGTTCATCAAACTGTAAATGTTATCCGATTGTACAACTGGCTGTATTTGATGTGCAGAGTCCTCTGCAGCACTCTGAGAGTATTCTTTAAAGTTTCATAATGGTTCAACCTCCTGATTTCTGTTTTCTCTAACTGGGGTGTAGGTGGCACTTAACAGGTCATGTCCTTGGGGTGTGCAACCAGGTCACAAAACTGCCTTGATGCCCTATTGCATGGAGCAATGATATCCCTTTTTTGCTTTAGTGGTATGGAGAGGCTAATGCCAAAGATCTTGGCTAGTTATGCACTAGGCGCGCGTGAATGGTCAATTTCTTGGCGCATGTATCCTTGGCTGCAGCGCACAGAGACCGCACACTGCCGTACACAGTGGAAAAAAATTAGAGGGAACATTGGCTGGGACATGCCTGATGCAATGGGCACTGTTGTTTGAAAGGACCCACTTGCCAGGAAATGGAGTTCTGACAGGACCTGCACTAGAGGGAGGATTCCTGTGGGATGGCGGATTGCTGACATCAGGTCTGGCTCCAACTGGGCACACAGTTACTGGATTGTGGCACGATCAAGTCTGTAGGTGACTATTACATGTCGGTCTTCCACTGTTGACAGGTCCACCAGCGGTCTGTACACCGGAGGATGCCGCCATCTCCTCATCTGCCCCAGCGGACATGCTCTATGGATGAGAACAGCGAGCAGAGGGTTAGCCAATACTGAGGTATGAAATAAACAACTTTATTGCACACATTTGTCAATCCGCTATGTGCCTGTCTTAGTGTGTATGCAAGGCCTACATTGGTGTGACGCATTTAAAATTAATGCCATGTGGCCCCCTGAAATGGCGGCTGCCTGACCTGTAATGTGGGACAAGGGGATATGAGGTAACTGCGCTGGCAATGTACACCGTCGCGGTAGGCGGTCGAAGACCGCAGCGCAATCCTGCATTGTTTAACATTAGACCCTATGGGTCCCAGGAGCCAATGACGATATACGCCGGCGGTGATGGTACACCCTGCCGCGGACGTGACCGCCATTTTATCTCTGTTCACTCACTTGATACCTGATCTTCGACAGGAGAGGACCTACACTACCAGTGCTGCTGTGACCTCAGTCTGGAAGCGACAATGGCTCAAGTCTGGGGAAAGGGCCCCTGCCTTCATATCGGAGGAGTTGGAGAAACTAGTGGATGGGGTCCTCCCCCAGTACACGCTACTCTACGGTCCTCCAGACAAACAGGTGAGTACACTGTGAGCATGCTGAATGGGCAATGCCTGTTTGGAGTGGTGTGGATGGGAGATGGGGGGGGAATGAGGCATGCATGAAACAACGGTGAGTGGATGTGCGTCAGGGCAAGGGTGCGAACGTGGGCCAATGACTGTGACGGTTCGGAGGGTTATAGTTTTTCCTTTTCCCCTGTACTATTCCTGTAGGTCAGCGCCCACCAGAAGAAGGATATTTGGCGTGCCATCGCCAAGGACATCTGGGCCCTGGGGGTCCACCACAGACGGAGCACCCACTGCCGTAAAAGATGGGAGGACATTCGCCGCTGGAGCAAGAAGACGGACGGCGGAGGCCCAGCTGGGGATGGCCTCCCAATGTAGGAGGGGTGCCCGTCGCACCATGACCCCCCTGATTTTCCGGATCCTGGCGGTGGCGTATCCGGAGTTGGATGGGCGCTTGAGGGCATCACAGCAGCCACAAGGGGGTGAGTACACTCACACCCATCTGATTCAGCGTGCATTGGAGGTGTCTGGGTGGGGGAGGTGGGCTGTGGGCTCCCCAAGGCTAGGGCGAGCCTTGTAGGCAAGGACCCTTTGTGAGGCAGGCTCAGTGGCACCCCATCCCCACCAGTGGTAAGAGCCATCTACACCTAGTCAGGCTCCTGAGACTTGCATGTGTGCAGCAATTGGGCATAGGCCTTGTACCCCATGTCCCTGTGATCAATTAGGGAACTCAAAGTGCATAGGGTAGTGCAGAGGGCTGCTGTGTCTGTAGTGTCCGCCAACGGTAGCGGTATTGCATGCACTGAACATGTCTTTCTACTTTCTTTCCCCCCCTCTTTGTGGTCTCCCTGTTCTTGTGTGCATTAGCATCATCAGGCGGAGTAGCTGTGCCACCGGAGCAGGAGGGAGCTGCATCCCACATGGCCCTGGAGGGCGAGACTACGGACTCAGAATTCACCAGTGGGACGGAGTGCGACGGGAGCTCCACGGCGGGGATAGGAGCTGAGACCAGCGACACGGACTCCTCCTCTGATTGGTGCTCCCTCCAAAACAAAAGAAGTTGCCCACAGCCCAGAGGGAGAAGGCCAAAACACCTGCCACCAAAGGCTCAGCCAGGACAACAGTTGGGAGTGGCAAGACAGCTGCGCCACCATCCAAGGTGGGGAAGGGCCAGAGAAAGAAAGGGAAGTCTCTGCCAACCTGCACGGTGGACAAGACCGCCACCGGCACCGCCGCTCATGGATACCGCCGCCAGCAGCTAGCTCAGTGAGCCCTTCACCAGCACCGCCGCTTAGGACACCGCCACCAGCAGCACGCTCAGTGAGCCCCCCACCAGCACCGCCGCTCAGGACACCGCCGCAAGCAGCAAGCTCAGTGAGCCCTCCACCAGCACCGCCGCTCAGGACACCGCCACCAGCAGCACGCTCAGTGAGCCCCCCACCAGCACCGCCGCTCAGGGCACTGCCACCAGCAGCACGCTCAATGAGCCCCCACCAGCACCGCCGCTCAGGACACCGCCGCCAACAGCACGCTCAGTGAGCCCCCTACCAGCACCACTGCCCAATGAGCGCCGCAAACACTGCCGCTACTGACCCCGCCGCCAGCACCGCCAGCGGCCACGCCACATCCTGGTGGTCAGTTCCAGGGGCCTGGACAGCTTCCATGTTGCCCCACCGTCAGTGGAGTGTCAGATCCGCTACCTCTGTCCTTGGCAGGATGAAGCACTCTGGGCACCAAGCCCCCTCCAGAACCAGTGGAGAAAGGCATCCACTACCTCTGTCCTTGGCAGGATGAAGCACTCTGGGCACCAGCCCCCCTCCAGAACCAGTGGAGAAAGGCATCCACTACCTCTGTCCTTGGCAGGATGAAGCACTCTGGGCACCAAGCCTCCTCCAGAACAAGTGGAGAAAGGCATCCACTACCTCTGTCCTTGGCAGGATGAAGCACTCTGAGCACCAAGCCCCCTCCAGAACTAATGGAGTATCACATCCACTACCTCAGTCCTTGGCAAGATGAAGCACTCTGGGCACCAAGCCCTCTCCAGAACCAGTGGAGTATCACATCCACTACCTCTGTCCTTGGCAGGATGTAGCACTCTGGGCACCAGGCCCCCTCCAGAACCAGTGGAGAAAGACATCCACTACTTCTGTCCTTGGCAGGATGAAGCACTCTGGGCACCAAGCCCCCTCCAGAACCAGTGGAGTGTCACATCCACTACCTCAGTCCTTGGCAGGATGAAGCACTCTGGGCACCAAGCCCCCTCCAGAACCAGTGGAGTATCACATCCACTACCTCAGTCCTTGGCAGGATGAAGCACTCTTGGCACCAGGCCACCTAGAGAACCAGTGGAGGGTGTTATCCACTTGAGAGGTTGTGGCTTTGCACTCCCCAGGATGCAGCAGTGGGCAAACCACCCACTGGAGAGACTTGTGATACTGTGGCTTTGCACTCCCCAGGATACCTCAATGGGCATGGAGCCCCCTTGTGGAGCTGGCGTCGTGCACTCATCCTGCTGAGGTGCCCCCCCTTCCCTTCCCCCTGAGGTGCCTGTTTTATTTCGATCTGATGCCCCTGCAGTGTTCTCTCCATTTGGATCGGGTATTGAGTGTTGGCCTCGCCCATGCATTTTGGGCCCAGTGGTCCACGGACTATGTAGGTGCAGTACATGGACTTGAATTCTTGGTGTACATATTTGTTAATAGTGTATATATATTTTTGAGTAATGAATTTTTCCTGATTACAATCGTTCAACTCATTTCCTTTTGTCCTTGTGTTCTTCCAGGGGAGGTTGGGGGGGGGAATGTTATGTTTCAGCATGTATTGGTGTGTGTGTTGTTGTGTGTGAGCGTGGGGGTGGGGGTGTTGCATGTTGCGTGTGTGTGTCACTCTCTTTTCCCTCCCCCTTCCCCTGTGTCGTAGGTGCAGTACTCACCGTGGTAGTCACCGCCGTCGGTCGTGCTCCTGGTAGAGGAGCAGGAAGACTATCACAGGGAGAATTTGGAGTTCCGGCTCCATGGCGTCCTGGTTCCTCATGGGGTGTGCAGAGGTGAGAGTTTTCCCTTCCAAGTCCTGTTTCTGCCGTGTTTTTGTTTGCGTTGAATCCGCCCCGGAAAAGGCTAGCTTTCGGAGCACTTTGAAGACAATAGTTTTGGCTAAATGCATGGATAAGAGAGTGTGGCTAGAAGGCTTATGTTGAAATTTGTTTTATTAATGCTATTGAGCCATATTTAACTTGAGTGAGCCATCTGCTCATAGGTTCCTGCTATTCAGGCTTAAATTGAATACTGTGAACGTTTTAGTGGACCATTCTATGCAGGCTTCCTGCATTGCTAATTTACCCCTGTGTCTTTGTGATGGCTGCTCTTTACAAAGCATGTTGCTGCTCTTTTGTAAATATTATGCATCAATGAGAAAGCTGTACATTTTACCTTTTTTAAAACTGGCCAATATCATACACTGCAGGGCCGCTTTAGTATTTTTGCAATCGCTGACAATGGCAAGGATCTACTTTTCAACTGCAACTTATATTCAATGTGCAAAACGGCAGACGGTATCAGTTTTACTTTGATAAATTTTCCTTTATATATTGTAATTATTATTATCATTTTTTATAAAGCGCCAGATTCATCCCTGGGGGGATATCACGGCGATAAGTCAAGCCACACAAGAAGGTACTAAGCAAAGCATATCTGGAAAACTCTTAGCTAGGAAAAAGCCAATTTTAGAGTGTAGGAGGCTAGCCCTCTATGTAGTGTGCAAAGCTAGGCATACTGTGCAGGGGGTCCAGCCAAACACGCATTGTTTTACAGGGGTAAAAACTAGATCAGCTAATGCTGTAATTTTTAAGGTAGCTTGGTCGAGCAGTTAGGCCAGTCTTGGAGAAGTGTGAAGCACATGTTGAACTCACAGTATCAATCTTGAAAATAATTCTAGACCAATTTATAAGAATACTTCAAATTCTTATGTATTTTTAAGATCAAAATTATCAAATTTGGTTAAGTACTTTTTTAGATATGACTTTTTGAAGTTTAATAAAAATAGTCTTTTTGTGTGTAATTATGCACCATAGGAATCAATAGAAGTTCACCTTTGAAAATACATATAATATCATACAGTGGGTTTACCAAGTTCTTCTTTTGCAGGTTGGTTGAGGTAGTCGGTGGGCACATTGTGACAGCTAGAGAAGTTTGGATGGCTCCCAGTTCCTGCAGGAGCAGCGATAAAAGGTCTCTGGAGCTGGTGCAGGGCCACTGCAGGGGACTACTTGGAAAAGCACTGCACAGGTAAGTTTAAAGATGGTTCCTAGGGGTCCCTTTGGAGTGTCAAGGTCACTGAGAGGTGGAGAACCCTTAGAGCACAGGAGGTTCTTTGTTGCAGGGCACAGGGCAGCCGGTGCAGAGCGAATTGGTGAGCCAGGAGCTGTGTGCAAGGATGCCTGCTGGAGCGGGAGGTAAGTTGGTTCAAGGATCGTTTGCAGGACAACAAGAGCACTCTGGTGGGAGGTCCAGAGTGTTCCTTAAGTCCCTTGACTTCGGCTTCCCCCTGGTCCTTTTTCAGCCCTGGGCAGGCTGGTTTTCTTGGTGTCCGATGATAGCTGACCAATACCCAGGGAATAGGTACAGTTTGACCACTGGAGGGCACAGTGCCACCAATGTTGGCTCACTTACAGGGTTCGTCCTCGCTGACGCTGGTGTGTCGTTTGGCCCAGCTGCTACTTCAGTTTTAGGAGTTAGCGGCTGGTCAGTGAAGTAGCCCTCACTGGTTAGATGATTTCTTGCTGTTGTAGAGTGGTATCTCCACTCTGGAGGGAGTTCTATGGCGATTATTGACGCCTGAAGGTCCTCTGGGGCTCTTTAGAGTGTTTCCAGTTGTCCTGCAACTCCTCAGTGGCGATTGCCAGATCCTGGGTGCGGCAGGCAGAGTTTGGCGCCTTTTCTTTGTTGCAGCAGTTCCACAGTTCTTGTGCCTTTGATGTTCTAGGTGCTGGGTTTCTTTGTCTGTTAAATCCAATTTGCTGGCCTAGTTATGCCCACTTAATACTGTATTCAGTGGCCATTTTAGGGGGAACCTAGTAGTGATCAATGGGTCACCTTCCTTTGGGTGGCTACACCCACTAAAGTGACCACTTCCTGTAGGAAGTCACTTCCCTCTCCCTCATTGGCTATTTTTCTTCCATCCAAGATAGAGGAAAATGAAATGGAGTGCCCACCTCGCAGGCGACACCTTAGGGGTGATGCATGCCAGGTGGGGCCACTCCTCCTCCCCTCTGTTTGAGTTTCCTGCTGCTGCTCCCACTAAAAGTGGGGGTTTGCATGGGGGTTACCATCTGCTGCTAGCAGCAGGCCTGGGGGTCGAGTTTCAAGCTTGCTGCCAGTGCAATGCACATTCCTGAGAGAGGGGGTGTTGCCACCTCCACCCAGGAAGGGCTTTAATCCACAAATCAGAGAGACAGATCTCTCCCCCAAGGATAGAACCAGTCAGCAACCATGCCAGGGTAGATAGCTTTTGCAGGGGGCACCTCTAAGGTGACCCCGGGTACATTTAGGGATAAATCCAATACAGGTACTAGTTTGGATTTATCATTCTGTGTTGTTTGATACCGAACAACCCAGGGTTCAGAGTAGCCATTATGTAGCTGGGGAACTCGTGTTGACCAGTGTCCAGTTCAAGAATTAAAATGGCTGCTCTGTTCACTCACTATGTCCCAGGTTTGGCAGGGGCACAGTGGGGGCATATGGCTCATGCAGCTATGCCCTCACATATAATATGGTACACCCTGCCTTAGGGCTGAAAGGCCTGCCAGAGGGGTGTCTTATCCATAGTGTATGCAGTGTATGGTGGACAGGGCACACAGGCAGTGTGCCATGTAGAGTTTGTGTTTTAGGCTTGCACCAGGGCACCCAGACTGCAATGGCAGTGCTGGGGGCATCTGGATGCATGGCGCTAGAGGGTGGCACAATCACTGCTGCTGCCCTTAGCGGCCTACCCTTAGTATACCATGCCCTGGGTACCTGAGTACCTTTTGCTAGGGACTTATAGCAGTAGCTAAAGGTGTATCCAATTGTGACAATGCATCACCACAGTTTTAGTGAAAGAGCTCTAGCCCAGGGAACCTGGTTAGCAGGGGCCCTGGGCACTACAATTTCTAGGCTACATCTTACATAAGGCAAAAAGTAGGGGGGTTAACCATGTCAAAAAGCCTTTTCTCACATTGCGCTTCTTTCTAAATCTGAGATAATCATTAGTGGGATGGAGGTCTGAAGACAGAGAGTTCCAAAGAGAAGCTGCCAAGAAGGTGAAAGAGCGACCTCCGATTTTACCTTCCTCACATGCTTAGCTTTGACAAGGGCAAGATTAGCAGAATGCAGGTGTTAGACCTGACAGCCCTAGGGTGGTCACCCCTAACTTTTTGCCTGCCTCCCTCTAATTTTTGGACACTGTTTTTGCTGGCTCTTAGACTCTGCGCACTTTATCACTGCTAACCAGTGCTAAAGTGCATATGCTCTCTCCCTTTAAACATGGTAACCTTGGATCATACCTGATTGGACTATTTAATTTACTGATAAGTCCCTAGTAATATGCACTATATGTGCCTAGGGCCTGTGAATTAAATGCTACTAGTGGGCCTGCAGCACTGGTTGTGCCACCCACTTAACCTTGTCTCAGGCCTGCCATTGCAAGGCCTGTGTGTGCAGTTTCACTGTCACCTCGACTTGGCATTTAAAAGTACTTGCCAAGCCTAAACCTCCCCTTTCTCCACATATAAGTCACCTCTAATGTGTGCCCTAGGTAACCCCTAGAGCAGGGTGCTGTGTGGGTGAAAGGCAGGACATGTTCCTGTGTAGTTTACATGTCCTGGTAGTGTAAAACTCCTAAATTCGGTTTTGCACTACTGTGAGGCCTGCTCCCTTCATAGGCTAACATTGGGGCTGCGCTCATACAGTATTGAAGTGGTAGCTGCTGATCTGAAAGGAGTAGGAAGGTCATATTTAGTATGGCCAGAATGGTAATACCAAATCCTGCTGACTGGTGAAGTTGGATTTAATATTACTGTTCTAGAAGTGCCACTTTTAGAAAGTGAGCATTTCTTTGCACTTAAATCTTTCTGTGCCTTACAATCCACGTCTGGCTGGGCTTAGTGGACAGCTCCTTGTGCATTCACTCAGACACACCCTGTAGGAGGCTGGCCTGGCTTGTAGTGGGTACCAAGGGGTACTTACACTCTGTACCAGGTCCAGTTATCCCTTATTAGTGTAGAAGAGGTGTTTCTAGCAGCTTAGGCTGATAGAAGGTAGCTATAGCAGAGCAGCTTAGGCTGAACTAGGAGACATGCAAAGCTCCTACTATACCACTGGTGTCATATGCACAATATCATAAGAAAACACAATACACAGATATACTAAAAATAAAGGTACTTTATTTTTATGACCATGTGCCAAAAGTATCTCAGTGAGTACCCTCAGTATGAGGATGCCAAATATACACAAGATATATGTACACAATACCAAAAATATGCAGTAATAGCAAAAGGAAGTAATGCAAGCAGTGTAAAGTTACAATGTATTGCAATAGGAGCACATAGGTATGGGGGCAACACAAACCATATATTTCAAAAGTGGAATGCCAATAACGTATGGACCCCAAACCTATGTGAGCTTGTAGAGGGTCTCTGGGACTGTAAGAAATCAGTGAGGGTTAGCAACATAGCCCACCCCAAGACCCTGAAAAGTAGGTGTAAAGTGCACCTATATTCCCCAGAGAGCACAGAAGTCGTGGTAGGGGAATTCTGCAAGGAAGACCAACACCAGCAATGCAACCAAAGTGGATTTCTGGACGAGAGTACCTGTGGAACAAGGTGACCAAGTCCAAGAGTCGCGACAAAGTCGCGAGTGGGCAGATGCCCACGAAATGCCAGATGAGGGTGCAAAGGAGCTGCCACCGGATGGTAGAAGCTGTGGATTCTGCAAGAACGAAGAGGGCTAGAAACTTCCCCTTTGGAGGATGGATGTCCCACGTCGTGTAGAAGCTTGCAGAGGTGTTCCCACGCAGAAAGACCGCAAACAAGTCTTGCTAGCTGCAAGGGTCGCGGTTAGGGTTTTTGGATGCTGCTGTGGCCCAGGAGGGACCAGGATGTCGCCACTTGGATGAGGAGACAGAGGGGGCGCCCAGCAAGTCAGGGAGCCCTCACAGGAGCAGGCAGCACCCGCAGAAGTACCAGAACAGGCACTTAGAAGAGGAGTGAACCGGAGCTCACCCGAAGACACAAAAGGGAGTCCCACGACGCCGGAGGACAACTCAGGAGGTTGTGCACTGCAGGTTAGAGTGTCGGGGACCCAGGCTTGGCTGTGCACGAAGGAAATCCTGGAAGAGTGCACAGGAGCCGTAGCAGCTGCAAATCACGCAGTATCCAGCAATGCAGTCTAGCGTGGGGAGGCAAGGACTTAACTCCACCAAACTTGGACTGAAGAGTCACTGGACTGTGGGAGTCACTTGGACAGAGTTGCTGAGTTCCAGGGACCACGCTCGTTGTGCTGGGAGGGGACCCAGAGGACCGGTGATGCAGTCTTTTGTTGCCTTCGGTTGCAGGGGGAGGATTCCGTCGTCCCACTGGAGATTTCTTCAGAGCTCCTAGTGCAGAGGGGAGGCAGACTACCCCCAGAGCATGCACCACCAGGAAACAGTTGAGAAGGCGGCAGGATCAGCGATACAAGGTTGCAGTAGTCGTCTTCGCTACTTTGTTGCGGTTTTGCAGGCGTCCTGAGCAGTCAGCGGTCGATCCTTTGGCAGAAGACGAAGAAAGAGATGCAGAGGAACTCTGATTTGCTCTTGCATTCGTTATCTAAAGAATTCCCCAAAGCAGAGACCCTAAATAGCCAGAAAAGGAGGTTTGGCTACCTAGGAAGGAGGATAGGCTAGCAACACAGGTAAGAGCATATCAGAAGGAGTCTCTGACGTCACCTGAGGGCACTGGGCACTCAGAGCAGTCCAGTGTGCCAGCAACACCTCTGTTTCCAAGATGGCAGAGGTATGGGGCACACTAAAGGAGCTCTGGGCACTTCCCCTGGGAGGTGCAGGTCAGGGGAGTGGTCACTCCCCTTTCCTTTGTCCAGTTTCGAGCCAGAGCAGGGCTGGGGGATCCCTAGACCGGTGTAGACTGGCTTATGCAGAGATGGGCAGCATCTGTGCCCATCAAAGCATTTCCAGAGGCTGGGGGAGGCTACTCCTCCCCAGCCTTCACACCTATTTCCAAAGGGAGAGGGTGTCACACCCTCTCTCAGAGGAAATCCTTTGTTCTGCCTTCCTGGGCCAGGGCTGCCTGGACCCCAGGGGGACAGAAACCTGTCTGAGGGGTTGGCAGCAGCTGCAGTGCAGACCCTGAAAAGGCAGTTTGGCAGTACCAGGGTTCTGTGCTAGAGACCCGGGGGATCATGGAATTGTCTCCCCAATGCCAGAATGGCATTGAGGTGACAATTCCATGATCTTATACATGTTACATGGCCATGTTCGGAGTTACCATTGTGACGCTATACGTAGGTAGTGACCTATGTATAGTGCACGCGTGTAATGGTGTCCCCGCAATCACAAAGTCTGGGGAATTTGCCATGAACAATTTGGGGGCACCTTGGCTAGTGCCAGGGTGCCCACACACTAAGTAACTTAGCATCCAACCTTCACCAGGTGAAGGTTAGACATATAGGTGACTTATAAGTTACTTAAGTGCAGTGGTAAATGGCTGTGAAATAACGTGGACGTTATTTAACTCAGGCTGCAGTGGCAGGCCTGTGTAAGAATTGTCAGATCTCCCTATGGGTGGCAAAAGAAATGCTGCAGCCCATAGGGATCTCCTGGAACCCCAATACCCTGGGTACCTCAGTACCATATACTAGGGAATTATAAGGGTGTTCCAGTATGCCAATGTGAATTGGTGAAATTGGTCACTAGCCTGTTAGTGACAATTTGTAAAGAGAGAGCATAACCACTGAGGTTCTGGTTAGCAGAGCCTCAGTGAGACAGTTAGGCATCACACAGGGAACACATACATTTAGGCCACAAACTTATGAGCACTGGGGTCCTGGCTAGCAGGGTCCCAGTGACACATAACAGACATACTGAAAACATAGGGTTTTCACTATGAGCACTGGGCCCTAGCTATTAGGCTCCCAGTGAGACAGTGAAAACACCCTGACATATACTCACAAACAGGCCAAAAGTGGGGGTAACAAGGCTAGAAAGAGGCTACTTTCTCACACAAACCCCCCCCCCCAAACGAAGGACAATAAGGCTAACCTTGGCCAGTTGAGACTTTATTGTCTAAGTGGTGATAAGTAGAGAGTAGCTCTGCAATAGACTGGTTACTTCCTTTATCATCCACTATGTGGTTACTTCCCTGTGGGGATGTAAACCACCCTGTTTGAAGTTTTTTAGCTAACCAACAATGTGAAGATATATTTTCAGAGTTCCTATCAGTAAGTTTTAGTTTAGAACAGTGGGAATTGTCCACTGGACCTATTTCTAGTGATGAGAATGCCAGACTGGGATGCTATCTCAGTAAAGCCATAGCTGGGCAAAAACTTTGTCCATATGGCTGTAAGAGAGAACAGGGATGCTGTTTCTCTCTAGTTGGAGCAGGGCAGGGATGCTGTCCTATGAGCTCCACACTAGGGCAGGGCTGCTGTCCTAAGTGTTGTGAGGCAGTGCAGGGTTGCTGCACTAAAGTTTCTCTGGAAGGGTTGGAGGGATGCTCCATGTTAACTAAAATGGTGCTCTTTTTCTCACCAATATTAGTTATCCCACAGAGAGGTACTTCCACCTCAGGGAGTACAGCTATGCCAGCTGTTGATTCCCTTGGTACAGGTGCCACCCCAGGAGAGGTTTCTCCCACCACAGGAATGGTATCCTGAATGGCAGGGTGGGTAGGGGATACTGTGATACCCTTTTTACCTGTTGTTGGACAGGGATCCTGAGTTTTCAGGCCTTTTTCTCCCCTTTGCTTTTTCATTTCAGTAGAAATGAGAGGGAACAATTCCTCAGGGATACCCAGCATGGCTGCATGGGTATAAAACTCTACCTCAGCCCAACCTGAGGTCTCTAGGTCATTACCTAAGAGACAGTCTACAGGTAAGCTAGGTGATACTACCACCTGCTTAGGGCCAGTAACTCCACCCCAACTAAGCTGAACTATAGCTAATGGAAGAAACTTAGTGGAGTTATGGACATCAATAATCTTGTACTGTTGTCCAATGATGTGTTGTTCAGGAGGCACAAGGTTTGCAGTCACTAAAGTGATACTGGCACCTGTGTCCCTGTAGGCCTGGGCCTCGACACCATTTATTGGAACTGTCTGCCTGTACTTATCCATTGTAAGGGGACAAGCAGCCAGTGTGGCAAGGCCAATGCCACTAGGTGTGACAGAAACTGTCTTGGGACTGACTACCCCAGTTTCTATGATGGACCCATAAGTGAACCCAACTACACCCTTAGTTTGACTGTTGCCAGCAGTCCCACCACTATTACCACTACTGCTAGGGGCACCAGAGCTTGTTGTATTAGTGGTGGTAGGCTCAGGGGGTTTACCTGGACAGGACTTATCCCCTGGCCTATGGCTTTTATTTGTACACACAAAGCACCAAGGTTTTTTAATGTGTGTAGGCTGTGAAGAAGAGGAAGAATTTGTTTTATCCCCACCCCCTGAAGAGTGTTTAGGATTTGAAGAAGGATCTTTGGTTTTACCCTTATCCCCATGCTTATCCTGAGATTTCTCACCATCTTTCTTCTTGCCATCCTTGTCACCCCCTGTATGAACTTTTCTGTTCACTCTTGTTCTGACCCATTTGTCTGCCTTCTTTCCCAATTCTTGGGGAGAGGTCAGATCTGAGTCCACTAGATATTGGTGTAACAAATCAGACACACAGTTATTCAGAAAATGCTCTCTCAGGATCAGATTATACAGGCTTTCATAGTCAGAAACTTTACTGCCATGTAACCACCCCTCCAAGGCATTCACTGAATGGTCAACAAAGTCTACCCAGTCTTGTGAAGACTCTTTTCTGGTTTCTCTGAACTTAATCCTGTATTGTTCAGTGGTTAAGCCAAATCCATCCAAGAGTGCATTCTTTAAAACTGTAAAATTATTGGCATCACTTTCCTTAACAGTAAGGAGTCTATCCCTACCTTTACCACTGAAAGATAGCCATAGGATATCAGCCCACTGCCTTTGAGGGACCCCCTGTACAACACAGGCCCTCTCAAGTGCAGCAAACCACTTGTTAATGTCATCCCCCTCCTTGTAAGGGGGAACTATCTTATGCAGATTCCTAGAATCATGCTCTTTCATAGGATTACTATCTGTAATACTGCTGCTGCCACCATGGGGTCAAAACCCCAACCTCTGTCTTTCTTTTTCTAAGACTAAAGATTCCCTGTCTAGAGCCAGCTGTTGCTGTTTAAGCTTCAGCCTGGTCTCTTCCACTCTCAATCTATTGAGTTCCCTTTCTAACATTCTGTCATCAGGGTGGGTGGGTTGGGCATGCTTTGACACAGAAGAATGATGTGAATGAACAGAGGGAGACCTTTCCCTAACAGTTGGCACCCTAACAACCTGGCATGCAGGAATGACATCCCTACTGTGATGAGAACTCACATTAGTACCAGTTATGCTAGGTGGTCTGCTAAGGGGCAGGTTGGGAAGGATACCATCTAACACTCTCCCTAGGGGTGCCCCAGAGTCACAGTGTGAACCATCTCCTAACTTCTCAACTGATGTGCCAGCTAAGGCCTTATCATTTTCAATGAGCATGTTATTTAACAATTCTCTAGAGGGATTCTTCCCTACCCCTAAACCTCTATCAATGCAGAGACTCCTCAACCCTTTCCAGCTAAGGTTATCATAAGCAGTGCTGGCCAGATCAAGAGTAGGATCTGTACCAGACATGATAGAAAAAGGTTTAGGGACAGATAAAAGAAAGAAAAACGTTTGAGGACTTTTTAAAGAACAGGAAAACAAACTTTTTCTAACTTTTGAAACTTTTTGAAAGTTTAGAGGTACTTTTCAGCACTTAGCAAATAGAGTAAGAGAAGAAAAGCAAAACATTTTGGTTAGGTGTACATACACTGAACTTGTTTTCTATATTATTCTCTTATGAAAAGTACAAAATGACAAAGTGGTAAGTAGTTACAAGTACTTATCCCACCGCTGCACAACCAATGTAGGAGGCTGGCCTGGCTTGTAGTGGGTACCAAGGGGTACTTACACTCTGTACCAGGTCCAGTTATCCCTTATTAGTGTAGAAGAGGTGTTTCTAGCAGCTTAGGCTGATAGAAGGTAGCTATAGCAGAGGAGCTTAGGCTGAACTAGGAGACATGCAAAGCTCCAACTATACCACTGGTGTCATATGCACAATGTCATAAAAAAACACAATACACAGATATACTAAAAATAAAGGTACTTTATTTTTATGACAATATGCCAAAAGTATCTCAGTGAGTACCCTAAGTATGAGGATGCCAAATATACACAAGATATATGTACACAATACCAAAAATATGCAGTAATAGCAAAAGGAAGTAATGCAAGCAGTGTAAAGTTACAATGTATTGCAATAGGAGCACATTGGTATAGGGGCAACACAAACCATATACTCCAAAAGTGGAATGCGAATAACGTATGGACCCCAAACCTATGTGAGTTTGTAGAGGGTCGCTGGGACTGTAAGGAATCAGTGAGGGTTAGCAAAATAGCCCACCCCAAGACCCTGAAAAGTAGGTGTAAAGTGCACCTATATCCCCCAGAGAGCACAGAAGTCCTGATAGGGGAATTCTGCAAAGAAGACCAACACCAGCAATGCAACCAAAGTGGATTTCTGGACGAGAGTACCTGTGGAACAAGGGGACCAAGTCCAAGAGTCACGACAAAGTCGAGAGTGGGCAGATGCCGACGAAATGCCAGATGAGGGTGCAAAGGAGCTGCTACCGGATGGTAGAAGCTGTAGATTCTGCAAGAACGAAGAGGGCTAGAAACTTCCCCTTTGGAGGATGGATGTCCCACGTCGTGTAGAAGCTTGCAGAGGTGTTCCCACGCAGAAAGACCACAAACAAGTCTTGCTAGCTGCAAGGGTCGCGGTTAGGGATTTTGGATGCTGCTGTGGCCCAGGAGGGACCAGGATGTCGCCACTTGGATGAGGATACAGAGGGGGCGCCCAGCAAGTCAGGGAGCCCTCACAGGAGCAGGCAGCACCCGCAGAAGTACCAGAACAGGCACTTGGAAGAGGAGTGAACCGGAGCTCACTTGAAGACACAAAAGGGAGTCCCACGACGCCGGAGGACAACTCAGGAGGTTGTGCACTGCAGGTTAGAGTGTCGGGGACCCAGGCTTGGCTGTACACGAAGGAAATCCTGGAAGAGTGCACAGGAGCCGGAGCAGCTGCAAATCACGCAGTACCCAGCAATGCAGTCTAGCGTGGGGAGGCAAGGACTTACCTCCACCAAACTTGGACTGAAGAGTCACTGGACTGTGGGAGTCACTTGGACAGAGTTGCTGAGTTCCAGGGACCATGCTCATCGTGCTGAGAGGGGACCCAAAGGACCGGTGATGCAGTCTTTTGTTGCTTGCGGTTGCAGGGGGAGGATTCCATCGTCCCACAGGAGATTTCTTCAGAGCTCCTAGTGCAGAGAGGAGGCAGACTACCCCCAGAGCATGCACCACCAGGAAACAGTCGAGAAGGCGGCAGGATCAGGGATACAAGGTTGTAGTAGTCGTCTTTGCTACTTTGTTGCGGTTTTGCAGGCGTCCTGAGCAGTCAGCGGTTGATCCTTTGGCAGAAGGTGAAGAGAGAGATGCAGAGGAACTCTGATGAGCTCTTGCATTCGTTATCTAAAGAATTCCACAAAGCAGAGACCCTAAATAGCCAGAAAAGGAGGTTTGGCTACCTAGGAAGGAGGATAGGCTAGCAGCACAGGTAAGAGGCTATCAGAAGGAGTCTCTGACGTCACCTGATGGCACTGGCCACTCAGAGCAGTCCAGTGTGCCAGCAACACCTCTGTTTCCAAGATGGCAGAGGTCTGGGGCACACTGGAGGAGCTCTGGGCACCTCCCCTGGGAGGTGCAGGTCAGGGGAGTGGTCACTCCCCTTTCCTTTGTCCAGTTTCGCGCCAGAGCAGGGCTGGGGGATCCCTAAACCGGTGTAGACTGGCTTATGCAGAGATGGGCAGCATCTGTGCCCATCAAAGCATTTCCAGAGGCTGGGGGAAGCTACTCCTCCCCAGCCTTCACACCCATTTCCAAAGGGAGAGGGTGTCACACCCTCTCTCAGAGGAAATCCTTTGTTCTGCCTTCCTGGGCCAGGGCTGCCTGGACCCCAGGGGGGCAGAAACCTGTCTGAGGGGTTGGCAGCAGCTGCAGTGCAGACCCTGAAAAGTCAGTTTGGCAGTACCTGGGTTCTGTGCTAGAGACCCGGGGGATCATGGAATTGTCTCCCCAATGCCAGAATGGCATTGGGGTGACAATTCCATGATCTTAGACATGTTACATGGCCATGTTCGGAGTTACCATTGTGACGCTATACATAGGTAGTGACCAATGTATAGTGCACGCGTGTAATGGTGTCCCCGCACTCACAAAGTCTGGAGAATTTGCCCTGAACAATGTGGGGGCACCTTGGCTAGTGCCAGGGTGCCCACACACTAAGTAACTTAGCACCCAACCTTCACCAGGTGAAGGTTAGACATATAGGTGACTTATAAGTTACTTAAGTGCAGTGGTAAATGGCTGTGAAATAACGTGGATGTTATTTCACTCAGGCTGCAGTGGCAGGCCTGTGTAAGAATTGTCAGATCTCCCTATGGGTGGCAAAAGAAATGCTGCAGCCCATAGGGATCTCCTGGAACCCCAATACCCTGGGTACCTCAGTACCATATACTAGGGAATTATAAGGGTGTTCCAGTATGCCAATGTGAATTGGTGAAATTGGTCACTAGCCTGTTAGTGACAATTTGTAAAGAGAGAGCATAACCACTGAGGTTCTGGTTAGCAGAGCCTCAGTCAGACAGTTAGGCATCACACAGGGAACACATACATTTAGGCCACAAACTTATGAGCACTGGGGTCTTGGCTAGCAGGGTCCCAGTGACACATAACAGACATACTGAAAACATAGGGTTTTCACTATGAGCACTGGGTCCTGGCTACCAGGCTCCCAGTGAGACAGTGAAAACACCCTGACATATACTCACAAACAGGCCAAAAGTGGGGGTAACAAGGCTAGAAAGAGGCTACTTTCTCACACAACCCCAAACACAGGGTACTCAGCCTCACTTGCATACATCTGCATTTTGAATGGGTCTTCCTGGGCTGGGAGGGTGGAGGGCCTGCTCTCACACAAAGGACTGCCACACCCCCTACTGGGACCCTGGCAGACAGGATTGAACTGAAAGGGGACCTGGTGCACTTCTTAGCCACTCTTTGAAGTCTCCCCCACTTCAAAAGCACATTTGGGTATAAAACAGGGCCTCTGCCCTACCTCATCAGACACTTGCTGGAGAAGAAACCTGAACCAGAACCTGCATCCTGCCAAGAAGAACCGCCTGGCTGCATAAAGGACTCACCTGACTGCTTTCTACAAAGGACTGCTGCCTTGCTGTTGCCCTGCTGCCTTGCTGAACTCTTGCCTTGCTGCTGAAGTGCTCTCCAAGGGCTTGGATAGAGCTTGCCTCCTGTTCCCTGAAGTCTCAGGACCAAAAAGACTTCTCTTTTTCATTTGGACGCCTTGTGCGGCAAAAATTCGACGCACAGCTTGCTCCGCGGGTAAAAATTCACTGCACGCCGATCCGGAAAGACGCCGCTCGACGCGACGCCTGCGGTGCGACCGGAACTTCGACGCACGGCCTCGCATGGACAACGCCGCCTGACTCCAGAACGGAAATCGACGCGACGCCTGCCGTGAGGGAGAAGATTCCACGCACAGCCCACCGGAACGACGCACAGACCCCGGGACATCTGGTAATCCTGCAAACCACAGAAAGAGACTGTCCGCGTGCCGGAAAACGACGCCCGACTTCCTCGCGTGAAAAATAACGACGCAAGTCCGTGTGTGCGGGGGAGAAATCGACGCACACACCATTTTTCCACATATCTCTTTTTCTGCGGCCCTTTGCGTAGATTTTCCACTTTAAACCAGGTACTTTGTGCTTAAAAGAGACTTTGTTTGCTTTTTAAAGACTTGAGACACTTTATATCACTTTTCAGTGATATCTCTACAATTTCACATTGCATCTTTATTCGTTTTGACCTGCAATTATCCAGATAAATATTATATATTTTTCTAAACACTGTGTGGTGTATTTTTGTGGTGCTATATTGTGTTATTGTATGATTTATTGCACAAATACTTTACACATTGCCTTCTAAGTTAAGCCTGACTGCTCATGCCAAGCTACCAGAGGGTGGGCACAGGATAATTTGGATTGTGTGTGACTTACCCTGACTAGAGTGAGGGTTCTTGCTTGGACAGAGGGTAACCTGACTGCCAACCAAAAACCCAATTTCTAACAGCAGGCTTCTAGCTGGGACATAGAACTCCAACTTAGATTGGAGAATAGCGGGCCGGTGTTATAGAGAGACCTGTGTGCATGACACAGGAGTTTGAATTTAGCCCTTTAGTGGATAGTAAGCCAGTGTAGAGTTTTCAGACAAGTCGAGGATGAGCAATATCTGTTTTTGTAGCAAATAAGTCTTGCAACCATGTTTTGAGTTATCTGTAGATGAGAAAAAGAGATGGCCAAACATCCCCACATATGGTGCTTTGCCATAATACTATCTGCTCATCACCAAGGTGAGGACAATAGTTCAACACCAATCCACCAGATTCCAATGAAATATTTTTGTTAAGAGTTTCAGTAGACCAAAGCAGCTGTCACAAATAGCAACCACTTGCTCTGACATGGATAAAGAGTCATAAATGAAAAATCACAGATTTCTTACCACCTGTTTTCGTAAAGGGGCCTTTCCTAAAGAGGCAGGACTCCACATAGGATCCCAGATATTCTGGGCACCTCCAAACAGTAAAATCTCAGTTGTATTGGCATTTAGCTTCAAACAGTGCTTCTTCATCCAGCTGGCAGCATCCTCCAGGCAACCTGAGAGATTGTATCTAATTTTCTCATTTTGATTGCCTAAGGAAATAATCGGTTGAGTATCATCTGTGTAAGAACTGATATCAAAAACCCACTTATGCACCAGCTTAGCATGAGCTGCCACATGCACATTAAAAAGAGTAGGGCTCAACGAAGAATCCTGTGGCACACCGCACTTCACTTGGTGGGGGGAAGATCTTAAAATACCCAACTGAACCGACTGAGTCCTGTTAGCTAAAAAGGAACCAAACCACCGCAGTGCAGTCCTGTGGAGCCCAGCCTCATGCAATTTATTTATCAGAAGGCTCAAAAGCTGCCGATAAATCTAGTAGAATCAGGGCAACAGCTTTGCCCTGATCTAGTTCACATCTTATGTTGTTCAAGACCGCCAAAAGAGTGGTTTCTGTACTATTCTTGGGTCTAAAACCCATTTGTGAGTGGTCAAGTGTATTGGAGTGTTCTAAATAAATGTGATAGTTGGCTGTTAACAAGACATTCCAGAACTTTGGACATGTAAGTAAATAAAGAAATTGGACGGTATTTGAAAAGAACTGAAACATCTAGACCAATTTTCTTGGCTAATGGAAGAATCCAGGCTTGCTTCCGAGTGTCAGGATAAATGGCATTTCCCCCCAAGGACAAATCGAAAATATATGTAAAATATAGGCTGAAAACAGACGAGTCCAGAAAAAATAAAATGAGGAGATCTATCCAGTGGTGAACCCAATTTCACCTCCAACATTATCTTTTCTACCTGTTCTTTTGAGATGGTAGCAAATTCGCCAAAATGTTCTCTCAATCCTGGATGAGGCACAAAACGGTCCCATTCCGACTGGGAAAGTAACGATTGAGGAAAAAATGAGGGATAAATAGAGTCAATCGTGTCTGTGAAATAATTTGGAATACTTTCACAATTTCGGAACTGTATGACTGATGGGTTATGAAAGGCCTGCCGGCTGGGAGAGCTTTTTAACAATTTTCAGGAGTTCTTTACAGAGTTTTTATTGCCTTCCACTCTTTTAATAAAGTATCGTTTTTTTGCTCTCTTGAGCTGTCTATGGTACAGTTTTAATTGTTGTTTATAGACTAGCCGGCCTACAGGATTACGTGAGAGGCACCACGTATTCTCAGCTTGTTTATATTTCTTCTTTTCACATTCTAATGCAGTCGAATACCAAGGCTGCGAAGTATTCTGTCTGCGATTTGATTTTATAATCTGTGGGGCGCACAATATGTGTATTTCCATTGAATGCTTTAGGTGTTTATTTATTCGTTTTACGATCACATTTGTGATTGAATAAAGGTTGTTAAAAATGAGTTGTTAATGTTCAACATAGGCATATTTTAAAATGTTATAGTGACACTTCACTACGTATCAAGGTGCACCAATTTCACTATCTCTAGCACCGGAGTTAGTAGTAGAGTAAAGTTGCCGTGCTCCTAGTGCAATTTAAACAACTGACATAACAACCATTGGTAAAGCCAAAAAGCTTTGCCTCTGAGAAATCTAATAGCTTTGTCAATGTATTTTTAGACATGTAACAGTGCTCCTGGTGCAACTTAAGCAAATGCCATAACAAGCATTGACAAAACCAAAAGGTTTTGCGTCTGTGAAATATTTTGATTTTCTCAATGTATTTTTAGGCATGTTGCACAGAAGTGTGCAACATGTCTTAAAAGAAAATAGTGATGTGACGTGGTCATGCTGGCTGCATCATAGCACTTTTTTGACCTTTAAGCCATGTTGCACAACAGCTTGTGCTGTCTAAATATACATTGATAAAAGCAATAGATTTTACAGACTTGAATCCTATTGACTTTGCCAATGCTTGTTTTTTTTACATTGAGGCCCTGATTCATACCTTTTGAAGCAAAACTGCACTAGCACAGTTTTGCTTCAAAAAGGTTAGCGCTGACTAGCGCCATTTTTTAACACCACTCAGGCGTCAAATTTATACTTTGACTATGGGGGGTGCTAAAAAAATGTTTAGAGTAATTTTTTCCCACATTACCCATCACGCCTTGTCATAAGGCAAAATGACGTTAAGGGATGAAAAATTACTCTAATCCAGTTTCCGACATGTAAACACGTTGCAAAACAGAAATGCACTATTTTTGCCCGCAATAGTGTCAAAAACAGACGCTAACGGAGCAAACAGTGCAAAGGAGCCCCAAAATGGATCTCAGAAGCCAGGAGAGACCCCAGAGAGACCCCATTCAACCAGGAACCAGCCAACAGGACACAGACAAGACACAGGGGAGGGAGAAGAAAAAGCGGAAGCTTTCAGCTCAGAGGAGCATGACATACTTGTGAGAGAGGTGACGGACCACCACAATCAACTCTTCGTCACCTCTAAATTGCCAATTGGAAGGAGAGAAGCAATCTGGCAGCAGGTTGTGGATAAGATCAACAGTTTGGCAGAGGTCAGGAGAACTGTGACCGAGCGCAAGAAACACTGGCATGACTGCCACAGAAGGACCAAGGAACAAATGGCACGGAACAGGAAGGCATCACTGCAAACAGGAGGTGGGAGTCCAGCACCGCAAGAAGACATGGAGGAGGTGGTTGCAGCAGTCATACATGACGGAAATCGTCACATGGATACAAGGACAGGACAGCGCAGAATACCAGGAAACACCACAAATGCAGGGTAAGTTGCATAGGGGAACTATATGCTTAAATATCAAGTGCAAGAAGGGGGAGGCACATAGGAGTCACACAATGTATGTCAAAGGAACACAGAGGGATACAATGCACATTAAGCAAGTTGCACCATGCCAACTTAAGCTTACCCATGTACCTACGCCTTGGGAGTGCCATGCACCATTGACACATACACAACCTGAACATATTAAGAACACAGGCCTAAATACCTACATGTACAAATGCAGCACATAGGATGGATGGCATGTATAATCATTGTGCCACTGGTTGTGACATAACAATATGCCTTGCATGTAGTCACATCAACACCACTAACACGACCAAGACCTCAGAGACCAGGTAGTCAGTCAACACAATTCCTGGGGTGTCCCTTGCTGTAACATTTTGCAACAGCCTTGCCTCATTGCCCAAGCGCATGTGTGCTGCATCTCACAGCACACTAGTCATTGCAACTGTCTCAACAGTACCCAGGCATGTGCCGGTAGCACCACCACACCACACCACACTTAGACCACACATCCTCATGAGGCAGCCATCCCTACATCACACAGTCTGGGTGTCCCCTGGGTGCATGGAACAATTAACTTAACAGGTGCTGGGGGAATAGCAGGTTGGAATGGAATCATTAGTAACATGCCACTACCCAGACCACCTAAACTGAAGTTCTGTTCAACCACACATATTGATGCTGAACTGAAATGTGCCACTACAGAAAATATGTACCACAGATAGCAAACAGTATGTCACAACAGTCACAGGCTGAGACAATAACTATTTGGACACAACCATGTCAGGCATGTGGGAATGGGGCAATAAACACACATATAAAACACATGGGGTATGGCTGTCACATAATGGCAGTTAATTCCACATCAAGGGGGGTATGGTGCATGGGCAAGCCCGGTGTTGGTAAGAATGCCAGTGCAGTGTACCCATTGCACTTGGCAGTATGAGTAACACGCTGGGATGGTGGCTGGTAACATGTCTGCACATGGTAGCTCTGTGGGGCACGTACTAGACATTATAGATGGATCAAATAGAGTCAGTGCCAATTTTGGCCTGCATTGGGTGTAACAGGACATGCTGCACTCAGCCCTGCAAATCAGGTACTGGAAAGCGCAAAGGGCCAAGGTATGGGAAACCCTGCACTGCCCACACCAAGTGCATGGGCTGTGCAGGGGCCCCCAGGGGCACACCACACGACCTTCACCAACAACCATTTCTTGGGGGTTACACCGCTATGCAGAGGCTGGATGAAATATGGAAACATACCTGGAGGCTAGTGTTGAATGTATCACTGGTCTGGTGTCACAGGACAGATGCTACAGCCAGTCTGTAAGCTGCTGGAAACCTGCCATGTCCAGGCCATTGGCCCATGGGGCATTACACATTGCCAACTTTTGCAACTACCACCTGTGCTGTTGGGGGTGAACTATTACACAGTGGCAGTCAGGTTTCCCTTTGACTGATGCACATGTAATATGAACTTGCCTCAGGCCCTGACTCAAGTACAACTCCTGTGAATTGGCAATGTCCCTAGACACATTTACCATCAGGCACTGTCCATACAGAATGATGTACACAGCAGAAATTTCATATGCATATTGCCCATCCCTGGGTTCAACCCTGTGCTTTTGTCACATGAGCTGTACTGTCACCATGCTGCACTCATGTATGATAGTGCAAGGAGGGCTGCATTGAGGGGGAGTACATAGGTGTTTAGTAAAGTTAACAACCTACACAGACAGGAGTCGAAACAGTAGTCAGCCAGGTCCATGAGTGCTATGCAAAGTAGCATACAAACACAAATGACAACATAAGGAGAGATCACTGGCAACAAGAGCACAGTGTCCTGAATATGCCATCCCTGGGGTGGTGCAAGGTCTCAGCACAGCATGGGTTTATGTGAAACATGTAAGACTGGGACATGTGAAAATTGCCATGTGTGGTGCTGTCGCATGAGCACTGGAAAACACATTGCAAGGCATCACCATGCAAATTGTTGCAAAGGGAGGGTAGAACAAGATAAGAGGGTGTTGAGACACAATAACGACAGACAACACACTTAGACGATATGATGCAGCCAATAGTGGCAACTGGTCTTCCATTCATGTGACATGCAGGGCTGTAGACTGAAACTATAATGAACTGGAACAATCCTTTGGAACTAAAGGGTGCATCATAGGCCCCTAGCGCCACAAGAGCATCACTTCCAGTGATGCTCTTGTGGCGCTAAGCATTGGGCTGGGTAGCGTTAAGCTGCTTTTTGTGGAATTATGTCAAGTTGTAAATACGAAGCCTCCAGATCATGACAGTGCGTGGAAGGTGGTGCAATAGGTGTTGCTGTGGGCGTGCCACAGCAACACATATTAAATTTAGATGCTGCCTCAGAGAAATGGAATATTGTAAACTTGAGGTAGGGCCAAACCTATTACGCCAGCCCCAGGGGTGGCATTAGCAGGGTGCAATGAGGAGGAATATATTAATGCCTCCTTCATTTCTGCTTTTCCAATGTGTGCTGCATTCTGCAGCATGCATAAGAAGAGCAAAATGCCAGAAATTATTGTTTATGAGAGTGAAGGTTTTCCTTCATGCACATAAACAATCATATGTAAATGACGATTTGGCTCTTCTGAAAGTTCTGCATTCTACAGCTCACACAGAAGTGCCAAAGCGCCATTGGGGATTCTTAATGTGCAGGAAGGGACACCTTCAAGCACATAAACAGTCACACCCCTCAACGCATGCATCCTTGCACAATGGTGCAAGGATTCCTGCGATGACACTGGCAGCTGAATCTTGCACCAGCATGGGGTACAACACAGGGTGGCCCGTATTCACTTACAGAAGGTGCATCCTTGTGCTAACAAAGTGAAGCAGTGCGGAACTGATTATTCTTGCACAGCACAGTGTTTCACGACATTTACATCAACATGGGACTATTATAACAATGAGCCTCAAATATCAAGTCAGTGACGTGACTTGTCAACTGCCACATACACAGATAGACTGATTTTACACCATCTCATTGCAGAGGGTGATGACTCTCCTGCGGATCTGCCTGTCCTGGAGTACCCTGATGACCTGGATGACCAGCTGGCAACTATCAGCCAAGAGACCCTCCAAGAGGTCCTTGTGCACCTGCAGACACCACTTCCAGTCGTACGGAGGAGCACTGAAGTAGCCGACATCCCATAAGGCCCCACTTAGCACCCCAACAGTACAACCGGCCAGCACTGACACAGCAGAGGACTCCGAGGACCCAGGCACCAGCTCTGAGAGAACAGTGGTAGGAGTCCAGCATGAGCTGGCCAAGGAGGTGCGGTGGGGATGCAAATGATGGCAGCCAGCCTTGAGGGGATGCGGACGTGCATGGTCAAGGCAACAGAACAGACTGCAGCCAACCGACGCACATACTCCCCTGTGCATGGAGTCCAGGAGTGTCTGAGGGACATAGCTGCTGCCATAAGGGAGAGGCCACAGCATCTGCCATCCCAAACTGGTAGCAGTGTGCCTGTGGACAATAAGGACTCCATGCACTGGGAAATGATATCCCTCAGGGCAGACTTGGCTGCCTACCACCGGGATGTTGCAGCTATACTTAAAAACCAGCAGCTCCTCCTTGCTGTAGTGATGCCATGTGTAGTGCCACAGATGGCGGCTGCTGGGAATTTGGAGTCCACATCTGCAACCACTGAGGTGTGTGTGGCCCCCTCTACCTCCTCACTACCACCGTCAAGGGTAGAGGAGGCACCACACACATCGGAGGATGAAGATGTGGAACAGATCATCTTCACCCGTAGGAGTTCCCGGTAGCACCAGCCCATGTCACATGGGCAGTGTTTTCCTTAGTACTGGACTTGACATCAAGCCAGTGTTAGCACTCTGACAGATATGCACTCCTCCTCAACACACTGTTGACCTTTCTGCTATGGACTGCTTCTGTCCCTAACTTTCCATTTGGCAATTTATGTTCTCCTGCACTGAAAGACACTTTAACCAAACATGTCCCATGACATATCCCTCAACCTTGGACTTGTATTGTGTCCCAATTGGATGGATTTCAGGAATGGGGTCACAGACCTGGACATTGTATATACTTAGCACTGTTACACTTGTAAAGAAACACCACCTACACAACTATGCCTAGTGCTTGTGATGTGTGTAACATGTCTCAAGTCACACAGTGTCAGTACAAGAGTGAATTAATATGTGGGCACATATCTATGCACATGGTACCTACATATTGTACGTCAATGTTGTCCTCATCCCCTATAAGCAGTTCACTGAATATGTGATACATGTTGAACACATGTATGCTACACCCACTACATTCTGCAAGAATGGGTGTGAAACAGTAATCGTGCAATATCGTCAGCTGGGATTACCAGTAGAACACATTGGTGTGAAACAGAGGGACTCAAACTCATCCAGTATTGCCACTGGTCAGTTTAGCAGGAACGGAATGATGTGTAGGGTGTTGTAAAATGCCCCACAGTGCCCAACATCCCAAAACAAAACCCATACAATGTCAGCTGAATTCCCACACCTATCCTGTCCTATACATGGTCAACATAGTCAGCTTGAGTGGTGGGAACACTGGATGGCAGGTGCACAGGTAAGTAGATGTGTTGTAGCTGCTAATGTGACAGCTCAGTCATAAGGAGGTGTTGAACATGCCAAGAGAGGGATTTGGATGCAGGACTGAGTCCCCAGGACAACACACAATTTGCACTGTACACCCATGGGATGACCCTGAGACTCAAGCGTATGACACATGAAGTAAGGGAGCACTTAATAATATTTATTATACAATGAAATAAATAAAAAAATAGTTATTAACACCTATCCTAATCTAACTCATCCTAACTATACATAACCCACAACAGACCCTAACTACTCTATGCTACACTTACCTACCATATTTAACAACACGCTCTAAACATTCCTCTCCATCCCCCTTATATCACAGGACACATTCAGGACAACATACAATAAACTACACATTTACAAACTATGACTAAACAAACATATGTTTTTTTGTATTTTCTTTTTTTATATTTTTTGTATTTTTATTTTTTTTATAAACATATAATAGCCCCAACATCACGCGTCACCCAACCACCCACCTAGTAAAACATTAGAAGTATAAAACCCACCCCCAAACCTACTTATCCTAACTAACCCACTAACCAATTCTAACCTACAACTAACCCAATAATACTCAAAAAACACCTTGAAAAAAAAGAGGGAGGGGAGTTAACTTGGGAGGAGTGACATAATGCAATTCAGAGGTAGGCCCTTTTCAGTCTTTTCTTAATGTTCTTGAGGGCCTTGGTATTCTTGGCCACCTCCTTTTCAGTGGAGTCCAACTTTTGGAGGACCTGTTGTACATCCCTCTGTATATCTATTATGGCACTCATGTCCATGGCAGCAGATGTGGTTGGCTGTGTGATGTTACTAGAGGGTGCAGCAGCTGGAGCAATATTAATGATGGCAGATGCAGGCCCCTGCACAGCTGTAGTGCTTGGTCTAGCCTGTGTGGGCACTGTGGGTCCCCCTTGGCTAAATGCCCGCCGCTCACCAGTGGATCTCTCTGAGCGATAGCGGCGTGCCACCCCCCTGAACCCAGATTGCACTGCCGATATGTACCTATAGCGTACTGCCCTCTTCTGAAAGGCACAGAGTTGGTCGTTATTCATGTTGGCAGCTGTTGAAATGAGACAGGCAACCATCAGCGTCAGCATTGTGTGGAGTATGTACAGTAAATTAGCTTACTCTCTACATCGAATTGCACATGCACTCCTACTTACAATCCAGATGATACAATGGCCCTGATGGATGAAATGATAACGCTGCCTGAGCACCATTTCCTTTACACCATAGCCACCCACAACGAGATTAGGTAACAAACAAAGGCCCATATTTATACTCTATTTGCACCGGATTTGCATCATTTTTTTATACTAATTCGGCCCAACATAAACCTCATATTTATACTTTGGCGCTAGACCCGTCCAGCACCAAAGTTATTGAGTTTGAGTCATTTTTTGGACATAGAAACTTACCTTGCGCTAATGACATGCAAGGTAGGCATTCCCGTGCACAAAATGACTCTAAGGCATGTGCGCTTTAATTTATCCTCCGGGATCAAAATGGTGCACAGGAGGAGACGGGCCTTAAAACATGGCGCCCAGCCAGATTTGCGCCGTTTTTTAACGCCTGGGTCAGGGCAGGCATTAAGGGACCTGTGGGCTCATTTCCATGGTGGGAGACCATGGAAGCAGTCCACAGGTGCCCTTCCATGCACCCAGGGACACCCCCTGCCACCCTATCCCACCCCTGGAGGACATCCATGGATGGGGGGACCTATGGTGAATACAGGTAATTGCAGGTAAGTATTATTATTATTTTTTAAAGTGGCATAGGGGGGCCTAACTTGGGCCCCCCTACATGCCACTATACCCAATGGCCATGTCTTTGCTATCACAATCCATGGATGTTGTGCGTCAAAATATGGCGCAAGTCAGGTTAGAGCCAAATTTTTTTACTCTAACCTGACTTGCACCATTCTTTGGTGTAGAACCCCCAGTTTTCCCTTCGCCTCCGCTGCACGCTAACCAGGCCGCAGCGCCGGCTAGAATCATTCCATAAATAAGGTGCCCGGCTGGCGAGTTGGAATGGTGTTAGCCGGCGGTAAACGTTTTGACGCAAATCTGCCCTGGTGCTGATTTGCATAAAAAAGTATAAATATGGGCCAAAATTTTATCTGCTTAGACTTTGTACCATGTGTGACAATGCTAAGGCAAGGCAAATTCACATTGATCAGGGCCACTATTCCTCTTCATGTGTCAAATTTTCTAACATACCTCACCTGAAAATTGTTTCTGTTATTGGGAGTATGGGATACTGTTGTTAACTATAAGGGTTCAATGTTGATAGGTACACATGCAAGCCTGATCAATATGACTGTCACCTACACTGTGAGCATCACATCTACTTACAAATTTGTTGTTCCCATCCGCTGTGCTTCAGGGGGTATGGCTATGCAGATCAATATCTCAACTGTCCAGGTCATCCACCAATGCATGCCCACTTATACATGGAATCAGGGAGTGGACCATAAGTTAGGTGATGAAAATAATGAAGCTGGTATCCATAGGTCTATCACTTCTACACTCATGTGTCCAGGTGTAGACACCCGTCAATACCTGATCAGCCAATACCATTCCTCACACACTCATAACCATGCCAGCACAAACTTAGACATGACCTGCATGCACGCCTATTACATTCCGTGTCACGTAAGTGGACTACTAAATTAGTGACCCATGCTGGGGACAAATGTCCACACAATCCTACATGTACATTACAATGCAGGGATGCACCAATTTGTCTACAAAATGGTGCATCACTGTGTTGAGGGAATGACGATGTGCTCCAGTGCCATTATATACACAACAGTGCACATCTGGATCACATATGGAGCTGTATGTGGCTTGTCACTACCTTGTTTACACAATGCTGGCCATTGAGCGCCAGAAGCCTCACAAGATATGACTCTCTGCACATGCATGGGGAACCACTTAAATGTGACATAGTGTCACCATCCAGCCTACTTTGATTTCTGATCATTTTACAGCTTGTCACTTCTAGCATTGGGTGCAAAACTCATGACTCGCTCAGACAAAACACTTCAACACTACACAGGCAGACAAAATCACTCTTAATGGATATATCTGGGTCCTTAAATCTTGCCACTTCGCCTATGGTGTAGGGGGGATGTCCACCTGAAATATATGGATGGAAAACCATGGTTAGTATCACATCACTGTCACTAATAGTGGACAACATATGGCAGTATGTACTATTACAGAAGAGTGAGGTAATTATCCAGGTTGTGGACAGTGCAACAGACACACCACTGCAAACTCACAATGAGACTGACACTCTGGTGAATGAGAGCCATACATCTGCACTGTTACACTGCGCCTCCCACTCATGTAGTGCTACAACCATGTGTGGCCAATCTGTAGAAGACGGAACTCCATGGAATGAGGGGGAGTTGGGTGACAGATAAATGACACGACCCTTGTGCTTTGCAAGACAACTGATTCAGGTATTCTGGCTTGTACTGCAAGGCACACAGAGGCACTTTGTCGAGGACAAGCGGCTAAATAATTAGGCTGCAATTTCCATGCATTGAGTAATCCATGACTGATGTGTCACAGTTGGGTGATGGCATCAAATGGCCCATTGCCAATGCCCCCTGAGGCGGGAATGCCCCCTTAGTAAACGTAATGGCAGGGTAGATGAATGTGAAAATCTGACTTTATTGCACCATACATGGATTGTCATACTTTGTTATCACAATCCACATACAAATGGTATGCTGGCAGTGTCTTGTCTTATCATACATGACACAATGCTGGGGCTCAGATGTTGCCATGGCATCTGAAATGTGTGACTTAGTGATGGATGTGCATGACTCTCCTAACATCTGACTTGCATTGGAAAATTGTAGGATATGTGAAGCCCATGTCTATACTGCCACAGTGACACTTCATTCTGGTTGTATGCAACCTGACCACAAGCATTGCATTCAGCACACCAACACATCTGCTTCTGTCATTCAAGTGCAGTGAACAGTAATTAGTTAGCCAATGGGGTACTCACCAACAGGGCCACCAATCACCACACCAAAGATGGTCCAGAAGATCCTGCTCCCTGGCCACAAGATCAGCCCAGCAATTCCTCAGCTGATGGTCGTTGTGACTGCTGTGGTACACCCTCTTCAGGTGTTCCATCTCTAGCATCAATGGGAGGTAGCGGGCCACCAGCCAAATAAAGCCTCCCAGCTCCTCCTCCCCCATTCTGGTCTGCCTCCCCCGCCAGACATTGTACTGGGGTACATGTTGAAAAAAATGTAAAATGTAGTATTAGGACACAGAAATAATGAAAGGAAACTTAACACCCAAAGATTTACTAACCCACCTACAAAACTAACCCAGACACCCCACAGCACAGGTATAATGTAAAATACACTAGACACACAAATTCACAGACACTGGGACTAATAACAATCAAATACAACAGAAAACCCAACAGGAGGGACACCACAAGATACAATAAAGAGCAAGAAGACACCACCAACTCCAAAACACAACCACACAGTCAAAAGAGGCACAGACTGTAAAGAGAAAGTGAAAGTACACCCGCTGTACCATGGCTTTAAACAGGATTTCCTAATACATCACTTCCCGTGCCCTTGCATCACGTATTCTTTTATGCATGTATTTTTTTTGACGCATCTGATATTTGCGTGACTATTTCAGAAGCATTACTTACCTGTGTCTACTTATATTGCCGCATTACCCTTATGCGTCGAATTAACAGTAAATCAGCATTGCGATGAGTGTGAAGGTGGAAAATACGCTAAGGGCCCATGGGTCATGTAGTTTGCGTTTGCGGATATTTTCTATGCATTTGCGTATTTTTTTTTTTACTCTATTCCTGATTGCGTGTTTTTGACATTTGTTAATGTTTCCACCCTGTATCAACATACACATTGTATGTGCTGGGCTGCAGTATGGCATTTTGTGTATGGCCACATGTGGTAGTTCATTGTACAATGTGATTTGTGTGTGATTGGTGTGTTAAACCAATGTGTGTGTTACCGAATCAACAGCATGCAAATTTATACACATCATGCATATGTCTGTATGTGTGACAACAGTGTATCCACATATGTATGGTAGTCAGTACTATGCAAGAGTCATGGTATGTGATTGTGAATTGTGTTCACTTATGTGCTGTCTGTAGTTGTCTTACAGAGCATCACATTTCATACAACATTCACAGCTCAGGCATTATTGATGATGACTGATGAATGCATTCTGGCAAATGTTACCTGACAAATGTCTCCATATATTGATCTTGAGTATATGGATGACTTGTGTGTGGACTACACATATGTCTGACATGTGTACACCTTTGCTACATACTGTGATTGACACACTCTGCCTCCATTCCTATCATATCATGTACTGAACACAATAGACAGTTGAAAATCATAACATTTTGCTTTGTAATTACAATTACTCTGTGGTGGACCTGCAGCCCTTGCTGCATATGTCCTCATCCATTCTGATGTGCATCCAATAGACATTCCCATGCAACGTGTGAGGTCATGTGTACCCTGTGACAGGATTGGGCCCCATGGTAGTGGCAGGAGTGATTTCCAGGGATGTACTGTGCATGCTCCACATCTCCCATTGCTTGTCATACCTGGGCTAATCATGTTGAGCATTGTCACCAATCATGTCCCCACCGTGTCACACATGCTCCGTGCAGCCATTGCAACTCTCACACTGAGTTGTGTTAGAGGTCTGTTCAAACATTACAGTCTCACTATATTTTGACATACACTGCCTCATGTGTGGACCCCTTATTTAGCTCATTTTTAGACATTTTGTTGTTGTGTGTGATGAGCTGTTGTTATACAAGTTGGCAACATGGATGTAATTAATATGTTGTGGTCCATACATTGTGTCCTTCAGTTGTCACATTCAAGTGATGAGGCTAATTGTGATGTATGTGATGGCAGCAGTTCACTCCTACGCTTTACATGTGACATTGCTACAGTACTCTTCAGATTTCTATTTGTGACATGCTCCCTGAGGTTAGATTCATAATCCTAAGGTATATGACACTGAAGACACCAAAGCCGGATTGTGCGAATAAGTGAGATATTTATTGACAAAATGTACAAGGTGAGTTACGTGATGATTATGTGAAGAAGTTCTGTACAATGTGCAGTCTGCGGCATATCCCTGCAGCTGTGTTGTGGTCTTCCCCCTCATTTTTTTCTCCACCATACTCCTCCTCCTCCTCAGTCCAAGTCATCAACCTGCTCATATATATTGGTACGTTCATCCATACACATATGTTGTGCAGGATAGCACAAGTCAATATGATCTTGCAGACCATTTGTGGGACATGTAGGAGACTGCCTCCTGTGATGTCCAGGCACCTGAATCTGGACTTCAGGATGTCAAATGTCCTCTCCACAATGGTCCGTGTCCTCTGATGTCCCTCATTATATGCACGCTCTGCTGCTGTGCTTGGGTTGTGAAATGGGGTCATTATCCATGGCTGTATGCCATAACCCAGATCCGCTGCAAAAGATTAAAGGAGTAATTTGTTGTTAGGGCTTGCAACAGGTAAGTCATGTAGCATGGCAGTTGATATTAGGAGCTGGTTGTGACTCATATGTATTTGTGTTTTGGTGTGAGTTCCTATCCATGTGTGATCTTTTCTCAGCACTAGGTTGTTGGACATGACAATCTTGTGTTTGGGTCAAGGACATGGAACATTTGATTTGGATTCCACACTGATGTCATGATGTACCATGTGTTGTGTAGTGCACCTTTATATCAGTGTGCTATCACTAGAGGGGACATGCCACATCCTAACAACACAATGGGGTCAGATGTGGTGGCAACATGGTAGCACTACAGTCGCTGGACATCCCATCCCTTTTGACATGTGTCATTGCAGATGAGGTGTGACACTTGTCTCCTAAATTGACTGCTGTGTCCTGCAACATTTCAACATTTCAACTATGCAAGAATGCCTGATGTGTGACATGTTACTTGGCAACCCTTTGTTGTCCCCTGTGCCAGTTGCTCATGTGTAGCCGTGCACCAACGCTACCTACACTACACCAGGGTACTTGGCTACCTGCCTTGTGGAGGTGAATGTATCAGTGCAGGACAGTACACTGCCCTAGACATAGGCTTTTTTGATGACCAATTGGCTCTTTCCGTGTGTGCAGCCGTGTGCAGCATGCATTTGTGCCACATTCATCTGAGTTCATAGCACAGTCTACTACCTTTTTGCATCCTGCATACTGCACCCCTGGGGTGGTATTTGTTGTTGGCACTTCCTCAGGTTGTAGGAGACAGTTACATGTGAGTCTGCACCATCATGCGATGTATCTTGTGGTGACAGACCTGCAGTGAGAAACATTGCACACCCCTTCAATGCTACATATAGCATGGGAGGGTGGCCAATTTACAATGTGGCTCCAAGTAATGATGAAATGGTCATCTGCCAATAGTGTGGGCTATTATATTGTTCCCTTTGTGTTCCTGAGTGGAAGTTAATGTTTGTGTCAGCCATGAGGTGTCCAAGGGTGTGTAATCCATTCTCACAGGATGATCAACATCACTAGCAGTGTCTCGCCTATCTTCCAAAACATTAATGTGCATTTCTACTGTCGACACATGGACAGTGCAGGCTATGGGATGTATCTCAGCTACTTAGCAAATGTGTCCCTTGGCACAGTGCATGTGAGGTCAGTGATGTCCTGTTGACATCCATGATCTGCACTGTCTGACTTTATCTCTACCCCCTGTTAGGCCATTTATTGTGTCTGGTACAGACATGATGGTGTTGTGAGTCAGTGAGTGTTGCATGTGAGTTACTACAGTAACTGTAGTTCCACTTCTCACACATCTGGCACATGGTATGTAATGTGCATTGATCATATATTCCTATGTGTGTGAGCCAATGCGTCAGGTAGATGTCTGTGCACACTAAAGTTAAGTTTGGTATGAGTTGATGAGAGTCAGTTGATATAGGTGCAAATTGTGTGGTGTTTGATATTTGTTCTGGCAGTGATTTGCACGGCATGACGTGAGACATCTGTGCCTATAAGTAACATGACATGGGCATGGTGTATGCCTTTGACATGTCTGTGCTATTGTTTGTTTGGTGTAATGTGTGTGATGTGTATGTTTTGGACAACCTGAGGGCACTAGTGGTGGTCTGTGTAGTTCTGCTGTTTTCAAAGGATACATGTCTGCACCTGTCCTTCCTGGGGTGTGCGTGTCAAGTTGTGGGTATGTTACATACATGTGGGTGTAGTTATTAGTGTTGTGCACTGATTAAGCTGTACTGCAGCATGGTGAATATGGCTTATCACCTGCACATGTGTGTAAGCCCTGGCATTGTTACTGTAGTGGTGTATGTCTTGTTCGTCCAACAGGGTTAAACTGTTGTGTGTACATTACTAGATTTGTAGACTTACCCACAAGTAGGTAATTTCCAAATTGTCCATCCTGGAATTGTTCATTTATCGTACTGTGCCGGAATATGTAGGTGTCATGGACACTCCCAGGATACTTGGCCAAAATGTTTATGAATAATCTGCGGTGGTCCACCATGGCCTGCACATTAATGAAATGCGTGTGCTTCCGGTATATGTGCTCTGTTGCTGCAGGTGGTACGAGCCAGACCTGGGGGCAGTCAATTGCACCTAGCACATGCGGGAAGCCATGGATTTGATAGAATCCCTGTTTGTTCTCCTGCTGCTTTTGCTGGGTTTTGGGGAATCTGATGTGGCGGGGTGTCAGGGATGATGACGTCTAAAACCTTTGGCAGGAATGCAGAGAACGACGGCTGTGAGACACCACCAACCAGTGTACCCATTGTTTAGAATGAGCCACTTGCCAGCATGTACAGGACAACGAGCAGCTTTGCAATAGGTGGTACGTTGTGTGGGGTCTGCCGGTTGGCTGCAATTTGTGGCTCAATGTGGTGCAGCAGGTGTAGTATGGCTTGCCGGTTGAATATATAAGTCCAAATTATGTTTAGGTCGCTGAGGCCAAGGAGGGTTGTCCTGGATCTGAAGACCCTCTCCTGCATTCTGCTTTGCCTTTGTGGGCCGCGTTGTTGTGATGGTGATTGCTAGAGTTGTTGCTGTCCTCTGAGCCGTCCTGCAAAATGTATCAGTATCACCTCCATCTTCTCCTGTGGGTTGTAATGTTGCTTCTGTGTGTTTTCCATAGGTAGTGATGTGTTAGCCTCATTTTAACACCTGCCCTGTCCCAGGTGTAAAATTTTGACGCAAATCGGTGTTAACGTCATTTTTGAGTCCTCCTCCCACCCATATGTCTTTTTTGCCCGGGTGGTTAAATATGGCAGTAGGGTGTTTGAGTCATTTTTTGGATGGGAACGCCTATCCTTAATCTCATTGACACAAGGAGGTTTCACGCATCCCAAAAAATATGTTAACACCAATATTTTGACGCTGGGTGGGTCTAGCGTCAAAATATAAATATGGCGTTGGGTTTGCTCTGAATTAGCGTAAAAAATTATGCTAATTCAGTGCAAAAAGAGTATAAATATGCCCCTAAGTGCTTTGCACAGCATCACAGGATGTTGAGCCAACACCAAGACTCTAATCTGCTTCCCTAGTTCCAAAATCAGCAGCTCTGGCCTTTATGCTATATCCTCTCACAAACAGGAAGGAATGTAATTTGGACAACTTTAATTGTTCTCAAGGGGTGAGAACTGTTAGAAGAGGTGGGCAACTACGACCTCTGAGTCAACAGCTGCTAAAAGGCTGGCATTTGCAACTGCTGATGAGATGGAAACACTACATTTTTTATTTAAAAAAACAAATTTAAATCACATGTGAACAGAGTAATCAGAACCTCAATTGTTTCCTTTAGGACAAGGATTCTGAGAACAGACTCAAGCTTAAGCCAGTAATGCAAGCTTTTGCTTTCCCTTATTTGTTGTTTTTTATTTGCAGTTTTATATAGCGAATCCAACGCAATAAAGTGCCAGTTATGTAACACAAGGTCACATTCATTATGGGTGAGCGCAAAGCGCTCCGTCCATAAAGTAATCTCTCTTTGGGCTTCAAACCACGCTCAGGTCAAGTCAGTCTCTTTCATTGGTTCCTGGGCTTGCTCTTTAAAATCTGCTTACTTTCATTTGTGAAAGGCATGCATTCGTCATGCCTTTTCCGGTGTTTAGCCCGCCTACACAGCACCGGTAAACTACTAGAAACATACGAGGCTCGATGTTTTGAGCCTGGTTTCTGGACTACTTTATCTGTTAATTTTCCCCACAGCGCGATTGTGCTGCATTTTACATAGCACGATCGCGCTGTGTTTTTTTTCTTTTAATTTGTGTGGCAAGAAAAGTTAGGTTAGGAGTTTACAATGCAAATAGCTTCAACTCGAGCAAATGCGAGCCCCGTTGCATTGAAAATGCTTGTTTTTGTTTGGTAGGTGAAAATACAACCCCCAATGGATTGATAAGTTTGTACTTTATTTTAGATCTGCAGCAAAACAACCATGCCTCCGTCCTCCTTCACAGCCACCAACCGTCCACCTTGGAACCTCCAATACCCCAACCTTCTCTCCCTATTCTGCCACCTGGAATATGCCAGTGCTCACATTCGAATACTCCAGTGCTAATGCTAGACAAAACACATCTTCCTGTTTTACAAGTAAATAAAATAGCATATATAAGTTGCTATCTAAACCTTAATAACTTAAGGACACAGATGTATAGTTTACAATGACATTATATCTAAATTGTATATATGGTATAGTATGCTAATTCAATAACACAGTTCAAAGAACGAGTAAGGTATACTTTCAAAAATGAAAATCATAAAATTTGTTTGGCAATCTCACAAATCTCCCAATCCTTGTCTTCTTCTCATCATCACTCAAACACCTCTCACCACTCTTTAAATTCCTATCCTCACTCACTCATCTATTACAAATTACTCCATCACCATTGTGCAGATTACTTGTAGTCGTATTACCATTTGCCTGATGCGCCTCAGCCCCTGCCACTCTGAAATCAAATGGCCAACATCCACTCCCTGCACAACTCCTTTCGTCAAGTACAACATCATCAACGTTACATTTGGCCAAATTGTTGAAATGCCAGACTTTTCAATTACTTAATCTGGCTGCATTGGTGTATATCACAATCACTTCTAATGGGTCAGTGAACTTGCTCTTACTTTTAGAAACCATTCTTGGTAACTTGTATTCAACCATATGGTTGTACTTCACATGTTGGCAAGTGGCTCCTTTCAAACCACTGGCACACTGGTTGCTGGGATATCACAGCCATCATTCTCTGCCTTCTTTCTCAAAGTACTGGATGCCATCATTGGACTCACACCCCGCCACATCTGCTTCCCAAACACACAGCAGAAGCAGCAGGTGACCAAACAGGGGTTTTACCTCAGAAATGGATTCCCACGCGTCCTTGGTGCCATTGACTGCACACATGTACGCCTTGTGCCACCTGCTGCAACTGAACACCTATACCGCAACAGGAAGCACACGCACTTCATCAATGTGCAGGCCATTGTGGATCACCAAGGATTGATCACCAATATTGTGGCAAAGTATCCTGGGAGTGTCCATGACTCATTCATCTTCCGTCACTGTACCATCAATCAACACTTCCAGGATGGACGATATGGCAATGGACTACTTGTTGGTAAGTACAGCAACCTACTTAAATACACACTGTACAGCAACCCTCTAGGACACACAACTCATACACCACAACAGCAACATGTGGACAGGAACACACTGAGGTTGTGACACCGCTAGCCATGTTTGATAGGTCTGCAGTGAATGTGTCACACATCTGAAATTAGTGTACAGTCTAATGTGAATATGTCAATGATCACAATGTATGGAGAGGTTTGGCTAATTGTCACCTTGCAAAATGTAAGCGTCTCACTGATGTTTAAATTAATCCATTGCATATGTCTAAATGTATGGGACGTCCAGGGTACAAGGATGCTAACGTGTTACCACCACTGTCAATTTGAATCTGTGTATGGAACTATCATCTCACCCCCAGTGAAGACACAGGGACAAAGGGACACCTGTATCACAAGTCACAATGCTAGGGAGTGCACACTGTACTGCAAATCCCAAAACATACTGCTGACAACTGGTCAGCAGGTAAACACCAGTTCAGCCAAGGAAACAACCCAATGCAGATGTTACATCCTAGAAGCCTAGGAATCAACACAATAACACAAAAGAGCCACAGACAACACAAGACAACTACTGTCATGCAAGGTGATATTAATGGGGCAAGATACGTCAGCATGATCTCAATCATTTTCTCTTTCAGCTGATCAGGGGTATGGGATCCAACCATGGAGTATGACACCATTTGGCAACCCAAGCACTGCAGCAGAGCGTGCCTACAATGAGGCACATAGGAGGACACGCACCATAGTGGAGAGGACCTTTGGCATCCTCAAGTCGAGATTCAGGTGCCTCACCTTCACTGGTTGCAGCCTCCTATATTCACCAGAAATGGTCTGTAAGATCATTTTAACATGTGCCATCCTGCACAAGATTTGTATACGAAGGAACATTCCCCTTTTAGAACCAGAGCCACAAATGTCTGAAGAGGAGGAAGAGGAGGATGCTGCCCTGAAACATGAGGGGGAATAACAAAACACATCTGCTGGATTGCGTAGGCGCCAACATATTGTGAACAATTTCTTTTGAAACAACTCACCATCACCACTGTAGCAACAGATGTAAATAAACACCGATAATAATCACCATATCATGGTCTGGGTAATCATTTTTGCTCACCTTTATCTATAACTATCAGAATAAGAGTGTAGCCTCATGGAGCATTGCTGACATACAGATCAGGGCAGAGAACATTCCAAAGCAATTGTGATGCGTATTATACAACAGTCACATACACACACACTGTAAATGACATATATCCTGTACATTTCACCTTTGAAGGGCAATAGCAGAGGACCACACCTATTTCACACATACATGTTGGCAACATGGTTCATCGCAGCATATGGCACACAAGTAAAACACCATCAGTCTATAAGGGAAACAAAATACCTCATACATGAGGCAGTGGATGTGCTATTGCATTGGTAACAGGAATGTATGACCAGGCCCTTGACAGCAGTAAGTCGTACAGCACCTATCTTTGCAAGGACTATCCGTGACTAGAGTTCCATATGAGCAGAACATAGACAGCACCAGTGCCACACCTATGACAAGCATTGCGCACATGACTTTCCATGTACATGTCAGCCCATGTCCTAACTCCTGACACACCCATGCTCCTGGTCTCACCCCACCTGTCTGAAGAGGTCCCTGGGATGGTAATATGTGTACCCAGATATTCCCTCCTCCACACACACAGACTAACAATAGTAATCCAGTGAGCTTCACCCTTTCGTATGGTATGCCATTGTCATAGTACATCTGACTGCATGAATGTCAGGTCAATTAATACACTGGCTTGTAGTTTCTAAGCCCTGTTATCACCTGTAGATTGCTTCCCATGTGAAAGGTACTGTTGGCCATTTGAATTCAAATCTCACCTACAGGACTTGTGAGAAACTGATGCAGCACTCACCTGTGAGCACCTCCATGCAGACCACCCATTTAAACATGCACTGCCCTTGCAGATGCTTGGAACAGCATAGAAGCTGCCATTTTGTCGATTACACTGTTATGCATTGCTAGAAAAATAAGCCGTGTAACACAGCCCTTGGGTTATGTGTCACCTTCAAAAACACAGGACAAACACAGTCTTCCATGTCAACTGTCTTGTTCTTCCTCCGACCAGTGTAAGTCAGACCACTGAGTATGTACCTTGTGAAATTCTGGATCCTGATTGACCCTGCATCCTGTCAGCCTGACTGGCACCTATCTGTGCGTTACCCTAAAGGTTCCTTGTGTCTACATATGTAGCACACTTGCTTTCCCAACCCTCACGTTCCTCCGGGGGTATTTTGTCAGGTGCTTCCTCAATGCATACTCAAAACATTGTATAGCATAATCTGCTTTTTTATTGTACCATAATTGTAAACTTATCTCCAAATACCCAAATCATGGCCTATCCCTTGTCTGGGTCTCATGTATGTATGAACGACAAAGGGTGACAGTTTACCAGGGCTGTATGCAGGGATTGGGTTTGGTGCCTCCAGCAGAACCAGCAACCTCTGATAATGTGCATGAATATTCCACACATGTTAGGACCCTGACAGTTCACACGCTGAATCAGATTGCTCACAACATATTGATGGCCTGTGCGTGCTGAATAGCTGCAAGATTAATCAACACAGAGGCTATGATGTTCCCAGATGCAGTGGGAATTTTGCAGACCAACCTATGGACAAATGTAATGACGCCTGCCGGAACATGAGTCCTGAGATATAATCTCACTCAGCACACCAAGGTTGCCCTGTTGACAGTCTCATAACACGTCTGGAGTGACAGGGTGGGACCATCCCCATGTAGGTTCTCATGTCCTCGTCAACTTTACTTCCATTGATCTCCGAAGGATACTCAGTAGATATAGGAATAGCCGCCACTGACTCATGATGAGACGTGGACGTAACTGTGACAACATAGACCCCTAAAAATATACAGAATCAACATTGGACCCCATACATGAACCAGACACCTCTGTGCAATTGATCACTGGAAATATGTGGCCACGTGCTGCCTCGTCTGCTGGTCCACCCCTGCCACAGGACAGTTGTGGCTCAGTCATATGACCACAACTGTGGGGTGATATTACAGTTGTGAGTCACCTTTGGCTTTCCATGTCAATAACATGGTACCCACTTAGTCTGTACATGTGCCTGACTCACGGTGGGTTCACCAACAAGTGCCTGGGAAGCAGTATCCAAATTTCCAAGACAGGTGATGTGCAACTTTTGGACCATTGGCATGAACAAGTGTCTGCCATCTATCCGGTGCATGCTTTGTCATTTGTGGTGTCTACGTTACCCAAAATCTTGGAAGTGCACACAACAGATGTTGCTACATGTATGACTAACACATGTCCTCTCTCATTTCCACACTGACTTGCATCTAAGTTTGGACACATTGACTTCACATTCATACAAGCATATTTGCAAAAATGCATCTTGTGATGCACACACACTGGGTCAACAACTACATTAGTAGCCAATGCACACACATTGAGCCATAGGCATTGAGGTATTGCACTTATGTGCGTCACATTGCTATCCTCTCCTGATGCCAAACATGCCCAGTTTGTGCAATACATATATGTAGGCCACACAGATGGCCATCTAGTGCATCAGCGAAATCCTGTTAATGAAGTAGCGGATCATGGTCTGCAGCAGTAAGATGTCTCACATGTGCCCATACACCGTCAAGACCAAAGTGGGTGCAATCAGCCTATCTCAGTTGTGTCACAAATGTTACATAACATTAAAATGGTAAAATGACCCAAACCCAGTTAATGCCCTGAAATTTTGACACATACGCGTCAAAAAATGACGCGCAAGCATCAAAAAACTATGCATAATGCCCTGAAAACACCATTGACTCTTCCACACTGTACCTCAGAAAATTGGTTAAGTGTTAGACTATTTCCAAATATATGGATGCGGGCTCATTTTGACTCCTGTGCGTCGAAAAAAATGACGCCCAGACTGTATGCGTCAATTTTTTTTTATGCATAACGATTAAAACGCCCGCCATTTTAGGCAGGAAGTGATGTAATAGGATATCCTGTTTACAGATTATGTACAGTGTGTGTACTTTCAATTTGCAGTCTGTGATTCTTCTAGACTGTGTGGCTGTGTTGAGAGTTTTGTCTGGTTAAATTGTGCTTTTGTCTCCTGTGTGGTCCATTACTTGTCATTTTGTGAATAAAATATTTTTGTTGTATCCTGTCTGAATTGTCTAGTATTGTATTGTCTTTGTTGTTTTTGGGAGTCTGTTGTGGGTAGTGATAGATTGGGGATAGTTGGACTGTTTTAGTTGTTTAGTTTACGTTTTTCATTTTATACTTTCCCCCTATTCTCCTTTGTTTCCCTTTCATCCCCTATTTCCCTTTTTTCTGCTAAGATGTTGGGTAGGCCTCGTCTTGGCAAGATGGGTGAGGAGGAGCTTGGGGGTTTCATATGGCTGGTGTGCCATTTCCTCCCCCTTATGATTGAGGCAGGTGGGTGGGTGATACAGAGTTTTCACACCGAGGCACGGAGGCTCCGGTGGGGAAAGGTATTGCATCACCAGCAACGCATCTATCGGACCCCAAGGAATGACCACCAGCTGAAGCACCGCTGGGCTGACCTCATCTCCAGGGAGCAAGATCTGCTGGACCACCTGGGCATTGTGATTGGTGGCCCTGTTGGTGAGTACAAATCATGTACATGTGCACGATTAAATGCTCTGTAGTGACATCATATGATTTGTACAATATCTGCCGGCAATGTTGTTGAGTGTGTGGAATGCTTTGGAAACATACAGGGTCATTTGTGTACTATGTTAAGGACCACATTTGCTAGCTGTTAGGAAGCAAGTGCTCTGCAAACTTACTGAATACTTTTGCTTAATGTAAGTTGGTGCCGCCTTTGTGTCAAACAGCAACACAAATCAGGAGCCAATTATGTATAAATATAGGTCACATTTGCCTTTGAGGTATAGATTTTCAAAATCATTACCAACATTTGTTGACCCAACAGCTAGACTGACTTTCGAAACACTACATGAGGCTGAAAATGAGTGCAGGCTTCACGTCAATTGATGATAGCAATGTGGCCAAAACATATGTCTCATGTGTGTCTGTGAGTGTGTGAGGAAAGTGATCATGGAAGTTCTATAAATCTTAGGGATTATTGTGGCCCTTAGTAATTTCGGATACATGTCAGAACTGGATTTGGAGACATAGGGGACAAGTTCAAGCTGCCCTCAGCTAACATCTTTGACTGGTATTTGGTGTTTGTTGTTCCACCTTTCGTTTACGGATGGCTGGGCAAAGGTATGCACATGGGTTCATTTCTCTATGGTTGGTGCAACTCATCATAGCTGGGCCACATCAATTGAAGAAACTGTAACAACATGAGGGCTTACAGCTGTCCCTGCCCCTCTGTACATTGTACCTGTGTGTCATGAATTTGTCATGGGCACAATGGCTGGTTGACTGGTAATGCACTCCTCAAGGAAAGTGGCTTTGGATGTCTCCCTTGGATACACATGATGAGACGAATACACTCCATTATTATGTCTGCTCACTAATGAAGGAGCATGTTTGCCACCACATGATAAGGCCACTGCATGTGTGCAGATATGTGTGTAAAACTCACAGGAGACCCATGGTATGTACATGTTAGCCGTGCTATATCGGATGCAGTATCATCATGTCTGAGTGGCTTTACTTACTTATGTAATCTTACACATTGTATTTGTCTGTGGAATTGTTGGTCAGTGCACAGATTTTTAGCACATTTCTCCCTTCCATGCCTTACAGGTGGACCCACACCCTACACTGTTGGCGAGGTGGCTACATTCGAGGACCCAGACAACTCCAGTAAGTGTTGATATGTTTGTTATGTGTTGTGTTTTCTGGTGATGGACTCCTGTGTGTTTAACACATAGCAAGTTGTGATGCGCTGCCCAATCATTTGTTTTGTTCCATGAGTGGGCTTTCATTTTATCACCATCTTTGGGTTGACCAATCCTTATCCTTTTGTCTTATTTAGGGATTCTAGGTCAGTCCTGTAGGCCTGCAATGTGAATGGGGATGAGTCATGTGGAGAACACTTGTATCATCAAGAGTTGCACTAGACCTAATCTGTGATTTAGTCGGCCTGTCAGACCCACATTCTCCCAGAATGGGGCTGCTAAATGCTTACCCACAGACTTCTGCTTCCCAATTCACTAATGTACTCATTAAACTGTAGGTTGAACTTCCTAGCAGCATGTAGCTCCACATGTAGTGCTACGAGTATGTGGCACTTGAGTACAATGGCCTAGGTGTGCATGCAACTCATGGCCAGGGGTGTTGTTGCATCTCTGTGTTTGTTGTAAGTCATGGCTTACTGGAAGTATATGATGTGGACAAAGGTCTGCATATCCAGACATGTGTAGTGCTGGGATTGGTCAAGGGTTTGCTGTCTCCTATTTGTAGATACACCTTAGCTGTGGTGTGTGTGTAGAGCCAAACTATCCAGCTTTCCTAAGCTCCCTGGGTGTCCATGTTTTTTGCAATTGTTAGTTGTTACTCCACCTCCCCACCCTCAAACACAGGCATGGGTTTGTGAATAGTGTACCTAGGACTGATGATACAAGTTTGGTACACAGACATGAAAATCAGTGAATCTTTTGTCTGAACCTAGTGTACACACTCATGTTTCCCACATGAGTACTATACCAGCAAGTCCATTTACAACTTGCAGATCATGTGGCCCTAGATTTCCATCCCAACTATGATGCCAAAACTTGCCAGTTGTTACCCATCTTGTAGGGTTTGGATGTGCTATGTGTGATAGAACCTTTGTAGGCTGGCCTGCCATGTACTTTCTCAGGGACATTCAATGATCTGTATGATGATATGAGCTGTTACAAGTACAGTAGATGTATTGTCTGATTTACTTCTTGTGCCATTTCACACAATGCAGTTCCTAATGTTATTTTTTCGATTTGTCTTCACAGCTGCAAATATGACACCCATCCAGGTGCGGGAATTCCAAAGGCAGGCAATGAGGTATCAGCATATACTTCAGGTAGAGTCTGGGTACCGAAGAATGGCCCGCAGATACCGGAACGAACGGGCCTCCAGAGCCTGGAGGGCATTCCCACAGGCGGCCCTTCTTTGGTCACCACAGCCACCACCAGCACCACCACCACTACCACCCAGGTGGCACCACCAACAGCTGGGACCGTTGCAGCAACCACATCAGCAAGTGCTCCAGGTCCTAGCACAGCACCACCTGCAGGGCAGCCCACTGCCATGGACACTACACGGCCCCACACTTCCTCAGCTGGCACCCAGACCATCCCAGCTGCAGCTATTGACCCTGCTGCTTTTGCTGAGATGCAGCGTAAATTGGACCATGTCCTGCGAAAAATGAGTCGCCTGCGGCAGGATGTGCGACATGTAAACCGGCGGGTGTGGTCAATCAAGCGGACCCTCAGGAGGACCAACCTATAGACATGTTGACGGACATGATTCCCTCCCCTCCCTCCTCTTTCCTTATTCTTATACTTTGTGGGTTTAGGGGGCTTAGTGTTAGGTTAGTGTGGGCTGTTAATTTTGTTAGTGTTAGTGGGTGGCGGGGTCCTGATTATTTCTACTGTTTCTTTTTGAGTGTGTGGGTGGGTGGTTGATGGGCAATGTTGGGGTTCTTGTGTGTTTAAAAAAAATAGTAGTGATGCTTACCGCCATGGATTACATGGCGGTTCCCAACCCCATGAAATCCATGGCGGTCAGCCGGTTCGTGATACCCAAGTCTCCAGCCCGGCGGTCGTTACCGCCCTGGCGGTCGGATCGGAGAAGTGGCGGATGACCATGGCAGTAACCGCCATGGTCATCATTCCAAATTTTTTACCGCCGGCCTGTTGGCGGTAAGACCGCCACTTGTCCGCCAACCACCAGGGTCGTAATGAGGGCCACAGTGCTTCCAGATTTGGTATTGGGGACACTGTGTTATGTCTGACTGCAGTCTGAAGTTCAAGGAAACCCTTATAAGCTGAGTGGTACTAAGCACTCTTGTAGTATTGTGTTCATGACTCAAATAGATCATTTGTTACACTGTTCAGCATGATTACTTATTTGGATGTAAACTCAGACACCTCCATTCATGCAGTTTGGTGACTGTTCTCTTAGATTTGTGGGCAATGTTATATGTGTTAGTTTCGCATGGAGGCAACATTTTGCAGGCACTATTTAATGGCTTAGATATCCCTTGAGGAAGCATTATTCTGTCCAACACAGCATTATGGTGTATAGTTTCTCTTTTCATCAGATATTACCCTCAGGAAGGGCAGAGTATGGTAGAATCCAGGCCACTGTGCATAGTTAGCAGACTACATTATTTCAGGACAGTTGTATTGACAAGCTATGTAATTTGACAGGAGGCAAAATTCAGTGGTGTACTGCACAGTTGATGTGTCACATTACACAGAGACAACGTGGTTGTGTAAGTGCTATTTATTGAAAAGTGCTGTAGTGCTATATGTACATTGTCCATGATTGTGAGTCCATAATAGTGACATCTTCCATTGTGATCCTACACAAGTGCTAAAGGACAATGCATTTGGCATGCTGGGGTGATGTGTCAGACAGTGCAGAGGGACCGGATTTGCCAATGAGTAAGTGAGAGACAATCCCAAGGCAGGCTGACAAGATATACAGTGGTCTGCAGAACAGTCATTGAGTACAGTTGTTGCAAGTCTGGCATGTTACGAAGCGCAGGACCTTGGTAATAGGTGGCCATGTGGCAGGGACTAGTGCTTCTAGGTACTTTTACGTGTGAAGGTGATCTGTTCCATGTCTTCTTCTTCAAATCAAATCAAATCATTAACATTTATAAAGCGCGCTACTCACCCGTGCGGGTCTCAAGGCGCTAGGGGAAAAGGGGGGGTTATCGCTGCTCGAACAGCCAGGTCTTTAGGAGTCTCCGGAAAGTGGAGTGGTCCTGGGTGGTCCTGAGGCTGGTGGGGAGGGAGTTCCAGGTCTTGGCCGCCAGGAAGGAGAAAGATCTCCCACCCGCCGTGGAGCGGCGGATGCGAGGGACAGCAGCGAGTGCGAGGCCAGAGGAGCGGAGGAGGCGGGTGGGGACGTAGAAGCTGAGGCGTCTGTTGAGGTATTCCGGTCCCTTGTCGTGGAGGGCTTTGTGTGCGTGGGTGAGAAGTTGGAAGGTGATCCTTTTGCTGACTGGGAGCCAATGCAGGTGTCTCAGGTGTGCGGAGATGTGGCTGCTGCGGGGTACGTCGAGGATGAGGCAGGCCGAGGCGTTTTGAATGCGATGCAGGCGATTTTGGAGTTTGGCTGTGGTCCTGGCGTAGAGGGTGTTGCCGTAGTCCAGGCGGCTCGTGACGAGGGCGTGGGTCACGGTTTTTCTGGTGTCGGCGGGGATCCAGTGGAAGATCTTGCGGAGCATGCGGAGGGTGAGGAAGCAGGCGGAGGACACAGCGTTGACTTGCTTGATCATGGTGAGAAGAGGGTCCAAGATGAAGCCGAGGTTGCGGGCGTGGTCTGTGGGGGTCGGTGCGGTGCCGAGGGCCGTGGGCCACCAGGAGTCGTCCCAGGTGGACGGGGTGTTGCCGAGGATGAGGACTTCCGTTTTTTCAGAGTTCATCTTTAGGCGGCTGAGCCTCATCCAATCTGCGACGTCCTTCATACCCTCTTGTAGGTTGGTCTTGGCGCTGGCGGGGTCCTTGGTGAGGGAGAGTATAAGTTGGGTGTCGTCGGCGTAGGAGGTGATGATGATGTCGTGCTTGCGTACGATGTTGGCGAGGGGGCTCATGTAGACATTGAAGAGTGTCGGGCTGAGTGATGAGCCTTGAGGTACGCCGCAGATGATCTCGGTGGGTTCTGAGCGAAACAGAGGGAACGGTTTGCGAGGAAGGAGGCGATCCAGTCCAGGGCCTGGCCTTGGATCCCAGTGGAGCGGAGGCGGGTGATTAGGGTGCGGTGACAGACGGTGTCAAAGGCAGCCGAGAAGTCGAGAAGAATGAGGGCGACTGTTTCACTGTTGTCCATCAGGGTTCTGATGTCGTCTGTGACTGAGATGAGGGCGGTTTCAGTGCTGTGGTTGGTTCGGAATCCGGTTTGTGAGGGGTCGAGCAGGTTGTTGTCTTCCAGGAAGGTGGTCAGCTGTTTGTTGACGGTCTTCTCTATTACTTTGGCTGGGAAAGGCAGAAGAGAGATGACTTCGGCGTGTTTCCAGCATTCGGGGAAGGTAGCAGAAGAAAAAGAAGAGTTGATGACGGTCTGGAGGTGCAGGGCGATGATGTCGTCGGCTTTGTTAAAGATGAAGTGCGGGCAGGGGTCCGAAGGGGCGCCGGAGTGGATAGAGTTCATGATGGATTTGGTTTCTTCCGTGTTGATGTGGGTCCAGTTGTTGAGGGTGATGGCCGGGGATGCGGGTTCGGTGGTGTTTGGTTCGGTCTGGTGTCCGAAGCTGTCGTGGAGGTCGCTGATCTTGCGATGGAAGAAAGTGGCGAGGGATTCGCACAAATCCTGTGAGGGAGTGACGGCGTTGGCGTTGGCGCTGGGGTTGGAGAACTCCTTGACGATGCTGAAGAGTTCTCTGCTGTTGTGGCTGTTTTTGTCCATTCTGTCCGTGAAAAAGTTCCTTTTGGCAGCGCGGATCAGGTGGTGGTGTTCGCGGGTAGCGTTCTTGAGGGCGGTCATGTTGTCAGCGGTGTGGTCCTTCCGCCAGGCTTTCTCAAGGGCGCGACAAGTATTCTTTGATTCTTTGAGGGTGTCAGAGAACCAGAGAGGTTTTTTGGTGTTGGTCTGTCGTTGCGTGCGTTTGAGGGGAGCAAGGTTGTCTGCGCAGTTGGAGATCCAGTTTGTGAGGTTGAGGGCTGCGTCGTTGGGGTCGGTGGTGAGGGTGGGTTGGTTGGCGGCGAGTGCGGAGAAGAGTTGCTCTTCAGGGATCTTGTTCCACTGTCGACGATGGATGGGTTGAGTGCGGAGGTGGCGGGTCTCGCGTCGGAATGTGAAGTGGACGCAGCTGTGGTCGGTCCAGTGTAGGGCAGAGGTGTGGCTGAAGAAGACGTGTTTGCTGGCGGAGAAGATAGGGTCGAGCGTGTGTCCAGCGATGTGGGTGGCGGTGTTCACCAGTTGTTTGAGGCCGAGGTTGGCGAGGTTGTCGAGCAGGGTGGTGGTGTTGGGGTCGTTGTTTTGTTCCAGATGGAAGTTGAGGTCGCCTAGGAGGATGTAGTACGGTGAGGCGAGGGCGTGCGGGGAGATGAAGCCGGCGATGGCGTCGCTGAAAGGGGCGCGTGGTCCGGGAGGACGGTAGACGAGGGAACCTCTGAGGGTGGTCCTCGGGTCGGTGCGAATCTGAAAATGCAGGTGTTCAGCGGCGAGAGGGGTGTCTTCGGTGGAGGTGGTGACGCTGATGGAGTCTTTGAAGACGATGGCGATACCTCCTCCTGCTTGGTTGGTGCGGTCTTTCCTGGAGATCTTGTAGCCTTCGGGGATGGCGGTGGCGATGTCTGGAGCAGAGGAGGCGTTCATCCAGGTCTTCTTCTGATGTGTGTGTTGCCTCCTCTGTCCTTGGTGGTGGTGGTTGTGAAGGGGCAACACACACCTCAGTGTTTGAAGACGTGGAGTCAGACATCACAGTAGCTGCTATCTGTGAGGGTCTTAAGGGCAGTACTGCTGCAAGGAGGATCTGCTGGTTCTTAAGAATAGCAGCCACATCACGATGGTAGGCAGCCAGGTCGGCCCTGAGGGGTTCAATGTTGCATTCGTGCACACGTTGACAGGATTGCTGCTGTAGGTGTTGGGTCAACTGTATTACAGCTGTGCTGATTTCCTCCAGCCTTTTTTCTACTTCCTGCAAGATAGTTGTTTTCCCTTGCATAGCTGCTGCCTGTTCTTCAGTTGACATCATGCACAAACGCACCCCCTCTAGGCTGGCTGCCATAGTTTGCATCCCCACCCGCACCTCCTTGGCCAGCTCCCGCTGTACTCCGACTACAGTTCTCTCAAAGCTGGTGCCTGTGTCATCTGAGTCCTCACCTGTATTGGAGCTGGCAGGTCTTACAATTGGGGTGGTGGGTGGGTCCTCTGTGATGGCTGCTTGTTCTGTGCTCCTCCTTGTGACTGAAGGTGGGGTCTGGAGGGTTCCAAGGACATCTTGGAGGGTCTGTTGGCTGATGTTTGTCAGCTCGTCATCCAAGTCATCAGGGTAGTCCTGGACAGGCATATCCGCAGGAGATCCATCGTCCTCTGCAATGAAATAGGGTACAATTAATGCGTCTGTGTTGTGGCATTAGTAATGTGACATGCCTGCCTTGTGATGATTTCACATCGTGATCTTCGTTCCAGTTCATTGATCCAGTCTTTCAGATGGGCATTCTCCCAGGCCTATGCCCCACCTGCATGTCACATGTATTGTGATAAGTTATTAGTCTTGTCGGCATAATCTCCTCTAGGTGCTGGTTTTGGCCAAATAGTAATTTGCCACCTTCTTGTCCTACTCAACCCTCCGTCTACATCCATTCTCATAGTGAGACCTTTCACTGGCTGTGGGTGCTCTGATGGCACTAGCAGCACACTTAACATTCTGGACCTGCCCCATGCTTTGATCTTTCACATCCACTTATATGTAGTTGAAATGTAGCGTACACTATGCATAGCATTGTTATGGCACAATATGGATGTCAGCATTGGTAATGTGTACAGCTGATGTTGGGGAATGTGTGGAGATTGGATTGCCCTGATAGTCGTAGCAGTGTCCTATTTCCTCCTCTGACTGTGCAGGTGTATCTCAGTGATCAGTTACATGTGTCCTCCCCCTCAATGCTGTTGTCTGAGCAGCATGACATTTGGGATGTTGCATTGTCACCCAGGCACAGGATGGGCCCTGACATATGCTGCATGGGTGTGACCTTAGTGCTGTGTAGCTCCTAATGTTGATGACATTGGCTGATGTTTGCGGCAACTGTGGGCATTCACAATTGACAGGACTGGAACATTTGTCTTGTTTCAGGGGATTGTTAAAGTTGTCATCCTCAACCCTCTAATTTAGGTGTGTATGATCCATGGGGACGTTACTGCCATTGGGTACTTGAGCTGCACACACATCTGGTAGCTGGTGGTAGTGGCAAATGTTGTCACTGCTACATTCCAGTTGTCGGTATGGCTAGAGGTTGTTAATTGGGCCCTAGTTAATGTAGGGGGTATAGTGGCTGACGTGTGACAGGATGTCAGTTTGACGTTGTGCTCTTCCCTCCTGGCGTGGCTTTACCTTTGCTACATCGTTGGCATGGCAGCATACCCCCATTGAACTGTTGTTGGTGTTGTGTTATGGTGTGCCCCAGCTTTTCTCTGTACAGGCCATGCCCCCATGCCGTACCCCTTTACCCATGCCACTCTATATATATGATGACTTCCATGCATTTTGTAGTCGGTATCCCCCCCCGGTTGTAGTTGACATTAGTGCATTTTAATTCCCCATGCGACTTACCCTGCATGTGCGTTATCTCCTGGTAGTCTGCGCTGTCCTGTCCTTGAATCCCTGTGACGATCTCCTCAGGGATGACGGCTGCGACCATCTCCTCCATGTGGTCCATGGCTCCTGGTGTGCTGGACTCCCACCTCCAGTCTGCAGTGCTGCCTTCCTGTTCCTGGCCATCTTTTCCTTGATCCTAGCACTTGCAGTCATGCCATCATTTCTTGCACTCGATGACTGTTCTGCGTGCTTCTCCCACACTGTTAATCTTGTCAACAATTTGTTGCCATATTGCCTCTCTCCTACTGATTGGCAACTTTGAGGTGACAGACAGTTGGTGCTGGTGTTCCGTCACCTCTTTTACCAGGAATTCCTGCTCCTCTGCACTGAACCAACACTTTCTTTTCTTCTTCTCCCTGTCCTGGTTCTTGTGTGGGTCCTCCTGGCTGGTTCCTGGTCTGTTGTCATCTTCCTGGGGTCTGTACAGGAATCTGGAATCCATTTTGGCTCTCCTCTGCTGAAATGGCTGTGTTTGTGGGGAATTTTGACGCTATTGCGTAAAAAAATGCTGCAAATCCGGTTTGCGGTGTTGTAAATCGGCCCACAGTCATTTCCGCCGCGTTAACGTCATTTTCCTTTACGGCGTGACGCTGAGGTGTGCATAAAAAAAAATGACTTACACCTGTGGTTTGCGCCACCGTGCGTCAAAGTATAAATTTGACGCCCGCACAGTGAAAAGAAATAGCGTTAGCCGGCGGTAATATTTTTGATGCAAAACTGCGTCGGCGCAGTTTTGCGTCAAAAAGTATAAATATGGCCCTAAAAGTCTAACCCCATTAAAAACAATGGAAACAATGATTTTGCACAAAGTACCTGGTTAGCGTAAAAAATAAAGCCGCACGGGTGACTGCATCAGAAAAGACAGTGATGGGTCAATTCCTACCTCGCAAGGGAGCCCATGCGTGGTTTCTTCTCCGGACATTTCCAACACAACCCACCACCAGCCTAAAGCCAGGGGAGACCAATCAATACCTTGATGGACTTCCCTGATTGGCCGATAGAACAGGGACCCAGGCCCACAAGAGCAGGGGCAAGTTCCAGTTCTACGCCTTCCTGACCCTAGTTGGATCCCTCTGTCCATCATCTCAGAGCCCACTAAGCTAACCCAAGGGGAACTCCTCTCCTCATCTGTAGATACCATCTGTACTGCACCTAACCTTACTTTGCTCACAGAGGTATCCCAGGAGACAGACAGTACAACCATGACCCAACAAAGTGGTTTGGCCCACTCCACCCCCGGGGTGTGACTCCGGTCCCCAGCACCAGGGGCAACTCTGTACACCAGGACAGCAAGCCACAGTGACCACTGACAGATGTCAGAGATGAGAGCCAGGCCCCAGGCTTTTAAGGCTCTCCAACCACTGTAACTGTGGAGAGTGGAGGGCAGTACCCCCAGGTGCCTGGCACCCTTTGACCACTCTCCCTTCCACCAGTTCATGGATGATAGACTGACACTGGTCCTCCACTCTGGGGCTCTGTACCCTCCCCCTAGGAGCGGTAACCCCAGAGTCCAGAATTGTCAGGCTGCTTGTGGAAGCACTCCTGCTCAGTGTATCCTCAGGTTGGACAAGGGTCAGGGGTAAGGCTTCCCTCCCCTAACTCCACTTTCTGGGGTTCTGTACCCCACCACTAGGAGTAACGCCCAGAACGCAGAATTGTGAGGGTGTTTAAGGAAGCAGTCCTGCACAATTCTCCCACCAGTGCAGGGATGTTAACCTGCAACTGGTCTTCCAACCTGGGTCTGTACCTTCAGGTTGTACCAGGGCCAGGGGTGAGGCTTCCCTCCCCCTGCCTTTCTTTCTGGGCTCCTGCGCCCCCACCCACTATGAGTCACCGCCCCCCCAGAATCCAACTCCAACATAGTAAGGGCACTGTTAGCAGTAGCCCCTCCCTCCAGGTCAGAGGGGACACCCTGAACCTGGCCATTCAACTCAGAGTCTATACCCTTGGATTGAATTGGGGTCCGGGGTGACTCTCCCTCTCCCCTACCCCTACTCCCAGTGTTCTGTACCCCACCACCACTATGGATAGTATCCCTAGAAGGCACACCGAGGGTGGGGGTGATTAGGCAAACCACCCCAACTTATCCAGTCAGGTCAGAGTTTACCCCCTGCACCTGACCCTCCAGCCTAGGGTCTGTACCCTCAGACTGGACCACTGCCTGGAAAGCCAGGACTTCCTGGGGCGCACACCTACCCCCCACCAGGGAAACACCTTCCCTAAGGGCTCCGTGAGAGTCTGGCTGATGCTGGTTCAGACCTGACCCACCAGGCTCTCCACTGGGGCCTGCAACTCCCTCTCAACCCTCTGTCTGGACTTCTGCACCCCTCCCACTAGGAGTGGTACTGCCAGACACCACAACTGGTAGGATGCTGGCTACAGCCGCCCTCCCCAGGTTCTCCTGACACTATGGGGTCTCCCTCAGCAGATGGCCCTACAGTACAGGATAGGCTCCCCTACTGGCATTCACTCATGGAACCCTCCCGGACCTGGGACTTGATCTCTGGCACTCTGGGACTCAGCCCACCCCATTCCCTCTCCTCTGAGACTGGACATGGGATCCCTCACCCATCCCACTACACTGGGACCTACCTGGGACACTGCAATCCTTTCCCACCTCATCTGGTTAGGAAATACCTAGACCACTACCTTCAGGAGCCCCCCCAACTCCTCTTCAGACCCTCTGGTACTCACCCAGAGGTCTGCCTCCAGTGCAAGTTCCCTGGGGTCAGAAAACTCACACCCCCACCTGGTGTCGGCATAGCTTTGGAAAACAAGGACTGGACATATGCTCTCCAGCAATCACATCACACAGCCCCTCACATGAGTTAACCAAACTACCCTTCACCCAACCATCCAGTGATTTAGCATTGAAAAAGTACCCTATATCATCCTACTGAGACTGGTGAGACAGCATCTGACTGTCCCTGACACTCAACCCACACTCTTCTGGGGTGTCTCCACACACCACAACCAGGACCTCTACCTGGGGGGAACTCCTCTCCCTGTCACTCTCACCTAGAGCCAGTAGAGCTTCCCTCCCACTACAAGGAATATTACTCCCCATGCCACTTCCCCAATCCATCTCAGCGAACCTGTGCGCCACTGGAGCTACCTAATACACCTGAACCTTCTGATGTATGTAAATCCCCTCCTTCAAGTTGGGCACTAAGTCTCTGGGCTTGTGCACTTCTTCATCAGTATTGGGTGTGACACTTTTGCTGCCACTGTCTGAACTGGACGCAGGCCTCATGGCTTCCAGCTTCAGCTATTCAGAGCTCAGCACACGAGCTGCAAACATTTCTTTTCCCAGGCCTAAGGCTCTCTTAGCCCTCTCAAGCTCCTCATCTGGCTCTCTCAGCCTCCGCTCACAAGCTAGACTCCATTCCTCTCTCTCTGGTTCCTTTTTCAGGGCCACTGCCCTCCTCATCAGAGTAGCCCTCCTCCTCAGAATTATCTGGTAGTGCTGTCTGGCAGTGTTTCAACTCATAAAAAAACAGCGCTGACTCAAGATCCTCCCTTCTGGACCTCCTCTTCACAGCCAGCCCCCTTTCCTTGCAGAAAACCTTTACCTCCCTCTTTGTATAGATGAATTGGTGCCAGAAGTTGGCTTCCATTCTGCAAAGACTTCACAGGTGCAACCAAAAACCAGAGTCCAAGTATCAACAATGTATCCAGGCGGACACCAGAGAACAAAAAGGAAAAACAGTGTGTGTTTCTGTAATGGTCTGCATTGAAAACAGTAGTGTACACTTAATCACTGTATGCCAAGTACAAATACAAGTCCGTTCCTCACCGCTGGTCACCTATGTTAGGAATGGGGTCTTCGGTTGGTTACCCCTTGTCCAAGCAAGGACCCTCAGTCTAGTCAGGGTAAAGGAGAATCACACTCCCCGCTCACCCTCTTGGTGCTTGGCATGAGCAGACAGGCTTAACTTCAGAAGTAATGTGAAAAGTATTTGTACCAACACACACAGTAATACAATGAAAACACTACAAAATAGACAGCACACCAGTTTAGAAAAAAAGGCAAAACTATCTAAAGCAAACAAGACCAAAATGACAAAAATGCAACATACACAAGTTAAAAGTTGAATTTTCAAAAGAATAAGAGTCTTACCACATAGAAAACAATGGAAACAATGGTTTTGCACAAAGTACCTAGGTAGCGTCAAAGATACAGCTGCATGGTTAGTGTGCGTCAGAAAAGGCAGCAATGCGTCGATTCCTTCCTCACACGGGAGGCAGTGCGTTGTTACTTCTCTGGTCGGGTTGGCGATGCATCATTTTTCTTCCTCGCAAGAGAGTGATGCGTCAATTTCTGGATGACGCACCTTGAATCTGCACAGAGTCGGGTTGACTTTGATGCCCAGGGACGGTGCATGAAAAATCCTGTTGCACTGTTTTAGAAAGCCGCGCTGCATTGGGTTTGCATCATCAGCAGCCGCAGTCAGGTGTTGCGCATCATTCTCCAGGCGTGATGCATCGATCTCCCAGCCGCGATGCAGGTGGAGTGGCGATTTTAACCACAAAGCCGATGGCGCGTCATTTATCAGCCCTCTTGCAGATGGTGCATTGAAAATCTGTAGCGCAAGTCTAAAGGATTCTTCTTTCAAGTTGCGGTGTATTAATTAAATATGTCAGACTTATTGTTACACCAGGTGAAAACTCTTGCACGTCATTTTCCCGGGGTGGAATATTCACGGCGGCAGTGTGCTTGGGATTCCTTCTCAGCACTGCTGTGGCATATCTTTGGCTGAAGACTCAAAGTGAAGAAGCTACTAGTTACCGTAGGTTCATGGTTGTCATTGTGCTGCTCACAATCTAAATGCTAAATTGTAAAGTACGACTCCAATGCATAGGTAAGTTGGTGTACTTAATTTTAGATTCACAGCAACAAAACCGTGCCTCCATCCTCCTTCAAAGCAGTCAATCGTCTGTCCTGGAACCTCCGTTCCCTCAACCTTCTCTTCCTACTCTGTCACCTGGAATACTCTAGTGCTAGCTCTCTAACACTCCAGTGCTAATGCTAGGCACAATAGTAGGCACAGGGGGATTAAGGGCCTGAATTAGAGTTTGGCAGAGGGGTTACTCTGTCACAAATGTGACGGATATCCCATCCGCCATATTACAAGTTCCATAGGCTATGATGGGATTGTAATATGGCAGACAGGATATCCATCACCTTTGTGAGAGAGTTACTCCTTCCGCAAAACTCTAAATAAGGCCCTAAGGGGCATATTTATACTCTGTTTGCGCCGGAATTGCGTCTTTTTTTTTACGCAAATCCGACGCAAAGCTAACTCCATATTTATACTTTGGCGTTAGACCCGTCTAGCGCCAAAGATCTTGGAGTTTGCGTCATTTTTTAGCGTGGACACCTACCTTGCGTTAATGATATGCAAGGTAGGCGTTCCCGTCTAAAAAATGACTCCAAGGCATGTGCGCCTTATTTAAACTCCCGTGCAAAAATGGCGCACGGGAGTGGGCGGGTCAAAAAAAATGACGTCCAGCCGCTTTTGCGTCATTTTTTAACGCCTGGTCAGGGCAGGCGTTAAGGGACCTGTGGGCTCGGAAGGAGCCCAGAGGTGCCCTCCCATGCCCCCAGGGACACCCCCTGCCACCCTTGCCCACCCCAGGAAGACGCCCAAGGATGGAGGGACCCATCCCAGGGAACTTAAGGTACGTTCAGGTAAGTATATTTTTTTTAATTTTATTGTGGCATAGGGGGGCCTGATTTGTGCCCCCCTACATGCCACTATGCCCAATGACCATGCCCAGGGGACAGAAGTCCCCTGGGCATGGCCATTGGGCAAGGGGGCATGACTCCTGTCTTTGCTAAGACAGGAGTCATGCCAATGGAGGGTGGGAGTAAAAAAAAATGGTGCTAATCAGGTTGAGGCAGATTTTTTGCCTCAGACCGACTTGGCCCATTTTTTGACGCCCAAGCTCCATTTTCCCCTACGCCGGCGCTGCCTGGTGTAGGTCATTTTTTTTGACGCACACCAGTCAGCTCCGCCGGCTAACGTAATTCCATAAATAAGGCGCCCGCATGGCGCTTTGGAATGGGGTTAGCCGGCGTTAACATTTTTAACGCACAACTGCGTTGGCACAGTTGTGCGTCAAAATGTATAAATATGGCCCTAAGTGTTTTGCCTAAAATCCCAAGATGTTCAGCCGATGCCAAGACTCAAACCTGGCTCATCAGGTTCAAAGGCAGTAGCTCTGGCCATTATGCCACATACTCTCCCCAATGTAAATCGATACTGCAGTTTCCAATATAGAATATGTTAGGATGTTTTCATTTTTCCAATTATAACACGCTGTGCCTTGCAGGTTATTGTCAGAAATGGAATAGTGCGCATGTTAGGGCCCATCTCAACCATCCCTGTATTGACAACTAGAAGGCTTCTGCCCCTATGTTACAGGACCCCTCATGTTGGGTGCTATCCCTGCAGGAAAGCCAATAAGGCTGCTAGCCCAGGGCTGTGGTGGGCGCTTTGTACTTATAATATCAATTAGGGATTTGGGCTAAACATACATATTACATTTTGTGCCCTGTTGACTGTGATGCTTCTTTTGCTTTACAGGGTTCATGTAGTCATCTGGGAATGCATTTCCCAACTTACCCATGTGGCAGGTCTATATGGGCCAGTAACACCCTGGAACACGTGCTCACTATTCTTCTGGGGCTTCCTCGTGGCAGACTGGTTTTGCTCCAACCTCGGTGAGGGCATTCCTGAGAGTATTGCCTCATCCAGTCAGGCAGTAGACCTCGCAGCACTGGTGCTAAGTTTCTCCTGCTTTAGACTGCAGTTGTCTCACAAGCCTTCGCGTGAGCATTGAGTGGAGCGCATTTACAGAGCAGGCCACGATCTGCCTGTAAGATTATCGGGGAGGAGGAAATTTCTATCTCAGAGAAAGCGCACGTGGTTTCCGTGCAGAATTTTTGAGTTTCGAGTCTTGAAGTCCTTTTTGTTTCATACAGGGTCACACAGAGTTCAGCATCTTCTGGCAAAAAAGGTTTTTGTATACATTTAAAGTGCACTGAATTCTATTGAAATATTTTTAGCCTGCAATTACTCTGAAGGCAAGAGTACTACAAAGGTGATAAATAAAATTACAAGATAAAGAGTTTTATTTCTGAATTACGATCTTCCTGATGCAAGCCTAGCACGAGTGTGTGAATGTTATCGTATATTTATTGCATTGCAAAAGGTCTAATTTGACAGGTAATTTGTGTGTTTATCAAGGAAAGGCTTGATAAAACCCACTGCTGAAAGACACATAGGTGGTCATTACAACCCTGGCGGACGGTGTTAAAGCGGCGGTAAGACCGCCAGCAGGCCGGCGGAAAACAAATTGGAAGTACGACCGTGGCGGAAACCGCCAACAAAGACAGCCACTTTAACACTCTGACTGCCACGGCGGTACAAACAAACACCCTGGCGGTCACCGCCAACAGACAGGCGGAGGACAAAGTACCGCCCACAGTATCACAACCTACCAATCCGCCACCTTTTCCGGGGCGGATTCACCGCAGACAAAAACACGGCAGAAACAGGACTTTGAAGGGAAAACGCTCACCTCTACACACCCCACGAGGAATCCGGACGCCATGGAACCTGAGCTGCAGATCCTGCCAGCCCTTATCTTCTTGCTCCTCTACCAGGAGCACAAACGCCAGCGGTGAAGACCACGGTGAGTACTGCACCTACGACACAGGGGAGGGAAAAAACAGGGACACGCAACACGCAACACCCCCACCCCCACCCACACCCACTACAACACACATACAAATACAGCATGATACATTACAGTTACACCCCCCAACCTCCCCGGAAGAATGCAAAGACAAAAGTAAATGAGTGTAACCGTTGTAATATATTAAACTCCAGTACGCTAAAATATACATATATACACTGTAAACAAAATATACACCAAGAATAGTAGTCCAGGTAGTGCTCCTTTGAAGTCCGTGGAACACCGGGCCCACACGGTATGGGCGAGGCCCACACAAGATCCCCGACCATGACGGAGAGAACACTGCAGGGGCATAAGATAGTAATAAAACAGGCACCTCAGGGGGAGGGAAAGGAGGGGCACCTCAGCCGGTTGAGTGCACAATGCCAAATCCACGAGGGGGCCACATGCCCACTGTTCAATCTTGGGGAGTGCAAAGCCACAGTCTCTCAAGTCTCTACAGTGGGTGGGTTGCCCACTGTTCAATCCTGGGGAGTTCAAAGCCACAGACTCTCAAGTGTCTACAGTGGGTGGTTTCCCCACTGTTCCATCCTGGGGAGTGCAAAGCCACAGTCTCTCAAGTCTCTACAGTGGGTGGGTTGCCCACTGCCATATCCTGGGGAGTGCAAAGCCACAGTCTCTCAAGTCTCTACAGTGGGTGGGTTGCCCACTGCCATATCCTGGGGAGTGCAAAGCCACAGTCTCTCAAGTCTCTACAGTGGGTGGTTTGCCCACTGTTCCATCCTGTGGAGTGCAAAGCCATAGTCTCTCAAGTCTCTACAGTGGGTGGGTTGCCCACTGCCATATCCTGGGGAGTGCAAAGCCACAGTCTCTCAAGTCTCTACAGTGGGTTGTTTGCCCACTGTTCCATCCTGGGGACTGCAAAGCCACAGTCTCTCAAGTGGATGCCTTTCTCCACTGGTTCTGGAGGGGGCCTTGTGCCCATAGTGCTTCATCCTGCCAAGGACAGAGGTAGTGGATGTAAATCTCCACTGGTTCTGGAGGGGGCCTTGTGCCCAGAGTGCTTCATCCTGCCAAGGACAGAGGTAGTGGATGTCTTTCTCCACTGGTTCTGGAGGGGGCCTCGTGCCCAGAGTGCTTCATCCTGCCAAGGACTGAGGTAGTGGATATAAATTTCCACTGGTTCTGGAGGGGGCCTCGTGCCCAGAGTGCTTCATCCTGCCAAGGACAGAGGTAGTGGATGTAAATCTCCACTGGTTCTGGAGGGGGCCTTGTGCCCAGAGTGCTTCCTCCTGTTCGTGACGGACTCAGTAGCGTCAGTGCCCTTGGCGCTCATGGGCCAGCGGTGCTTGTGGCGGCGGTGCCCTGTTCAGCGGTGCTTGTTGCGGCGGGGTTCTTTGCAGTGACTCAGCTGCTGGCGGTCCTTCATGGCCCAGCGGGGCTGGTGCTGGTGGTCCTCTCTGGCCCAGCGGGGCTGGTGCTGGCGGTCCTCTCTGGCCCAGTGGGGCTGGTGCTGGCAGTCCTCTCTGGCCCAGCGGGGCTGGAGCTGGCGTTCCTCCCTGGCCCAGCGGGGCTGGTGGTCCTCTCTGGCCCAGCAGGGCTGGTGGCGGTGGCCTCCTGGGCAGCAGGGCAGGTGCTGGTGGTGCCCTCCTGGGCAGCGGGGATGATGGCGGTGGCCTCTTGGGCAGTAGGGCAGGTGCTGGCGGTGGCCTCCTGGGCAGCGGGGATGATGGCGGTGGCCTCTTGGGCAGCTGGGATGATGGTGGTGGCCTCCTGGGCAGCGGGGAGGATGGTGGTGGCCTCCTGGGCAGCGGGGATGATGGCGGTGGCCTCCTGGGCAGCGGGGATGATGGCGGTGGCTTCCTGGGCAGCGGGGATGATGGCTCTTCCCAGACCTGCTGACTTTCTTGTGGCCCTTCCCCACCTTGGAATGTGTCGCAGCTGACTCCACACTCCCACCTGCACCCCTGGGAGCGGCATTGGTGGCTGGAGTCTTCCCCCTCTCCCGCCGGGAACTGGCCGCCGGCGGAGGTGGTGGGCAGTTCATCATACAGGCTACTGTCAGGGGCCCCTTGTTGTGTCACAGTGTCCCTCCTGGTGTTGAGTACTTCCTTCAGCCCCCCTACGATGGTGCCTAGGGTGGAATTGATGGTTCTGAGTTCCTCCCTGAAGCCCAAATACTGTTCCTCCTGCAGGCGCTGGGTCTCCTGAAACTTGGCCATTACCGTTGCCATCGTCTCCTGGGAGTGGTGTTAGGCTCCCATGATGGAGGAGAGGGCCTCGTGGCGAGTGTGTTCCCTTGGCCTGTCCTCCCCCTGTCGCACAGCAGCCCTCCCAGTTCCCCTGTGTTCCTGGGCCTCCGTCCCCTGGACCGTGTGCCCACTACCACTGCCCCCAGGTCCCTGTTGTTGTTGGGGTGGTGGGTTAGCCTGGGTTCCCTGTAGTGGTGGACACACTGCTGCTTGACGTGTCCTGGGGACAGAGGTATGGGCCCGCTGGGTGGGTGCTGTGCTGGTGTTTCCAGAGGGGGGAAGCTCTGCAGTGGCCTGTGACTGAGTGAGGGGAACCGACTGTCCTGAGGTCCCCGATGGGCCGGGCTGGTCATCTAGATCCAGTTGGACAGAGCTGCTGTCATAACTGTGGGCCTCTTCTGTTGGTGGTGTGGACATGTGTGGACCCTCCTGTCCGGTGACATTGGGTAGGGGTACTGCAGGGGTATAAAAGTATGTTTATTACATCTGTGAGTGCCATGGTGTGCAATAGGTGGGTGACCGTGTACCCCAGTGCTTGCATTCCTGTGTGGGACCTTGTGTGATGGTGGTTTAGGGGGGTGTATGGGTATGTGCAGTGGCCATGCATTGGTGATGGGTGTCCATGCTTTGTTGTTGCATGCAGGGCTTGGTGTTAGGATGTGTGGGTTGTGATAGTGGGACATTTGTGAGGAGTTGGAGTGATGGGGGTGAGGGTGAGGGTGAGGGTGGGGGTATGTGATGGCATGCAGGTAGGGTGGGAGATGTAATAGTAAAGATTTGCCTTACCAGAGTCCATTCCTCCATCTTCTCCTGCGAGGCCCTCAGGATGCAGAATCGCCAAGACCTGCTCCTCCCATGTTGTTAGCTAGTTGTGGGGGAGGAGGTTGGGGGTCCGCCGCCAGTCCGCTGAACCCCAAGGTGGTGTCTTGAGACCACGGAACGCACCTTACCCCGTAGGTCGTTCCACCTCTTCCTGATGTCATCCTGATTTCTTGGGTGCTGTCCCACTGCGTTAACCCTGTCCACTATTCTTCGCCATAGTTCCATCTTCCTAGCTATGGAGGTGTGCTGCACCTGTGATCCGAATAGCTGTGGCTCTACCCGGATGATTTCCTCCACCATGACCCTGAGCTCCTCCTCCGAGAACCTGGGGTGTTTTTGCCGCGCCATGGGGTGGTGTGGGTGATATGTGGGGTGGTGTGTGTAGTGATAAGTGGGGTGATATTTAGTGGTGTGTTGTGTGAGGTGCATGGAAGTTATGTGGGTGATGGTATTGTGTGCCTGTGGATGCTTGTTAGTTGTTTGTGGTGTCTCTCTCTGGCCTTCTATCGGTAATTGTGGTCGTAGGGGTTTGTGGGTGATGTGGGTGTGTGTTTTATATTGTATTGGGTGTGTGGGAGTGGTGTGTGTATGTGTATCAGGTGTGTGTGTTTTGAATTGTCCAATGTGGCAGTGTTTTGTAAATGTGTGTGTATTTTGAGCGTGGCGGTGTGTACCGCCAATGGAATACCGCGGTTGAAAGACCGCCGCGTGGATTCATGTGTCGTGATAATGTGGGTGTATTTCTGTTGGCGTGACGGTGGAGGTTTTGTTTTCGCCAGTTAATCACTGACCTTTGGTGTGGCAGACTTGTGTGGGTGTCTGAATTTTGGCGGATTTCTTGCTGTGGGTCATAATTGCCGCGCCGCAATTCTGTGGCCACAGCTGTGTGTTGGCGGTCTTCTGCACGGCGGTAGGCGGCTTTTACCGCCAATGTTGTAATGAGGGCCGTAGTCTTTATATGTACTGGATCATCGTTGAGTGCAGTGAACTCAACATTCAAAGCAATCTAAATCCTATACATCAGGCTGCAGTTCAAGTCTGCACAAAATTGTTAATGTGCTTTGTATTGTTTTCCTGTGATCTTTTGTTTTTCAGATCTCCTTCCCCACAGTCCCTTTCCATTCCCATCCCTTCATCTGGCAACTCTAATACTCAGCGCTGTGATAGCCCTCTGTTTTGGTGGTGCTTGGATGTGGGCACAGAAAACCAACATTATGGACTGTGTTGGAAGGGGTTAGGCACCATCAATGAAAGTGAAAGGGGCCAAAGGGAGCAAACAAAGTAACAGAGGGAAGAGGGTGGGTAAAGGAGAAGCACAAGCAAAGACTGGAGCAGGAGAGACAGACTGTGAACACCTGCACTGTTAAAAAGAAAAACAAGTAAAGTAAAATAAAAAGTAGCTGTAAAAGTGATGTGCCCAGTGGAAGGACAGGGATGGAATCAGTACTTGGTCCATGCTCCACGGATTAACCGAGAAACAGAATGACAGTGGAACCCGTGACGCTGCCCCGTAAGAAGCAAGTAAATCAAAGTGACTTGGAGGCCAACAAACTGTAAGTGATGAGCAGGCTCTAAGCCCTTAAGTTTTTTGTTTACTGGAGATTTTGCAGGCACACCGCAAGCACTTTGCACGCAAAACCTAAAAATTATTCCTTTTACCTAACAGAAAGATGTTCAGCATATGAGATCCAGATGAGGCCTCATTTATTTATTATCTTGCTGTAAACTATATACTGTAATGGTCCAATATCTGTGGAAAAAATTTAACTAAAAATTATGAGCCATATTTAGAATGGGTTTGTATATCACGGATCATTTGCAGAAGGGTTTGTGACTGCAAAAACCTATATTTGTAATTTATAATGTGTTTTTGTATGCATTAGCACAAATAGGAAAGCAAACCAAATGTTTGTGACACAATGTTTTTGGGCCTGGAAATAACGATTGCCTATCAGCAATTTCCTAATTGAGGTTCCCAAATGGTGTGTGTAATGTGTTTTCAAATTGCGAAAGGCCACAAAACAGCATTTTGCAATCGCATATTAGTATCAAATGGAACCAGGTGATGATCCTGCGCAAAGTATAAAAGGAGAGCCAATACATTTTTCTCTTTCACTACAAAGACAGACATTAGCTATTATTTATACTACTATATTGATCTTTGTTATAGATCTATTTTATAAGAGATCTCTTTAATTGGTTGTGTACAATACTAGCAAAAAATATGTGATTGGCTTCAAAGGTTAAGATTTTCATCTGAAAGCATAGCCTCTTCTGGCTTATTTGATCTTTGTCTAAACTATCAAGTGGAGGATGGTTATGTTGCTTATAGATCTTGATTTGTTTTACTTGCTAGGACAGCCTTTGGACATTCTGCATTTTTTGTATGTAAATATTAAAACCTTAATTAAAAAAGAAGATATGCATACACACCTTGTATTCCTTAACACTCTTCAAAAATTGCAGCAAACCAGGATGGCATATTTTTTATTTGTCTTTCAGGTGCCACAGAATATCTACACAGGAACCGCAAAAGCCAGCACTCTTTAAATATACAAATAGCGATAGTGTGTGTAGGAAGTTGGCTCTGTATGTGCTATTTCAAAGTAAGGAATAGCATGCACAGAGTCCAAGGGTTCCCCTTAGAGGTAAGATAGTGGCAAAAAGAGATAATACTAATGCTCTATTTTGTGGTAGTGTGGTCGAGCAGTAGGCTTATCCAAGGAGTAGTGTTAAGCATTTGTTGTACATACACATAGACAATAAATGAGGTTCACACACTCAGAGACAAATCCAGCCAATAGGTTTTTATAGAAAAATATCTTTTCTTAGTTTATTTTAAGAACCACAGGTTCAAATTCTACATGTAATATCTCATTCGAAAGGTATTGCAGGTAAGTACTTTAGGAACTTCAAATCATAAGAATTGCATGTATACTTTACAAGTTATTGACAAATAGCTGTTTTAAAAGTGGACACAGTGCAATTTTCACAGTTCCTGGGGGAGGTAAGTTTTTGTTAGTTTTACCAGGTAAGTAAGACACTTACAGGGCTTAGTTCTTGGTCCAAGGTAGCCCACCGTTGGGGGTTCAGAGCAACCCCAAAGTCACCACACCAGCAGCTCAGGGCCGGTCAGGTGCAGAGTTCAAAGTGGTGCCCAAAACACATAGGCTAGAATGGAGAGAAGGGGGTGCCCCGGTTCCGGTCTGCTTGCAGGTAAGTACCCGCGTCTTCGGAGGGCAGACCAGGGGGGTTTTGTAGGGCACCGGGGGGGACACAAGCCCACACAGAAATTTCACCCTCAGCGGCGCGGGGGCGGCCAGGTGCAGTGTAGAAACAAGCGTCGGGTTCGCAATGTTAGTCTATGAGAGATCTCGGGATCTCCTCAGCGCTGCAGGCAGGCAAGGGGGGGATTCCTCGGGGAAACCTCCACTTGGGCAAGGGAGAGGGACTCCTGGGGGTCACTTCTCCAGTGAAAGTCCGGTCCTTCAGGTCCTGGGGGCTGCGGGTGCAGGGTCTCTCCCAGGCGTCGGGACTTTAGGTTCAAAGAGTCGCGGTCAGGGGAAGCCTCAGGATTCCCTCTGCAGGCGGCGCTGTGGGGGCTCAGGGGGGACAGGTTTTGGTACTCACAGTATCAGAGTAGTCCTGGCGTCCCTCCTGAGGTGTTGGATCACCACCAGCCGAGTCGGGGTCGCCGGGTGCAGTGTTGCAAGTCTCACGCTTCTTGCGGGGAGCTTGCAGGGTTCTTTAAAGCTGCTGGAAACAAAGTTGCAGCTTTTCTTGGAGCAGGTCCGCTGTCCTCGGGAGTTTCTTGTCTTTTCGAAGCAGGGGCAGTCCTCAGAGGATGTCGAGGTCGCTGGTCCCTTTGGAAGGCGTCGCTGGAGCAGGATCTTTGGAAGGCAGGAGACAGGCCGGTGAGTTTCTGGAGCCAAGGCAGTTGTCGTCTTCTGGTCTTCCGCTGCAGGGGTTTTCAGCTGGGCAGTCCTTCTTCTTGTAGTTGCAGGAATCTAATTTTCTAGGGTTCAGGGTAGCCCTTAAATACTAAATTTAAGGGCGTGTTTAGGTCTGGGGGGTTAGTAGCCAATGGCTACTAGCCCTGAGGGTGGGTACACCCTCTTTGTGCCTCCTCCCAAGGGGAGGGGGTCACAATCCTAACCCTATTGGGGGAATCCTCCATCTGCAAGATGGAGGATTTCTAAAAGTTAGAGTCACTTCAGCTCAGGACACCTTAGGGGCTGTCCTGACTGGCCAGTGACTCCTCCTTGTTTTTCTCATTATTTTCTCCGGCCTTGCCGCCAAAAGTGGGGCCTGGCCGGAGGGGGCGGGCAACTCCACTAGCTGGAGTGTCCTGCTGGGTTGGCACAAAGGAGGTGAGCCTTTGAGGCTCACCGCCAGGTGTGACAATTCCTGCCTGGGGGAGGTGTTAGCATCTCCACCCAGGGCAGGCTTTGTTACTGGCCTCAGAGTGACAAAGGCACTCTCCCCATGGGGCCAGCAACATGTCTCGGTTTGTGGCAGGCTGCTAAAACTAGTCAGCCTACACAGGTAGTCGGTTAAGTTTCAGGGGGCACCTCTAAGGTGCCCTCTGGGGTGTATTTTACAATAAAATGTACACTGGCATCAGTGTGCATTTATTGTGCTGAGAAGTTTGATACCAAACTTCCCAGTTTTCAGTGTAGCCATTATGGTGCTGTGGAGTTCGTGTTTGACAAACTCCCAGACCATATACTCTTATGGCTACCCTGCACTTACAATGTCTAAGGTTTTGTTTAGACACTGTAGGGGTACCATGCTCATGCACTGGTACCCTCACCTATGGTATAGTGCACCCTGCCTTAGGGCTGTAAGGCCTGCTAGAGGGGTGTCTTACCTATACTGCATAGGCAGTGAGAGGCTGGCATGGCACCCTGAGGGGAGTGCCATGTCGACTTACTCATTTTGTTCTCACTAGCACACACAGGCTTGTAAGCAGTGTGTCTGTGCTGAGTGAGGGGTCTCTAGGGTGGCATAAGACATGCTGCAGCCCTTAGAGACCTTCCTTGGCATCAGGGCCCTTGGTACTAGAAGTACCAGTTACAAGGGACTTATCTGAATGCCAGGGTGTGCCAATTGTGGATACAATGGTACATTTTAGGTGAAGGAACACTGGTGCTGGGGCCTGGTTAGCAGGGTCCCAGCACTCTTCTCAGTCAAGTCAGCATCAGTATCAGGCAAAAAGTGGGGGGTAACTGCAACAGGGAGCCATTTCTTTACACAAGCCCCCCCAGCCCACAGGCCAGGAGACTCAGCCCAAGCTGGGAGAGTCTTCCTAGTCTGTCAGGCGAGGAAGAGTAGGAGAAATAGGCTGGTTATTTGCAGGGCCTACTCTGCCTTACATCCTTCTGTTCAGGTCATTCCCTTTGGGGAACTGACCTACTTCCACAGTGATAGGACCTAGTCTGAATTGCCTCTTGTCTGCCTCTTCAATGTCTCCACCCATTCTTTCTATTTCGGTCTTAGAGGTATCCACCTCTGCTAACCTTATCTTGGCCAGGGTTACCCCTAGCTTACCCAGAGAGGTTACCCAGAGCTGGAGTAACCCCACCATGACCAATAGGGTCAGGGGGCCTAACTTGCTATTTGGCATGGGGTCAGACCACCATGCTAAGGATAGTGCAGCCATAAAGGCTAACACCCAGCAGAGGCCACTGACAGCTGTCAGTGCCCAGAACCACACCTTTAGCTCTTCACCTAAAAGGGAAGGGGCTAAGTTACAGGCCTCTTTGGGTTCAGGTTGCCTGTCTGCTGTATTAGAGTGGGGGGTTACCACATCTTGTGGTAAACACCCTTCTTCCACTCTTTCTTCTGTTAGCTGAGGAGCCACCCACTCAGGTTTAACAGTTGCCTGACTAGCCAGGACTTCTTGTGGGTCAGGTTGGACTTTATCAGGGCCATTTTTGGAGTTCTCCCCTACTGGAGCAGAATCTCCTTGGCTTGCTGTAACCTTGGCTAAAGGTTGTCCACCCTTCCTACTCTGTTTTCTTTTCTTCTTCTTCTGGGGCCTGCTTGCATTTACTGCAGAGGCAGGACTTCCAGAATCCTTGGGAGAGGACTGGCACTGGACCAGTTCCTCTCTTGAGCTCTGACTAACCTCTGGGTAGTCATTTCCAAGGAGACAATCAAGGGGGAGGTCTGTACTGACTACTACCCTTCTCCAGCTAAGAGTGCCACCCACTTCTATGGGCACTAAAGCCACAGGCCTCTTAGTGACCCTGTCTAGGCTAACTCTTACCCTGGCAGTCTCACCTGGGATGTACTGGTTTGAGAGCACCAGCCTGTCATGCACAATAGTGTGACTGGCACAAGTGTCTCTCAGGGCAGTGGTTGGGATTCCATTCACCAGTAGGTGGTGGAAGTGTCTACTTCCCTCTGGAATCTCCAACTCACCTGTTGGGCCCTGTTTCCAGTTGAAGGCTAGGAAGACCTCCTCATCTGAGGAGTCATCTCCCATGGCTACACTGGTTACCCCAGGAATTTTGTTCTGGGGTTTGTTTTTGGGACAAGAAGTGTCCTTGGTGTGGTGCCCAGACTGTTTACAGTTGTGGCACCAGGCCTTAGTGGCATCCCAGTTCTTACCCTGGTACCCACCTTTGTTTTGGGTTGTGTCTTGGGGCCCACCCACCTGTTCTGGTTTTTGGGGGCCTACAGAGGACTCTTTTTCTTTGTTTCTAGTGTCACCCACTTTCTCCTGGAGAGTTTTTGTAACCCCTTTCTTTTGGTCACCCCCAGTGGAAGTTTTGGTTACCCTAGTCTTGACCCAGTGGTCTGCCTTCTTTCCCAATTCTTGGGGAGAAATTGGACCTAGGTCTACCAGATACTGATGCAACTTTTCATTGAAGCAGTTACTTAAAATGTGTTCTTTCATAAACAAATTATAAAGCCCAACATAGTCACACACTTCATTTCCAGTTAACCAACCATCTAGTGTTTTTACTGAGTAGTCTACAAAATCAACCCAGGTCTGGCTCGAGGATTTTTGAGCCCCCCTGAATCTAATTCTATACTCCTCAGTGGAGAATCCAAAGCCCTCAATCAGGGTACCCTTCATGAGGTCATAATATTCTGCATCTTTTCCAGAGAGTGTGAGGAGTCTATCCCTACACTTTCCAGTGAACATTTCCCAAAGGAGAGCACCCCAGTGAGATCTGTTCACTTTTCTGGTTACACAAGCCCTCTCAAAAGCTGTGAACCATTTGGTGATGTCATCACCATCTTCATATTTTGTTACAATCCCTTTGGGGATTTTTAGGATGTCAGGAGAATCTCTGACCCTATTTAAGTTGCTGCCACCATTGATGGGACCTAGGCCCATCTCTTTTCTTTCCCTTTCTATGGCTAGGAGCTGCTTTTCCAAAGCCAATCTTTTGACCATCCTGGCTAACAGGGGGTCATCTTCACTGAGAGCATCCTCAGTGATTTCAGAAATGCTGGACCCTCCTGTGAGGGAAGCAACATTTCTGACTATCATTTTTGGAGACAGGGCTTGAGAGGCCCTGGTCTCCCTATTTAGGACTGGAAGGGGGGAATTGCCCTCCAAGTCACTAATTTCTTCCTCTGTGAAGTCATCCTCAGAGGGGTTGGCTTTTTCAAACTCTGCCAACAGCTCCTGGAGCTGAATTTTGGTAGGTCTGGAGCCAATGGTTATTTTCTTTATATTACAGAGAGACCTTAGCTCCCTCATCTTAAGATGGAGGTAAGGTGTGGTGTCGAGTTCCACCACATTCATCTCTGTATCAGACATTATTTTGCTAAAAGTTGGAAGACTTTTTAAAGAATCTAAAACTGTTTCTAGAATCTAATTTCAAACCTTTAACAAACTTTTAAACTCTAAAAGACAATGCTAAACAGGGACTTAACACACAAGGCCCTAGCAGGACTTTTAAGAATTTAGAAAAATTTCAAATTGCAAAAATGAATTTCTAATGACAATTTTGGAATTTGTCGTGTGATCAGGTATTGGCTGAGTAGTCCAGCAAATGCAAAGTCTTGTACCCCACCGCTGATCCACCAATGTAGGAAGTTGGCTCTGTATGTGCTATTTCAAAGTAAGGAATAGCATGCACAGAGTCCAAGGGTTCCCCTTAGAGGTAAGATAATGGCAAAAAGAGATAATACTAATGCTCTATTTTGTGGTAGTGTGGTCGAGCAGTAGGCTTATCCAAGGAGTAGTGTTAAGCATTTGTTGTACATACACATAGACAATAAATGAGGTTCACACACTCAGAGACAAATCCAGCCAATAGGTTTTTATATAGAAAAATATATTTTCTTAGTTTATTTTAAGAACCACAGGTTCAAATTCTACATGTAATATCTCATTCGAAAGGTATTGCAGGTAAGTACTTTAGGAACTTCAAATCATAAGAATTGCATGTATACTTTACAAGTTATTGACAAATAGCTGTTTTAAAAGTGGACACTTAGTGCAATTTTCACAGTTCCTGGGGGAGGTAAGTTTTTGTTAGTTTTACCAGGTAAGTAAGACACTTACAGGGCTTAGTTCTTGGTCCAAGGTAGCCCACCGTTGGGGGTTCAGAGCAACCCCAAAGTCACCACACCAGCAGCTCAGGGCCGGTCAGGTGCAGAGTTCAAAGTGGTGCCCAAAACACATAGGCTAGAATGGAGAGAAGGGGGTGCCCCGGTTCCGGTCTGCTTGCAGGTAAGTACCCGCGTCTTCGGAGGGCAGACCAGGGGGGTTTTGTAGGGCACCGGGGGGGACACAAGCCCACACAGAAATTTCACCCTCAGCGGCGCGGGGGCGGCCGGGTGCAGTGTAGAAACAAGCGTCGGGTTCGCAATGTTAGTCTATGAGAGATCTCGGGATCTCCTCAGCGCTGCAGGCAGGCAAGGGGGGGATTCCTCGGGGAAACCTCCACTTGGGCAAGGGAGAGGGACTCCTGGGGGTCACTTCTCCAGTGAAAGTCCGGTCCTTCAGGTCCTGGGGGCTGCGGGTGCAGGGTCTCTCCCAGGCGTCGGGACTTTAGGTTCAAAGAGTCGCGGTCAGGGGAAGCCTCGGGATTCCCTCTGCAGGCGGCGCTGTGGGGGCTCAGGGGGGACAGGTTTTGGTACTCACAGTATCAGAGTAGTCCTGGCGTCCCTCCTGAGGTGTTGGATCGCCACCAGCCGAGTCGGGGTCGCCGGGTGCAGTGTTGCAAGTCTCACGCTTCTTGCGGGGAGCTTGCAGGGTTCTTTAAAGCTGCTGGAAACAAAGTTGCAGCTTTTCTTGGAGCAGGTCCGCTGTCCTCGGGAGTTTCTTGTCTTTTCGAAGCAGGGGCAGTCCTCAGAGGATGTCGAGGTCGCTGGTCCCTTTGGAAGGCGTCGCTGGAGCAGGATCTTTGGAAGGCAGGAGACAGGCCGGTGAGTTTCTGGAGCCAAGGCAGTTGTCGTCTTCTGGTCTTCCGCTGCAGGGGTTTTCAGCTGGGCAATCCTTCTTCTTGTAGTTGCAGGAATCTAATTTTCTAGGGTTCAGGGTAGCCCTTAAATACTAAATTTAAGGGCGTGTTTAGGTCTGGGGGGTTAGTAGCCAATGGCTACTAGCCCTGAGGGTGGGTACACCCTCTTTGTGCCTCCTCCCAAGGGGAGGGGGTCACAATCCTAACCCTATTGGGGGAATCCTCCATCTGCAAGATGGAGGATTTCTAAAAGTTAGAGTCACTTCAGCTCAGGACACCTTAGGGGCTGTCCTGACTGGCCAGTGACTCCTCCTTGTTTTTCTCATTATTTTCTCCGGCCTTGCCGCCAAAAGTGGGGCCTGGCCGGAGGGGGCGGGCAACTCCACTAGCTGGAGTGTCCTGCTGGGTTGGCACAAAGGAGGTGAGCCTTTGAGGCTCACCGCCAGGTGTGACAATTCCTGCCTGGGGGAGGTGTTAGCATCTCCACCCAGGGCAGGCTTTGTTACTGGCCTCAGAGTGACAAAGGCACTCTCCCCATGGGGCCAGCAACATGTCTCGGTTTGTGGCAGGCTGCTAAAACTAGTCAGCCTACACAGGTAGTCGGTTAAGTTTCAGGGGGCACCTCTAAGGTGCCCTCTGGGGTGTATTTTACAATAAAATGTACACTGGCATCAGTGTGCATTTATTGTGCTGAGAAGTTTGATACCAAACTTCCCAGTTTTCAGTGTAGCCATTATGGTGCTGTGGAGTTCGTGTTTGACAAACTCCCAGACCATATACTCTTATGGCTACCCTGCACTTACAATGTCTAAGGTTTTGTTTAGACACTGTAGGGGTACCATGCTCATGCACTGGTACCCTCACCTATGGTATAGTGCACCCTGCCTTAGGGCTGTAAGGCCTGCTAGAGGGGTGTCTTACCTATACTGCATAGGCAGTGAGAGGCTGGCATGGCACCCTGAGGGGAGTGCCATGTCGACTTACTCATTTTGTTCTCACTAGCACACACAGGCTTGTAAGCAGTGTGTCTGTGCTGAGTGAGGGGTCTCTAGGGTGGCATAAGACATGCTGCAGCCCTTAGAGACCTTCCTTGGCATCAGGGCCCTTGGTACTAGAAGTACCAGTTACAAGGGACTTATCTGAATGCCAGGGTGTGCCAATTGTGGATACAATGGTACATTTTAGGTGAAGGAACACTGGTGCTGGGGCCTGGTTAGCAGGGTCCCAGCACTCTTCTCAGTCAAGTCAGCATCAGTATCAGGCAAAAAGTGGGGGGTAACTGCAACAGGGAGCCATTTCTTTACAGTGTGCAATTCAGGATGTCTAATAACCGAACTTGTAGGTAAGAGTCCCGGCCCAAAACATAATTCGTACATTTTCAGGCACTATCTCTTAACCACTTCGCTGCCAGGCCTTTTCCCCCTCCTGTGCCAGGCCTTTTTTTGCCTATTTGGGGCAGTTCACGCTTAGGCCCGCATAACTTTTTGTCCACATAAGCTAACCAAGCCAAATTTGCGTCCTTTTTTTCCAACATCCTAGGGATTCTGGAGGTACCCAGACTTTGTGGGTTCCCCTGAAAGAGGCCAAGAAATTTGCCAAAATACAGGGAAAATTTTGTTTTTTTCAAAAAAATTGGAAAAAGTGGCTGCAGAAGAAGGCTTGTGGTTTTTCCCCTGAAAATGGCATCAACAAAGGGTTTGCGGTGCTAAACTCAGCAGCTTCCCAGCTTTCAGGAACAGGCAGACTTGAATCCGAAAACCCAATTTTTCAACACAATTTTGGCATTTTACTGGGGCATACCCCATTTGTGCAATTTTTTGTGCTTTCAGCCTCCTTCCAGTCAGTGACAGGAATGGTCATGAAACCAATGCTAGATCCCAGAAACCTAAACATTTCTGAAAAGTAGACAAAATTCTGAATTCAGCAAGGGGTCATTTGTGTAGATCCTACAAGGGTTTCCTACAGAAAATAACAGCTGAAAAAGAAAAATACTGAAATTGAGGTGAAAAAAACATCAATTTTTCTCTACTTTTTACTCTGTAACTTTTCCCTGCAATGTCAGATTATCGAAAGCAATATACCGTTACGTCTGCTGGACTCCTCTGGTTGCGGGGATATATAGGGTTTGTAGGTTCATCAAGAACCCGAGGAACCCAGAGCCAATAAATGAGCTGCACCCTGCAGTGCGTTTTCATTCTGTACCGGGTATACAGTAATTCATTTGCTGAAATATAAGGAGTAAAAAATAGCTATCAAGAAAACCTTTGCATTTCCAAAAAGGGCACAAGATAAGGTGTTGAGGAGCAGTGGTTATTTGCACATCTCTGAATTCCGGGGTGACCATAGTAGCACGTGAATTACATGGAATTTCTCTAATAGATGTCTTTTTTACACACACCCCTATATTTGGAAGGAATAAATGTAGAGAAAGACAAGGGGCAATAACACTTGTTTTGCTATTCTATGTTCCCCCAAGTCTCCTGATAAAAATGATACCTCACTTGTTTGGGTAGGCCTAGCGCCCGCGACAGGATATGCCCCAAAACACAACGTGGACACATCACAGAAAACAGAGCTGTTTTTAGCAAAGTGACTACCTGTAGATTTTGGCCTCTAGCTCAGCCGCCACCTAGGGAAACCTACCAAACCTGTGCATTTCTGAAAACTAGAGACCTAGGGGAATCCAAGGAGGGGTGACTTGTGTGGCTCGGACCAGGTTCTGTTACCCAGAATCCTTTGCAAACCTCAAAATTTGGCTAAAAAAACACATGTTCCTCACATTTCTGTGGCAGAAAGTTCTGGAATCTGAGAGGAGCAACAAATTTCCTTCCACCCAGCATTCCCCCACGTCTCCCGATAAAAATGATACCTCACTTGTGTGGGTAGGCCTAGCGCCCGCGACAGGATATGCCCCAAAACACAACCTGGACACATCACAGAAAACAGAGCTGTTTTTAGCAAAGTGACTACCTGTAGATTTTGGCCTCTAGCTCAGCCGGCACCTAGGGAAACCTACCAAACCTGTACCTTTCTGAAAACTAGAGACCTAGGGGAATCCAAGGAGGGGTGACTTGTGTGGCTCGGACCAGGTTCGGTTACCCAGAATCCTTTGCAAACCTCAAAATTTGGCTAAAAAAACACATGTTCCTCACATTTCTGTGGCAGAAAGTTCTGGAATCTGAGAGGAGCCACAAATTTCCTTCCACCTAGCGTTCCCCCACGTCTCCCGATAAAAATGATACCTCACTTGTGTGGGTAGGCCTAGCGCCCGCGACAGGATATGCCCCAAAACACAACGTGGACATATCACTGAAAACAGAGCTGTTTTTAGCAAAGTGACTACCTGTAGATTTTGGCCTCTAGCTCAGCCGCCACCTAGGGAAACCTACCAAACCTGTGCATTTCTGAAAACTAGAGACCTAGGGGGATCCAAGGAGGGGTGACTTGCGGGGCTCGGACCAGGTTCTGTTACCCAGAATCCTTTGCAAACCTCAAAATTTGGCTAAAAAAACACATGTTCCTCACATTTCTGTGGCAGAAAGTTCTGGAATCTGAGAGGAGCCACAAATTTCCTTCCACCCAGCGTTCCCCCACGTCTCCCGATAAAAATGATACCTCACTTGTGTGGGTAGGCCTAGCGCCCGCGACAGGATATGCCCCAAAACACAACGTGGACATTTCACAGAAAACAGAGCTGTTTTTAGCAAAGTGACTACCTGTAGATTTTGGCCTCTAGCTCAGCCGCCACCTAGGGAAACCTACCAAACCTATGCATTTCTGAAAACTAGAGACCTAGGGGAATCCAAGGAGGGGTGACTTGTGTGGCTCGGACCAGGTTCTGTTACCCAGAATCCTTTGCAAACCTCAAAATTTGGCTAAAAAAACACATGTTCCTCACATTTCTGTGGCAGAAAGTTCTGGAATCTGAGAGGAGCCACAAATTTCCTTCCACCCAGCGTTCCCCCACGTCTCCCGATAAAAATGATACCTCACTTGTGTGGGTAGGCCTAGCGCCCGCGACAGGATATGCCCCAAAACACAACGTGGACATATCACAGAAAACAGAGCTGTTTTTAGCAAAGTGACTACCTGTAGATTTTGGCCTCTAGCTCAGCCGCCACCTAGGGAAACCTACCAAACCTGTGCATTTCTGAAAACTAGAGACCTAGGGGAATCCAAGGAGGGGTGACTTGCGGGGCTCGGACCAGGTTCTGTTACCCAGAATCCTTTGCAAACCTCAAAATTTGGCTAAAAAAACACATGTCCCTCACATTTCTGTGGCAGAAAGTTCTGGAATCTGAGAGGAGCTACAAATTTCCTTCCACCCAGCGTTCCCCCAAGTCTCCCGATAAAAATGATACCTCACTTGCGTGGGTAGGCCTAGCGCCGGCGACAGGAAACACCCCAAAGCGCAACGTGGACACATCCTAAATTTTGGAAAAAAACAGAGGTGTTTTTTGCGAAGTGCCTACCTGTAGATTTTGGCCTCTAGCTCAGCCGGCACCTAGGGAAACCTACCAAACCTGTGCATTTCTGAAAACTAGAGACCTAGGGGAATCCAAGGAGGGGTGACTTGCGGGGCTCGGACCAGGTTCTGTTACCCAGAATCCTTTGCAAACCTCAAAATTTGGCTAAAAAAACACATGTCCCTCATATTTCTGTGGCAGAAAGTTCTGGAATCTGAGAGGAGCTACAAATTTCCTTCCACCCAGCGTTCCCCCAAGTCTCCCGATAAAAATGATACCTCACTTGCGTGGGTAGGCCTAGCGCCGGCGACAGGAAACACCCCAAAGCGCAACGTGGACACATCCTAAATTTTGGAAAAAAACAGAGGTGTTTTTTGCGAAGTGCCTACCTGTAGATTTTGGCCTCTAGCTCAGCCGGCACCTAGGGAAACCTACCAAACCTGTGCATTTCTGAAAACTAGAGACCTAGGGGAATCCAAGGAGGGGTGACTTGCGGGGCTCGGACCAGGTTCTGTTACCCAGAATCCTTTGCAAACCTCAAAATTTGGCTAAAAATACACATGTTACTCACATTTCTGTGGCAGAAAGTTCTGGAATCTGAGAGGAGCCACAAATGTCCTTCTACCCAGCGTTCCCCCAAGTCTCCCGATAAAAATGATACATCACTTGTGTGGGTAGGACTAGCGCCCACGAAAGGAAAGGGCCCAAAACACAACGTGGACTCATCACATTTTTTTATAAAAAGCAGTGCCTACCTGTGGATTTTGGCCTGTAGCTCAGCCGACACCTGAGGAAACCTAGCAAACCAGTGCATTTTTGAAAACTAGAAACCCAGGGGAATCCAAGATGGGGTGACTTGCGGGGCTCTGACCAGGTTATGTTACCCAGAATCCTTTGCAAACATCAAAATGTGGCCCAAAAAACACTTTTTCTTCTCATTTCGGTGACAGAAAGTTCTGGAATCTGAGAGGAGCCACAAATTTCCTTCCACCCAGCCTTCCCCTAAGTCTCTCGATAAAAATGGTACATCACTTCTGTGGGTAGGCCTAGCGCCCACAAAAGGAAATGGCCCAAAACACAACGTGGACACAACATATTTTTTCACAGAAAACAGAGGTGTTTTTTGCAAGGTGCCTACCTGTGGTGTTTGGCCTGTAGCTCAGCCGGCCCCAGGGGGGGGGGGGCAGAAATGCCCTAAAATAAATTTGCCCCCCCAACCCCCACCCTCCCCCGCCGGGAGCGACCCTTGCCTACGGGGTCGCTCCCCCTGCGTGACATTGGCACCAAAAAACAAATCCCCGGTGCCTAGTGGTTTCTGCCCCCTTGGGGGCAGGTTGACCTAAACTCAGCCAATCTGCCCCCAAGGGGGGCAGAAATGGCCTAAATACAATTTGTCCCCCAGGGGAGCGACTTTTGCCTGATGGGTCGCTCCCCATCTCTAAAAAAAAAAAACAAAGAAAAAAAAGAAAAATTCCCCTGGCGCCTAGAGGTTTCTCCCCCTCCCCCCCCCCGGGGGCAGATCGGCCTAATAATAGGCCGATCTGCCCCCCGGGGGGGCAGAAATGGCCTAAAATAAAATTGCCCCCCCAACACCCTCCCCCCCCGGGAGCGACCCTTGCCTACGGGGTCGCTCCCCCTGCGTGACATTGGCGCCAAAAAACAAATCCCCGGTGCCTAGTGGTTTCTGCCCCCTTGGGGGCAGATTGACCTAAAATTGGCCAATCTGCCCCCAGGGGGGCAGAAATGGTCTAAATACAATTTGCCCCACCAGGGGAGCGACCCTTGCCTGATGGGTCGCTCCCCATCTCTTAAAAAAGAAACAACAAAAAAAATAAACACAAAAAAAAAATTGCCCTGGTGCCTAGAGTGTTCTGCCCCCCCCCCCCGGGGGGCAGTTCGGCCTAATAATAGGCCGATCTGTCCCCCGGGGGGGCAGAAATGGCCTAAAATAAATTTGCCCCCCCAACCCCCACCCCCCCCCGGGAGCGACCCTTGCCTACGGGGTCGCTCCCCCTGCGTGACATTGGCACCAAAAAACAAATCCCCGGTGCCTAGTGGTTTCTGCCCCCTTGGGGGCAGATTGACCTAAAATTGGCCAATCTGCCCCCAGGGGGGCAGAAATGGTCTAAATACAATTTGCCCCCCCAGGGGAGCGACCCTTGCCTGATGGGTCGCTCCCCATCTCTAAAAAAAGAAACAACAACAAAAAAACACACAAAAAAAAAATTGCCCTGGCGCCTAGAGTGTTCTGCCCCCCCCCGGGGGCAGTTCGGCCTAATAATAGGCCGATCTGTCCCCCGGGGGGGCAGAAATGGCCTAAAATAAATTTGCCCCCCCAACCCCCACCCCCCGCCCCCCGGGAGCGACCCTTGCCTACGGGGTCGCTCCCCCTGCGTGACATTGGCGCCAAAAAACAAATCCCCGGTGCCTAGTGGTTTCTGCCCCCTTGGGGGCAGATTGACCTAAAATCGGCCAATCTGTCCCCAGGGGGGCAGAAATGGTCTAAATACAATTTGCCCCCCAGGGGAGCGACCCTTGCCTGATGGGTCGCTCCCCATCTCTAAAAAAAAGAAAGAACAAAAAAAAAAAACACAAAAAAAAAATTTGCCCTGGCGCCTAGAGGTTTCTTCCCCCCCTGGGGGCAGATCGGCCTAATAATAGGCCGATCTGCCCCCAGGGGGGGCAGAAATGGCCTAAAATAAATTGCCCTCCCCCTCAGGGAGCGACCCTTGCCTAAGGGGTCGCTCCCTTTGCGTGAAATTCACGCAAAGAAAAAACTCCCTGGTGTCTAGTGGTTTCTACCCCCCTTGGGGGCAGATTGGCCTCATCAAAATAGGCCAATCTGCCCCCAAGGGAGGCAGAAATGGCCAAAATATAATTTTCCCCCAAGGGGAGCGACCCTTGCCTAAGGGGTCGCTCCCCACCAAAAAAAAAAAAAATGAAACAAAAATAAAAAAATGGTCCCTGGTGCCTAGAGGTTTCTGCCCCCCCTGGGGGCAGATCGGCCTAATAGAAGGCCGATCTGCCCCATAGGGGGGGCAGAAAAGGCCTTCCCGAAAATATGCCCCCCCTGGGAGCGACCCTTGCCTAAGGGGTCGCTCCCTTTTGTCAATAACAATAAAAAAAAAAAATAATCCCTGGTGCCTAGTGGTTTCTGCCCCCTTGGGGGCAGATTGACCTAAAATTGGCCAATCTGCCCCCAGGGGGGCAGAAATGGTCTAAATACAATTTGCCCCCCCAGGGGAGCGACCCTTGCCTGATGGGTCGCTCCCCATCTCTAAAAAAAGAAACAACAAAAAAAATAAACACAAAAAAAAAATTGCCCTGGTGCCTAGAGTGTTCTGCCCCCCCCCCCCCGGGGGCAGTTCGGCCTAATAATAGGCCGATCTGTCACCCGGGGGGGCAGAAATGGCCTAAAATAAATTTGCCCCCCCAACCCCCACCCCCCCCCCGGGAGCGACCCTTGCCTACGGGGTCGCTCCCCCTGCGTGACATTGGCACCAAAAAACAAATCCCCGGTGCCTAGTGGTTTCTGCCCCCTTGGGGGCGGATTGACCTAAAATTGGCCAATCTGCCCCCAGGGGGGCAGAAATGGTCTAAATACAATTTGCCCCCCCAGGGGAGCGACCCTTGCCTGATGGGTCGCTCCCCATCTCTAAAAAAAGAAACAACAACAAAAAAACACACAAAAAAAAAATTGCCCTGGCGCCTAGAGTGTTCTGCCCCCCCCCCCGGGGGCAGTTCGGCCTAATAATAGGCCGATCTGTCCCCCGGGGGGGCAGAAATGGCCTAAAATAAATTTGCCCCCCCAACCCCCACCCCCCGCCCCCCGGGAGCGACCCTTGCCTATGGGGTCGCTCCCCCTGCGTGACATTGGCGCCAAAAAACAAATCCCTGGTGCCTAGTGGTTTCTGCCCCCTTGGGGGCAGATTGACCTAAAATCGGCCAATCTGCCCCAGGGGGGCAGAAATGGTCTAAATACAATTTGCCCCCCAGGGGAGCGACCCTTGCCTGATGGGTCGCTCCCCATCTCTAAAAAAAAGAAAGAACAAAAAAAAAAAACACAAAAAAAAAATTTGCCCTGGCGCCTAGAGGTTTCTTCCCCCCCTGGGGGCAGATCGGCCTAATAATAGGCCGATCTGCCCCCAGGGGGGGCAGAAATGGCCTAAAATAAATTGCCCTCCCCCCCAGGGAGCGACCCTTGCCTAAGGGGTCGCTCCCTTTGCGTGAAATTCACGCAAAGAAAAAACTCCCTGGTGTCTAGTGGTTTCTACCCCCCTTGGGGGCAGATTGGCCTCATCAAAATAGGCCAATCTGCCCCCAAGGGAGGCAGAAATGGCCAAAATATAATTTTCCCCCAAGGGGAGCGACCCTTGCCTAAGGGGTCGCTCCCCACCAAAAAAAATAAAATGAAACAAAAATAAAAAAATGGTCCCTGGTGCCTAGAGGTTTCTGCCCCCCCTGGGGGCAGATCGGCCTAATAGAAGGCCGATCTGCCCCTAGGGGGGGCAGAAAAGGCCTTCCCGAAAATATGCCCCCCCTGGGAGCGACCCTTGCCCAAGGGGTCGCTCCCTTTTGTCAATAACAATAAAAATTAAAAAAAATCCCTGATGTCTAGTGGTTTCTACCCCCCTTGGGGGCAGATTGGCCTCATCAAAATAGCCCAATCTGCCCCCAAGGGGGGCAGAAATGGCCAAAATATAATTTTCCCCCAAGGGGAGCGACCCTTGCCTAAGGGGTCGCTCCCCACCTCAATAAAAAAAAATGAAACAAAAAAAAAAAAAAAAAAATGGTCCCTGGTGCCTAGAGGTTTCTGCCCCCCCTGGGGGCAGATCGGCCTAATAAGGCCGATCTGCCCCCAGGGGGGGCAGAAAAGGCCTTTGTCAAGAGCAGAATTTTGAAGATGACTAGTTTTTTGGTATTATTTTGAATGGGAAAATTAGGTAGGCGTTTGTATAGTTATAATGATTAGGATTCCAACATTATGTGGATGACAGTGCATATCCTCTATGCACTTGGATTATGACACCATACCTGAATGCTTTGGCATCTTAGGAAGAATATTTACTGTTGACTAAAGATGTAAATGGGCAGTAATAGAGTATACGTTTGGATTTCTGAAGGTCAGATTCCAATATCTTCATAAAAGTTGTGGTGGTCTACAATATTCACCTGATGTGGCATTTAAATTGTTGCATCCTGTGCTTTGTGCACAAAATTGTGACCAGCAAGGATCTGCCACTACAGCCAGATGATAGTTCAGATGACGAAGAAGAATTACCATACCACAACCCACTTTGAGGTGCCACAAGAGATGCAGAAGGTATGGATTGCTGTGCATGCATTATTACAAACTATGTCAAAGGTAAGCATATTTATTATCATATACATAAACAATGGGTTAGAGAAAAAATGTTAATGAGTAATCATTTTTCCATTGTTTTGCTGCAGGAAGAAAATGAAGACACACAACTAAAAAAATAAAGACAATGTCATAATCAAGGACATTTATGTTTAAGTGTAACTTTAATAAAGGAGTATTTTTTTGTTTTTTTTCAACAAATACTTTTGTGTCTATTTTTGACTTGCAACTCTGTCAGAGTTTACCCCTGGTCTCTCACCTCTTGTTTCAGCAGCCCAACTCCTAGTGCACCTACATTGTATCACATCAGAGACAAGCAAACCTATGGGGCTTTATGTCTCCTCACTATCCTGAGCAATGGTTACCTGATCACTAGAACATGATTGAATAGGCTAAAGCAATTCAGGAGATTATGTAACCTGGCCTAATCCCTTCATCACTTATTGCTACAATGTGGCATTTCCTACTGAATATTTATTGTTATCCTGCTAGGGAACCCTTGAATCATAAGCATTTTTTAGAGAATCTCCCTCTCTTTAAAAAAGCACAATTTGAAGATACGGTGTTAGGAATAGTAACAGGAGCAATAGTATGGAGCACTTGCACTCAATCCTCTACTCACGCCTTTCATTGTAAGCACTATCAGTCCCTCCACACTCATACTCAGTTCATCTGGTGCACCCATGTCAGGTACCAGAGTAGAAATCACTTGTGCCTGTGGTATAGAGGAGGTCTACAGTTCAAAAGATCATTAAAAAAATGATGAACCTTATCTGAATCTTGCTCTTTGTCTTGTTTCGTTATGTCATCTTCATCAGCTTTGCTGTCATCTGTTGTCTCATTGACTTTTTCAGAAAAAACTCTCACTTCTCCTACCATATCCACTGCCAGAATTTCTCCTTATTACCCCCATTGTTTTCTAGCCACAGGTACAATGAACCCTTACACTTTTTATTCATGTCCTTTCTCTCCTTTTCTGTGGCCATTAAACCACAGCTATTCAGTGCCACAAACTGTCTTGGTCTAGGTATGTGGCTTTCTCTCATTTATTGTCTGTCTCATGAAATCTAGCTATTTTATGATATAGGTATTCTCCAAAAAGAAACCTGCAAATCCTTGACACCAAAGGTATGTTCATTACAATAACTAATCAAGGTACACGTGTAGAGCCCAACATCCGGCAACATGTCATAGGTAGGCAAGCCCTATGGAGGAATCCACTGTCCACTGATAACAAGGACAGTAGGAGCTTTAAGTTTTGGTCTCACAGCACCCATTATTTTCACTCAAAATAATCCAAAAATTACACAAAATAAGCATGCAAACAACAACCAATCCCAGAGCGGCTATGCCAAATGGCAACCAATCACAGTGCGAATTTGACAGCAGCCAAATAGTGACAGTTCCATTCTGTGGAGATGTCTCACTAATCCCAGTGCTACTGCTCGAGTCAGTCAACCAGTAACCTTGAGGCTTTTTCCATAAATGGGAAAAGTCTATGCAGCTTAAAATTAGTATGTTAAACAAAAAAAGAATCTCATAGTCAATAAAAACAAGACCAGTACCTCCATGGCACCTGTCAAACCCAATCCACACTAAAGAAGACTTCTGTCCAGTGGCAACCCACTTCTGATTAGTGCATTCACTCTTGTGTACCGAGAAACCAATTACACCAATCAAATTCAGACATGCATAACCCTGAAAATGGAAACTTGTCTATTCAGAAAAATCCCTATCAATGTGAGTGGGGCGCCTCTCAAAATACACTACATTTTTCCAGACAAGAAACAACAAGATCTTGGAATATATAACTAATCTGAATATATAAGTAGGCAGGAATAAATCCAAAACTTTTCTGATGCAAATCACAAGTAGGACAAATATTAGATTCCAGTAAATAAACCACCAATTGAACCAAGAATCAACAAAGCATAACCAAAAATCTTACGTGCAGCATAAAAATCCATCACACAACAAAAACCACACATTCTCAACTACAACCTTCAAAAGGCATTATTCATACACGGAACACTCTCGGTTTCGAGAATCACATGGCCCTGTTGATATTTGTAATCCTTTTTGCTCAGGAAAAGCACCACTGCATCAGGAGTGCCAAATAAACAAGGAAAACCCACAGTGGAAAATCCACTGTGACAGGAACCAGACTATTGACAGGGTAAAATGGATTTCCTAAATGTGGGAGAGAGGAGCCTTTATTTTGAAACAATCCTCTGCTACAAAAATGGGGTGGGCATTGGGAAAAAGCTAAATTCTTACAGCCAAAAAGTCACTTCATTATTACAGCCACGGGTGGATGAATATGAGTTGTTGTTAAAACTCAATTGTATGAGACAGTGTGTCCCAAGACAAGGTAGCAATTAGCACACCAAGATACAGTTAAAAATGGAAGGACAGACTCAGTAAGTGAGTTCTGAAGCAGAGTAAAAATGTAGAAAGATTTATTACAAAATGCAAAAGGTGCGGTACAGAAATCATAAAGTGCAGATGGAAAAAGTCATTGCCATATAGGCTCTCAATGATAGGGCAATACAGAATGTAGAGAAAAAATATAATTATTTCAATTTCTTATGAGCAACAACACCAGTAAGAAATTGGACAGCATCCCTAGTAGTATTGGAAAGGTCTCTGGCTCTCCCCCAAATTTGAGGGTTTATATAAGCTAGAGGGGGCTGAAATCATCCAGAGACTGCAGTACAAACTATTTACAAAACAGCAATGAACTAAAGTGAATGAATGCAATACAGTGCGCTAATAGAAGAGGACTTGAACAATTGAAACATTATTAAGCCTAGGTTAGAAAAGGCTTCTTTGAGAAAAAACGAGAACAGCGACATTCTGAAATAAATAAATATGACTTTGCTTAAATGTGTGAAGCAGAAATAATAAACAGCGAAAGTGCACAGGCAGACATCCATTTTGAACTATATGGCTTTGAGGCCTAGCTGAGGTACAGTTAGTATAAGGCATTAAAATAAATGAACTTTCAAATGTCATAGCAAAATTGTTTTAAAGACAATAACATCAGATAAGTGTACATATTTAAATTCAAGAGTAGATCCATGTTTTGTGCATTGTTAATAATGTATGGTTTTGGGACGCGCACAAATCTCACACAAAAGCAATATCTGAGAAAATATTTTGCTAGAGTTTTGATGTTTCTTTTTGTAGCCTGTCCATGTCAACATTTGTGGATGTGCTTCCTTGCTGCATAGTGTTGCTCATACCCTGCAATCTCTTCCTTAATTAGCATTCTGATTGACTCCAAATTGTGGATACCTAAAAGCTATGAAACTCGAAAATATTCAACAGAAAAATAAATCCATATGGGACTGATTAAAGACTGGTTTACAGTGGCACATTGTGACAGCTCTGCATTGTGTAAGTTATGAACTATTCAGCAAATAAGTCCTTCCCAACAAATGTTAAAACTCCCCTTGTTATACAAAACACACTTTTTCAAGCTCACAGGCACTGTTGAGCCCAGCAGGCCAAAAAACGATAAAAGGACCCAAATTAACTATCACTTAGGTCATTTGTCACAGGGCTGTATCATGAGCAGATGGACTGATTTAGCTTACCCATAAATCTAGTCAGCAGACCATGGCCCTGGAGAGTGATGAAAGATATGCATCATTCCTAAAGCTCTGCAAGTCGCCAGTGTCCTGTCTTTCTAAATCAATGTTTATTTGTTAGGGTGACTGAAGCCATGACAGGTATCCGTCAGGAAATCAGCTCCAATGGGGTAATAAAGGAAATTTCGGAAGCTTTGATGCGCTAACCTAGATGAACTCACACATTCAATTCCCCCAACTGTGATTCATTGGAAGTAAAGAAGGGACATCGCTCTTGGCTGATTTTACGGTGGCCCCTGCTTTGGGAATAAATGCATTTTGCCAACATAAACTGAACAAGCTCACAACCCTGAAGTATTATCTGTGCTTTAGTTTTAAAAAAACCTAACCCCAAACCTATCGTTTAACTCAAATTGTTAAGGTATGAATTGCTTTTAAAGTAGCGTTCAATCCCAAAGCTGGCAATGTAGTGATAAAGAATATTTATTTAAACTAGAGTTTGAAAGTTAAAAAAACGTTTGCTAACCAGAGTGAAATCATTTGAGAGATTTGCAGGCTTAAAGTGACCAACCGAAAGGCTTTCAAATTGAAGTCCGTAAACAGGAATTACTACTCGCATGAGGAAACAAGCATTGACAAAGCCAATAGGTCTGGCATTGACCGCCTATATTTGGCAATTCTTTTGTTATGGTTTTTGGAAAAGGTTATTGTTCAGGACACTGCTGGGTCCTCATGAAATCTAAAAAAAACAATGGCTAGTGTTGTGTTGGTTTCAATAAAGCACATATTACCTTGATACACATGACACAGAAGGGAACTAGCTTGTTGGTGGATGTGCTCCTGCTGAAAGGGCAGTATGCTGTAACTCATAAAGTAGTCAGTATAATAATGAAGTCAGTGGGCTAACGTTGCCCCTTGATCCAAGCTGGAGTGGAGGGAAGAAAAATGTGAATGATACCATCACACCTTTTTGGAGGAATTCTGACTGAAAACCCGTTTAAGTAACTATGTTATACGTAATTTTAGCAAAATCAAAATGTCTTGGCTAACACAGGCCTCAAAAGCCATTGGGATGGCATTTCCGGCCAGCCTAACCTTTGAGAAAGAAGGCAAGAATGAAGAGAAGGAAGTAAAGACCGAAAAAGGCAGACAGAAAAAGGAAGACATGTTGACAAAAAAGAAAGGAAGAAGGAGAAAAAAGTCAGGAAGACAAAAAGAAAGGAGGAGTGGGGGCAAAAAGGGAAGGATGAAAAGAGTGAAAAAGAAAGAAAGAAAAAAAGAAAGAAAACAAGAAAGAAAACAAGAAAGAAGGAGAAATAGAGGAATGAAAGAAAGAGGGCAAACAGAAAGAAAGAAGGAAAGAAAGTGAATCAAAAGAACAAAGGGAAGATGCCAAAAGGAAAAAATTGGTAAGAAAAATGAGAGAAGGCAAAAGGAAAGAAAGAAGGGGAGAAACCAAGAAAGCCAGGGAAATAAGAAAAAAGGAAAGAAGGTAAAAAAGAAAGGACAAAAGAAGACAAAAACACAAAGACAAACAGGCAATCACGGAAACAAAAGAAGGAAAGAAAAGTGAAAAAGTGAAGAAGGCAAGAAATAAATGTGCAGAAAGCAAACAAGGAAAGAAAAAGGAATGAAAGCAAAAATATAAAGAAGAAAAGAAATAAGGAATGAAGGTAAAATAAAGAAGGAAAGGTAGTAAATGAGAAAGAAAAAATAAAGAAAGGGAAATTAGGAAAGAAGAAGGAAAGCATGAAAAAGGAAAGAAAATGGAAAGAATGAAGGAAACAGTGAACCAGCCAAACAAGAGAAAGAATAAAAAAGGAAAGAAGGTAAAAAGAAAGGACAGAAAAGGGTAGAAGGCAAACAAGAAAAAGGAAAGTAAGAAGGAAAGTAAAAAGAAAAGTCAAGATAGAAGGAAAAATGAACAAAAGAAGGAATGAAGCAAAAAAGAAAAAGAAGGAAAGAAGAAATGTAAGAAGGAAAGAAAACAGGAAAAAATGAATGAAAAAGGAATGAAAGAAGTAAAGAAAGAAGATAGAAAGAAGGAAGGAAGAAAAAAGGGTTCACCATATAAAATAGTGGATACAAAAATGTAAATTACACCCCACCTATGTTTAAATACAACTGTTGCAAGTGCGCAGCAAATTAAACACCACAGAGTTTGTTTTTTGTACTGGGCAACATTGATCAAAGAACCACTGGTGAAACCGAATCCATGAACACATATAGTATCCTGTGGAATAGCAGCAGTCCACTTTAAAAGGAATTTACAACAACAATGAAAGGAGTTAGGAGCTGAAAAAGCTGGAATGTGCACTGTGTTCATTTCAATGCGTCCTACTATGACATCAGGCATCACTGGGACTAAAGGCAACTCCTTCTGTGTGGATATGCATCTTGTGAAAAAGCAAAATGCAGTCACTCAAAGACTCAAAGTGACGCTAACCAGAGGCTTAAGTAAGCTGACCCATTCCTCTATATATATATATATATATATATAGACACCTTGCAGTGAAGTAGACCATAATCATGGCCTTCGTGAAATCACATTAGCAATGTTTGCCACATAGTACTTCTCTCTGAATCCCGGCAAATTTGAACATGAATGGAGCAAAGTGCCTGGTGCCAGTACCCTATTTGCCAATGTTAGCGCGCCTGGTCCTTAATAAGTAAACTTTCAAGGGGACGCGCATAGGTTGATGAACCTTTTGATTCACATGGAGGATCCTAGCTAGGGTATGGATGGTGTTCCCAATAGTCAATACACAAAACTCAAAAAACATTAGTCATCATTAATAATGAATCAATAAACGTCACACCATGACCTTTCAGTCATGAATCACCACAACTCATTATACGTTTTTGTGATTTTACTTCACTATTAGTTACAATACTAACTCATGAAATTAATTCAAACGCAATTCAATTCATTCAAAATCCATATTAATTTATTAGAAGGCGCTAAAGACATAACCTAATCAAAACTTGCATCAGAGTACATTCTAAAGCATTAGCATCAGCCAACAAATGAATCAAGAGCAATTAGTCAGACTGTATCATGAAGTTCAGCAATTTAGACCGTCAACCATTTATCTCTGTAATCTGTCAACATCATGTAAGGAAAACCTCATCTAACCCAGATTAGCATCAGCATGTGGGACTTCAGGCAAAAACAATTTAGAACAAGAATTTTGGGGAAACATCTAGCTAAGAAGACTACCTGGACAGTGCAGTTGCTACCTAGAAGGAAAAGGCACAAAAATATAATTCAGTCACATTGTCATATCTACCTATCCTCAGTATGGATCAGCAACAGAGTCAGTCTTCGTCCTCAGGTCATCAGTCGATCAGCATCACATCAGGCTCTCAGAGAGTATGAGCCCAATGGCAGAATCTCGAATCACCTCTACGATCTTGCAGTCTCGCTCCCCTAGCACCAATCTCTTCTCATATCTGTCTCTCCTCTGGGTCACGTTGTCATATCAAAGTTACCCAGACTATCTCCCAATTTCCAATTGGTCAATTAATCACAAGTTATGACTCTACACAATAGTTGTACTATTCTAAATCTATGTATTCTAATATTTCACAGTTCACATGTCGTTGATTGGTCCATTTTACAATGTCCTGATCATCCGGCTCGTCAGGTATCAAAACTGTTGCATCTTCTTCTCCAGTCAGTGCCTTCATTGTTTGAGCCCTGGGAAAGTACATCTCATGCATGTTATACATTATTAGATACATTTACTAGAAACATTATCTCCTGTCCTTTGGTTCTCACAGAAGGTCTAGTTAAGCATTTTATTAAAACAATGAGCAGTTCACAGTCAGTTCATTTTGTCAGCATTTGTCTATTAAATGAAATTCAGCTTTTTGCATGAGGCCTGGCAAGAGTAGGCCAAGACACTCGCTAAGTTAAGGCCTATAATTATTGCAAGATATAGGTTATAACTCTCAATATGACATATTACTACATAATTCTAATACATTTTAAATATTTCATGTATGTTAATCACACACTTAGTATATTTTGTGAAACTGGTGGCCATTCTCCGAGGTCACAATTTCAAACGTGCACATTATTTTTCCATGTTAATCATTTTCTATCAAATTAATTATTCAGAACACATAAACATTCATTAATGATTTTTAATTAAGTCATTTGTGTTAACACCAATATTTTGTAACTAAGATATGATTTTTACGATTCAAAAGGTAGCAGAACAATTACATCAAAAGGAAATTATGTCAAATGATCTTTAGATTGATAATGAAATCACAAGAATGACATCACAGTATGTTACTTTGTGAAGAGTAAATAACTATGGGCTTGTTTTAGAGTTTGGTGGACAGAGTTTAATCCATTGGGTGGCAGAAAACAATACCTCCACCATCCCGAGGACCTCTGCCTGCGGTGCAGAAAACACTCTACATTAACAAGAAACGCTCTCATGGTGGTTCTTGTCAATATATGGAAAATTGGATGGACAGTACCATTGGGCATGATAACCGATCATTAAAATTTTGCTTTTCAAAAACAAAGTCCCAAAGATAGAGATTGTGGTTTAAAAAAAAACTAAATAATGAGAAACTAATAGCATCCACACCATAAGAATTTTCATCTAGGGTATTGTATCTCATTTATTTTTTCCTGTCCCCTACCACCAGGTTAATCTTGCTGATGATGGACAGAAAAAAACCTTTTACACCATCCACCGTAAATATAGCAGCCCTTCCTCCAAGAGTCACTACTTAGTAGGCTTGTCAACAGACATATTCCATCTATGGAGCTAATGGGGGCTCTATCAACGGACTACTTATGATCTACCCAACTCTAAATGTGAGGGTGGATCCTGTCTGCCAAAGTCTAAATAAGGCCCTATGTTGCCTCTGTCCACAGACCTAGTGGCCCACCAGCAAAATAATTGCATTTCCTTTTTGTTTGAATGTCCCCTAACGGGGGAATGTCCCCTTTGCATACATTATGCCTGGTGCAGGCATAATGTAGCGCAAAAGGTTACGGGGTGACGCAATGCATGCATTGTGCCACCCTGTAAATAAGGCGCGGGGATTTTGGCCTTGTTGGGCCACATTAACGTAAAAACAAATTACGTTAATGTGGCGCAAGGTGGCGCTAGGGGCCTACAAATTTGCCCTTACTGTTTATTGATAGCCCTGCCCAGCACTAATATAGACGTCTCCAGGAATATTAATTCAATTATAATAATTTCTACCTGCCATGTGTGACAACTTAATTCAGTCCGGGCTGTGCATCCAACAGCACTTTGTAAGCTTGTGATTTTTAATTCACACAGTGTTAAAAATGGAAGTACATGCCCCAAAATTTAACATATGGCTGGTTAAAAAGCCAAGACTGGTTGCATATATCCCATCTGAGTCTACTTGGTAATAGCGCTGATGGGGGGGCATACCTATAGCGCAGCAAGTGCAATGGCATTGATTCCAGGCGAGTTTGGAAAGTGATTGCACCACAATTACAGATGCTTTTAACTCAGATCAGGGGGGCGGGACCTTGCTTGCATTGAGGCCCAGTTCAACCTTGGTACACCACTAAATGCTCATGCACAGAAAGGTCTATTTTTCCACAAAATACAAAGGTTAACATATCTTTTGAGAAGTGTGTTTCTTTGTCAATGGTGTGTACTCTTTTGAGCACACAACATACATAAAATATTTTGAGTCTTCTGAGCCTAGTAAAGCTGAAATGTCAAAGGACCCCATAGACCCTACAAATTCATAAAGACACACAAATGTGCTCAACTATTAACAGGTCTGTTTTGAAGATCATCTGGAACTTCCCTGCAGTCTGCAGCCAAGTGCAGTCATTTCCCAGCAACTGTAAACGATTACAAAGACAATGTTCGAATCATCTGCAATACAGAGTGTTTCTTTTCACCTTCTGTCACAAGACAACAGCTTACAGTGCAGCTACGGTTTGCACTATCATTCTGCATAGGTTCTTCTGATTAATTAAGAAAACGATTGGGCACAGCGCAAGTAGGAGGCATACTTCACCATTTGCACTTAATTGTGCTGCTTCTCCTTTCTCGCTGCTATTAATTCTTAAGCAGTCTGGAGTCATTGGGCCTTATTACGACTTTGGTGCTCCCACCATGGGACCACAAAAGCCGCGGGGAGCTGCCGTCATATCAGTGGTGCCCCCATTCATATTACAATATTTCCACCGGGCTGACCAGCGGAACATTGTATTACATCTTCCCGCCGGGCTGACTGGCAGGAACAGTGCTACGATATTGGTCTCAGCTCCCTTAAGGGAGTCGAGGCCAATATCATAGCACTCCAGCCCCCTTGGAATACGCACTGTCTGCTTTACATTCTGAGGGTGCTGTCACGCAGGGGTCTTCCTGTAGCCCCCATCACTGTGTTTCAGCCAGCCTTTCCATGGTGGGGTCACTGCCATGAAAAGGCTGGCATAAAAAGGAGTTGTGATCAGCATAGCTGGGCTTAGTTCAGTGCCACCATGGTTGACCATGAGTCCAACCGTCATCTGCTCATCTGTAACCTTGTTCCAGGAGGTGACAGCGACCCTCCGACGGTCTGACTCCCAGGGTCGTAATGTGGTAATAGGACCGCCAGGAGTGCAGTCTCAAGAACACCAGCATTGAAATGATCCCCATAGTTCGGTGAGGGTCACAGTGGTAGTAGGTGTATTAACCACCATTTAGATGGAGTCTATAAGATCTCCATTAATCTCAATAAAATGCAGATGCTGATGACTTATCACTGTAGAAGAAACTATGGGTCTCATTCAGACTCTGGCATTTGACCCACCATCTGTCAGGGTGGGGGAGGCCAAAACGTCTTCCTCAGTGTGATGGTCCTTTTTATCTTTTTCTATTCATGACCATCATGTTTTACCTGGCGGTAATAGACAGAAAAATAGGGACATCAGACCATCTGTCGGGCAACTGGAGTACATTTTCTGATCACAGCACCAGCAAGTTCACTACCATGGAAAAAATGACAGTACACCTCCTGACTCAAAATAGAGAAAGCAGACTGATGGTTTAGTGGACAGGGTAATCCATTCAATCAGAGCATTCTTCATTAGATACAATAGGATGAATGCAATCTTGGCACATCAATGGGGAGCTGTTGCTGCTAACTGAGAAAATGCAGCTGGCTTTGCACCACATATGTAGAAAACATATTTGTTAATCCCAGTATATTTTTCCTGGGACCACATTATTATTCCTGGAGATATTTGCATTACAGTCCATTGAATTTTGAAACTGGAACATGTCAGGTGAGCTGGACTTAGGCCAGGACCGAAAGGATTCTCTTGTGTGGTACAAGGTAATGGAGCATTCCAACATTTTATCTGTTTATCCCATCAAGCATCACAGCTTTTTCTGCCTGTGCTGTTCGCATATCTTTCAGAAAGACTGCAACATTCTGATGCAGGACAGCAAAGGAACTGCTGTCAGGATCCGTAATGTTGTCTTGGCAAATCATCATGGCCCAGCACAAACACAAGAAACACCACACCAACCAATCCTATTGCCTCCTTAAGGCATAAAACCTTTAGTTTTGTTTTATCTTTTGATAACTAAGGGCCTGATTTCTCGGCGGAGGGGTTTTTCGGTCACAACGGTAACGGATATCCTGTCCGCCAAAATCTAAATACCATTGTTTTCTATGGTATTTAGGTTTCGGTGGATGGGATATCCGTCACCGTTGCAATAGAGTAACCCCTTTGCTGAGGTCTAAATCAGGCCCTAAGTACAAATAAGGTGGGTGCCAGGAAACAAAAGAAATGGGTACCTAATTAGAAAGGGAAACACCCTACACAAAAAGGGCTTGTCGTAACCCGAAAACCTGGAAAATGAATAGCAACAAATTACATCTAAAATCAAGCGGCTTTCTGTAATAAACCACATTATGGATTTAGGGCCAAAATGTACTAAGCAATTTTGCGGTCTCAAACCCTTGACTACGCAAAATCAAAGGGTTTGTGGCTGCAAAATGGCTATTTCACATCTACAAAACTTGGAAACATTTTTTTCATAAAATGGGTTTTGAGACCAACACAGACTCGGAATTTGGAATGGGTGTGAAAGGGAGATTCTTCCAAACTGCAATTTGATAACGTATACATCAATGTTTTGGGACAAAAAATCCAGTTGCAAACTAATATAGAATTATAGAATTACCGGCATCTCAAAGGAGGTGGTGGCTTTTTTGTAAATGGAAAAGGGTCCCATTGGTTCCCTTTCCCCTTTAGGCAATTCTGGTGGCACCCTCAGGTGGAATAAAAGGTTTTGCAGGGGACTACTGCCTACTTCCTTGATGTTTTCTCAAATGTTTTTTTTCTTAGAGCAGCACTGGTTCACTTGAGTCCAGGATTGATTTGTAAAAAAATCCTTCTGTTTGGAAATGCAAACACAGGGGTTGTCATCTGCTGTCCCTTGCAGTTCACCATCACCGTGTTTGCAGTCAATCACAGGTGAGTCGGAAATTGCAACCTACCTAATGAGTGTTAATTAGGTAGATCATTCTGCAAACCCTGCAAAGGGCAGTTTTGCAGACCATACAAACAGCAAAAAAGGGAAAGAGAAGGCAGTACACAGAACAGAACAGAGCCTCTCTGGGTCTGTGTCGCTGTTAGACGGGCAAGCATACAGAGTTGCCAGCTACGGCAAAGACTGCTCCACCCCAGCCCCTGCCCCCACTGAGCTGTGAAACAAAACTAAAAAATAACGGGAGAGGCTATATGACAGGTTTGAGGAGATCGAGTGAGGTAAGGCCTAATGTTTTGAAGCCACTTGGTGGCTGCTGAAAGTCAGAGAAGGAGCCTTCTGGGTCCAGTGCCGGGATGACAAAGCACTCCTGTGACTGGTAGGTGGAATTGAAGCACTGCTGGCAAGGGATGTGGCTTGTGGCCACTGTGCTAGAAGAAGCTGAACAAAGACAGAATGTGTCAGAGAAGGGGTCCCAGAGGCATGCTCATCTGGAAGAGATATTGGTGCATGGGGACGAACTGTGCAGACCGTATATAAAATGCAGAGGTTATCGGTAACAAAGAGTACAGACTGGCTCTGTCAACCACAATATGTAGTAATACTCCATAAGTGCTCTTTAGATTGTAGTGGTTGGACAAAAGGGTTGGACAGGCCCACAGCTGCTTAAGCCACCAGTCAAAAGAGGCATGAACCTCATTGAATGCAATTCAGGAGCGGGATACAACACAGGGGGAGCAGCGAGCTCCTGTGCAAATGTTTCTATAGGCACTAGACTAGGGACATAATGCAAACGCCTTTGACTGACCATGTTATCCAGTGGTATAGATCATATATATTGTGTCACTAGATTAATTGTCATTGGCTTATCAGCCAGCTAACATAATATAAAACTCCTTTGTGCATGATGTTGGAGACCTTCCCAAGTACAGTAGTGACATAACCGATAGGAGTTGAAATAAGGTATCATAACCTTTGGTCAATACCAGACGTTACTGGTGTTGTTAAATGGTGAGCATTAGGAGGTATAACAAGATTGGGAAACTGATCACAAACAGGCCAAACTACAATTTTGTCAAAAACATGGTGAGGAGCAACTGGATGACCAAGAGCAGACCCTCATCAGCTCCTATTCTTCAGAGGTGTAGGTCTGCTAAAAGAAATAAAAGAAAGTCTGAAATTCACTGACCCAAAACAAAACCAACTTACAGTGATAATGGACCACTTTAAGGAGATTGGTAGAGGTACAGTTGAGGGTCTCGAAAATAGAGGACAAATTGAGCAACTCTGCCATAAACTAGCAACTCTTTCCAAGAAAATTAAATTTGTTAAACTCAGAACTGATGACTTGGAAAGGAGGCTGTGTCATAATAATATTAGGACAAATGGTGTAACAGAAACCGAACAATCATAAAACATGGAAAACTTTGTGGAGAAGATGTTTGAATTCCTAGTTGGCCGTGAGACATCACCAGGATTACAGTGTAGGTTTGCCTCAACAACATGGACAATAAGATCCTTGCTAAAATATTGGCACATGGAATGCAACAGTTGATGCAAAGGATAGTGTCACATGAACAGACACGCCTTGGCAACACTAGTACTAATACTAATACTTTATAAGTCTGATTAATTAGCAACTATTGTTGCAATTGGTGTGTTTCCTAATAACCAAGAGACTGTTAGTGCCAAGATCTATATTCTTAGTGGTTTTAGTGTATGGACAAATGCTACATCTGCCCCATAGGTAAAGGTTTGTAACGGGGGATGAAAGGATATTGGCAGAGTAGGTCTTTGTAGGTGGAGGACATGGGTGTATCAGTCTTCCTAATGTTAAGTCTACTGTGACGGAGAGGAGAGGCGGCTGACACTGTTTTTTGCTTTTATGAAGGACCCTCTAGGATTTTTAAATAATCATCTTAATCTGGTTAGACACTGTCAAGAAGGTGTTTACACAAGCTATGTCAAGCAGTGTCAGGTTATGGGTAAGATTCCAGCGGTGCTTCATTACAATTATTATGTGCTCTCTTCCTAGGTGTTTTGATGATTTTTTCTGGATATTTGCATTTCCTCAGTTTTTTGGACAGTTGTATCACCTGACCCTCACATCTAAGACTGTTGGAATATGCAAAAACTGGCTGTATGGTAGATTCTCTATAGAAGTTGTGGGTGATAACTTGCAAATATGCATAGTCCAATGTTGCCTGTAGGTTTCGGGTACACTTTAGTAGTAAAACCTTCATTGGTGAGTGGAATGTTGAGGTCAAGAAATGCTTTTGTAGTGCAGCTTACTCTATGAGTAAATTAGAAGAAAGGGTCTTGTTCATTAAGCCAGATGGTAACATTCAGAGCTTATGAGCTTTCACCTGTCTATAGAATCAGAATGTCACCAAAAAAATGATGCCACAATTTGTTTGTGTAAACCGATTGTTGTTGGAAACGTAGTCCTCCTCAAACTGGTGAACATAGAGGCAGTCTATATAGGGGGAAACATGCTCCACATTGATGTCTCCTGAATTTGATGACACAGGGTGCCCTCATATTCAAAATTACTTTTTTAACTGCTAGTCTAGCACATATCATAATGAAGAATTGGGGAAATCCCATTCTGTCTGGTACAGGACATATTCAATAACACACAGGGGTTTGTTATTACAGGATGATGCTATTTAGAGCCTCAGCATTGAAGCTCATCAGAATGCCAATCTCAGGGCTGAATGACAAATCTTATAGTACTAACGCATTTTTGGTGTCTTTCAGGTACAAGTGGGTTTGTGCTTACTATTGGTCTGAGGAACCAATCACAGAACCATGATAGAGGTTTGAGAATGCAGTCTATCCCTGAGACAACGGGGGGCATATTTAAGAACCCCCTAGCACCATTCCAACACCACATTAGTGTCATTTTTTGATGTTAGTGTGGCGTTAGAAGGCCAAACACGCCGTGCCAGGTTTACAAAGTGGCGCAATGCAAGCATTGCACCACTTTGTAACCCTTTCCGCTACTTTATGCCTGCACCAGGCATAATGTATGCAAAGGGGGTGTTCCCCCATTAGGGTCCTATTTACTCTGCAGGAGTAGTGGCAACATCAATAGCGTAAAAACAAAAAATACACTATTGCCCCCTACCCTGCGCCATGGTGTGCCGTATTTTAAATACGGTGCACAGATGGTGGCGGTAGATGGGTGCTGTGGTGCTGAACTGTTTGCAGCGCCACTTTTCTTAAATATGCCATTAGGTTTGTCCACGGTGGTCTTTATGGTTTATGTATTTTGGGTAAGGTGTAGATATATGGAGTCAGCAGATTTATGACTGCTAGAAAACTACTTTCTGTTTAGTGAGTCAGCCAGCACATTCAGCCTCTTCTGCAATGTTAATTATGATTTTGTGGAAACTCTTAGTAGGTCCGATGTTACGATGCTGAGGGCTTCATACCTAGCTGAAGGAGGCTGATTTCTCTATAGTGCACAAAAAAGATGTGCAGTGTGAAGAGAGTCCAAGCAACCCTACCTTGGTATCCAGAGGTAAAAATCAGACAACCTAATGCCCTGTTTTGTGGCAGTGTGGGCGAGCAGTTAGGCTTATCTTGGAGATGTAGTAAGCATTGGTTGTATACACAGTATCAATAAATGTGGACATACACTTAAAAGAATACCTCAAGATCAATTTACAATATTTACTTCAGATTTTTGTGAAATTTATAACACCAAGATCATCAAAATCGGGTAATTTTCAAGTTATGATTTTTCACGTTTGAGCAAAAATAGTATTTTTGCGTGTAAATATGCACCATAGGAATCAATAGGTGAAATATTTTAAAATGCATATAAAGTGAGGCAATGCTCCCACAAGTGTCACCTTCCATTTTTAAGTTGAGATCATCGAAATGTCCTGTGGGGAAGCTAGAGAAGTTCGGGGGATTATCAGTTTAAGCTGGAGCAGCAGCTGAAAATCTTGGAGCTGGTGCAGAACGGAGAAGGGGCCCACTAGGAAACACACTGTACAGCTGGACTTAAAGGTAAGTCTGGTGGGTTCCCTTGAACTGTAGAGGTCACAAGGGGTTAGAGACCCCTGGAGCACAGCTGGTTTTCTGACACAGGGGCCAGGGAGGTCGGGTGCAGTGCAGAAAGGTCAGCTAAGCCTCGAGCGTCAAGGAGTCTTTGGAGTCAGGTTCAGGTCACTTTGAGGGTGGATTGCAGGTCAGCAGGTCAGCAGGGCTACTTTGTGGGGTGGTTCTTGGGTGTCCTGAAGTCCCTTGGCTGGTGCTTTCTTCTGGTCCTCCGAGAGTCTGGAGTGATTTTTCTTGTGGGTGTCCAACATTGGGGGTCCATTACCCCGGCTATGGCACATCTCATCCACTGGAGGTCACAGGGCCACCAATCTTGGCACACTGGCAGGGATTATCTTCTGGGTCTGTCAGGTGGAATTTTGATGGGCTACTGCATCCAGTTTGTTGGTCAGCAGCCGGACAGTGAACTGGACTTCACTGGTTTCTTGCCTGCAGGGTGCAGGGAGTGATTCCCTCACTCTGGAGTGAAGTTGTTGGCAATTTTCAGAAGGCTGGAGGTCCCCTGGGGTTTCTTAGACTCCATCCAATGTCCAGTTGATCCCTCAACTGTGTTTGTCGAGTCCTGGGTGCAGCAGGCAGGGTTAAGTGCCGTTTTCTTCTTGCTGCAGAAATTCTGTTCAGCATTGGGTCTTCTTTGTCACTAGTCTTCTTGTGTCCATCGAATCTGATATGCACGTCTAGGGATGCCCACTATATACTGCATTTAGTGGTTGTTAAGGGGGCTACCCTGGTATGCCAATGGGCCACCTACCTTAGAGTGGTTACACCTACTATTTGACCACTTCCTGTGGGAAGAGGTCACATCCCTTACCCTGATTGGCTATTTTCCTGCCATCCAGGATGGAGGAAAATAAAATGGAGTGGTCACCTTCCCTGCCTCACCTGGGGGGTTGAGCAGGCTGAGGGGGGCCACTCCTCCTAATCTAAGATTTCCTGCTTTTTTTCCCAGTCAAAGTGAGGAGGGGAAACCATTGGATGGCCATCTGTTGCTAGCAGCAGAGTCGAGGTCAGATTTCAAAGGTGGTAAAGCCTTTGAAGTTCCTGCTGGGTGCCTTTCTTGGGGAGAAGGTGTAACACCTTCACCAAGGAAAAGCTTTGTGCTTTGGCTCCTGAGAGCAAAGACTCTCACCCCAGGAGTCGAGATTTGTGGCTGGTGGTAGCGGGCTTTTGCAGGGTTTTGCAGTGGGAACCTCTAAGGCGATCTCTAGGTACATTGTATAATAAATCAAACACTAGCATCAGTGTGGATTTATTATTATGCGGTGTTTAATACCAAACAACCCAGTATTCAGAGGACATCATGTAGCTGGGCAACTCATAATGACAGTGTCCAGGACTTGTATTTGCTATGGCTTTCCTGTACACTTACTATGTCTTAAGGTTTTGTAAAGATGCATAAGGGGCATATTTGCTCATGAAAACATATGCACTCACATGCATTGTAGTGCACCCTTCCTTAGGGCTGTAAGGCCTGCCAGAGCGGTGATTTACCTATAGTGCATGCAGTGTTAGTGGACAGGGCCCTCTTGGTGAGTGCCATGTGGTGTCATGCACTTGCAATGGCAGTCTGTATGAGGCTGGTGTTGCACCTTTCAGAGTGGCACAATTGGTGCTCGGGCTCTGGGGGCCCCTCTTCAGTACCCATGCCCTAGGTACCAGGGGTACCATTTACTAGGGACTTACAAGGGTGACTGAAGTGCCAATACATAGTACAGTTTTGGGGAAAGAGATCTAGCCCTGGGAACCTGTTTACCACGGACCGAGGGTACTTAACAATTTGAAAACACATCATTTTCCAGACAAAAGGTGGGGGCTACCATGTCGAAAGAGGCCCTTTCTCACACAGGCTTGCTCTGACAGCAATGTCATACACTCATTATTTTACATTTCTTTAGTGAGTATTAGGATGCGCCTGCCCCGTCTGCAGGTTTTAAAACTATGTCAGGCTTGTCAGATAAGGCGCCCAGAATTTCGTCCTCTAATCTCAAACGTTTATGGAAAACTCCATTGGTGTATGTATTGACGACTTCGATGTGATTAATAGCAGCCTATTCAAATGCAAAAAAGGTAGCAGGTAGTGAGTGAATAGGAGGTTGGAAAGTTGAATTATTTTGCAGGCTAGTGTTGACTAGTGCCTAGTCATTAGTCTTATGATCATTAAAGAAGGAAACACATTTTGCAAAATAATTTCACTACTTCCCATCTCAATCTTAAACATCTTTGGTTTGGGAGTGGGGACAAGACCCAGTCTCTTATCCGGAATTTGTTCTTGTGTGCTTGTCAAAGAGTTATGTGAAGGATTAACCACTAGGTCAGATTTCCCTTGTTCCAGTGGGACTCCCTCCCCTTCTCCCTATCACCCTCTGTGATTCCTCAGTCCACTGGCTTCTCTCTTTCCGCTTGCCCATTCCTCGTCCCCATCATCTTTCCAGAAAAGGTCTCTAGCGAATGGAAAGCAGGGTTGGTATGGTTTCCAAGGATTAGGCGAAAATCCGTAGGGGTGGATCATAGGAGGTAATGGTTACATGTTGTAACCTCCTTGAGATTCATCATCACTATGCAGCTTCTCTTATCAGAACGGAAAGTCCATTTCTGTGGTATAGCCTGTATCCAAGGATTCTTTCTCTGATTAATGATCTGTTTGGGAGTAGAGGTATGATACTCATCTGTAACACATGAAGTTTGCCTCGTGACTAAATTTCCTAATGTCTTTCTGAAGTTTGATGGTTTTGGTTTCGGCCAGAAACTCTTCGTACTGGGAGATGTCATCTGACTTTTTCTTAAATACCAAAATGTGTATCAAGGTTTTTAGGTTGTTTTCACTTGCATGGGTTTTAATTAGCATAGCTTCAAAAAACAATTCTTGGCTCTGTTAATAATAAGGATGAGCCAGTCTTGAATGCAGGCTATGAATGATTACTCTTTTCTGAAAGTGAGGTCATCCAAGAAGATCATGCCTATGCCCTGAGGTATTGAGTCATAACGGCACCATGCAGTGTAGTTTAATTGTAGTGTAGTTTCATTAAAGATAAGGATTCCTAATCATCATCCTGTAATAGTACCTAGGTTGGTTGGCAAGATCAGGTTCTATTTGCAAAAAGTCAGTATGCAATTTGCTACCACTTTTTCGGAATGGAATCTTAGTCCATCTGGCTCCTAATTCTAGCATTCACCATTCTTCTAGTTAAGGGCCGCTTGACCTTTACAAGTGATTTGGAGAAACAGATGGAGAATGGCTTGAGGTGTCTGAAAGCACAAGCCTTAGAGGATACAAACAGAAGTACAAAATGTGCCATTGGAATGAGATATCATAATAATGTTTATTTCGGCTGTAAGCCATAAAAGAACAAATATAAAAACAATCAGGATAAAACTCGTAAGATTGCAACAGCAGCTGGCATGAAAGTAGACAAACAGAGAGTATTATGATGCAGACAATAGCCATAAAAAATAAATTACCATCAATAAAATTTAAATAATAACAACACAGGTAATGCAATCACAATCACATTGGAGCAGCAGGAATATATATGTAATGGCTTTTTTGCCCAATGCAATAAAATGCAAGTGCTCTGTAAAAATCAAACAATAGTTGGCATTATTAGAGGTTTTGGTGGAGAAACGGTGCAGCCAATTCTTTCCTAAGTCACATTAAAACTTTGAGAAACATACATGTATTAGCATTCTTGCCCAGGGCGATAAAGAACAAATGCTCCACTACAGGGGAGGAACAGCTGGGACAGCAAACATCTTGGGAAACTGAGGCAGTATTTGACAGGCACATCTTTTGCCTAAGCCTCATCATTGATTGCAAATATCATCAACCACAAAGACTAAGGCCCGAATTTAAGAAGGGCCTAGCGCCAACTATCGCCACGCTACAGTCTTTTTTTTTACGCTAATGTGGCAATCGTATGGGAAAAATGCTGCGCCATATTTACAAAGTCGAGCAATGCCTTCATTTCGCCACTTTGTAAAACCTTGCGCCACTTTATGCTTGCACCAGTCATAATGTATGCAAGGAGGGCATTCCCCATTAGGGGGCTCACAAAAATAGCACAGAGGAATCCATGAGAGTCCACTGTGCCATTTTTAGTGCCATTTTTAACACTTGCACAAAGCAGGTGTTTAAATGAGGCACACCATTATTTTTAATGGGCCTCTATATACTTTTCAGCATTAGCGCCAACATTTGCGGCTCTAATCCTGCAAAGTACAAAAATAGCATCAAAAATGATAACGGTATTGTCCCTAACCTGCTCCACGGTGCACCGTATGTTAAATACGGTGCACATATGGTAGTGTTAGGGGGGGCACAATGGGCCACAAAAAAAAGTGACGCTTCATGACATGAAGCACCACTTTTCATAAATCTAAGCCCATATTTTGCCTTGCATAGTAGTCAGAGTGCCTCCATGTATTTCCTGACTCCCAAATTCCGGCACAGCAGAACTGTCCCCCTCCTTCCCCCCTTCAAGTAAGCTGGACAGAAAAACTGAGTGTATTCCTTTGTTTCCTTGGTGTCCCCACAGGATGGGCAAGGCCACCTGATAGGGTCCAAAAAGAAGGGTAGTGTGTTGCAGCGGAATTGAAGGTAGAGTTTTGAGGTGGCTGCAGGTTTGATTTCATCCATAAACTGCTCCGCCAGGAAAGCATCCTTTGCCAGGAAGAAGGCATCTGTCAAGCAACCAGAGGAGGGTTGTGTCTGCAGTATTCTTTGTCTGTACTGGCGTAGTTCCCCTTGATGGTTATCTTACTAATAGACTGGGCTGATAAGGGGTCATCCCACAGAATCCCGTTGCCTGACTTTATGAGGGTTTACCTCATGCACTTGATCCATGGTATATTACTGGAGCCAGAAAGGCGCAGGTACTCTTCCAATCTCAGGCGATAAGAAATAAGCTCAGGAGTGGCCCAGATCCTCCTCCAATAAAGGATTGGTCTAATGACCATCCCTTCAGAGATTGGACTCGGCCCCATATCAAGTCTAACAGGGAGTGGGGGGCTAACAGAGGGGGTTCAACAATTGGCACAAGAAACAATTTTCTGCTACTGTTAGGGCTGCAGCTGAATCTTTATGTCCCCGGAGCTCTGCACCATAAAGGCCAGCACCTTGAGTCTGCTGTTTGTAAATTTGTTGTAGTGCTGGTAGGATTGGACGAAATTGGGATCCACATTTAATTTTGACCATGTCGCTATAATTTGAGCCTACACCTGTCAATGTGGCTATGCCAGGCCAGCTGCTCTGTAAGAATCAGCCCAAAATACGTAAAGGGGTGCTCTTGCTCCAAGGGCACACCTTGAGCCTGGGCTTGTATCTAGTGGAAAGGCAGGGATTGAGAACCACATATTTTGTTTTTTCCACATTTATTTTCAACCCCTGCTGACTGCAAAGGGTGTCAGAGTTATCAAGGATCCTCTACAGCCCCACAGGAGACTCAGAAAGTAGCAGAATATCATCTGCAAACCTCAGGGCAGGAACCCTGTTGCCTGCCAGGATTGGGATGTCACCCTCACATTGATTCAGATGAGCTACCAGCCTGGTAACAAAAAGAGTGAATAGGGTGAGAGCAAGGACAGACTCCTGCCTGACCCCTCTAGTGACGGGAAATTTCTCTATCATCTCACCCAAATGCACCAGAGAATTGTTATATTCATGTAGCCTTATTATAATGGCCAAGAGATACCAATTTCTGACAGCACTTGCCAGTGTAGGGATCCGAGGACCAGGTTGAAAGCTGACCGCAGGTCCACAAAAACTACATAGAACTGGCCACCCCAAAGCGTCACTATTTTCCAAAGGAGGAGTTGGAGGCGGAAGGCCTGGTCCACAATGCAGGTCCAATCCCGGAAGTCTGCCTATAAAGGAGTATGTCTTCAGGGGCCATTCCAAAAGAATCCTGCTAAACAGCTTTTGTGAGCTGTCCAGCAGGCTTATTGGTCTAAAATTGGACAGCAGTGTAGGGGGATCCTTTTTGTACATTAGAATTAATTCCGCTCCCTTTCCAGGTTGTGGGATGGATACCCCCTTTGGATGGCATTCAGAAGAGATTGCCAGGGATTTTGTCAGGCCCAGGAGCTTTGTTAGGAATGATTTTAAGAATTGCTGAATTAACCTCCTGGGTCGTGATGGGGGTTTCCTCCCATTCTCTCTCTAATGCCCTAGTATCTATATTGGGCATTCTCTACTTCAAATGTAGTGTTACACCGCGGCGCTCGCCGCGGCCGCGGGCTCAGGTTGCCGCGGCGCAGCACGTTAATTTTGCCGCGGCCGACGCCCGGGCCGCGGTAGACGCCGAGGCAGACACCCAGGTCGCGGGGGTCGCCGCGGCTCCGGCGAGAGCCATGAAGGCTCCAGGGAGCCGGTCTGGGGGTCACGGCGCTCGCCGCTCCCCTTTTTTCAAGTTCTGCCTTAAAGGCAGACGCGGCAGAGCCTGAAACCCCAAGGGGGTTTCAGGCATGGCCGCACACAGCGCATTATGCGCTTAACATTTATTTTTCTTGCATGTATTCACCTGCCCACCACCACTTACCGATGTTCCTAGGACAAACCGAACCCTTACACTGGGGGTTCTTTATACTTGCCTTTTTTCTCTTCCCAGCATGCTTACCACTTCCTCTCTACCCAGCATGCATTGTTTAACACACATACCTAATTCATTACTGTTTTCTTTTCCCCAATCCAAGATGGCGGTGTTCTACTTCCTGTTTCCTGTTTCCTGTCCAGGGGTATTTAAGGGGATTCCAACTGCCTGTTCATTGCGTTGCAACACTCCTTGGTGATAGTCACGCTCCTATTTGATATCCTTCTGCGAATCCTGTCTGTTCCTGATTTGCTTTGTTTTCCTGCCTTCCTGAACTGCGGTCCTAATACCCTGGTGTCCTCCTTTTCGTTTCAGGGAGTTCCTGTGGAGGTTTTTTACCCTACTGGGGTTTTTCCTCTGGGACTCCTTCTGGAGGGCACGGACTGTAGTGGTTCGCTCATACCAAACAGCACCGTGGCTACCGGAAGGGGTCGCCCCTACCTCGGCCAGAGCAGAACCCGTCGGAACAAGGACCGTTCCCCTACGCCTCTCCGCTGCGAGGGTAAGACCGTTGAGAACCGTGACAGATTGCAACGCCCACAATTCCAGTTGCAGTCCGGAACTATGGATAACCCAGTGGTAAACACGGAACCTACTAACCAGGACCTACTGGCGACGATACAACAACAGGCTCAAGAACTCCAGCAATTACGTACTGAGAATACTGTTTATCGACAAGCCTTTGCCTCCAGGACCACAGATGTCCCTGCAGTAGCCGCCTCTACACCTCGATTTTCCGGGGATCCCACCACATTAAAAGAATTCCTGGATGCCTTAACGGTGTACTTTGCCTTTCGCCCCTCGCAATTTGTACAAGATAAGACCAAGGTGGGGTATTTGATTAGTGCCTTATCAGGACCAGCCTTGGCCTGGGCCACACCTCTAGTAACCAGAAACGATCCCTGTCTATCTAATTATTCCACCTTTATCACTACTTTTAAACAGATGTTTGAACGCCCTGGACTCGAGGCGTCAGCAGAAGAGGCTCTTTGCGAAGTCCAACAAGGGAGTCAGGATGTATTACAATACATCACCCGTTTCAGACAATTAGCTGCAGAAACAACCTGGGTGGAACGTACCTTAGTGACACTCTTCCGTAGAGGTCTAAGAGAGGACATCAAAGATGAACTAGTACATTCTGCCAGGATAGAAAACCTCAAAGGGTTGATGGACCAAGCACTAACTATAGAGTATCGGTTAAATGAACGACGAATGGAGAAAAAGAAGAGTCGTTTGCCTTTTCACTCAGTACCATCTCGTCCCTTCGCCCATCGTTCCGAGGAAGCCCGCCCTGAATCCAAAGGGAATACCGAGGAAGAGCCCATGCAGATTGACACAGCTCGCGGACCTCTATCCGCCAGCGAAAGGGAACATAGACGAAGGAAGGGGCTTTGCCTATATTGTGGTGCAGCTGGTCACCTAATTCGTGCCTGCCCCATTCGTCCAACCAAGCCCTTGGGAAACGCCAACTCCCGTCCCCAGTAAGAAGGGTGAGGACGGGATATCGTGATATACCTTCTATTTGCTCTTCCAGGGAGGAAGGAACTGCTCTTTTTCTCTTACCAGTTACCCTCCATTTAACTGATGGCCGTGAAGCAAGAACTTTGGCTTTATTGGATTGCGGAGCCAGTGGCCTATATTTAGATGAAACCTGGGCCAAAGAACAACAAATAACACAAATACCCAAAGAAATACCAGAACAGGTACATACTGTTGATGGGTCACTCTTGGCCTTTGGACCTGTACAATACACCACCCCTACTTTCTGTTTACAGTTCGGTAAACATCAGGAAATTCTCTCGTTTGACTTAATCTCATCACCACACCATGTCATGATCCTGGGAATTCCATGGCTTACACGGCACAATCCTTACATCAACTGGGAAACAAAAACCATTTTGTTATCCTCCCATTTTTGTCAACACCATTGCTATCCGGCCGGGGATTATTGGTCCCCAAAAAGTCTCTCAACAGCACCTGCCCAGGTGGGAGGATCCATTAATGTTCTACAGGGAGTTCCCAGACAGTATCAGGACTATATCGATGTATTCCAGAAGCCAGAAAGACCTGAATTGCCACCCCACAGAGAATACGACTGTGCCATTTCTTTAGAGCCAGACACTGTAGTTCCTTTTGGGCGGATGTACTCCCTCACCGAACCAGAGAAACAAATTCTGAAGGAGTACCTAGATGAGAATCTACAAAGTGGGTTAATAACTCCCTCCTCTTCACCCGCCGGAGCTCCTCTTTTCTTTGTACCAAAGAAAACCAAAGACCTGCGTCCCTGTATCGACTTCAGAGGGTTAAACAGGATCACTATCAAAGACCGGTATCCGCTACCCCTCATCAAAGACATCTTAGAAGCAGTCAGAGGAGCCAAGAGGTTCACTAAGCTGGATCTCCGAGGAGCCTATCATCTGCTAAGAGTCAGAGAAGGTGATGAGTGGAAGACCGCCTTTAGAACACCTTTTGGTCACTACGAATATAGAGTAATGCCCTTCGGACTCACTAATGCCCCGTCCATCTTTCAAAGATTCATGGATTCTATCTTTTCTGATCTTTTGCAACAAACAGTGGTAGTGTATCTTGACGATATCCTAATTTATTCGGTTCATCCAGAGGAACATTCCAAACACGTCCGCCAAGTCTTAGAAAGACTCCGACAACATCATTTGTTCTGTAAGCCTGAAAAATGCGAATTTGATCAGATAGAAGTGAAATATTTGGGATACTGTATAGACCAAACCGGAATTGCCATGGACTCAGACAAAGTACAGGCTATATTGAACTGGCCATCTCCTTCTTCCATCAAGGAGACTCAATGTTTTCTGGGACTAGCCAACTTCTACCGGCAGTTCATAGCAGACTTTGCCCAGAGAACCAGCTTCATTACTCAAACCCTCAAAAAGGAACACCTAAAGAAAGGTTTTTGTTGGACACCAGGCGCTGAGTCAGCTTTTCAGGACTTAAAGAAAGCCTTTAGTCAAGCCCCTATTCTTCGACACCCAGACACTAGCAAACAATTCATTGTTGTCACAGACGCCTCAGAAAGAGCCATTGGGGCTGCCTTGTTACAAAGACAAGACGATGATGACCTAGAACACCCTGTATTCTATCTATCCCACATTCTATCTGATTCTGAGCGAAACTATTCCGTGCTAGAACGCGAATTACTAGCCTTAAAGGTCGCGTGCACTGAATGGAGACACTTTTTGATGGGATCAAAGGAGCCCTTCGAAGCCCGGACCGATCATAGAAATCTACAGTGTTTAAGAAATTTCCAGTGCCAAAATAGCCGGCAAGCTCGATGGGCCTTCTTCTTCAGCCAGTATGATTTCTATATCACCTACATCCCTGGTTCTCAGAACATCCTGGCGGATGCCCTGTCCCGACGTTATCCTGGGTGCGGTGATTCCGCGGTTCAAAACTTATTCGACAACAATAAAATCATAGGGGTAGCACAGACCTTTTTAGATCAAGTTAAGTCTGAATATGCCCGTCTACACGAAACAGAACTAAAGAGGTTACGTCCACAGCTGCACATAGATCATGACTACTATTATCATGATAAGGCCCTGTTTTTACCCACTAAAACAGTGCAAATCGAAGCCTTACACATGTGCCATGATTCTCCTATTGCGGGTCATCGAGGAGTGAAAGCGACTCAAGATCTTTTGCTTCGCTCTTTCTGGTGGCCAACTCTCAAGGCTGACACTGAGGCATATGTGTTATCCTGTCCTACATGTGCTCAAGCCAAGACACCCCGAACCAGACCTGTGGGCTTACTCCGCCCATTACCTGTTCCCCCAGGCCCATGGCTTACCATATCCACCGATTTTATGTGCGCCTTACCTTCCTCAATGGGAAACCACGTCATAATGGTAACTGTGGACTCCTTCACCAAGATGGCCCACTTCACGGCCTTGAGAAAGTTACCCACGGCAAAGGAGTTAAGTCAGGTCTTTACTCAAGAAATTTTCAGGCTACATGGGCTACCCCAAGTTATTATATCAGACAGAGGTCCCCAATATATCTCCCGTTTCTGGAACCAATTCTGCAAGATCTTGGGGATCCAGGTGGCCTTGTCATCCGGGTTCCACCCTCAAACCAATGGACAAACAGAACGACTCAATCAGGGTCTCGAGCAGTACTTACGTAGCTTCTGTAACGCTACACAAAGTAATTGGGCTCCCTACTTACCGCTTGCAGAATTCTCCTATAATAACTCTCTACACAGTGCCTCTAAAGTCTCTCCTTTCGATGGCTCCTATGGTTTCCATCCCAGGGCCTTCCCAACTCCCCTGAGAGACAACTCCAACCTTCCCGCCATCTCCTCTTTCGTTCGACAGCTACGGGGTATACAGCAAATTATCCATTCTAACCTTGTGTCCACCAAGTCCCGCATGAAGACAATAGCAGATAGGAGACGCTGTGCGGCTCCTCTATATCAAGTCCATGATAAGGTCTGGCTCTCCTCTAGATTCCTACCTCTCCGACTCACCCAAAACAAATTCAAACCCCGCTTTTATGGTCCCTTTCTCATTCTCAAGAAGATCAACCCAGTGTCCATGCGTCTTCGCCTACCTCGGACATGGAAGATCCACCCAGTATTCCATGTCTCGCAACTGAAACCTTACCGTCCTGATCTCTTTCATAGGCAGTTGCCCTGTCCCCCTCCTTTGTTGGTTGACAATGTGCCTGAATACGAAGTGCAGGAGGTCTGTGACTCTCGATTTTTCCATGGGCGCCTCCAATACCTTATTCATTGGAAGGGATACCCTTTGAGTGAGTGTTCCTGGGAGGATGCCTCTTCAGTCCATGCTCCTCTTTTAATCCGCCGCTTTTTTCGGCTCTTCCCTCACAAACCCGGGGCCTCGGGGAGGGGGCATACTGTTACACCGCGGCGCTCGCCGCGACCGCGGGTTCAGGTTGCCGCGGCGCAGCACGTTAATTTTGCCGCGGCCGACGCCCGGGCCGCGGTAGACGCCGAGGCAGACACCCAGGTCGCGGGGGTCGCCGCGGCTCCGGCGAGAGCCATGAAGGCTCCAGGGAGCCGGTCTGGGGGTCACGGCGCTCGCCGCTCCCCTTTTTTCAAGTTCTGCCTTAAAGGGGTTTCAGGCATGGCCGCACACAGCGCATTATGCGCTTAACATTTATTTTTCTTGCATGTATTCACCTGCCCACCACCACTTACCGATGTTCCTAGGACAAACCGAACCCTTACACTGGGGGTTCTTTATACTTGCCTTTTTTCTCTTCCCAGCATGCTTACCACTTCCTCTCTACCCAGCATGCATTGTTTAACACACATACCTAATTCATTACTGTTTTCTTTTCCCCAATCCAAGATGGCGGTGTTCTACTTCCTGTTTCCTGTTTCCTGTCCAGGGGTATTTAAGGGGATTCCAACTGCCTGTTCATTGCGTTGCAACACTCCTTGGTGATAGTCACGCTCCTATTTGATATCCTTCTGCGAATCCTGTCTGTTCCTGATTTGCTTTGTTTTCCTGCCTTCCTGAACGGCGGTCCTAACACCCTGGTGTCCTCCTTTTCGTTTCAGGGAGTTCCTGTGGAGGTTTTTTACCCTACTGGGGTTTTTCCTCTGGGACTCCTTCTGGAGGGCACGGACTGTAGTGGTTCGCTCATACCAAACAGCACCGTGGCTACCGGAAGGGGTCGCCCCTACCTCGGCCAGAGCAGAACCCGTCGGAACAAGGACCGTTCCCCTACGCCTCTCCGCTGCGAGGGTAAGACCGTTGAGAACCGCGACATGTAGAGTAAAGGCTTGAGAAGTGGGGAACCCATTCTGCTGCTGGAACAGAGGTTTCAATAATGCAAAACTGTAGCCGCTACAGACGATGTTCCAGAAACCATGCTGGTATCCTTGACATATCTCCTCCTACAAGCCTCACCACTACCTTTTAGCTTGGTTGATGACGTTTTTATAAGCCACCGCTGGTCTTTTCCTGCACTCCTATCATGTTGCCTGATGGCAAGCATCAAAGCTGCTCTGGCACTCTTACAGGTTTGGTTGTACCAAGAAGGAGGGTATGCATCCCCACAGCCCTTTTGGTTTAAACATAAAAGAGCTTCCAAAGTCTCTTGATCATTGTATGATGATTGGTGGTGAACTTTTCCCTAGTTTCTCTATGATCCAGAGCCCCATCGGGGGATAAAAGGCCTTCCATACTTGATAGTACAAGTTAGTATATTGCCTCAACCATCTCTTGGGAGTGCGCCATCTTGCTCCACTTTATTCTACCCATGTTATTGGAGGGCCTCAACTTCCGATCAAAGGGTTTGATGGAGCTGGTTATTTCACAACAGGAAGGGAATGCTACATCGAGGACTAAGGCATTATGATCACTATCCTACCTCATCAGTACCACCATATCCACGAGATGTTGCCAGACCCTCACATACACCAAGATATAGGTGGTCATTACAACCCTGGCGGTCGGTGTTAAAGAGGCGGTAAAACCGCTAACAGGCTGGCGAAAAATAAAATGGAATCACGACCGTGGCGGAAACCACCAACAAAGACAGCCACTTTAACACTCAGACCGCCACAGCGGTACAAACAAACAGCTTGGTGGTCACCGCCAACAGACAGGCGGAGGACAATGTACCGCCCACAGTATCACAACCTACCAATCCGCCACCTTTTCTGGGGCGGATTCACCGCAGACAAAAACACAGCGGAAACAGGATTTCGAAGGGAAAACGCTCACCTCTACACACCCCACGAGGAATCCGGACGCCATGGAGCCCGAGCTCCAGATACTCACAGCCCTTATCTTCTTGCTCCTCTACCAGTAGCACGAACGCCGGCGGCGAAGACAACAGTGAGTACTGCACCTACGACACAGGGGAGGGGGAGGGAAAAAACAGGGACACACACACGCAATACGCAACACCCGCACCCTCACCCACCACAACACACACACTAATACAGCATGATACATTACAGTTACACCCCGCAACCCCACACGGAAGAATGCAAAGACCAAAGAAAATGAGTGTAACTATTGTAATATATTAAAATCCAGGACGCAAAAATATATATATACACTAAAAACAAAATGTACACCAAGAATAGTAGTCCAGGTAGTGCTCCATTGAAGTCCGTGGAACACTGGGCCCACACAGTATGGGCGAGGCCCACACTCAATCCCAGAACATGACGGAGAAAACACTACACTGTCCACTGTTCAATCCTGGGGAGTGCAAAGCCACAGACTCTCAAGTCTCTACAGTGGGTGGTTTGCCCACTGTTCAATCCTGGGGAGTGCAAAGCCACAGTCTCTCAAGTCTCTACAGTGGGTGGTTTGCCCACTGTTCCATCCTGGGGAGTGCAAAGCCACAGTCTCACAAGTCTCTACAGTGGGTGGCTTGCCCACTGTTCAATCCTGGGGAGTGCAAAGCCTGGGGAGTGCAAAGCCACAGTCTCTCAAGTGGATACCTTTCTCCACTGGTTCTGGAGGGGGCTTTGTGCCCAGAGTGTTTCATCCTACCAAGGACAGAGGTAGTGGATGTGATACTCCACTGGTTCTGGAGGGGGCTTGGTGCCCAGAGTGCTTCATCCTGCCAAGGACAGAGGTAGTGGATGTGATACTCCACTGGTTCTGGAGGGGGCTTGGTGCCCAGAGTGCTTCATCCTGCCAAGGACAGATGTAGTGGATGTAAATCTCCACTGGTTCTGGAGGGGGCTTGGTGCCCAGAGTGCTTCATCCTGCCAGGGACAGAGGAAATGGATGTGATACTCCACTGGTTCTGGAGGGGGCTTAGTGCCCAGAGTGCTAAACCCTGCCAAGGACAGAGGTAGTGGATGCCTTTCTCCACTGGTTCTGGAGGGGGCTTGGTGCCCAGAGTGCTTCATCCTGCCAAGGACAGAGGTAGTGGATGTGATACTCCACTGGTTCTGGAGGGGGCTTGGTGCCCAGAGTGCTTCATCCTGCCAAGGACAGAGGTACTGGATGCCTTTCTCCACTGGTTCTGGAGGGGGCTTGGTGCCCAGAGTGCTTCATCCTGCCAAGGACAGAGGTAGTGGATGTGATACTCCACTGGTTCTGGAGGGGGCTTGGTGCTCAGAGTGCTTCATCCTGCTCGTGACGGACTCAGTAGCGTCAGTGCCCTTGGCGCTCATGGGCCAGCGGTGCCCTGTTCAGCGGTGCTTGTGGCGGCGGTGCCCTGTTCAGCGGTGCTTGTGGCGGCAGTGCCCTGTTCAGCGGTGCTTGTGGCGGCGGGGTCCTTTGCAGTGACTCAGCTGCTGGTGGTCCTGTCTGGCCCAGCAGGGCTGGTGCTGGCTGGCGGTGGCCTCCTGGGCAGCGGGGATGATGGCAGTCGCCTCCTGGGCAGCTGGGCTGGTGCTGGCCTCCTGGGCAGCAGGGCTGGTGGCAGTCGCCTCCTGGGCAGCGGGGATGATGGCAGTGGCCTCCTGGGCAGCTGGGCTGGTGCTGGCGGTGGCCTCCTGGGCAGCAGGGCTGGTGGCGGTGGCCTCCTGGGCAGCGGGGATGATGGCGGTGGCCTCCTGCGCAGCTGGGCTGGTGCTGGCCTCCTGGGCAGCAGGGCTGGTGGCGGTCGCCTCCTGGGCAGCGGGGATGATGACGGTCACCTCCTGGGCAGCGGGGATGATTGCGGTCACCTCCTGGGCAGCTGGGCTGGTGCTGGTGGTTGCCTCCTGGGCAGCGGGGATGATGGCGGTCGCCTCATGGGCCCTTCCCCACCTTGGAAGGTGTCGCAGCTGACTCAACACTCCCACCTGTACCTCTGGGAGCGGCTTTGGTGGCTGGAGTCTTCCCCCTCTCCCGCCGGGCACTGGCCAACTTTTGATGCTTAACAGGTGGGGGACTGTCCGTGCTGTGGCTCCGTGCCACACTGGCTGCCCTGGTGGCCGGTGCACTCCAGATTCCAGTGACTAAAGGCACCACTGGTCCCGGAGATCTTGTGGCTGAGGTGCTAGGTTGGGACCTGGAGAGTCAGGCCCTAGGAGACGGACGGGGTGGGGGAGGTGTGGGAAAGAGGTCAAGGTTGGACAGGAAAAGTTTTTGGGGAACACTGGGAAGGGTAGCTGGAGGGGGTTTGGGAGTGGAGGAAGAGGTTGTGGTTGTAGGAGGTGTTCGTTTGGTGACTTTGGGTGAAGGTGCATGCACTGGAGGCTGTCGTGAGGTGGATGGCTGTTGGGTGGGTGTGTGCCTGCGTTTGTGTATCTTGGGAGGTGGTGTCACAGACACACTGGGAGAGGACACAGGGGACGTGTGATTGGCAGTGGGGGTGGTGACTGCACGTGAGCGGGGTGTGCTGGTGATGGAAGTAGTGGCTGTAGATGTAGTGCATGCAGGTGTGAGTGTAGACGAGACTAGGAGGGAGGAGGGAGACGAGGAGGAGGGGGACACAGTGGAGGCAGTGGATGTTGGTGTGTCTGCATGTGTGTGATGCTTGCGTGAGTGCCTGTGGGATGTGTGGTGCTTATGTTTGCCAGAGCTTCCCTTGTGTGTTGACGTGTGTGCATGCTGGCCTGAAGGTGTGCTTGGGATAGGCTGAGGTAGAGGGGATTGGGTCTGGGTGGAGGAAGTTGGAGGGGGGAGGCTAGAGACAGGGGCAATGGCTGCCATCAGTGCTGAGGCCAGAGTCTGAAAAGCTTGCTGAAGGGCCGCCTGAACAGAATGAATGCCCTTCAGGAATGCATTTGTTTGTTGTAGGAGGCTGGCCTGGCTTGTAGTGGGTACCAAGGGGTACTTACACTCTGTACCAGGTCCAGTTATCCCTTATTAGTGTAGAAGAGGTGTTTCTAGCAGCTTAGGCTGACAGAAGGTAGCTATAGCAAAGCAGCTTAGGCTGAACTAGGAGACATGCAAAGCTCCCACTATACCACTGGTGTCATATGCACAATATCGTAAGAAAACACACTACACAGATATACTAAAAATAAAGGTACTTTATTTTTATGACAATATGCCAAAAGTATCTCAGTGAGTACCCTCAGTATGAGGATGACAAATATACACAAGATATATGTACACAATACCAAAAATATGCAGTAATTGCAAAAGGAAGTAATGCAAGCAGTGTAAGTTACAATAGATTGCAATAGGAGCTCATAGGGATAAGGGCAACACAAACCATATACTCCAAAAGTGGAATGCGAACCATGAATGGACCCCAAACCTATGTGAGCTTGTAGAGGGTTGCTGGGACTGTAAGAAAACAGTGAGGGTTAGAAAAATAGCCCACCCCAAGACCCTGTAAGGTAGGTGTAAAGTGCACCTACAACCCCCAGAGAGCACAGAAGTCGTGATAGGGGGATTCTGCAAGGAAAACCAACACCAGCAATGCAACAACAGTGGATTTACGGACCTGAGTACCTGTAAAACAAGGGGACCAAGTCCAAGAGTCGCGACAGTGTCGAGAGTGGGCAGATGCCCAGGAAATGCCAGCTGAGGGTGCAAAGGAGCTGCCACCGGATGGAAGAAGCTTGGTGTTTTGCAAGAACGAAGAGGACTAGGAACTTCCCCTTTGGAGGATGGATGTCCCACGCCGTGAAGAAGCTTGCAGAGGTGTTCCCAAGCAGAAAAACCACAAACAAGCCTTGCTAGCTGCAAGGGTCGCAGTTAGGGTTTTTGGATGCTGCTGTGGCCCAGAAGGGACAGGATGTCGCCACTTGGATGAGGAGACAGAAGGGGCACCCAGCAAGTCAGGGAGCCCTCACAGAAGCAGACAGCACCCGCAGAAGTACCGGATCAGGCACTTAGAAGAGGAGTGAACTGGAGTCCACCCGAAGTCAGAAAAGGGAGTCCCACGACGCCGGAGGACAACTCAGGAGGTTGTGCACTGCAGGTTAGAGTGTCAGGGACCCAGGCTTGGCTGTGCACAAAGGAAATCCTGGAAGAGTGCACAGGCGCCGGAGCAGCTGCAAATCATGCGGTACCCAGCAATGCAGTCTAGCGTGGGGAGGCAAGGACTTACCTCCACCAAACTTGGACTGAAGAGTCACTGGACTGTGGTCACTAGGACAGAGTTGCTGAGTTCCAGGGACCATGCTTGTTGTGCTGAGAGGGGACCCAGCGGACCAGTGATGCAGTCTTTTGTTGCCTGCGGTTGCAGGGGGAAGATTCCGTCAACCCACAGGAGATTTCTTCAGCGCTCCTGGTGCAAGAAGGAGGCAGGCTACCCCCAGAGCATGCACCACCAGGAAACAGGCGAGAAAGCCAGCAGGATGAAGCGATACAAGGTTGCAGTAGTCGTCTTTGCTACTTTGTTGCGGTTTTGCAGGCGTCCTGAGCAGTCAGCGGTCGATCCTTTGGCAGAAGGAGAATAGGGAGATGCAGAGGAACTCTGGTGAGCTCTTGCATTCGGTATCTGAAGAATTCCCCAAAGCAGAGACCCTAAATAGTCAGAAAAGGAGGTTTGGCTACCTAGGAAGGAGGATAGGCTAGTAAGAAAGGTAAGAGCCTATCAGAAGGAGTCTCTGACGTCACCTGCTGGCCCTGGCCACTCAGAGCAGTCCAGTGTGCCAGCACACCTCTGAATCCAAGATGGCAGAGTCTGGGGCACGCTGGAGAAGCTCTGGGCACCTCCCCTGGGAGGTGCAGGTCAGGGGAGTGGTCACTCCACTTTCCTTTGTCCAGTTTCGCGCCAGAGCAGGGCTGGGGGATCCCTGAACCGGTGTAGACTGGCTTATGCAGAGATGGGCACCATTTGTGCCCATCAAAGCATTTCCAGAGGCTGGGGGAGGCTACTCCTCCCCAGTCCTGACACCTATTTCCAAAGGGAGAGGGTGTAACACCCTCTCTCTGAGGAAGTCCTTTGTTCTGCCTTCCTGGGCCAGGCCTGGCTGGACCCCAGGAGGGCAGAAACCTGTCTGAGGGGTTGGCAGCAGCAGCAGCTGCAGTGAAACCCCCGGAAAGGCAGTTTGGCAGTACCCGGGTTCTGTGCTAGAGACCCAGGGGATCATGGAATTGTCTCGGGTGACAATTCCATGATCTTAGACATGTTACATGGCCATGTTCGGAGTTACCATTGTGACGCTATACATAGGTAGTGACCTATGTATAGTGCACGCGTGAAATGGTGTCCCCGCACTCACAAAGTCCGGGGAATTTGCCCTGAACAATGTGGGGGCACCTTGGCTAGTGCCAGGGTGCCCACACACTAAGTAACTTTGCACCCAACCTTCACCAGGTGAAGGTTAGACATATAGGTGACTTATAAGTTACTTAAGTGCAGTGGTAAATGGCTGTGAAATAACGTGGACGTTATTTCACTCAGGCTGCACTGGCAGGCCTGTGTAAGAATTGTCAGATCTCCCTATGGGTGGCAAAAGAAATGCTGCAGCCCAAAGGGATCTCCTGGAACCCCAATACCCTGGGTACCTCAGTACCATATACTAGGGAATTATAAGGGTGTTCCAGTATGCCAATGTGAATTGGTGAAATTGGTCACTAGCCTGTTAGTGACAATTTGGAAAGCAGAGAGAGAATAACCACTGAGGTTCTGGTTAGCAGAGCCTCAGTGAGACAGTTAGTCATCACACAGGGAACACATACAGGGCACACTTATGAGCACTTGGGCCCTGGCTGGAAGGGTCCCAGTGACACATACACTAAAACAACATGTATACAGTGAAATATGGGGGTAACATGCGAGGCAAGATGGTACTTTCCTACACAACCCCCCCCCCCCAAACGAAGGACAATAAGACTAGCCATGACCTGATGAGTCTTCATTGTCTAAGTGGAAATATATCTGGAGAGTCCATCTGCATTGGAGTGGGTACTCCCAGGTCTATCTTCCACTGTATAGTCCATTCCCTGTAGAGATATGGACCACCTCAACAATTTAGGGTTTTCACCTTTCATTTGTTTTAGCCAAAGTAGAGGTTGGTGGTCTGTCTGAACAATGAAGTGAGTGCCAAACAGGTATGGCCTCAACTTCTTCAGTGCCCAGACCACAGCAAAGGCCTCCCTCTCTATGGCAGACCAACGCTTTTCTCTAGGGGTCAACCTCCTGCTGATAAAAGCAACAGGTTGATCCTGGCCCTCAGAATTGAGTTGTGATAAGACTACCCCTACCCCTAATTCAGATGCATCAGTTTGAACAATGAATTTCTTGGAGTAAGATGGGCTTTTTAGGACAGGTGCAGTGCACATGGCCTGTTTGAGCTCCTCAAAATCTTTCTGACAGCTAGCTCTCCACAATAAATTTTTAGGCATCTTCTTGGAAGTGAGATCATTAACTGGGGCTGCAATGGAGCCATAGTTTTTAATGAATCTCCTGTAATACCCAGTGAGGCCTAGGAAGGCTCTCACCTGGGTCTGTGTTGTAGGGGGAACCCAATCCACGATTGTCTGGATTTTCCCCTGAAGTGTTGCAATCTGTTCTCCGTCTACCAGGTGTCCCAGATAAACCACTTTCCCCTGCCCTATCTGGCACTTTTGAAGCCTTGATAGTGAGGCCTGCATTTTGCAGCGCCTCCAAAACTTTCCACAGGTGGACCAGGTGATCATCCCAGGTGGAGCTAAAGACAGCTATATCGTCCAGATATGCTGCACTAAAAGCCTCCAACCCTTGCAGGACTGTATTCACCAACCTCTGAAAAGTGGCAGGTGCATTTTTCAAACCAAAGGGCATTACTGTGAATTGGTAATGCCCTCCAATAGTCGAAAATGCAGTTTTTGCTTTAGCATCCTCTGATAATTTGATCTGCCAACACCCTGCAGTCAAATCAAAGATGCTTAGATACTTGGCAGATGCCAGTGTATCTATGAGCTCATCTGCCCTGGGTATAGGGTGAGCATCAGTTTTTGTTACCTGATTGAGACCTCTGTAATCTACACAAAACCTCATCTCCCTTTTTCCATCTTTTGAGTGAGGCTTTGGTACAAGCACCACAGGAGAGGCCCATGGGCTTTCAGAATGTTCAATCACTCCTAAGTCAAGCATTTTCTGAACTTCTTGCTTTATGCAGTCTCTGACATGGTCAGGCTGCCTATAAATTTTACTCTTGACAAGCATTCTGTCTCAAGTATCAATTGTGGGTTCACACCAAGATGTGGTGCCTGGCACAGTTGAAAAGAGTTCAGAAAACTGACATAAGAGATTTATGCAGTTGTCTTTCTGCTCAGCAGTAAGACAGTCTGTTAAAACTACACCTTCCACTAGAGCATCCTCTTCTGTGGAAGAGAAGAGATCAGGGAGAGGGTCACTCTCTTCTTCCTGTCCCTCATCTGTTGCCATGAGAAGGGTGAGATCAGCCCTGTCATAGTAGGGTTTTAGGCGATTGACATGGAGCACCCTAAGGGGACTCCTGGCAGTGCCCTGGTCAACCAAGTAGGTGACCTCGCCCTTCTTTTCAACAATGAGATGGGGTCCACTCCATTTGTCTTGGAGTGCTCTTGGGGCCACAGGCTCCAATACCCACACCTTCTGTCCTGGTTGGTACTGAATCAGAACAGCCTTCTGGTCATGCCATTCATTTTGGAGCTCTTGGCTGGCCTGAAGGTTTTCACTGGCCTTTTTCATGTACTCAGCCATTCTGGATCTTAGGCCAAGTACATAATCCACTATATCTTGCTTAGGAGCTTTTAAAGGTTGTTCCCAACCCTCCTTCACAAGTGTTAGAGGACCTCTTACAGGGTGCCCAAATAGGAGTTCAAAGGGGCTGAAGCCCACTCCTTTCTGGGGTACCTCCCTATAAGCAAAAAGGAGGCAAGGTAACAGGACATCCTATCTCCTCCTGAGTTTTTCAGGGAGTCCCATTATCATTCCTTTGAGAGTTTTATTAAACCTCTCTACCAGTCCATTTGTCTGTGGATGATAAGGTCTGGTGAATTTGTATGTTACACCACATTCCTTCCACATGGCCTTCAAGTATGCAGACATAAAGTTGCTACCCCTGTCTGATACAACCTCTTTTGGAAAACCCACCCTGGAAAAGATTCCCAGGAGGGCTTTTGCCACTGCATGTGCTGTAGTGGTCCTTAGAGGAATAGCTTCAGGATATCTTGTGGCATGGTCCACTACCACCAAGATAAACCTATTGCCTGAAGCAGTAGGAGGGTGAAGGGGGCCAACTATGTCAACCCCTACCCTTTCAAAGGGAACCCCAACCACAGGTAGTGGAATAAGGGGAGCCTTTGGGGTGCCACCAGTCTTGCCACTGGCTTGGCAGGTCACGCAAGACTTACAAAAATCTTTTGTGTCCTCTGACATCCTAGGCCAGTGAAACAGGGGAAAGCAAAAACAACAAGTGATGGACGGAATGCTGAAACAGGACAAGCCTTTCCCATGTTTTAATCTGACCCAAATGTCCAGCCAAAGGAATGTCATGTGCCAGAGTTAGGAGGAACTCTCTGTACTGCAGGGGAATGACCAATCTCCTGGCTGCTCCAGGTTTTGGGTCCCTTGCCTCTGTGTACAAGAGGTTGTCCTCCCAGTAAACTCTATGTGAGTCACTGACATCCCCATTTTGCTGTTTGACAGCTTGCGGTCTGAGACCCTCTAATGTGGGACAGGATTGCTGTGCCACACTCAGCTCCTCCCTGGCAGGCCCCCCTCCACCCAAAAGCTCAGCAGTGTCTGCTGCCAGCTCCTCTGGTGAAGGTTCTGCACAGGGTGGAAATTCTTCTTCCTCAGAAGTTGAATCATCTGTAGAGGGAGGGATAGTTGGTAGGGATTTACCCTTGCTACCCCTAGCTTTAGGGAGCACTTGGTCCATTGTTCCAGGATCCAAGTCACCCTGTCCTTTTTGCTTTTTGGCCTGAGCCCTTGTTAAAGCAAAAATATGCCCAGGAATGCCCAGCATTGCTGCATGAGCCTCCAACTCCACTTCTGCCCAAGCTGATGTCTCTAAATCATTTCCTAGTGGACAGTCTACAGGTAAATCTGAAGCAACCACAACTTTCTTTGGACCAGTAAACCCCCCCAGTTGAGATTCACAACAAGTAGGTGTTGTTCAGGATGTACCAGTGTCTCTATCACCATGGTAACACTGGCACCTGTGTCCCTGTAGGCCTGAACCTCAACACCATTGATTAGGGGAAGTTGCTTGTACTTATCCATATTAAGGGGACAAGCAACCAAGGTGGCCAAATCAATGGCACCTTCAGAGACTAATACAGCCTCTGTGGTCTCCCTAACAAGACCAACCCCAACTAAATTACCAAAAGTGAGCCCAGCTACTCCCTTGGATTGGCTATTAGTAGGTTTGCTTCCACCACCACTGCTATTACTAGGGGCACTAGAGGTTGCAGTAGGGGTTGTGGTAGTGGGAGGTTTTGTGTTTTTCTTTGGACAACTGGCATCAGTTGTCCAATGGCCTTTTACTTTACATAAATAACACCAATGCTTTTTTACTTGATTAGAAGAGGATTTGGACCCACCACCCCCACCAGAGTGTTTTTGTGGGCCTGATGAAGACTCATTTTTAGATTTGTCCCCGCCCTTGTCAGAAGACTTACCATCCTTCTTCTTGCCATCCTTGTCACCCCCTGTGTGAACTTTTCTGTTCACTCTTGTTCTGACCCATTTGTCTGCCTTCTTTCCCAATTCTTGGGGAGAGGTCAGATCTGAGTCCACTAGATATTGGTGTAACAAGTCAGACACACAGTTATTCAGAATATGCTCTTTCAGAATTAGATTGTACAGGCTTTCATAGTCAGAAACTTTACTGCCATGTAACCACCCCTCCAAGGCCTTCACTGAACAGTCAACAAAGTCTAGCCAGTCTTGTGAGGACTCTTTTCTGGTGTCTCTGAACTTAATCCTGTATTGTTCAGTGGTTAAGCCAAATCCATCCAAGAGTGCATCCTTCAAAACTGCAAAATTATTGGCATCACTTTCTCTCACAGTAAGGAGCCTATCCCTACCCTTCCCATTGAAAGATAGACATAGGATAGCAGCCCACTGCCTTTGAGGGACCCCCTGTACCATACAGGCCCTCTCAAGTGCAGCAAACCACTTGTTAATGTAATCCCCCTCCTTGCAAGGGGGAATTATCTTGTGCAGATTCCTGGAATCATGCTCTCTCACAGGATTGCTATCAGGAATACTGCTGCTGCCACCATGGGGTCCAAACCCCAACCTCTGTATCTCCTTCTCCAGATCTAGGGATTCCCTGTCTAGAGCCAGCTGTTGCTGTTTAAGCTTCAGTCTGGTCTCTTCCACTCTAAACTTGTTGAGTTCCCTTTCTAACATTTTGTCTTCAGGGTGGGTGGGTTGGGAATGCTTGGACACAGAAGATATATTGGATTCAACAGAGGGAGACCTGCCCCTAACAGCTTGCACTCTAACAACCTGGCCTTCAGGAACAAAAACATCCCTACTATGATGGGAGCTTCTATTACTACCAGCATTGCTATGTGGTCTGCTAAGGGACAGATTAGGAAGAGAACCCTGTACTCCTCCCCCAAGGGGCTCCCCTGAGTCAGTGTGTGAGCTATCTACTACCTTCTCAGATGAAGTGCCACCCTGGGACTTATCATTCTCAATGAGCATGTTAGACAGAAATCCTCTAGAAGGGTTTTGTCCTACCACTAAACCTCTATCAATGCAGAGACTCCTTAGGCTCTTAAAGTTAAGATTGTCATATGTTGTATTGACCATTTTAAGAGAAGTTCCTACATCAGACATGATAGAAGAAGGTTTAGGGACAGTGAGAAGAGAGAAAAAGTTTCAGGACTTTTTAAAGAACAGGAAATAAAACTTTTTGAAACTTTTTGAAACTTTTTAGAAAGTTTAGGAGTACTTTTCAGCACTTAGCAGAAAGTGTAAGAGAAGAAAAGCAAAACTTTTTGGTTAGGTGTACATACACTGAACTTGTTTTGTATATTTTTCTCTTATGAAAAGTACAATATGACAAAGTGGTAAGTAGTTACAAATACTTATCCCACCGCTGCACAACCAATGTAGGAGGCTGGCCTGGCTTGTAGTGGGTACAAAGGGGTACTTACACTCTGTACCAGGTCCAGTTATCCCTTATTAGTGTAGAAGAGGTGTTTCTAGCAGCTTAGGCTGATAGAAGGTAGCTATAGCAGAGTAGCTTAGGCTGAACTAGGAGACATGCAAAGCTCCCACTATACCACGGGTGTCATATGCACAATATCATAAGAAAACACACTACACAGATATACTAAAAATAAAGGTACTTTATTTTTATGACAATATGCCAAAAGTATCTCAGTGAGTACCCTAAGTATGAGGATGACAGATATACACAAGATATATGTACACAATACCAAAAATATGCAGTAATAGCAAAAGGAAGTAATGCAAGCAGTGTAAAGTTACAATAGATTACAATAGGAGCCCATAGGGATAGGGGCAACACAAACCATATACTCCAAAAGTGGAATGCGAACCACAAATGGACCCCAAACCTATGTGAGCTTGTAGAGGGTCGCTGGGACTGTAAGAAAACAGTGAGGGTTAGAAAAATAGCCCACCCCAAGACCCTGTAAGGTAGGTGTAAAGTGCACCTACAACCCCCAGAGAGCACAGAAGTTGTGATAGGGGGATTCTGCAAGGAAAACCAACACCAGCAATGCAACAACAGTGGATTTCTGGACCTGAGTACCTGTAAAACAAGGGGACCAAGTCCAAGAGTCGCGACAGTGTCGAGAGTGGGCAGATGCCCAGGAAATGCAAGCTGAGGGTGCAAGGAGCAACTCAGAAGGTTGTGCACTGCAGGTTAGAGTGTTGGGGACCCAGGCTTGACTGTGCACGAAGGAAATCCTGGAAGAGTGCACAGACGCCAGAGCAGCTGCAAATCACGCGGTACCCAGCAATGCAGTCTAGCATGGGGAGGCAAGGACTTACCTCCACCAATCTTGGACTGAAGAGTCACTGGACTGTGGGAGTCACTTGGACAGAGTTGCTGAGCTCCAGGGACCACGCTCGTTGTGCTGAGAGGGGACCCAGAGGACCGGTGATGCAGTCTTTTGTTGCCTGCGGTTGCAGGGGGAAGATTCCATCGACCCACAGGAGATTTCTTCAGAGCTCCTGGTGCAAGAAGGAGGCAGGCTACCCCCAGAGCATGCACCACCAGGAAACAGGCGAGAGAGCCGGCAGGATGAAGCGATACAAGGTTGCAGTAGTCGTCTTTGCTACTTTGCTGCGGTTTTGCAGGCGTCCTGATCAGTCAGCGGTCGATCCTTTGGCAGAAGGTGATGAGGGAGATGCAGAGGAACTCTGGTGAGCTCTTGCATTCGGTATCTGAAGAATTCCCCAAAGCAGAGACCCTAAATAGTCAGAAAAGGAGGTTTGGCTACCTAGGAAGGAGGATAGGCTAGTAAGAAAGGTAAGAGCCTATCAGAAGGAGTCTCTGACGTCACCTGCTGGCCCTGGCCACTCAGAGCAGTCCAGTGTGCCAGCACACCTCTGAATCCAAGATGGCAGAGGTCTGGGGCACGCTGGAGAAGCTCTGGGCACCTCCCCTGGGAGGTGCAGGTCAGGGGAGTGGTCACTTCCCTTTCCTTTGTCCAGTGTGGCACCAGAGCAGGGCTGGGGGATCCCTGAACCGGTGTAGACTGGCTTATGCTGAGATTGGCACCATTTGTGCCCATCAAAGCATTTCCAGAGGCTGGGGGAGGCTACTCCTCCCCAGCCCTGACACCTATTTCCAAAGGGAGAGGGTGTAACACCCTCTCTCTGAGGAAGTCCTTTGTTCAGCCTTCCTGGGCCAGGCCTGGCTGGACCCCAGGAGGGCAGAAACCTGTCTGAGGGGTTGGCAGCAGCAGCAGCTGCAGTGAAACCCCCGGAAAGGCAGTTTGGCAGCACCCGGGTTCTGTGCTAGAGACCCGGGGGATCATGGAATTGTCTCCCCAATGCCAGAATGGCATTGGGGTGACAATTCCTTGATCTTAGACATGTTACATGGCCATGTTCGGAGTTACCATTGTGACGCTATACATAGGTAGTGACCTATGTATAGTGCACGCGTGAAATGGTGTCCCCGCACTCACAAAGTCCGGGGAATTTGCCCTGAACAATGTGGGGGCACCTTGGCTAGTGCCAGGGTGCCCACACACTAAGTAACTTTGCACCCAACCTTCACCAGGTGAAGGTTAGACATATAGGTGACTTATAAGTTACTTAAGTACAGTGGTAAATGGCTGTGAAATAACGTGGACGTTATTTCACTCAGGCTGCACTGGCAGGCCTGTGTAAGAATTGTCAGATCTCCCTATGGGTGGCAAAAGAAATGATACAGCCCATAGGGATCTCCTGGAACCCCAATACCCTGGGTACCTCAGTACCATATACTAGGGAATTATAAGGGTGTTCCAGTATGCCAATGTGAATTGGTGAAATTGGTCACTAGCCTGTTAGTGACAATTTGGAAAGCAGAGAGAGCATAACCACTGAGGTTCTGGTTAGCAGAGCCTCAGTGAGACAGTTAGTCATCACACAGGGAACACATACAGGGCACACTTATGAGCACTGGGGCCCTGGCTGGCAGGGTCCCAGTGACACATACACTAAAACAACATATATACAGTGAAATATGGGGGTAACATGCCAGGCAAGATGGTACTTTCCTACATTTGTTGCAACTGCCTTTCTACACCCTGGATGGCATTCAAAATGGTAGACTGCCCAACAGTGAGGGACCTGAGGAGGTCAATGGCCTCCTCACTGAGGGCAGCAGGGGTGACTGGGGCAGGGGCTAAGGTGCATGGGGCGAAGGTGATGCCCACCCTCCTGGGTGAGTGGGCACGGGGCAAAGGCTGAGGGGCTGCTGGGAGGGCGGTACTGGTAGGGGGGGTGGCGGCTGTACCTGGAGATGCGGGGGGCACAGATGTTGCCGCCACCACAAGGGAGCTCCCATCAGAGGACGAGTCTGTGTCACTGGTGTCAGCTCCTGTACCCACCGTGGAGCTCCTCTCGCCCTCCGTCCCACTGGTGAACTCCGAGTCCATTGTCTCGCCCTCGAGGGCCATGTGGGATGCAGCTCCCTCCTGCTCCGATGCCACTGCTCCTCCACCTGATGATGCTAATGCACACAAGAACAGGGAGACCACAAAAAGGGGGGGGGAACCACAGAAGAAAGACATGTTGAGTGCATGCATTACCGCTACCATAGGCGGACACGACAGACACAGAAGCCCCCTGCACTACGCCGCGCACTTGGGCTCCACTGTTGAATCCCTGGGACATGGCCTACAAGGCTATGGACGACATCTGCACACATGGATGACACAGGAGCCTGACTAGGTGTACTTGGCACTGTACACAGGTGGGGTGGGGTGCCACAGGGTCTGCCAGAACAAGGGGACCTAACTAGCACACTCGCCCTGGCCTAGGGAAACCCACAGCCCACCTCCCCCACCCAGACACCTCCACTGCGCGCAAAATCAGCAGAATGAGAGTGTACTCACCCCCTTGTGGCTGCTGTGATGCCCTCAAGCGCCCATCCAACTCCGGGTACGCCACCACCATGATCCTGAACATCAGGGGGGTCATGGTGCAACGGGCACCTCTCCCACATTGGGAGGCCATCCCCCTCTGGGCCTCCGCCGTCTTCTTGCTCCAGCGGCGAATGTCCTCCCATCTCTTACGGCAGTGGGTGCTCCGTCTGTGGTAGACCCCCAGGGTCCGGATGTCCCTGGCGATGGCACGCCAAATATCTTTTTTCTGGTGGGTTCTGACCTACATGAATTGTACAGGGGGGAAAGAAAAGTTATTACCAAATGCACCGTCACAGTCATTGGCCCCCATCCCTACCCTTGCCATGATGCACTTGCACTCACCGTCGTTTCATGCACGCCTCAATCTCCCCCCCCCATCTTTCATCCACCCCACTCCACACAGGCATAGCCCATACAGCATGCTCCCATTGTACTTACCTGTTTGTCTGGAGGACCGTAGAGTAGCGTGTACTGGGGGAGGACCCCATCCACGAGTTTCTCCAACTCCTCCGATGTGAAGGCAGGGGCCCTTTCCCCAGTCGCACGAGCCATTGCCTCTTCCAGACCGAGGTCACAGCAGCACTTGCAGTGCAGGTCCTCTCCTGTCGAAGATCAGGTATCGAGTGATTGAACAGATAGAAAATGGCGCTCACGTCCGCGGCGGTGCATACCGTCACAGGCGGCGTACATCGTCATTGGCTCCTGGGACTCATCAGGTCCAATGTTAACCAATGCAGAATTGCGCGGCTGTTTTCGACCGCCTACCACGACGGTGTACAACGCCAGTGCAGTTACCTCACATCCCATTGTCCCACTTTACAGGTCAGGCAGCCGCCATTTCAGGGGCCCACATGGCTTAATTTTTCACTGCGTCACACATACCTAGGCCTTGCCTCAACACTCATACAGGCCAAATTTCGAATTATGATTTGTGTTCTGTGTAAGCTGTGGGTACGTACCTCTGAGTTGGTTGACACTGCGCTCGCTGTTGTCCTTCATAGGCACCGTCCGCTGGGACATGTGAGGAGATGGCGGCATCCACCGGTGTACAGACCGCTGGTGGACCTGTCGACAATGGAAGAAAGACATGTGATCATCACCTACAGGCTTGACCGTGCCACAATCCTGGAACTGTGTGCCCAGCTGGAGCCAGACCTGATGTCAGCTATCCGCCATTCCCACAGGAATCCCCCCTCAAGTGCAGGTGTTGTCAGTACTCCATTTCCTTGCAAGTGGGTCATTTTAAACAACAGTGGCCATAGCATCAGGGATGTCCCAGCCTATGTTTTCCAGCGTGTTGTCCAGAGTGTTGTCTGCCCTGCTGAAACACATGTGGAGCTAAATCGTTTTCCCTCAGGTGGAGGACTTGCCTACAGTGAAAGGAGACATCTATGCCCTGGGACATATCCCTAACATCATAGGTGCCATTGATGGGACACATGTGGCTTTGGTCCCTCCACGCAGGAGTGAACAGGTGTACAGAAACCGGAAGAGTTATCATTCCATGTGCAAATGGTGTTTTTGGCCGACCAGTACATCTCCCATGTTAATGCCAAATTCCCTGACTCAGTGCATGAAGCTTACATCCTACGGAATAGCAGCATCCCTTATGTGATGGGGCAACTCCAGAGGCACCGGGTGTGGCTACTAGGTGAGCACCTGGAAGCAAGTCAGTGGGAATTGTTGTCTGGGTCTGGGGATATCCCTACAGGTTAGTATGTGTCTAGCAGTTGTCCCTCGACATTTGCAGGTGACTCTGGTTACCCCATCCTGTCATGGCTACTGACCCCAGTGAGGAATCCCAGCACAAGGGCAGAGGAACGCTACAATGAGGCCCATGGGCGAACTCTGCAGATAATAGAGCGGACCTTCGGCCTCCTGAAGGCCAGGTTCCGGTGTCTCCATATGACAGGTGGATCCCTATTCTACTCACCAAAGAAGGTGTGCCAGATCATCGTAGCCTGCTGTATGCTTCACAACTTAGCTTTGCAACGACAGGTGCCTTTTCTGCAGGAGGATGGTCCAGATGGCGGTGTTGTTGCAGCTCTGGAGCCTGTGGACAGTGAAGACGAGGAAGCAGAAGAAGAGGACATCGACAACAGGAACTCAGTGATCCTGCAATATTTCCAGTGAGACACAGGGAAGAGTACAAACCTGCCTACTACATGTACTTTAACACTCCTACCTCTCTACTGTCTGTCGTTTTCACCCAGTGTATGGTCACTGAGTTGTCACTTTCCCTTACGATTTCACAGATGTGGGTCCCACAGTGTGACATCTGCTTTGTTTCCTCATGGACTAGAGCTGTGTGACATAGGTATGTTGACATTACATTGGATATAGAATTTTGCCACTGTAATTGCTAATACACTATTTCGAAATCACAAACTGACTCCAGATTGTTTTGAGCTTCAAGGGTTTTTATTTAAGTGCTCAATATTGGAAGGGGTTGTAAAATGGTGAGGGGTGATGGGTATGGAATGTCCATGGCAGAGTCCAGTCTATTAGTCTCACAGGTGCATTGCCCAAATGGGCATAGGAAGTGGAGCTGGGGCAGTTTGAGGATGGACAGGGTGACAAAGTGGGACAGAAAGATGACATTCAGGTTGGTCTCATTTCTTGGCGGGGTCTTGGCATCGTTCTCTGTCTTTGTCCTGGATCTCAGGGACCGTTTGCTGGGTGGTTCTCCCTCTGCAGGGGGTGGGGTGCTGGTGTGGTGGTCCTGTGGTGGTGCCTCCTGTCCACTAGCTACGGGCAGAGGTGGTGGGTAGTTCATCATCCAGTCTAGTGTCAGGGGCCCCTTGTTGTGCCACAGTGTCCCTCCTGGTGTTGAGTACTTCCTTCAGCACCCCAACGATGGTGCCCAGGGTGGAATTGATGGATCTGAGTTCCTCCCTGAAGCCCAAATACTGTTCTTCCTGCAGGCACTGGGTCTCCTGAAACTTGGCCAGTACCGTTGCCATCGTCTCCTGGGAGTGGTGGTAGGCTCCCATGATGTTGGAGAGGGCCTCGTGGAGAGTGGGTTCCCTTAGCCTGTCCTCCCCGTGTCGCACAGCAGCCCTCCAAATTCCCCTGTGTTCCTGGGCCTCCGTCCCCTGGACCGTGTGCCCACTACCACTGCCCCCAGGTCCCTGTTGTTGTTGGGGTGGTGGGTTAGCCTGGGTTCCCTGTAGTGGTGGACACACTGCTGATTGACGTGTCCTGGGGACAGAGGGATGGGCCCGCTGGGAGGGTGCTGTGCTGGTGTTTCCAGAGGGGGGAAGATCTGCAGTGGCCTGTAACTGTGTCAGGGGAACCGACTGTCCCGAGGTCCCCGATGGGCCGGGCTGGTCATCTAGATCCAGTTGGACAGAGCTGCTGTCATCACTGTGGGCCTCTTCTGTTGGTGGTGTGGACATGTGTGGACCCTCCTGTCCAGTGACGTTGGGTAGGGGTCCTGCAGGGGTATAAAAGGATGTTTATTACATCTGTGTCTGCAATGGTGTGCAATAGGTGGGTGACCGTGTATCCCAGTACTTGCATTCCTGTGTGGGACCTTGTGTGATGGTGGTTTAGGGGGGTGTATGGGTATGTGCAGTGGCCATGCTTTGGTGATGGGTGTCCATGCTTTGTTGTTGCATGCAGGGCTTGGTGTCAGGATGTGTGGTTTGTGATGTTGGGACATTTGTGAGGAGTTGGAGTGATGGGGATGAGGGTGAGGGTGGGGGTATGTATTGGCATGCAGGTAGGGTGGGGGATGTAATAGTTAAGATTTGACTTACCAGAGTCCATTCCTCCATCTATTCCTGCGAGGCCCTCAGGATGAAGAATCGCCAAGACCTGCTCCTCTCATGTTGTTAGTTGTGGGGGAGGAGGTGGGGGTCCGCCGCCAGTCCTCTGAACCGCAAGGTGGTGTCTTGAGACCACGGAACGCATCTTCCCCCGTAGGTCGTTCCACCTCTTCCTGATGTCATCCCGATTTCTTGGGTGCTGTCCCACTGCGTTAACCCTGTCCACTATTCTGCACCATAGCTCCATCTTCCTAGCTATGGAGGTGTGCTGCACCTGTGATCCGAATAGCTGTGGCTCTACCGGAACGATTTCCTCCACCATGACCCTGAGCTCCTCCTCAGAGAACCTGGGGTGTCTTTGCCGTGCCATGGGGTGGTGTGGGTGATGTGAGGGGTGGTGTGTGTAGTGATAAGTGGGGTGATATTTAGTGGTGTGTTGTGTGAGATGTGTGGAAGTTATGTGGGTGATGGTATTGTGTGCCTGTGGATGCTTGGTAGTTGTTTGTGGTGTCTCTCTCTGGGCTCCTCTCGGTAATTGTGGTCGTAGGGGTTTGTGGGTGATGTGGGTGTGTGTTTTATATTGTAATTGGTGTGTGGGAGTGGTGTGTGTATGTGTATCAGGTGTGTGTATTTTGAATTGGTCAATGTGGCTCTGTTTTGTAAAAGTGTGTGTATTTTGAGCGCAGCAATGTGTACCGCCAATGGAATACCGCGGTTGAAAGACCGCTGCGTGGATTCGTGTGTCGTGATAGTGTAGGCGTATTTCTGTTAGCCTGACCTTTGGTGTGGCGGACTTGTGTTGGTGTCTGAATTTTGGCGGATTCCGACCTGTGGGTCATAATAGCTGTGGTGGATTTCCGCGGCCGCGGCGGTGTGTTGGTGGTCTTCTGCACGGCGGTAAGCGGCTTTTACCACCAATGTTATAATGACCCCCATAATCAATAAGACTGGTACTCTGGGAGCGGTTGAAGGTGTGCTTACCCTCCCCTTCAGAGTTAGTTATACCCCTTGGCTGATCGCAGGCCCTGATTCAGGGTAGGGGCGTGTGGTCAGTTGGCGCAATGAGGACAAGTAGGCAGCGGCAGTATACTTATTGGATTTTATTGAAGTTGTTGGTTTGTTTTGTACAGGTTACGTTTTTCCAGATGTTGGGAACTATTTCTTACACTTCTCTCCTCTTCTTCCATTCTTAGGCTCCCGGGAGGCGCATGCGGGAAGAAGAAGGAAACAAAATATAGATAAGTATGGGCCTCTTTCCAATGTCTAGGTTTTCTTACAGTTCTTCTTTTTTTTTCTTTCTCTTTCTTTCGCTTGCCTCCTCTTTCTATATGTCTGTCTGTCCTTTTCTTCCTTTTTCCTTTGACCTGCTCTAGGTATCTTTTCTTTTCTTCCCCCTTCTGTACGTTTTCTCCTTGTCACAGGTATTTTTGTCCTGTCCTTTCTCTTTCTTTCACTTGCCTCCGCTTTCCGTATGTCTGTCTGTTCTTTGCTTCTTTTTCCCATGACCTGTTCAGTGTATCTCTTCTGTCTGCTCTACTGATCCCTTTTTTGCTCCTCCTGGACCTAAAGCGACAAAAGAGTCCCTTCTGTACTCTGTGCTCTTATATTTTTATATCTCTAGTGCCTTCTCTTTTGCCTGTCTATCCATCCTCTCCCTCTCTGGTAGCCCGTGTGAGAAAATAAACATACAAGAAACAAACAAAGTGTATAACCGAAACCACTAAATAAAAAAACAAAAAAACTATCCAATTATGCTATTTCTCAAGGCCTGTATTTCCTTTGAGTCCCTTCTCTTCTTTACCTCCTTTTCTCCCCCGTCTTATTCATGCACTTGAGAGGGCCACGCTTTCCCGTAAGCATGGCTGGAGTTGTTGCTTGGCGCCTCCCGTGCCTCGGATTCCTCAGGCAGGGCTCCCAAAGTTCGGCTGGTCTCTTCGCTGTCGTCGGTGCCGGATATGCCTCCTTCTTGCTTGACACTCCGACGCCACCAGTTCTCGTCGGGACGTCTTTTAGACGTGCCCGAAAGGCGCTCATTTCCTGTACCTGCCCTCCATTCCCCGGAAGCGGCAAGGGATTTGTCGGCATCATCAATGCTTCCGGGTTGGGAGCGGCAGTGATAGTCCCGGCCTGCGTGACGGGTCCGCTTGATGCACCCGAGGCCTGTCACAGGGCATTAATTTATAGTGCCAGGGGGACAATCTTTTAATTGGGGGAATAGTCAGTGGGGTATGGACCAGATTTTATCTTCTTCTTGGATGACTACCTCAATATTACTATCTGCTGGAATAGGCAAAGGCCATGAAGGTGAATGAACTGTGCCCACTCAGGGGAGTCTAGTTTGGAAATGAGCCCAGCAATATTCCAGGAGAGCAGTTTTAGGGCTGGCTCAAGCCAGTTGAGCTCTATATTATTTAGGAAACTATGATGGGTCTCCCATCCCTAGGCACAGGGGAGCTGGGTCAGGGCAATGCAATGGTAGAAGAGGCCTGCTTTAAATTATAGGCCACTTGTCTTTGTGTGACTTACAGGCTACAAGCTGTTGGAACAGAGTGATTAGCTTCCCTTATGTTTGAAGAGTGATCTATCTGTTTTGGGGATGTCAAGGAGAAGCTCCCCATTATCCCAAAATATATTTGAGTAGAGAAATTCTCAGAGCCTAAATTAGCCTGCTGCCCAGTTTTAAGTGATCTAATAAGTCCTCGCCATAGGGAGATGATGGCTCTACCTGTTGCCCTTGAAATATCCAACTCCAGGTCCACGTCCCCTCGACCCCCATCATGATTTACTGAAAAAGCATCTGTTGGACCAGGGAAAGGGTATGTCAATCAACCCCTGCCAAAACATTGTAGAGATTGGAGGTGGGGAAACCAAGTAACTCCCTGTGCGCTTCCAGGATTCTTGGTAGTAGTGGCCCTAGCTAGATGCAACAAATGGTTTTGTGGTTGAGAAGGGCCACTTGGTCTACCAAGGAAATGTGGGATGTAAAAGTAGCCCAGTAACAGCAGTTCGATGCTGGATGAACCCCTCCTCTGACTAGGGTGACCTAAACGCAATCTTTACACCAGGAATGGAGACCTTAAGATAATTACAACACAATCCCCACGGCGATCCATCTGTTCTGAGGCTATCCATCACACTCTACGAGTTAGTAGGACATTGCTTGAATGACAAAAGAGGGAGCCACTATGGGGAACCAGTCAATTCAGAACTCTTAGTGAGCTCACTTGGGGCCACCCTCTGACCCTCACAGAACTGGGGAAGCCCAGAAAGTACTTCCACATATGGACAGGACGCAGGTAGAAGGTTGATCACTGGTTGCCTCTTAAGCTGGATTTGGGTTTCTAGCTGATTGGAGGACTGCCCTGCTGCCCTGCCCTCGGTGTCCCTGCCACCCGTGATTACCTGTTGTGGTTTCTGATTGTCACACTCTCTAGTGACATGTTGTGGAGCCATGGATTGAGTGGGAAGGATGTGTCAGATTCTTGGTTGTTAGCTGTTGTGCAAACTGACAAGGTAAGGCTCGTGGGGGCCTGTGTAAGAGGTGACAGTTTATTGTGGATGGGCCAGATGATGGACCTACCCTCGGGGCTGCGCTGGTGGCCAGGGGGACATGTGTCTTGGCTTGCCTAATATCCCTGAACCCCTGTTCGATTGCATGTAAGTGGGAAGGAATTGGTGTGAGCTCTGCAGACAGTATACTTTTAAATTTGAGGAGACAATCCTCCAATAAGTGGGTAACCCAGTTAGCATTAGAGTTAAAGTTAAGGGCTAGCTCTTCTGCCTCAATGCCAGGGTGATGAATTATCAAATGGTCTGAGGCTCTTAGGGGGTGAAGTGATCTGCAGACATGTCAATAATAGCCGATTGTGTGGTCTGGGTAGACTGGTTGGACTGGATAGTCTGGCTGGGCTGGACCTGCCACCTGGGCCTTTTGGTAGCCACGAGGGACTTGAAGCACCCCCCCCCCTCATTATTCGACTAGTCAGGGTGGTTGTCGGGAGGCATTGGTAAAGAGAGGGCCCTGTCCCAAGTTAAAAACTGACGATCCATCAGAAGATCCATCAAAGGTACCAATGATGAATCAGCAGGACAAGTGTCCAAGGGGGAGTTACTCGCACTTTGTGTGGCCACGGACAGGGACTCCGAGCCCAAGGACTGTCTCCTTATAGTGAGCTCGATTTCCGTAGAGATCACCCCCATTGCTCTCTGCAATATCCTATCGATGGAGGTAGTTTTAAGCAACAGCAGTGAAATTTGGATCCGAGTAGCTTTCTTCTTGCCCATTGTTAGTGGGGTCAAGGTAGGGTCAAAGGCACGCCAAAAAGACCTAAAAAATATTTGGAACTATGAGTCAAGGCCTGTAGCAAAGAGAAAACAAAACTACTTATAAGTCCAGTTGATGAACGCATGAAGGGGTGGCAATGCAAAAGGTGTAAAAACTGCATATGGTGCCAAAGCTATTACAAGTGGTGGTTAAGATGGGCCCTCACCGCTTCCCTCCTCCCCTGGGCTAGGGCGCATAGTCTCAGATAAGATATAGGAATGAAGCCAAGGGGGACACGAAAAAGTGCACACCGACCAGCCTGAAGTTGCCAGGTAGTGTATCTACTTTGCTGTTTAAGTTTTGAGCAACACTGTCCAGGTGACCTGGAAACTGAAGTCCTTCTGCCTTTGATAGGCTAACAGTGTGAGTGACCTGAAAGTGACTTGTAACCATCTCGGTTTGGATTTCAATGCTGTTTCTGCAATCCCACTATCGGCCATGCCTTCTCTGGACTGCCCAAATGCCATCCACTGCAAGAAAACCCATTTCCTTGCCAAGGTCCCCTGGGAACTGTACCTCACAGTCTCAGTTGGTGAGTCCTAACATATTATGTTTTGCAGATTTTTAGAGTGCTCTATCACCTGAGACAGCATCCTGGGGCTGAGCAGGTGTGAGCATAGCCAAACATGGGACCTTTTGGAACCACTCAATAAACAGGTCTTCAGCTTCTTGCAGAATTCAAGAAGTGAGGAGGAGATTCTTGTGTGTAGTGGCAGGTCATTCTAAGCTTTAGGAAAAATATACGAGAAAGCTTGACCACCAGATTCGGTTTTCTGTATGCGTGGGGTGTGCGCTGGTAGAAATCGAATGAGTGGAGGTGTCTGGAATTTTAGTGAAAGCAAATGCAATTGTTTGGCCATTTGTTTTTGTTTAATGCCTTAAAAGTGTGGGTAAGGAGTTAGAATTGTGCTTTGTTATGTATGGGGAGCCAGTGGAGCTCCTTCAAGTGTGGTGTGATGTGAGTGTGGCATGGGAGGCCAACAATCATTCTGGCGGCCGACTTCTGAACGGTCTGCAGCCTTGTGGTGGTAGTCCTGCTTGCTTGTAAACATTGCATTCATCATGGTTTTAGGGTGCTGATTGGGAGCCATTTGAAAATCCTCCTCAGTATCGTCAGGGTATGGAAGCATGAGACGGTGGCGAAGTTGACTGAAGCAGTCATGTCGAGTTTGGTGTTGATTACAAACCTGGGGTTCTTGGTGTGGGTGGTGAGGGTTTGGGTTGATCTTACCTCTGTTGGCCATCAGGTGGAGTTCCAGCTTTTCTACACTGAAAGAATATTATCTTGCCATTGTCACTGCATCCGTTTCAAACTGCAGCCAACCTAGAGCACAGGAGTGCTCTCTTATGTTATACATTTTAGCCATCCACGTGGATGATGTAAATGCAGATTGCAGCCCACATATGACATTTAATTTCCACGCATGGTGCATTTCCCCCAGCAGTGTACAATGGCCTACACTTAGAATTGCACAAACTGGCTTTCTAGTCTCCCCATAGCCCCCCCTTTCCTAACCACACCAGCTCTTTCACTGGTCATACCATTCCTCCTCGTCTCTCTCTTTGTCCCTTCACTTACCAGCATCACACTCACTGACTGTGTTTTTTCAGTATTCACAAACGTTTGATGACAAAGACTTAGGGGGTCATTACAAGCTTGGCGGGCGGCTACTGCCGCCCGCCAATGCGGCCACACTCCCGTGGACCCCATTACAACATCCCCGCTGGGCCGACGGGCGCAAACCTAGTTTACGCCCGCCGGCCCAGGGGGGATGCGGCCGCAACATAGGAGCCGGCTCCTAATGGAGCCGGCGGTGTTGCGGCTGTGCGACGGGTGCAGTAGCACCCGTCGCGCTTTTCACTGTCTGCAATGCAGACAGTGAAAAGCTGCATGGGGCCCTGTTAGGGGGCCCCTGCATTGCCCATGCCAGTGGCTTGGGCAGTGCAGGGCCTCCCAGGGGCCCCAGGACTCCCCTTACCGCCAGCCTCTTACTGGCGGTGCAAACTGCCAGAAACAGGCCGGCGGTAGTGGAGTCATAATCCCAAGGGCAGCGCTGCCCTGGCGGATTATCACAGCCGGAGCTAAAACGGCGGGAAACCGCCGGCCCCAGCAGTGCGACCGCGGCGCTACCACCGCGGTCGTAAGACGGGTCTCCGTACCGCCAGCCTGTTGGTGGTACAGACGCCACATTACCCCTGGCGGTCGGAGACCGCCAGGTCGTAATGACCCCCATAATTTTGTGTTGCACTTCTTCTGACATTTTCTCCCTGGTGAATGTTGGCAACGCAACAACTGTGTCTCACCAGCTCTATTCTTCTCAACACAGTGATCATCGGAATGAGAGTCACGTCATACCTCAACTGCTCACCATTTTCCAGCTATCACTCGATCTTGTGTTTGCCACCATTGCATTCCGTTCCCGTATTGCTTCTCTTTGCACCCTCTCCTCTGCGAGCCATGTTGTATTCCACCCTCTCCACTGACACTGTGCTGGATGTGGAAAATGTTTACTCCTTGAATCCATAAATGGGGGTCAAGTTGTGGCAGAGGAAAGGGGTGGAGTTGGGATGGACAGTCACGAAAGCAAGTGTGAGAGTCAACTCGTACATTTCTTTTTTTTTATTCTGCGTAGAAAAAAATGGGAAGCATTGACAGATGTGACAGTAAATCTGTCCTAGCTTACTTAATTGGTCACAAAGAGGCTGCATTTAAAATATCTTACAGGGTTTATGTGCATGGTGAAAGAGGAAATGTGTTTCCCCTCCCACACACTGTGCGTCGCCACCCCTTCCCCACACCTCTTTGCCAATTAATCTGAAAACTTTAATTAACAAACAAACAAAGGAATGGAAATACAGATGAGCCAAAGATATGGCAGCTGGGTGGCTGACTGATAACTCCCTATGAAAAAATTAAATCTTAGATAGGGAGATGTCGCTGAAGTTTTTAAAATTCATTGTGTTCAGTCTTATTACATCGTGGGCTTTGCCTGCTTTGATTATGTAGCACAATTCTGTAAAAGTTTCATATTCCATGCGCGTAATAAGCAATAACTCACCGAGTACAGGGTATTTTCACTAAGGCCAAAAATGTCGACATTTTGTTCAGCAAATTGCAGAAATAATAAAAAATGCCTGCAATTTGGCTGAAATGGGGAAACATAATTGCGAACCACTGCAAGAATGCCAGAAACAAACAGCTGTTTTATTATCCCTGCCTTGTCAAGTTTAACCAACGGGGTTCGAAAATAGAGAAATTATACAATGAGCCACATTTCCAATTCACTACTTTCGTTGATAGCTGGTAATGGAAAATAAGGGCAGCGTTAAAATGCTACAAACCAGCACCTCAAAAGTATGTTCATATTTAATATTGCAGGAACACTACAACATGCACAGAAAAAGTGCAACAAAACTGTTATGCTTTTACCAAAGAAAGATACATTTCTAATATGTGATGAAGACATTAAGCTCCCTGTAGAAGCTTGGTTATTATTTTTTATTATGTGGTGCTCCCTTGTAAAAGAAAAGTCTCTATTCAGCTGTAATAAGGTATTACAAGTGTGTCATGATCTCATAGTGTTAGCCCTCAATCATTTTCTGTTTCTGGATCGTCAATGATAGGACTCTTTCTTTCTTCCCTTTTGCCTACATGAGAGTGGTGCAGGCTGGGATGAGAACTGAGGCCAAGTGGAGGTGCCAGCGGAGGAAAACAGGCCCACCACATGCCTCACTCCCACTCTCGGTCGAAACCAGACACACGAATACACGTTGCTAAAAACTAAATCCAGTGTGTTTGGTAACAAAACAGACTGCAATTGTTTTTTTCTTCGACTGCCGAGAAGAGAGTAGTCACAGGTAGTAATGACAACGCGAGCCAAAGGAGGATGGGGCCCCCAGAAGACAGCTCAACCCCATACTTCTTTCTCTATGCCTGCCAACAGCACAGCAGCTCAGGCAGGACTAGCAGTTTTAGCACAATTGATATCTCACATCAGAAAGGCCCTTCAACATCTCCTAGAGGGCACACCAGTGCAGACAGAACTAAAAATCGAGGGCTATGATCTGTTAGCATAGGGGAAGTCTCCCATGCCTCTTCAGCAGCCTTTCCCAGGGATAAGTTGGCCAGGAGCTTAAATATCCACTTTCTTTTTGCCCACACCTGGTGGATAGGGAGATACACTTTAGAGCTTGTGTTTAACTGTGAACTAATTTGGCCTTTTTATCCAAAACTATTTACCTTCCAAGACTTGCAGTTTTAGGTATTCCACAAATTCCAGATAAATCTGATTAACTTTGTGTTAGAAATTGGGTCTCTAGTTGGCAAAGGTGTGCACCCTGTCCAAGTCTGGACCACCATCCTAATAAGGGTAAGTCACAACACAACCCAAATATCCTGTGCTCACCCTCCGGTAACTTGGCACAGAGCAGGCAGGCTTAACTTAGAATGCAATGTGTTAATTATGTGTGCCATAACTCATACAGTAACCCAGTGAATTTACCACAAAAGGTACTCCACACCAGTTACACCGCCATATTGCAATCTCTATTGTCAATAATGAGTTTATAATATGGCTGATGGGATATCCGTCTCATTTATGACAGAGAACCCCCTTTGCCAAACTCTAAATTAGGCCCTCAGTCTTTTGATTTGTGCCTCTGTATAGTCATCATGCGCTTCAGTTTCTTTTATTAGCCAAATAGCGCACATAATTGTCCTACCGATCTCCAACTCCTGTACAACCAAATCATCGTCCTAGTCATTGTGTCAAGAAGCTATTGAATATAATTATTTGGTTGTATGAATTGCTAGTTACAAACAAATCTGGCGTCAGTTGGCTGTATGGACACCAAGGACTGAAATCTGGGGCTACTTAAATTGCCAGAAATAATTTTATTTGATCAGCAAAACTGGTATTGTGAACAATCCCCTCCACTATTCCCACCACTTCCAAAGCACACCTACAGCACATACTATTTGGAATTCTATCTGAATAGCAAGTTCCAAAGTAAAGAGAGGTATTGTGAAATTTAGGTAGTTAAATTCATTGGTGATGATTGTAGGAGGCTGGCTCAGTTTATGGTTTACACCTATGGTGTGGCACCTTATAGTGAGTCCAGGTAGCCCTTAGTGATAGTGAATAGGTGTCCAGACAGTAAAAGATCTCTAGTGGTAGCTGAGGCAAACGGCTGAAGCTTATCCAGGAGGAGTGTAAAGCACTTGCAGTACTACAGTAGTCAGAAAATAGCTCACTCACAAGAAAGAACCACACAAGTGTTGCAAAAATAAAGGATTCTTTGTTACAGCACTAACTACTAGACTAGCATTGGTAAAGCTCTCTTTGGAGATATCTACGCACAATATATACACTTAATAATATGCAGGAATAGCATAAAATATATAGGGCCCTATTGGGGAGGGTAGCCATATACTGAGTAACTGGAATGTGAAATAGTGAACCTAACCAAGGTAAGTGTGGTAGTTACCTACGGGCCAGGATAGATGAAACCACCAAACGTAAGTACGGTATGTGTCCCCAGCAACCAGGTGCAGAGTGGTTACCTACCCAGTTGTCCCATAGACTAACATAGGAAGTAGTGGTTGGCGTTTGTATGCTTCAGATCCCTTCCCAGTGGACCCCTGGGAAACCAACAGACAAGACAATGGTTGGAGAGTGTCCCCACCCAAAGATACCCAGTACACAGGAGTACCTACACCAGGGGACCCTGATGCCGAGGGGAGAAGGGATTCACTGAAGTCAGTGGAAGCCTAGGTTTGTCCAGCTACTGTCCTGACCCAGGGACCAGGTTGGTGGAACCCAGGGACAAATTCCAGACGTGGAGGACCTGACATGGAAGGGGACAGAGTCTAGTACCCTCAGAGTTGCCCAGATGGTGGAGGCGCAATGCCCACCTTCCTAGAGGTTAGGTTCCTGAAAGTTGGGTCCAGGAGCTTCTGAAGATCTTGGGGGTCGCCTACGAGCTGTTGCCGGATTGCAGGAGGGTCAGTGACCAGCCAGCTCACCAATAAGTACTGGCAAATACAAGCAGGAGCTGAAGATTTATTTAGAGAGTTTTGGAGACCAGCAAGGCCCAGGAGCCTCTACCCTGGAGGTGGAGTCAGGGCTGGCCCTCAGCATGCAGGAAGGTCAAAAGTCGTTGGAGCTCCCCGAGTAACCCACAGACGATGGACACAGGGAGTCACAAAGAGGCCTCAGCAGCGCAAAAAAACAGGAGTCACATGAGGTGAAGTACAGAGGTTAATCTTCAATTAGCAGAGAGCTGGAGGCCGGGGCTTCTTGGCACCAGAAGATCTCCTGGAGGAAGAGTCGACAAGCCTTGGCAAGAGCAAGAGTTGCAGTGCACGGAGGTTTTATAGCGTAAATATTTTCTGTGCGTTATTCCACTATCTAGTGATTGGTTCTGAAATTCTACGCTGTTTGATTTTTTGTTTGGTGGTGGTCGTGGACAGAAGACCATTTGGTGACCCCTTTGTGAGGAGTCCTACTTCATCTGAATGTTCTCACTTTTGATTGCCACCTTCAGATTCTTTTTTTCCGCAGTTGGATCTGAATGTTATCGAAGAGGGCTCCGATGCGATTAAATGTTTTTTTAAGAAAAGTGGACGTTTTTGTAAAGGTTTAGTTCCGAAGAGCGTCTACTGAAGTAAAATCGTTGACAGAGAGCAGGATAGTAGAAGGCAACAGAAATTTGCAGGGTTTTTGTCACAATAGAGAGGTGAGAATGCCCATCCTGGTGACCTAAAAATAGGATTAATGGAGAACACAGCGTTCCAGTTTTTGCAAGAACTGCCACCACAATTATGTGCAGAAAGATAAGCACCTGGTGTGTAAAATGTGTTTGTCATTAGACTACAGGAGCCCCGACTGCGTTGCCTGCGGTGTTTCTGCACCAAACACACTAAGAGTAAGAGCAGAACAGGGAATAGCCCACCAGGCTTTGCAGGGACAGAAGGCAAGTGAGTCCCTGAAAGATCTGGGCCTGTCGCAAAGGGAGCTGACCGTGAAATATCGGAGAACGATCGAGACGTCATCGATCTGAAGGAGCAGATACACAAGAAAAGCTAAAAGTTGGAGGTGTAAGAGGCAGCAGACACTGCTCAAAACCCTCTGAGTAAAAAAAAAACAGCTGACTCGCGATCTCAAACAGGGGCCTCAGGGGTCAAAGCACTCAACAGCCGTAGGCAGTACCCATGCAAAATAGTCATAAAGAAACCGCGAAGGGGGCTCCGTGGGGATCAAGGCTCTGAAATAGCCCAGAACGTCAAAGGACGAAGGGGTAAAAGATTTTTCTGCGTCAAAGAAGCAACAGTCAAGAGCCAGTCACCAAAGCTCCGAAGACTGAATCATTTTTGAAGGAGGGTTCAACGTCAAAATCTAGTACTACAAGTCCTGAGGAGCGGGAGGTGGAGATAGAGAAAAAAGAAAGAGGCTTGATGCCAAGATTTCGATGAAAGCCTCAAGGAATACAGGATTCTCCATAAATCCCCAGCAAAAGACACTCTCCAGAGATGGAGGTCAAAGAAATGCAGGCTCCTCTAACATCTGAACTCCAGGAAGAAGGGGAAGAGGTGTTCTTTGATGAAGACCATGAACAAGCAGACTTCTACCAGGCTTCTGATGAAGGGTAATATAGCGAACAACAATGGGAGGATGTAGACACTTACTCACCAGAGGAGAGTGTTGAGTTGTACCCTTCAAAATCAAACCCACAAGATGACATTGAGATTACAATATGGTGTTAAAGAACACAGCAGACAGATTATGTGAGCCTACCTTTTTCCCTGCACCCTAATACATCCCAGTGATCAAGAAATCCTAGGAGACCTAGGTGAGGAGCCCCAGACTTTCTGGGAAACCTTGTTATTTGTTAAAACGTGTTTTGTACTGCTACCCGTGCCTGTTTACTGTAGGCTCCGTGTTTCAGGCAGCTTGGCCTTTTTAAATTGCTGTTTTTTAAGCCATGACTGTTTGAAATTTGCCTCCCAGTTTGAGGCAAAAGACTGTATAAAGCCCTGTTGCGAACTTGGCGCGTAGTGAACACTCATGAATCGGTTGCCAATTAGATATATAGTATTTATTGGTTGATAATAGGGTTGAGTCTCTCTTTTTTTTCCTTCCTTTTGGTTCTTGTTATTCTCCTATTTTCTTTCTTATAGCTTTGTAGGATGCTGCTCTCCTGGATCGCTCTTCTCATTATTTTCTTTGGTTCCCTTCATCTCACAGGTTCCCCGGGAAATGCATGCGGAGAGACAGAAAGATATAACAGTAAGTGCTTTTTATTATACACTCCTTGGAATCTTACTTTCGTCTATCTCTTCCCTGTCTTTCCTTCTCCCTGTTTTCCCTCTGGTTTTTCCTGATCTCTGTTCCTCTCCTTGGTTCCTCCTGAACTGTTTTTATCTTACTTCTTCTTCTCTCTTGTCTGTTGTTGTGTCTGCTTTGGTCTATTCTACCTTCCTCTAGTCTCCTTCCTCTATTCTCTGATCTCTCTCCCTAGGGTGGTATCTCTTCATATTTTCTTCTTACCCTTGTCCTTCTTACCCTTGCTTCTTGTTATGTAGTTTTGTGCTTTCTTGTGCACAGTGTTTTAGTGCTGCTCCATACATTAGTGCTTATCCTGTTCAGTGCTTTTTATTGTGACAGCTAATAATCGTGCTCTTTTGTGTAACCCAACAAACACCCCCCCTTCTCCCCTTTTCCCTTGACTCTCCGCCCTCCCGCTCCTCAGGATTCTTCCCTCACACACCTGGTACTGCCACGCTTCTCCAGAAGCGTGGCGGGAGATATCGCTCCGTTTCCCCGGGTTCCCACGGTGCTTGGGATTCCGTCTGTGGCGTTTGGTCCCCGTCGCTCGTGTGGAATCCTATCTCCGGACCTCGGGCTTTCCTCGATTCTCAGGCTTTCCTCGACCTCACGATCGTCTTCTTCACCGCCTCCTGTCTCGCACTCATCGTCCTCCCGGTCGTCTTCTTCTCCTCCTCGCTCGGCGCCTTCTGGTGCTAATGCTGCTGCTTTTGACCTCCCGGCTTCCCGCTGCGTGAATGGAAACAACAAATCGCAGGGAGGAAAGCCTGGAAGGTCGGGAGCAGGGATGGCAGCGACAGCACAAGTCCGGGTCCTGTGCGGGCAGAGCACACTCAGCCCGTTACAAGCTCCCCCCCCTCTTTTAACTAAAAGGCTACATACACCTCATGGCTACCCAGAGTGTGTTTAGAAGGCTGCTTAATCTGTTTCTGTGATTTAAATTGTGTTTAGAAACTGTCTGGATCACCTTTTTTTGCCTTGAAAAAGCCAAATATCTGAGTGTGCGACAAGCAGTATTTCAGTGTTTTTACAATCTCTCCCTTACCTGGAAAGTAGACTCTGCCAGCTTGGAAGTGTGGATTCAGCCTATCTATATCAAAGGAGATTTTGAATAGAGCAGCAGCTCACTCCTCCCTTCCCACAGGGTCTTGGGCTTCAGATAACCTGGCCCTTACATAAGTTTCTATTGGTTGTTGCATATGTTGTAGTGATTGGTTGTTGGGATTAGTATTTCTATTGGCTGAAGGATTAGGGATGGGGTTGTGATTGGTACTAGGGTTGAGATTCCTATTGGTTCATGTTTTTCGGTTGGGGTTGTGATTGGTTGTCAGGACTAGGGGTATGATTGGTGAATAGGGCTGGGTCTCCCATTGGTTGTGGGGTTTAGGGTTACGAATCGGATTGGTTAAGGCTAGGACTAGGTTTCTATTGGCCAATAGGGCTATTTAAGCCTAGGGCTCAGGGCTTCTCAGCCAAGGGCAGAGAGGACAAGGGCATCTGCCTGTTTGGGCCTGTTCGGGTTGGGCCTAGGGCCAGAAATGCTGCCCAATTTTCCATTTACTATTTACCAGAAAGGACCTTACTCCTGACAACGCGCCCCGCCCTAGGTAATTTACTTACTCCGGGACTCGTTTTAGGCCAATTAATCTTTTGACCCTGATTGGAGGCACCTTAAGATGAGATAACTAATCAGCATTTCAATCGATAGGTCAATAACCTCATAGCGAATTAATTAAATTAGTTAATAACATTAATAAGAATCCAAACTCAGTCAAAACAGTGCTGGTTAGGAAGAAATTCATAGGATTTAGGGCGCTCACAGAACGTCCATTAAAATCAAAACATTCCGTTCATGGCACGGTGCTTCTGACAAGAGGATCTTCCTTAGTCCTCCAATGTCTCAAGGGAAACAAAACAGCAAAAAAAACAGATGTCAGAGCACTCATGATATCAAATTAGAAGTAAGTTCAAATGTCCAATCTCCTTGGTGAAAGTACGACAAACTCGTGTTTGTCTCAGAGTCCAGTTTAATTCATAGTGTTCTATTATTCTCCACAAGAACAGCCAACACGTGTTTCATCCTCTGAGAAGTTTCTCTCTTGAGGACTTCATCAGGGCTTCATTATAATTGGATTATGAAGTTGAGAAATTCTCAATAATTAAGTGAAAAGTCTCTCGGTTGGTATCTAAATTCTATTTGGGTTCGGGAAACCGCCGCGTGGTCCGATACACCCTGCAGCGTTTCCGTATCTTAGAACAGCATTGTAACCAAACTCACCATGTAATCCAAACTCACCATGACCTTTCAGCCACGAATAACCACACAAAATTTAGTAATAGTTATGATATTTATTCCCTGTTACTTACACTCTACCAGAAAGTTTATTAGTCTCAAAACCAGGAAACACATCAATAATGTCACAATATGGCAACTTGAGTAAGATTTAAGCAAAGCAAAGATTATAAACATCAGAACAAAACACGGGGTTAACATGTATCTGTTTAGCAGAGTATCCTTGATACAATATTCAACAAAGCAAAGATTCTGTCATTTGTTTATTTGCACCCTATATTAGTGAACTCCTTGACTAACCTCTAATTAGCATCAGCATGTTGGGCTTCATGCAAAACAATTTAGTAACACAAATTTGGAAAACATCTAACTATGGTCTCTGTCAAAAGCAGTTGGTACCTAGAAAGGAAAGGCAAACAGGCAACTACAATTTCATTAACATATAGGTGGTCATTACAACCCTGGCGGACGGTGTTAAAGCGGCGGTAAGACCGCCAACAGGCCGGCGGTAAAATAAATTGGAATTACGACCGTGGCAGAAACCGCCAACAAAGACAGCCACTTTAACACTCCGACCACCACGGCGGTACAAACAAACAGCTTGGCAGTTACCGCCAACAGACAGGTGAAGGACAAAGTACCGCCCACAGTATCACAACCTACCAATCCACCACCTTTTCCGGGGCGGATTCATCGTGGACAAAAACACAGCGGAAACAGAACTTCGAAGGGAAAAACGCTCACCTCTACACACACCACGAGGAACCAGGACGCCATGGAACCAGAGCTGCAGATCCTGCCAGCCCTTATCTTCTTGCTCCTCTACCAGGAGCACAAACGCCTGTGGCGAAGACCACAGGGAGTACTGCACCTACAACACAGGGGAGGGGGGAGGGAAAAAACAGGAACACACACACGCAATACGCAACACCCCCACCCTCACCCACGACAACACACACACTAAGACATATTGATACATTACAGTTATACCCCGCAACCTCCCGGAAGAATGCAAAGACCAAAGAAAATGAGTGTAACCATTGTAATATATTAAAATCCAGTACGCAAAAATATACATATATATATACTATAAACAAAATATACACCAAGAATAGTAGTCCAGGTAGTGCTCCATTGAAGTCCGTGGAACACTGGGCCCACACGGTATGGGCGAGGTCCACACTCAATCCCCGACCATGATGGAGAGAACACTGCAGGGGCATCAGATAGCAATAAAACAGGCCCCTCAGGGGGAGGGAAAGGAGGGGCACCTCAGCCGGCTGAGTGCACAACGCCAAATCCACGAGGGGGCCACATGCCCACTGTTCCATCCTGCGGAGTGCAAAGCCACAGTCTCTCAAGTCTCTACAGTGGGTGGCTGCCCACTGTTCCATCCTGGGGAGTGTAAAGCCACAGTCTCTCAAGTCTCTACAGTCGGTGGGTTGCCCACTGTTCCATCCTGGGGAGTGCAAAGCCACAGTCTCTCAAGTGGATGCCTTTCTCCACTGGTTCTGGAGGGGGCTTTGTGCCCAGAGTGCTTCATCCTGCCAAGGACTCAGGTAGTGGATGTGATACTCCACTGGTTCTGGAGGGGGCTTTGTGCCCAGAGTGCTTCATCCTGCCAAGGACAGAGGTAGTGGATGCCTTTCTGTACTGGTTCTGGAGGGGGCTTTGTGCCCAGAGTGCTTCATCCTGCCAAGGACAGAGGTAGTAGATGCCTTTCTCCACTGGTTCTGGAGGGGGCTTTGTGCCCAGAGTGCTTCATCCTGCTCGTGACGGACTCAGTAGCGTCAGTGCCTTTTGCGCTCATGGGCCAGCGGTGCTTGTGGCGGCGGTGCCCTGTTCAGCGGTGCTTGTTGCAGCGGTGCCCTGTTCAGCGGTGCTTGTGGTGGCGGTGCCCTGATCAGCGGAGCTAGTGGCGGCGGTGCCCTGTTCAGCTGTGCTTGTTGCAGCGGGGTCCTTTTCAGTGACTCAGCTGCTGGCGGTCCTTCATGGCCCAGGGGGGCTGGTGCTGGCGGTCCTGTCTGACCAAGTGGAGCTGGTGCTGGCGGTCCTTCATGGCCCAGCGGGCCTGGTGCTGGCGGTGGCCTCCTGGGCAGCAGGGATGATGGTGGTCTTCTCCGCCGTGCTGCTTTTCCCAGACTTGCTGACTTTCTTGTGGCCCTTCCCCACCTTGGAAGGTGTTGCAGCTGACTCCACACTCCCACCTGTACCCCTGGGAGCGGCTTTGGTGGCTGGAGTCTTCCCCCTCTCCCGCCGGGCACTGGCCAACTTTTGATGCTTGACAGGTGGGGGACTGTCCGTGCTGTGGCTCCGTGCCACACTGGCTGCCCTGGTGGCCGGTGCAACCAGATTCCGGTGACTACAGGCACCACTGGTCCCAGAGATGTTGTGGCTGAGGTGCTATGTTGGGACCTGGAGAGTCAGACCCTAGGAGACGGACGGGGTGGGGGAGGTGTGGGAAAGAGGCCAAGGTTGGACAGGAAACGTTTTTTGGGAGACAATGGGACGGGTAGCTGGAGGGGGTTTGGGAGTGGATGAAGAGGTTGTGGTTATAGGAGGTGTTCGTTTGGTGACTTTGGGTGAAGGTGCATGCGCTGGAGGCTGTCGTGAGGTGGATGGCTTTTGGGTGGGTGTGTGCCTGCGTTTGTGTATCTTGGGAGGTGGCGTCACCGACACACTGGGAGAGGACACAAGGGGACGTGTGAATGGCAGTGGGGGTGGTGAGTGCACATGAGCGGGTGTGGTGGTGGGTGTGCTGGTGATGGAAGTAGTGGCTATAGATGTAGTGCATGCAGGTGTGAGTGGAGACGAGACTGGGAGGGAGGAGGGAGACGAGGAGAAGGTGGACACAGTGGAGGCAGTGGATGTTGGTGTGTCTGCATGTGTGTGATGCTTGCGTGAGTGCCTGTGGGATGTGTGGTGCTTCTGTTTGCCTGAGCTTCCCTTGTGTGTTGACGTGTGTGCATGCTGGTCTGAAGGTGTGCTTGGGATAGGCTGAGGTAGAGGGGATTGGGTCTGGGTGGAGGAAGTTGGAGAGGGGAGGCTAGAGACAGGGACAATGGCTGCCATCAGTGCTGAGGCCAGCGTCTGAAAAGCTCGCTGAAGGGCCGCCTGACCAGAATGAATGCCCTCCAGGAATGCATTTGTTTGTTGCAACTGCCTTTCTACACCCTGGATGGCATTTGAAATGGTAGACTGCCCAACAGTGAGGGACCTGAGGAGGTCAATGGCCTCCTCACTGAGGGCAGCAGGGGTGACTGGGGCAGGGCCTGAGGTGCCTGGGGCGAAGGTGATGCCCACCCTCCTGGGTGAGCGGGCATGGGGCAAAGGCTGAGGGGCTGCTGGGAGGGCGGTGCTGGTAGGGGGGTGGCAGCTGTACCTGTAGATGCGGGGGGCACAGATGTTGCTGCCACCACAAGGGAGCTCCCATCAGAGGACGAGTCCGTGTCACTGGTGTCAGCTCCTGTCCCCGTCGTGGAGCTCCCCTCGCCCTCCGTCCCACTGGTGAACTCCGAGTCTGTGGTGTCGCCCTCCAGGGCCATGTGGGATGCAGCTCCCTCCTGCTCCGGTGCCACTGCTCCTCCGCCTGAAGATGCTAATGCACACAAGAACAGGGAGACCACAAAAAGGGGGGGGGGACGACAGAAGAAAGACATGTTGAGTGCATGCATTACCGCTACAGTTGGCGGACACGACAGACACAGAAGCCCCCTGCGCTATGCCACGCACTTGGGCTCCACTATTCAATCCCTGGGACATGGCCTACAAGGCTATGGACGACATCTGCAAACATGGATGCCACAGGAGCCTGACTAGGTGTACTTGGCACTGTACACAGGTGGGGTGGGGTGCCACAGTGTCTGCCAGAACAAGGGGACCTAACTAGCACACTCGCCCTGGCCTAGGGAAACCCACAGCCCACCTCCCCCATCCAGACACCTCCACTGCGCGTAAAATCAGCAGAATGAGAGTGTACACATCCCCTTTTGGCTGCTGTGATGCTCCCAAGCGCCCATCCAACTCCGGGTACTCTACCGCCAGGATCCTGAACATCAGGGGGGTCATGGTGCGACGGGCACCCCTCCCACGTTGGGAGGCCATCCCCAGCTGGGCCTCCGCCGTCTTCTTGCTCCAGCGGCGAATGTCCTCCCATCTCTTATGGCAGTGGGTGCTCCGTCTGTGGTCGACCGCCAGGGTCCGGACGTCCTTGGCGATGGCACACCAAATATCTTTTTTCTGGTGGGCGCTGACCTACATGAATTGTACAGGGGGGAAAGAAAAGTTATTACCAAATGCACCGTCACAGTCATTGGCCCCCATCCCTACCCTTGCCATGATGCACATGCACACCTCAATCTCCCCCCCATCTTTCATCTACCCCACTCCACACAGGCATAGCCCATACAGCATGCTCCCAGTGTATTTACCTGTTTGTCTGGAGGACCGTAGGGTAGCGTGTACTGGGGGAGGACCCCATCCACGAGTTTCTCCAACTCCTCTGATGTGAAGGCAGGGGCCCTTTCCCCACACGCACGAGCCATTGTCTCTTCCAGACCTAGGTCACAGCAGCACTTGCAGTGTAGGTCCTCTCCTGTCGAAGATCAGGTATCGAGTGATTGAACATATAGAAAATGGCGGTCACGTCCGTGGCGGTGCGTACTGTAACCGCCGGCGTACATCGCCATTGGCTCCTGGGACCCATAGGGTCCAATGTTAACCAATGCAGCATTGCGCCGCGGTGTTCGACCGCCTATCGCGACGGTGTACAATGCCAGCTCAGTTACCTCACATCCCATTGTCCCACTTTACAGGTCAGGCAGCCGCCTTTTCAGGAGCCCACATGACTTCATTTTTAACTGCGTCACACATACCTAGGCCTTGCCTCAACACTCATACAGGCCAATTTTCGGATTATGATTAGTGTTCTGTGTAAGCTGTGGGTACGTACCTCTGAGTTGGTTGACTCTGTGCTCGCTGTTGTCCTTCATAGGCACCGTCCGCTGGGACATGTGAGGAGATGGCGGCATCCTCCGGTGTGCAAACTGCTGGTGGACCTGTCGACAATGGAGGAAAGACTTGTGATCATCACCTACAGGCTTGACCGTGCCACAATCCAGGAATTGTGTGCCCAGCTGGAGCCAGACCACTACATCCCCCATGTTAATGCCAAGTTCCCTGGCTCAATGCATGATGCTTACATCCTGCGGAATAGCAGCATCCCTTATGTGATGGGTCAACTCCAGAGGCACCGTATGTGGCTATTAGGTGAGCACCTGGAAGCAAGTCAGTGGGAATGATTGTCTGGGTCTGGGGATATCCCTACAGGTTAGTGTGTGTCTAACAGTTGTCCCTCACCATTTGCAGGTGACTCTGGTTACCCCAACCTGTCATGGCTACTGACCCCAGTGAGGAGTCCCAGGACAAGGGCAGAGGAACGCTACAATGAGGCACATGGGCGAACTCGGCGTATAACAGGGCGGACCTTCGGCCTCCTGAAGGCCAGGTTCAGGTTCCTCCATATGACAGGTGGATCCCTATTCTACTCACCAAAAAGGTGTGCCAGATCATTGTGGCCTGCTGTAAGCTTCGCAACTTAGCTTTGCGACAACAGGTGCCTTTTCTGCAGGAGGATGGTCCAGATGGCGATGTTGTTGCAGCTGTGGAGCCAGTGGACAGTGAAGACGAGGAAGCAGAAGAAGAGGACATGGACAACAGAAACTCAGTGATCCTGCAATATTTCCAGTGAGACACAGGTAAGAATACAAACCTGCCGACTACATGTACTTTAACACTACTACCTCTCTACTGTCTGTCGTTTTCACCCAGTGTATGGTCACTGAGTTGTCACTTTCCCTTACGATTTCACAGATGTGTGTCCCACAGTATGACATCTGCTTTGTTTCCTCATGGACTAGAGCCGTGTGACATAGGTATGTTGACATTACAATTGAAAGAGCATTTTGCCACTGTAATTGCTAATACACTATTTCGAAATCACAGACTGACTCCAGATTGTTTTGTGCTTCAAGGGTGTTTATTTAAGTGCTCAATATTGAAGGGGCTTGTAAAACGGTGAGGGGTGATGGTGGAAGAATGTCCATGGCAGAGTCCAGTCTATTAGTCTCACAGGTGCATTGCCCAAATGGGCATAGGAAGTGGAGCTGGGGCAGTTTGAGGATGGACAGGGTGACAAAGTGGGACAGAAAGATGACATTCAGGGTGGTCTCATTTCTTGGCAGGGGTCTTGGCATCGTTCTCTGTCTTTGTCCTGGATCTCAGGGACCGTTTCCGGGGTGGTTCTCCCTCTGCAGGGGGTGAGGTGCTGGTGTGGTGGTCCTGTGGCGGTGCCTCCTGTCCACTAGCGCCGGTGGAGGTGGTGGGCAGTTCATCGTCCAGGCTAATGTCAGGGGCCCCTTGTTGTGCCACAGTGTCCCTCCTGGTGTTGAGTACTTCCTTCAGCACCCCTACGATGGTGCCCAGGCTGGAATTGATGGCTCTGAGTTCCTCCCTGAAGCCCAAATACTGTTCATCCTGCAGGCGTTGTGTCTCCTGAAACTTGGCCAGTACTGCTGCCATCGTCTCCTGGGAGTGGTGGTAGGCTCCCATGATGGAGGAGAGGGCCTTGTGGAGAGTGGGTTCCCTTGGCCTGTCCTCCCCCTGTCGCACAGCAGCCCTCCCAGTTCCCCTGTGTTCCTGGGCCTCCGTCCCCTGGACTGTGTGCCCCCTACCACTGCCCCCAGGTCCATGTTGTTGTTGGGGTGGTGGGTTAGCCTGGGTTCCCTGTAGTGGTGGAAACACTACTGATTGACGTGTCCTGGGGACAGAGGTATGGGCCCGCTGGGTGGGTGCTGTGCTGGTGTTTCCAGAGGGGGGAAGCTCTGTAGTGGCCTGTGACTGTGTCAGGGGAACCGACTGTCCCGAGGTCCCCGATGGGCCTGGCTGGTCATCTAGATCAAGTTGGACAGAGCTGCTGTCATCACTGTAGGCCTCTTCTGTTGGTGGTGTGGACATGTGTGGATCCTCCTGTCCGGTGACGTTGGGTAGGGGTTCTGCAGGGGTATAAAAGGATGTTTATAACATCTGTGTGTGCCATGGTGTGCAATAGGTGGGTGACCGTGTACACCAGGGCTTGCATTCCTGTGTGGGACCTTGTGTGATGGTGGTTTAGGGGGGTGTATGGGTATGTGCAATGGCCATGCTTTGGTGATGGGTGTCCATGCTTTGTTGTTGCATGCAGGGCTTGGTGTTGGGATGGGTGGGTTGTGATTGTGGGACATTTGTGAGGAGTAGGAGTGATGGGGGTGAGGGTGAGGGTGGGGGTATGTGATGGCATGCAAGTAGGGTGGGGGATGTAATAGTAAAGCTTTGACTTACCAGAGTCCATTCCTCCATCTACTCCTGCGAGGCCCTCAGGATGCAGAATCGCCAAGACCTGCTCCTCCCATGTTGTTAGTTGTGGGGGAGGAGGTGGGGATCCACCGCCAGTCCTCTGAACCGCAAGGTGGTGTCTTGAGACTACGGAACGCACCTTCCCCCCTAGGTCGTTCCACCTCTTCCTGATATCATCCCGATTTCTTGGGTGCTGTCCCACTGTGTTAACCCTGTCCACTATTCTTCGCCATAACTCCATCTTCCTAGCTATGGAGGTGTGCTGCACCTGTGATCCGAATAGCTGTGGCTCTACCCGGACAATTTCCTCCACCATGACCCTGAGCTCCTCCTCAGAGAACCTGGGGTGTCTTTGCCGTGCCATGGGGTGGTGTGGGTGATGTGTGGGGTGGTGTGTGTAGTTATAAGTGGGGTAATATTTAGTGGTGTGTTGTGTGAGGTGCGTGGAAGTTCTGTTAGTGATGGTATTGTTTGCCTGTGGATGCTTGGTAGTTGTTTGTGGTGTCTCTCTCTGGCCTTCTCTCGGTAATTGTGGTCGTAGGGGTTTGAGGGTGATGTGGGTGTGTTTTTTATATTGTAATGGGTGTGTGGGAGTGGTGTGTTTATGTGTATCAGGTGTGTGTGTTTCGAATTGTCCAATGTGGCAGTGTTTTGTCAATATGTGTGTATTTTGAGCGCGGCGGTGTGTACCGCCAATGGAATACCATGGTTGAAAGACCGTCACGTGGATTCGTGTGTCGTGTAGTGTGGGTGTATTTCGGTTGGCTTGACGGTGGAGGTTTTGTTTTCGCCAGTTTATCACTGACCTTTGGTGTGGCCGACTTGTGTGGGTGTATGAATTTTGGCGGATTCCGAGCTGTGTGTCATAATAGCTGTGGCGGAATTCCACGGGCGTGGCGGTGTGTTGGCGGTCTTCTGCACGGCGGTAAGCGGCTTTTACCACCAATGTTGTAATGAGGGCCATAGTTACCCTCTGCAATGGGTCAGCATACAGAGTCAGTCTTCATCCTCGGGACAGTAGTCGATCCGCCATCAGCCAGGATAGAACAGAAAAGTCTCTGCAAACAGGGCAGAAAGTTCTTCCCTCTTAAGGAGGTGAAGTAAATGTTGGGTAAAGAGGATGGTTCAAAGTAAGAAAAAGTCTCTCAAAGTAATGGCTGCAAGGAACGGCAAAGGATGGCAAAAGAGTGGACGAATTCTCCTTGTGGCATGTCATTATATTAAATCCGTCGAACAAACACTTAATTTCCAATTGGGCAAAATCTGGCGCACCACTATCTCTGTCCAATAGCTGAATGGTCACCTTACTAGAATTTTCACCTAAGACAGTTCTCATACAGTTCATTTTCTCCTGTGATTTACGTCTTCATCGGGTGAGATGGCAGGTAAGAAAAGTTACACGCACAGCTTCAGTTAGTAGCTCCATTGTCTTTACCAGTTCAGGCGACCTTGTACCTGTTGCGAATTACACTGTTGCATTCAGCAAGAATGGCTCCTTGAGCAAGTCGGGTCTCATGAGAAAGAATTTACTATGGTTACACACACATATCCAGCTTCTGGAAAAGTACAGCTACTCGTCGTTAGGAAGACAGCACATTACATGTTAGAAAAAACGACATTTAATATGAGACCAGACTGCTAGGCCCAGACTCTTGCTAACTAAGGCCTAGTGTCTAACTTAGCAAACCCTTACTACATGATTCATAAAGCTGGTATGAATTCACACATTAGTACATCATTAATTCGACATTAGTCAAATTAATTTAATCAACGTATACATTGGTGGCCACTCCCCGTGGGCACATTTTAAATGCGTACATTAGAAACATACTAATCCGTTTTCTATGCGGCTTCATTGTTCCTTAAATTGCAAGCAGTTCATGTTAATTTTGATTATAAAAGCTACACTCCAACACGCCCTACACATCCATCAACATGCAAACACATTATCAGTAAAGACACCCAACTCTTGTATCACAAACTGACCTCAGACAGATTGGTCATCAACCAACACAAAAACCCACATACCACACCTGTACACATATCCACCACACCCACAACAGTAAAACACCTTCATTTTCACAGCAAACACTACTCTGTCCATTCCCACTAACACAACCTGCCATTGGCCACACAACACAAAACCATATTATACATTACTTTCAGCCATCCAGATACACACTCCCTGTTCATACAAACCAACAGCACTATCCTCTATTTGCTCCTGCCACATCCCATTTTATCATGACAATACCTACACCCAGCCTTCCAACACACCATCTACAAACACCCTCTCCCTCTCTTCATCAATTACACACTACCAAACAATCTGTACACTCTACTCCACCACACATATTGCCTCTTCCAATGATCAAAACTTACACAAATACCCCTGACCCACATCCACCCCCTTACACACCTCATACACTCTTCTTCAAAACACATCAACACCCCTGAAATATTCTAATACCACTAACCAGCACTAACTCACATACAAATCCTTCGGCGAAAACCATTACATCAATATCTCCTCTCACTACTCCACAAAAACAAAACAAACCACACACAACAGCACCTCAAAATAACACAAACTTTCATAATACTTTCCGTCACACCCACTCTCACCTTCATGACTACACAAGGAATACAAATCCTGACAAATCTTTACCCCTACATTCTCACTCTTCACAAACATCTACATCAAGCACCCCAACACAGCAACATTAATTCTCCCGCCTCTCATCCATTTCACAATTCATAGCCCTACCTTATGATCTGCATGGTCCTCCACCACCCCTAACCCATACGCCTTCCACAGTAAACAGACGCAAACAAAATAAACAACATGCAACCTTTAACAACTTCGCAACCCCTTATCTGTTATATAATAAGGTTACTCAACAAAAAAAGTACACTCCATGTCTCTCTCAGCCACCAATGCCACCACCAACACACACAGACCCGACAAAATGCCTCCTGAGCCTGCTGGAGGAGAGACACACTATATTGAAAACAGGACTAATGTGACCCTCACACAGTTATCACAACTAACAACACACCTGCTACAAGCTCAAAATATAATACTCACCCTTCTCCAAAACAACACGCCACAAACACACATTTTCTAAACTGCACAACACTGCCACAAATACACATTTTCCAAACTGCCTGCTCATAAATGCTCAATCACACTAAAAAAACAAGCACCACATCTACGATGTGCTCACGGACACACAATCTGACTTTTATATTCGTAACGGAATCATGTTTGGGAGATGACATGGCCCCAGTATTGCATGAAGCCGTTCCTCCGGGCTATCAAATCATCACACTAACCCGTATAGGCAAGAGAGGTGGCCTAGCTATTCTATTCAAACAAGCAATAAATCTCAGTAAAACAGACAACAATTCCATACAAGATTGTGAGGCCCTCCTCACCAGATGCAACCCTACTCCAACTTCCTCCTGAAACTTTCTCCTCCTTTACAGACCTCTACCTAACAACTCAACATTCCCAAACACTTTTCTAGATACAGTCTCAAACCTTATACCGTTATACTCAAACCTATGCATTCTTGGGGACCTAAACATTTGGTTTGACAAACCCAATATGCCCTAGCCAAAAGCCATCACCACTGGCTTAGTCACATTGAACCTATATCAGATTGTACACACTCGCATACACATCTCTGGACACACCTTAGATGTCAATTTTGCAAAGCCTGAACTTGTTACCATTCATAGCATCACGCCAATCACATGGCCAGACCACCATTTAATAACTTTCCAACATAAAACACCACAAATCAACACACCTCATAGCAACTTACATACATGCATCTATCAACCATGGAGCAACCTCAATTTCGAAGTCTTAGAAACACAACTAACAGCCAACAAAGATCTAGATACAATTAATTATGTTCCAAAACTTTGAGTGACTACAGGAACCTTTTGATATCCTAATACCACTCAGAAAAACTAAACAAGACAAAAGAAAACTAACACCTTGGAGAAACATAGAATTGAAGAAAGATAAAGCAACAAATCAGAAGGTTGCAATTGGCCTGGCTCAAAACAAACTACATTTAAGACAAACTTCAGCTACACAAACTTAACAGAATATACAAATCATTAATCAAAAAAGCTAAAAAAAAGTTACTACTCAGACAAAATTCAAAATGCTAAATCTGCAACCAAACAATTTTATAAAATTTTCAATTAATTTCGAAAAACCTAAATGCATGGAAGGAAGTCATCCCACTACTCAAGATTTCACAAACAAACTGGCAACTCATTACAAAACCAAGGTAGATACATTGGACTCCTATTTAAAACAGAAGAAAACCATCAGCACCAACCCCTTTCCTAAACTCCCCTCCAAGAATAAACAAACGCAGCCTCTGCACTCTTTCAAACAAATATCACAAGGTGAATGTATGGATTTGGTCAAAGCAAGCAGACCTTCTGGTTGCCCTTCTGACCCTTTTCCACCGCACATCTTCAAGAACATTCTTTCATCTACTTCTTCTGCCACATCTGTAAGAAGAATCATTAATAACTCTTTAACTACAGGAACTTTTCCTGAAGACCTGAAAAAGGCTATCAGATGTCCGTTATTAAAGAAAACAAACCTAGACCCGCAGGACACCAACAACTACAGACCACTCACAAATTTACCTTTCCTGGGCAAACTGATAGAAAGAGCAGCATTCACCCAGATGTCACAATTCGTTGAAGACAATTCCCTACTTTCAGACTACCAAACTAGATTCCGCCCAGTAAGAGGCACTGAATCTGCACTCATAGCAATATGGGATGATCTTAAAAACACAGTCAATCGCAATGGAGTTGCTGCACTACTTCTCTTAGACCTCTCAGTTGCCTTTGATACTGTTGATCATGACACCCTAATTCAAAGACTCCACAGAACCGGCATAGAAGGGACTGCTCTTGACTGGATTACATCCTACCTTCAAAACAGAACTAACATTATCTATTCTCTCCCCTTCTCGTCCAAACCCTACCCCACAAAAGCAGGGGTCCCCCCAAGGATCAATCATCTCGCCTATGCTTTTCAACATCTACATTATGTCATTACCAGAACTGATCAATGATTTTGAACATTCTACAACTATGTAGATGACACACAAATAATATTTAAATTGGAATGCCCCAAAAACATTGAAAACTCACTAATCTTCAGTTGCCTCAGAGCCGTTGATCAGTGGATGACTTGGCGCCATCTCAAACTAAATGCTTCCAAAATGGAAATACTCACATGTGGCTACAGGAAAGAATATGACCCACTGTGTGCCTGGCCTGACGATCTTGGAACACCCCCACAAGAATCCAAGGAAGTTAAAAACCTTGAAATTACCATGGACTCCAAGTTAATAATGAATGTCCAAGTGGAAAAATTAGCACAATCAAGCTTCATCACCTTGAAGACTCTGCAACGCATCTTCCCCCACCTCAGATTTCTACACAAGGTGCAGGCTACTGTCCCTCTTGTACTATCCAAACTGGATTATGCCAATGGCCTTTACCACGGATCATCTCTATCTATTGTGAAAAAACTACAATGTATTCAGAATTCAACTGCCAGGCTACTATTACATGTAAAGCCACAGGCCCACATCTCCCCGGCCTTAAGAGCACTACACTGGTTACTCGTTGCCAGAAGATCTACCTTCAATCTGCTTTGTATCAGCCACAAAGCTATACATGAAACAGGACTGCTTTTTATCAGACACAAAATGACCAAATACATTCAACAAAGAAACCTCTGCTCAAGATTGATGGTACATCCTTCTCCATTCGAGCGGCCAAACTATGGAATTCATTACCCCCAAATATAAAATCCACGGATAGCTATCTTGCCTTCAGAAGACTACTCAAGAGTTGGCTCTTTCATTCATAACCACCATATTCAAACAGTAATGGACTGCATATGCCTGTGTTGATAAATATTTATAATCTGACTATGTGTATATTCTAGATATGTATAGTTCTTTAAGAAATATCTATTGTTACTATTTCATAATAATAATAAATGATACACTTACTCTTTAAGCCTGTTTAACAAATGTATATTTATTAATGGTTATATATGTGTGTGAGCGTGTGTGTGCGTGTGTATATGTATGTATATATACATATATATATGTATATTATTCTTAATATGTTCATAAGTCATTGCATAGCTCCTAGATAAGTTGTTATATTACGTACTTATGAATCCCTGCTTTCGTTTTCTATCACAATGATCAAATGTTTTATTATCATAAGCATTTCGCTATTCAAAAATTGAGGAAAGATGAATAAATAATAGAAAAGTACACTTGTTAATTAACTTCAAATATTACAAATCTTGAAAGTCTGCTTATATAATACTACTTATCTTCTATTTTTATACCCATTATTATATTCCTTGCACATATATACTTACTATGTATTTACATATCTATTTATTACTCTAGTCCTACTGTACTAGAGAAAAAATAAAGAAAAATAAAGAAAATAAAATCTATTAATAAAATTCAAATTATAAATAATTATATTAAAATAAAAAAATAATGAATAAATAAAAGAAAAATTAAAATAAAAACAAAAAAGTATATATATATGTATATGTATATATATATATATATATATATATATATACATATATATGAAATAGTAAATATATCAAAAATAATATTAATTTACTCTCTTGTGTCTCTATCAGTCTATCCTCCATTCTCACTCTCACTCATCCCAAACCCATTCTACTAGTTTCATCTCCAAATTAACCATGCCTAAGCTCTTCCCTCCTCTATTGCTTCTAGCTCACCCCAAACCTCAGTTTACTACCATGATCTCCCAAACAATCCTGCTAAATTTTCCCTCATTTATCTTACTTTTGACTCATCCAAAATCCCTCCTGCTACTTTGATCTCCCTAACCCTTTCCACAGACTCTTCCCTCCTCCATCTCTCCTTTACTCATCCCAAGCCTCATCCTATGACTATAAACTCCCAATTAACACTTCTGGATTCTTCCCTTTCTATCCCTCCATTACTCTAGTCAATCCAACTAACAAACTCACATATCATCTGCTCAAATTAACTCATAATAATACTAATACTGTACTCATATTTCCCTTTACTAATCCACCATTAATTCCTCTTGGGTTCCGGAGTAGAGTGTTACTCGTCGAAAAGCGCTTTGATGCCTCGTCAGAGGTAGTAAGCGCTATGTAAATACAATTACAATTACATTCAAAGGTACTTTATCCCATACAGGTCAGTGTTTGGAATGAAATAAAAGTCACTCATTACTTTTCTGTTGTACATAGTTTTGTGTGTGTGTGTATGTTGCGTATGATGTGTGTGGGTGTTTGTGCATTCATACTCATTTCTGTACATCTATGGTCAGATGTGCAACTGAGCAGAAGGGTTAGTTCATGCATATGTATGGCAGGGGTTTTAGCAGACTGCATAAGGTTTACCAGCATGTTTGAGCATAGAATTGAGTTCTAGGTGTGTGTCTGTGTGTCTGTGTCTGTGTGTCTATACACCATGCAGGCTATGGGCCTGTTTCACAAATCTTTTTATATGATTAGTTATTTATTACTCTTATCTTAGATGTAAGTAACAACTGTTAATAAACCATTTTCTGTGGATAGCTTCCCGCAGTACTATACATTTATAGAAACCATGAGCAAGTACATCTTACTCCTGGAAATTCAAGAATAAGTCACACCTAATACAGGAGAAGACATGCCTATTCCTAATAAAAATGCATTGTGAATCAGGATCATGGTGTGTTTGTGTGTGTCTGTGTGTGTGTGTATGTGTGTGCGTGAAAGAGAAAGAGAGAAAGAGATGTGTGTAGGTACTGCAAGATGTGCAAATTTGTACATACTTGTGGGCAAGTCTATGTGCACTTGTGTGTCTGCGCACAAACAGGCAAGTTCATGCATGCTTAAGCATATGGTGAAGTGTATTTAATCATTTTAATGTCTTTTTAACTAATAACCTGTGGTGTGTGTATTTATGTAAATATATATTGTATATCTTTTAAGGTAAACTTAAACAATAAATTGATTACTTACCTATTATATGGTAAAGTAGTGTAAGTCATGCATTATATGAAGGAGCACAATGGTATTTGTGGTGTGTGTGTGTTCTAAGTGTAAGAGTGTGCGTTATAGCCTATGTGTGTCGACCAGTAGGGGCCCGCGGGCTCGGAAGGGGCAGGGCGGCGCGAGGGGTGGATCGGGAGGAAACAAATATTAAATTTAAAAAAAAAACACTTTCCTTCCCCAATGCTGCACTTCGCTGCTTCCTCACTGGTGCGGCAGGCACAACCTGCCCTGTGCCAATCCTGACGCTGCTGAGAGCTGCATCAGGATTGGCTGGGAGCACCCAGGTTGGATGCTCCCAGGCAGACTGGGAGCCTGTGCAGGCTCTCTCCAGCACAGTAACTACGTTGCTGTGCTGGAGCGAGCCCTGTGCTCATGTGGGTTTGGCCGTCCTGAGAGGGCCGGTCAAACACACATGCGCTCTGAGGGGGAGTGTTGCACTCCCCTTCAGTGCACGTCACCCCTGTGGCCCCGCCATCTTTACCAGAAAACCATCATAAAAGTTCTCAACGAACACCGAGGACACCCTTACCACCGCCGAGCACATGCACTTCCAGATCCACACCGACCCCAACACCACCCTCAGAGGAACTCTCATCTACAGACCTCCCGGACCCCACCCACAGTTCAGTGACACCATCGCCGACCTCATCAGCACCCACGCACTCGCTTCCACGGACTAAATCCTTCTCGGGCACCTGAACTTCCACTTCGAGAATAAGAACAACGCCAACTCCACCGCCTTGATCGCCAACCTCGGACTCAAACAGCTCGTAACGACACCTACTCACGCCGCTGGACACACGCTTGACCCCATCTTCTCCGCAAGCTCCCCCGTCTCCTTCAACCACACCACCGAACCACACTGGACCGACCACAGATGCATCCACTTCACCTTCAGAAAACCCACCACACACCACAGCACCCAACAGCTACCACGCCGCTGCTGGGGCAAGGTCACCGAGGACCAACTGACTACCGCCCTCACCCTGAGACCACCCACCGACCCCATCGGCCCAGACACCGCCGCAACCAACCTCACACAGTGGATCAACGACTGCGCCAACACCCTCGCCCCTCTCAAGACCTCTACAACCAACCACACCAACAAGAAAGCCACCTGGTTCACCAAGGACCTCCGGATCTCCAAGCACACCTGTCGGAAGCTGGAGAAGAAATGGCACCACGACCGAACACCAGACAACCGCACAGCCCTCAAGAGCGCCACCCGCAGACACCACCAACTCATTAGGACCGCCAAGAAGACCGCCTTCAAGGACCGCCTAGACAACAACGCGCACAACACCAAAGAGCTCTTCAGCATCGTGAAAGAACTCTCCAAATCCAGCTCCAACACCAACGACATCCCGCCATCTCAAGACCTGTGCGACTCCCTGGCCACCTTCTTCCCCCGCAAGATCACCGACATCCACGACAGCTTCAACTCCGACCCCCCCGCACCCACCACCGAGTCCACCACCCCTGCGACTACCACTCGCACCAGTCGCCTGACCGCCTGGTCCAGCGTCAGCGACGAAGACACCATCAAAACCATGAACTCCATCCACTCCGGATCCCCATCGGACCCCTGCCCTCACCACGTCTTCAACAAAGCCAGCGCAACCATCGCGCCCCACCTCCGGAAAACAATCAACTGTTCCTTCGAGACAGCAACCTTCCCAGAAAGCTGGAAGCACGCCGAGATCAACGCCCTTCTGAAGAAGCCCAAAGCGGACCCCAAGGACCTCAAGAACTTCCGGCCCATCTCCCTGCTCCCTTTCCCGGCAAAAGTGACCGAGAAGATTGTCAACAAACAGCTGACCCGCTACCTCGAAGTTAACAACATCCTGGACCCTTCCCAATCTGGTTTTCGCAGTAACCACAGCACCGAGACCGCCCTCATCGCCGCCACTGACGACATCCGGACCCTGATGGACATAGGATAAACAGCCGCCCTCATCCTCCTGGACCTATCAGCAGCCTTTGACACGGTCTGCCACCGCACCCTATCAGCACGCCTCCATGACGCCGGTATCCAAGAGAAGGCCCTGGCCTGGACCACATCCTTCCTCTCCGGCAGAACCCAGAGCGTCCGCCTCCCACCCTTCCACTCCAAAACCACCGAGATCATCTGCGGCGTCCCACAGGGATAATTCCTCAGCCCGACACTGTTCAATATCTACATGGCCCCCCTAGCCCACGTCGCACGACAACACAACCTCAACATCATCTCCTATGCCGACGACACCCAGCTGATCATATCCCTCCCCGAAGATCCCCACACCGCCAAAGCTAACCTCCACCGAGGAATGAAGGCCGTAGCCGACTGGATGAAGGACAGCAGACTGAAGCTGAACTCAGACAAGACGGAGGTCCTCATTCTCGGACCCACCCCATCAGCCTGGGACGACTCTTGGTGGCCCACGTCACACGGCACAGCCCCGGAACCCACGGACCACGCACGCAACCTGGGGGTCATCCTAGACTCCACTCGCTCCATGACCAGGCAAGTCAACGCTGTCTCCGCGTCCTGCTTCAACACCCTCCGTATGCTCCGCAGGATCTTCAAATGGATACCCCTCGACACGAGAAATACCGTTACCCAGGCCCTCATCACCAACAGACTCGACTACGGGAACGCCCTCTACTCAGGAACTACAAACAAGCTCCTGAGACGACTCCAACGCATCCAGAACGCCTCGGCCCGACTCATCCTCGATGTCCCCCGCCGCAGCCACATCACACTCCACCTGAGAGGCCTGCACTGGCTCCCCGTCAACAAAAGGATCACCTTCAAGCTCCTGATCCACGCACACAAAGCACTGCACAACACCGGACCCACCTACCTCAACAACCGACTCAGCTTCCACACCCCCACCCGAAGCCTCCGCTCAGCCAACCTCGCCCTCGCCACAGAACCCCGCATCCGAAAAACCACAGCCGGCGGCAGATCCTTCTCCTACCTCGCCGCTAAGACCTGGAACACTCTCCCCACCATCCTACGACAGACCCAGGACCTGCTGGCCTTCAGAAGACTCCTCAAGACCTGGCTCTTCGACCAGTAGCACCCCCCCTTCCCAGCGCCTTAAGACCCTCGCGGGTATGTAGCGCGCTTTACAAATGCAGTGATTGATTGATTGATTGATTGATTGATTAGGGTGGGGGCACGCTCCTCCGCCCAAATGGAGGAGCCGCCACTGGTGTCGACGTTGGGTGTCTGTAGGAATGTGTGTACTCTGTGGGTACATTTGTGTGTTTGTGTGGATAAGGGTGTGTATACAGTGTGCAGAGTGGGGGAAATAGAGAGACATTTGATAGTGTATTAATTATGTGAGTGAATTCGTCTGGTATATTCAAATGTCAATGGGTATACGTTTCATACGGGTGTTCAAGTATGATATGCGTGCAGGCCTGCTCCTCCTGTGGCTTAGAGGAGAAGGGCGCCAAGTCATAAATAACACCGCTTATAATTAGGAGAACCGAAGTGCTGTGTTTGTTTTTAGTATGATAGTCAAAATGCTAAACACAAACAATATACTCCGGTGTCGGCCCTGCATGTGTGATCTCGCTAATGTACCTGAAATGAGAAACAGAATAATTCTGAACTAATGCCCTGCTCTGATATGGATTCTGGCCTGAGCAGACCACCAAATCAATGGAACGCATAAAGAGCTTCCCGAAGTCCTTTTAAGATTACTACCATCCATAACCACTGCCAATAAGAGCAAGACAGATGGCTTTCAATTTTGGTTCTTCATTTCAAAGTTATTTAACTGGAAGAAAATGCAGTCAATCTCCGGACGCCCTATTGTCCAGCGCCTGGCATCCAGATTTTCTCCGTCCATCTTGTTTACTGCTCGCATGACTCCCGCTTCTAAAGCAGACAAGAAAGTGGCCTCATTTGCGCCTGAGAAATGATGCATCCACGAGGCTGGTTTGCTAGCCCCTGATGGAAATGTTTCAATGGCTTCATTACGGGAAGTCTGATACCGCTCCTGCATTGGCGAACACATTTAAATTGAGATTGCCGTCCTTGCTGTTTTCTAGCCGGGGGTTGCTAAACCCACCTATTGGGATTCAGAGAAATGTAATTAAGAGCGTGAGTGATGGTGGGCAGTACGACTGCAAGAACAAAAAGGGCTCCAAAAAACCCAGTCCTGCCTTTAGGACAGAACTTGTCTTTAACCCTTTCACAGCCCATGAAACGCGTATATTCGTCAGAAACCCTGGCAGCGAACGGGTAAAAGTGCGCGAATGTGTTCATGATACCACCTAACCTAAGCGGTCAGAAATGGCGGATGAATACATTTAACACGTACCTTAGCATTTGTGAAAGGGTTAGAGATCACCTGCTACCAGAACGAACCGTTATTTGGATTCAAATATACGCCTCTGATTGGGCATAATTAGATGCATATGCAATGAATTATTTCTAGCAGAATTGTGTCCAGCATATGTTTTAATTATTGATACAAAACCAGAAAGAAGAATGCATCATCCATGAAAGATTCCCAGTTGAGATCTCGGAGATTCCATATCTTCGCATTAATTTTTCAAAGGAAGTAACATTCTGGAAAATGTTTCAGTTGCCTTGTGAATAGACTCTGTGGGCCATATTTATACTTTTTGACGCAAAACTGCGCTAACGCAGTTTTGCGCCAAAAAAATTAGCGCCGGCTAACGCCATTCTGAAGCGCCATGCGGGCGCCGTATTTATTGAATGGCGTTAGCTGGCGTTAGCCGACCGGCGCTGCCTGGTGTGCGTGAAAAAAAACCACGTACACCAGGCAGCGCCGGCGTACGGAAAAATGGCGTTTGGGCGTCCAAAAATGGGGCAAGTCAGGCTGAGGCAAAAAAATCGTCTTAACCCGAATTGCGCCATTTTTTTTTGGCGCCCAGACGCCATTAACATGACTCCTGTCTTAGCAAAGGCAGGAGTCATGCCCCCTTGCCCAATGGCCATGCCCAGGGGACTTCTGTCCCCTGGGCATGGTCATTGGGCATAGTGGCATGTAGGGGGGCACAAATCAGGCCCCCCTATGCCACAAAAAAAAATAAAAAAAAATACTTACCACAACTTACCTTTTCTTCCCTGGGATGGGTCCCTCCATCCTTGGGTGTCCTCCTGGGGTGGGCAAGGGTGGCAGGGGGTGTCCCTGGGGGCAGGGGAGGGCACCTCTGGGCTCATTCTGAGCCCACAGGTCCCTTAACGCCTGGCCTGACCCAGGCGTTAAAAAGAGGCGCAAATGCGGGTTTTTTTGCCCCGCCCACTCCCGGGCTTGATTTTTGCCCGGGAGTATAAATACCACGCACATGCCTGGGAGTCATTTTTTAAGACGGGAACGCCCACCTTGCATATCATTAACGCAAGGAAGGTGTTCACGCAAAAAAATTACGCTAACTCCATGAACTTTGGCGCTAGACGCGTCTAACGCCAAAGTATAAATATGGAGTTAGTTTTGCGTCGAATTTGGGTCGAAAAAAACGATGCAAATTCGGCGCAAACTGAGTATAAATATGCCCCTGTATGTATACAAAATGGATGTTCTTGTATTTGCGCTTTCATGCTGTTGCTGCGTTGCTATGCTTCCATCCATTTCCACTGGTAAAACTGCTGAGCTCTTAAGGGTAATTTACCCATAATTCCACTAGGGCTTCCCCAGTGAAGCTCAACAAAATCAGGCTGGGATCTTTGATATTCGCACCACTGCAGGGCTCCAGGCAAAGTGATATTTCCCATCAGGGCACTCCACCCTCAGAAACAAGGCAATTTTTATGTAATTAGTGGCAATCTTGTCACTGTTGAGGTGGCATCATAAGGGACCTGCCTACAGGGACCCTAATTTAACACATTCCCTGGCTGAGAAACTAAAGGCAAATTTAAGCCTCATTTTCAAAAACTATAACCAGTATGGAAACAATCGTCTCTGCAATTCGCTATATGTATAATCTTTCTCCTTTTGGATGGTGTAAAAAGGATCTTTTTTAGCTTTAATCTTGCAATAGAACCTCCACTCTATTGTTGTTTCTGTTTACATTAAACCAGGTTGAGCGGATCCAAAGCCTTAAGATGGATAATTACAGCAAACAGATGTCATTAGTTTCTGCCACCCTTCTGAAAGTGGGCCGCAATGACAAATGGTTTATTGGACAGTGGTGGACACGAGACTCATAGCTACAAACATCAGTAGCCTGTAGCAGTGATTGTTTGCCAACACGACTAGTAAAAATAAGACGGGGTGAAGGACACACATATCGAACAAAGAATATTGTTTTACCTTAATATCCTGTCAAAAATATTATCACTACAAAATATTGAAGAACAGAATATATAAAATAGGATTATAATTTTTATATGTACACAATATTTAAAATATATATATTATTGCGTACTTCATTTACTTTAAATCAGTTACAATAAATATCATATTTTTAAATAATTTATTGCATATTCGTTATTACATTAATTGTAGGTATTAATATTATTGATGTAATTAAATTAAATATTCAAAAGTATACTTTGTAACTTTTAATGTGCAATTCTTTTTTATGTTTAATTAGTAATTTATAACTTAGAAGCATGTTGTTTGGTTTGTAGGAATAGGGGTGGGAATTTATTTTAATTAAGCATTATTGTGTTTTTGTTTCCTATTATTTCTTATTCTAATTAAATTTTGAATTGGAATAATTTATACATATTAATTAATTGGATAATTTTTGTTTTGATGATTTAAGTGTGTTTTGTGCTCCGTGATTTGTAATGTATATTTTATTTTTTATTACTTAATTATAAATTTATAATTTAGGTGTGGATTATTAGGTTTATAGGGGCAGAGGGTGGGAAGGTATTGCAAGTATAATACTATGTTTTGTACGAATATATTTGTATTATAATTGAGTATTCAGTTGTTAATTATGTGGATTATTTAAATCATCATTTGTAATGTAAATTATTTGTTGTATTTAAATCATTTGTTAATTATGTGTTAATTTATTGATAACAGTATTTAATAAAAATGTATAAAATGTATTTTGTATTCATCATTTTTTTATTTTGTATTTGTTTTATGTAGGTAGTATTTTAATGTTGTATAACGTCTTCAGGGACAGTGTTTTTCTTGAGTAGTAGGGTGGGAAGTATATCATTTTTATATTTATTTATATGTTTTTTAGTTTGTACATTTTTTATATAGTATACATTTATTATTTTGAATATTTTTAAGCAGTTTATGTTGGTAGGTATTTACATGTTTGCTTAAAAATGATTAAGATTTGGCACGATATACATAACCCTTTCCATGTTTTCCCTCATGTAGGAATGCAGATGGCACATGCAGCTTCACTGAAGTGAAACACATTTCCCACTATTGTTTAGATTGAAGTAGGAACAGTAAATATGCCCCATCTAAAGTCTAACACTTTCCCTGATTTGACTATGTTGGAGTAGAAATAGCAAATCTAACCTCTACAAAACCGTTTCCATACTGCTGCTTAGAGTAGGATTGAAATGGTAAATCTAACCTAACCTTACTGTTGCTTAGATTGGAGGGGAAACAGTAAACTTGACACCTCTAAACCACTACACTTTCTCAATTTTGCTGAAGTTGGAATAGGAATAGTGCTAGAAATTGGGGCTCTAGTTGTCAGAGGTATGCACCCTGTCCAAGTAGAGCCCACAATCCAGGTCAGGGTAAGTCAGAACACAATCTAAATATTGCTGTGCTCACTCTCCGGTAGCGTGGTGCAGAGCAGGCAGGCTTAACCTAGAAGGCAATGTGTAAAGTATTTATGCAAAAACTCATGCAGTGACACAGTGAAAACACTACAAAAAACACTCCACACCAGTTTAGGAAAATAGATAATATTTATCTGCATACAATAAGCCTAAAACAACAAGAAACCAATATGAACAAGTCAAGATATCACTTTTTATAAGTTTAGGTAAGTTTTAATACATAGGAATCAATGGTTGTATCTTTTTAGCACAAAGTACCTGGGATGCGTCAAAAATAATGACTCAGAGGGCAAGAGAGGAGTTGATGAGTTGGAAAGTAAAATTATGCATTGGTTTTTCTGTCAGGCGGAGGTGAGGCGTTGATTCTTTCCTTGCAGGCAAGGTGTTAATTTCCGCATTATGCAGTCTTAGCTCCTTATTGAGGTGCAATCAATCAATCAATCAATCAATCAAAGAGACTTATAGAGCGCGCTACTCACCCGTTAGGGTCTCAAGGCGCTGGAGGGGGGCGAGTGAGGGGGGGGACTGGAGGGGAGATCACAGTTCGAAAAGCCAGGTTTTAAGGTTTTTGCTGAAGAGTAGGAGGTCCTTGGTCTTGCGGAGGTGGGTGGGGAGAGGGGTGGGGAGGGGAGGGATATTTTGACACCCAGGGACGAAGCATGGAAATTCCAAAACATTCTGGAAGGATGAAGCAGGCAGTGCATCGATCCAGTGGGTGATGCAGTGAATTTTCAGCTGCTAGTCAGGTGATGCGTCGATTTTTGCAGGCTTTGCTTCGATTTTCCAATGCAGTGGATTTTCTCTCTTTGGTGCAGTCTTTGATGGCCTGCCCTGAGACTTCTTTAGCAGGAGGCAAGCTCAGTCCAAGCCCTTGGAGATCACTTGTGGGAGAAGGCAAAGTCCTTTCAGCAGATTCAAGGAGCAGTAGGCATCAGGGCAACCCACAGGAGAGCAGTCCATACAGAAAATCAGTCCAGATGAGTCCTTTGAGCAGCACGGCAGTCCTTAGGACAGAGTCCAGTTGTAGGACCAGAAGTGTCTAATTTTAGGGGGTCACTGACCTAAAATATCTACTCAAATGTGCCTCTGAATTAAGGAGGCTTCACAGAATGGTTTGAAGTGCTCCAGGTCCCCTTTTTAACCTGGTCCTGCCTGCCAGGAGATCTGTGAGGGGTTATCAGTCCTTTGTTTGAGGTCAGACCACTAGCCTTTGAAGTGTAAGTGAGAGCCCCCTCCACCCTTCCTGCCCAGGAAGACCCATTAGTATGCAGATGCAACTGAGTGTCTTGTGTTCATGGCTGTCTGGGTGGATTGCACAAGGGGAGCTGTCAACCAGCACAGACCAGATGTGGATTGGAGACAGGCAGTAAGCCATAGAGAGCAGTAGATGCAGATAAATGCCTACTTTCTAAAAGTGCCATTTCTAAAATAGCAACGTGAAATCCAACTTCACCAGTAAGCAGGATTTCTCACTATCATTCCAACCATACCAAACATGACAATGCAACTCCTTTCAGATCAGAAATTACCACTTGAAATTATATAAGGGAATTCCCAACGCTGGCCTATCAGAGGTGCAGGCTTCACAATAGTGAAGAACAACTTTGAGAGGTTTTCACTATAAGGACATGTAAAACTTACAGATACATTTCCTGCCTTTTACTTACATAGCACCCTACCCTGTGAGCTACCTAGGGCCTAATTTATACTTATATGCAATAAAAGGGGTGTTTAAGGCTTGGCAAGTAGTTGGAAATGCCAAGTCAAAGTGGCAGTGAAACTGCACACACAGGCATTGCAATGGCAGGCCTGGGACATGGTCAGGGTGCTACATATGTGGGAGGCACAATGAGTTAAGAATATCCTGTTCTATAGAGAATGAGTATATAAAAACATGTCTCAAAGGCATGCATAGTGCAATGTGTGAAAAATCCTAATCCTAATAAATAAAAAGTGCACCAGTGCAAGATGTGAGCGTATATGTGCTTGATATAGTAAGTCACAGACAAATACAGTATATAAAAAGCTTTGCGGGGTAACCAAAGTCAATTTAATAGGCAGGTCATTGTCCACATATTAGGCAGCCCTATAATATGAAAATAAATAAAGATAAACCTATATGTATACATGTAGTCTATGCTATGACTGTCAATGTAATCAAAAACATTCCATGGTATGATCATGTTTATACAATGACATTTGCTAGCCAATGTTTCCATGTCAGCCAATCAAATGATGTAACATAACAGAAAATAAATAATGATATAGCCTTGTAGTCGTTGCTCAATTAGCACTAAGTTGCCTCTTAGGAAAAGGATATTAGAGCACCTTTGGGCCATAAAAATCAATGACCCCACCTATCCAGAGGTGCGTCATTTTGCTAGAGTCCATCATGGTGATAATGAATCACTTACCTTCTATAGCATAGTCAGCACAGAGAAACATATCAGGCCAGATAATAGGGAGATGCTTCTGAGAGCCCTGGAATCACAATATATCATTGACCTGAATATGAAGTGGGCGGCTGGCTTAAACATGCATGAAGGGTTAGCAAGCCACATTGGGCTTTCATAAAGCAATGTGGCCATGCTATATTTTGTTTGATCTGGAGTAGCATTTTATGTGTGGGTTCTAATGTAAGTTTTGATTACTTATCAGTATCATTAGTATCATTGTCTTTCACGGTTTGGAGCATCACAGTTTTGCACTTTCACATTTTTTCCATAAGGAAACAGTCCAAAGCTGTATCTACAGGCACAGTGTATTGGTGCAAGCAAGATATACACTACGCTAAATCATGCAAGGAGAGTGATTCTGAATTTATTAATTTCAAAATATATGATATTGATTTCATCCTTGCAGTACATGATCTGGAAACAAATATAGACACTACCAGCAATTGCAATGTCAGCACCACTTTCAAAGAACTAGGCTTTAAATTGGACAATGCACCATTCAGCAGCTTGAGGCCAAAATCAAGACTGACTCCCAACATGGCTCACGACAATACAGAGGCATTCCATCCAGTTATGATTAAGGAATTGGAAAGCTCTGTCATACCACAGAAACCACTACATTTAAAAACCTAACAAAACAACAGAGAGCAGCCCTACAAGGTCTTATGAAAGATCCTACCATATTTATTAAACCATCTGACAAGGGCGGCAAGATAGTGGTAATGGATGTTTCAGATTACAGGACAGAGGCCATAAGACAATGGAAGACTCCAGCTGTTATGAAATAATTGATTGGGCAACATACAAGAATTCCATTTGCACATATCATGATCTTTTATGGGAATGTCACTCTAATGATCTATTGAACAATGATGAATATAGATTCCTAATGGTAGAAAATCCTACTACACCATGTCTTTATTTGTTCCCTAAGGTACATTCTACTAGACCATCATGGAGACCAATCGTTATTCTGCATACACACCGCGCGCACGCCGTATTTCGGTTTTTCCTGACTCTCAGGACCGGGAGAGGGCAGGTGATTGGGCTTATCAGGGCCCCGCCACATACCATTCTTAAGACTTTGGATGGTTGGCATATACAGCCCTCCCATCATACAGGACCCACGCTTCCTGTTGATTAAGAGACATCATTTGGACTCAGTAATTTATCCAGTTATATGCCTTGAAAAAGTCCTGCTGGACGAAACACTTGTTGGCTGTCTCTGAACATTGATGTGTTTATGTTTCTCAACATAAGGAATTAAAATTTCTGGATTTCTGTTCACTGTGGACTCATTATTTGGAGTGCCCTGGTATTTTCTGTTTTCATTGAGACCAATAGTATAAATCGATGGGGGACTTCTGGAAAATACAGCTATTATTCTTGACCATTTCTTGTCATCCCACACATCTGTTTGAGATCTTCTTGTAAATATAGCACAGATTTCCAACGTAGGATTCATGTAATTGAATGGAAGGAATCATACTCAATGAATGTATACTCATTATACATGCGCATTGAGCAGAAACTGGGAGTGGATGCATGCATGTACTTCCTTCAAGACAGGTCTATTGCTTTGTTCGATCATACTAACATGTTAAAACATATGATGCTCTTCTGTTTGGAACAAAACATTTATTGTTTGAAAACACCCTATATCGTCAATTCTCCATGACTGTAATGGGCACTTGCTTCGCCCCCAGTTTTGAAAACTTGTTCCCTTGCTGATGGGTGGAGTGGGTGGTCAGGACAGAAAACAATAAGCAATATGCAAGCCATATCCCAGTGCGGATAATATAAATTGACAACATTTTTGTTATTTGCGAGTGGGCACTAAACTCGCAGAGGAGTTCATTAACATGCTACAAACCCATGATCTTAATTTGAAAATCACTTACAAGATAAGCAAGGTTTACATTGAATTTTTGGACATATTGTTCCATGTAGAAGGCAATACACTGAGAACATTATTACACAGAAAGGAAACTGCTGGAAACAGCATTTTATATGCTGGCAATATCATCCCCATCCATGCATGTGGAGCATCCCTTATGGGGAACTCCTAACATCATGCTGCAGTTACAGCACTGATGAAGATTAGTAAAGAATAACATGATACAAGTGAAACAGAAGATTCAAACACTGAGGCATGAGGGTGCACTGTTCAAAGAAAATCCTAGGAAATCAAATACTGAGAAACCCACGTCTAGGTTTATAACCACCTATAACAGGTGTGCACTCAAAATCAGAGAGTGCCTTAAGAAACACTGGGAGCTTATCACTACTGATCCAGTCTTCAGCATAAGTATGGAAGCCTGGTCCAAGATTGCACATAAAAAACGCAGGGCCTAATTTACGAGGTTTTGATGCAGGGCAATGCAGTGCAGCAAGGATTCTTGCGGCGCAGCCCTGCATTAAAAGAAAAGGGCAGCAATGTGCTGTATGTATGAGATATGGCACATTCATGTCCTTTTCCCCTGCGCTGGAAAAGTGCCAATGCGCCAATGCAGGAACCCTTGCACCTTGATGCAAGGGTGTCTGCGTTACAGGGATGATTGTTTTTGTGAAGGATGGGACACCTTCCTGCACATCAATAAACACGAGAGTCGTTTTCCCCTTTCTATGTGTGCTGCAGAATACAGCACACATGGTAAAAGGAAACAGGATGAGAAATAAAGGTACTTCTCCTCGTTGCATCTCCCTTACGCCTCCCCTGAGGAGTGGTAGGCCTTTGACACATTCCCAGGTTGACAAAAACTTGTAAATCTGGGAATGTGTCAAATGCCATGGGTGTTACGTTTGAACACCCACTATAATGTCCATGGCACGCTTCCCTATCCAGGGTGAGGCAACACAGCAACTTGCGCTGCGTTACCTCAGTTCTTATCTACAAGGCCTTAAAAATACGTATAGGGTGGCTTTATAAGGCCCTGTAGATATGGAGCTGCAGCGCACACCACCGGACCGTCACTAAAAGTGACATTCCGGCAGCACACAGGGGCTTGTAAATCCATTAGGGACATGCTTGTCCATCAATACTCCAACCCTGTGAAAACACATTCATGACTGAATGAGCAAAAAGGTTTTTTCAAGTGCAGCTTTTGCAAGGCTAATAAATATAGTGTGAACTAAAAGCAATTCACACTCCCTACGGGTAAGAAAAGGTTCATTCACAAATTTATTACATGCACATCTAATTTTACAGTTTACGCTCTAGAATGTCTTTACAAACTTACGTACAGAGGTAGCACTAAGCTACCTGTTAAGAGAAGGATATTGGAGCCTCTTCATGCCATAACAAACAATGACCTCATCTGACGCATCACTTTGCAAGAATGTATCCAGGTGATAAGGAATTATTCGCCTTCTATGGCATAGATAGAATTGAGAAACATATCAAAGCAGATGACCAGGAAAAACGTTTGAGAGTCCTCAAATCATGGTGCATCATTGACCTCAGCATGAAGTAACCAGCTGGTCTAAATATTGAAGTGGAGCTAGCAATTCACATTGGCATTAGTAGAACAATTTGTCTATGCCATCTGATACTTGATCTGGAGTGGCCATTGTATGTAGATCTTGACTCTGTCAATTCAGTTAAAGTTTTCTTTTAATGGCCTTAACATTTTTAGAATTTGAAATTTCTGCACTTTTCACATTTGGTACACCCAATCCACATGCAAATAGTTTATTTTCGTTTTGGTCATCTGAATAGATATTCTGTGCAAGCATGCTTGCTGTGTGGCACTTTGGAAAGGGTAAATCTGAGTTATGTTATAGTCAGATGATTAAAGAACACAGGATTATGTATTAATATCCTGTGGGGCAAATTGCACTAGTACTGCCTTCCTTGTGGACACTGCAATTGTACACTATTAACTCTCTTAGGTCTTGGGCCAAACTAAACAGAAAAAGTAAAAATTACTTATGAGCGATGGATGGAATTATGTATTCACACGACAATAATCCTTCAATTATTATTGGACATTGGTTATTCTCCTACCAACATTTATCATTTCCATTAGTCATCTCAAACCACTTCTAGAGAGTAGAGTCAGGTTTAATTAGTTTCTTAGAAGCAAAACAAAACAAAAAGTTTTTTTGATTATATATACAATGTAGTGCAAAATGCAAAATATCAAATCCAAGATGTGAAGCCCTCATAACAACTTGTGTATCCTACAAATGGCCTAATTTTTTCCTTTATATTTAAGTCTGTCTAAATGTACGAGACTCCTAGTGTCCATGTGTCGTACAGCCACTATGATGAGACGGTGTTGTTAATATCACAAATCTCTCTGTTTGTAGACTACTTACTAAAAAATGTTGACATATTTCGGCCTTTTCCCTTCAGGCCTCCGCAGGACAATATGAGGACTATGAACCCTTGAGCTACAAAGCAATGTAAAGCGCAATACAAAAAGTAATATTAGCTACAATATGTACACATCATTAAAATACTCATGTCTTGTGTATATTTTGTGATATAGCTGTAACACCATCATACCATTCCCATTCTTCAACAAACAAATATCCATTGCATGAACATCAACGACCCCGAAGGAGATCACAAAAAGTCCCTCACACATTGTGTGCTAGGTGACAGTGTGACTTTGTGCTTTAAATCCACAAAATGCTTGCTTAGTGCTATAGTTCCAAACACTTTGAAGGTCAAGTCAGAACTAACTGTTCTAGAAAAAGACCTCATGCCTTGCCGTATCAATCTGCTCTAAGTTGTGGATACACTGAAGGAATAGATAGTGAGCAGTCAATGTGATGAGCAAAATAAATTCAACTAATGGTTAAGTAGCCCGAGTATCACATGCCCAAAACATCTGTCCTCTATGAATCCTACCTCTGAGACTCTTCCAACAATTAGCTCCAATCGTAATCTCATATGAGTGAATCAATCACCCTCTACTCCTGGCTTGCAACACTTTCTCTATATGACAAAAAGATTGAATTCACATGAATTAATTCTCTGATACAATAACAAGCCCGGATCATTACGGTGTGAGGTCCAAGTCCTGAGTGTTCATTCGGGCCTATGCACTGGAATGTCATATTTCCTAAACTGTGAAGCTGTGTTGGCAATTCAAATTGGGTATTGGCTGACCGGGAAAAAATATTTGCACAAAATTAAATGGGCCAACTTGTAGGGAAAGCATTTTCCTACATAGGCACTGCTATGCTAGAGTTTCTAATGGTTGGCTTCCAGGAAGTAGAGTGAATGAAGGACTCTGGATGCATCACATGCGAGCTGTAAAATGACAAAAGCCTTTTACCACTCCAGACACAATATTACTAGTTTGGATTAGTAAATTACCATCTGGGCCAAGCTTGAAATGAAGAAAAGTAAACCGTGACACATGTTTTGCTGTCATTACAGCTCCTCAGAGAGGTTTAACTCTGTCCAGACACTATTTACTATTTTAAGATGCGTATATATTTTTTATTTTTATAATACACGATATTCTGGTGTCATGATATGGTTGTTCCCTATATTCTGTCATACAACCCATGGCAGAAGATGTAAGATGCAGTTATTTATTTACTTGTTAGCATTAGTAATTAATAAGTGATTCCATTATTTAAAAACAATCATAAAAAATCACTAAAATAGATATTTAAAGAACATCAATAAAAGAATACAGTACAAGAATACAATTAAAAGTAATGAAAAGATACAATCAAATGGTCAAGTTTTGCAAGCATGAAATGATTAAAAAAACCATCCTACATAAAAATACGTGAATTGATACATTCAAATGTTCATTGAGTTACATTTGCATAACACTGATTTAAAAAAACATCCACATAAAAGCCGACAAATTGATTCAGGAGCATATGCAGAAAGTACAAGGCAGGTTTATACTGTTTAAATCCATAATGTTTAATAACTCATTAAAAAAATTTCCCCCTTTAATTCATAGTATTTATTTTAAAAAAGAGCAAGGGCCAGATGTATCAAGGTATTTTGCATTTGCAAACGGTGCGAATGCCCGTTTGCGAATGCAAAAAGACAGTTCAGAATGTATGAAAGACATTCTGTACGTAATTTTAAGGAATCGCAAAAATAGCTATTCCTTAAAATTGCGACCCTGTTTAGAGACTCGCAAATTGCGACTCTCTAAATAAGAAATCGCAAATAAGGATTCCTGATTTGCGATTTCTTAGCACATGTATGAAGCCATTCCTAAATGCGATTTGGGCATTTAGGAATCGCTATTTACCACCAGCTTGAACCTGGTGGTAACCATGTGCAAAATTTAAAAATGCATTTAAAATGCATTTTTAAAATGTACATGTAAAGCACACATGCCCTTTTGGCATATGTGCACCTTACATGTCCCAAAAAAAGATTTTGGGGTGCAGCAGAAGGGGCATTAGGCCTCTAGCATCCTGGGGTTTTGCATTTCCAAAATTGCGATTTCTGGTTAAGAAATCGCAATTTTGGAAATGCACAAAATTCGCAGATATGGGCCAACAGGCCAATAGGTGCGAATGGGGTCAGATTCTCTATTTGCGATTCGGTAATAGTATTTGCGATTTTTAAGAAATCGCTATTACCGAATCGCAAAAATCATACATACCTTTTTGCATTTCTGAAATAGCGAGTTCTTAAAAATAGCTATTTGAGAATCGCAAATCGGTTGTATGATATATCTGGCCCTAAATGTTCAAGAGTTTTCTCAGAAGTTTCGTCACAGGGACAAATGAGCACAGATGCGGCATCATATTGTCTAACTGGAAAACAAGAGTGAGATCTATTGGTTCCCAGCTGAAACTTTGCTTTACCAGGGACTCTTTCTCCATGCCAGGTACAGTTCAAGATTGAAGTTTGGACAATGGCATAAGGCCTTATTATGAGTTGGCTGGTTGAACTGCCACAACTCCAATACAGCGGTGGTAAGGCAGCCATCAAGCCGGCAGCCTAACCCCCGTCATATTACAATGTTTCCACCGGGCAGACCGGCAGAAACCGTTGTATCACAACGTTTCCACCGGTCAGCCCAGTGGAAACAGTGCAGCGGCATTGGTCACGGCCTCCTCGAGGAGCCGAGGCCAATATCGTTGCACACAGCAACCTCGGAATATGCAGTGTCTGCCTTAGCCCCCAGCACTGCCTTTCCACCTACCTTTTCATGGCGGGGATGGCGCCACAAAAAGGCTGGGGGAAAGGGAAGTCTTGATCAGCATGGCTGTGCTGAACTCAGCACTGCAGTGGCTGACCACGACTTTGACTGCCACCAACCTTGTCGGGATCCCTGATCACGGAAGAGGTGGCAGTCTCCTGGTGGTCCGACTTCCAGGGTTCATAATCTAGTGGTCAGACCACCAGGATTGTGGCGCTCCTATTGTCACCACGTGTTTAGCGGTCTGTGGACCACCAAACTTGTAATTAGGCCCTTAGTCCCACAACATTCGGTTCCCCGGTTCCTCAATTTCCATGGATGCCTCATAAAATGCCAAACAGAATTCCTTTGTATGAGTATTATCTGCCATTCTTAGCAAGTAAGGGGATTTAAACAAATTGTGTCTGCCAATCGCTTTACCAGCGATCTCAATATAGTCAACCCATGGAATTGTGTAGCCCTTGTCGCAGGCCAGACAGACAACAATAATGGCCCAATTAAAACCTTTATGTTTATTGACCTACATGGAGATCCAGAGCAACAGAGGGGTAACCTTAATTATATGCACTATATATGATATGCCCAATTCCTCACCCAAGAAAAAATGAGGAGTCTATGGTGGAAAGCAAAGTAACCACCATCAAAATCAAGTCTCCTCTACTTGCAGATTAAACACATTCTGCTAACCCCAAACATCTGTCCCATATGTCAAAACCAGTAGACATTTACACTCATAGGCCCTCATTACGACCCTGGCGGTTTGTAACCGCCAGGGCCGCGGCACGCGGGAGCACCGCCGACAGGCCGGCGGTGCCCCGCGGGGCATTCTGACCGCGGCGGCTTAGCCGCGGTCAGAGAAGGGAAACCGGCAGTCTCCCGCCGGTTTCCCGCTGCCCCCAAGGAATCCTCCAAGCCGGCGCAGCTTGCTGCGCCGGCTTGGGGATTCCGACTCCCCCTCCCGCCATCCAGTTCCTGGCGGTTCTCCCGCCGGGAACCGGATGACGGGAGGGGGAGTCGCGGGGCCCCTGGGGGCCCCTGCAGTGGCCATGCCAAAGGCATGGGCACTGCAGGGGCCCCCGTAAGAGGGCCCCAAAATGTATTTCACTGTCTGCCTTGCAGACAGTGAAATACGCGACGGGTGCAGTAGCACCCGTCGCACCTTCCCACTCCGCCGGCTCGATTACGAGCCGGCATCCTCGTGGGAAGGGAGTTTTTCCCTGGGCTGGCGGGCGGTCTTTTGGAGACCGCCCGCCAGCCCAGGGAAAAACTCATAATACCCTCTGCGGTCTTCTGACCGCGGAAAGGTATTATGGAGGGCGGAATCCTGGCGGGCGGCCTCCGCCGCCCGCCAGGGTCGTAATGAGGGCCATAGTCTTCCAAAAGGGGCTTAATTGGTTTATTGTCCCTTCTACTGGCAAAGTCAAATAAAGCCCCTACTGAGTGGCTAAAAGGCTGGCATCTATTAAGAGTAAAGACCAGCCAAGTGGTCCACAAAACAAAGATTGTTCCCAGGTATGGGAAATGATTAACCTGCTCAATTCCCCTTTCTTTGATTTGAATTGGGCCAGCTTTCCTTGAATTAGATCCTCAGAACATAAACTTTGTTTTGGCTAGACACTTCTCAATGTCTAAGTTGTTTATGAGTTGCAGAAAGCTTTCTACTAAAGCTTAGAGGCCAATAGAAGTACTTGAGAACAAGACTGTGTTGTCTGCATAAATTAAATAGGGGACTGTGATGAAGCTGATCTTAGCATACCTTGCAAGAGGTTAGCAAACATGTATTTAATCCATTAATGTGCAGTAGGAAAAAGATGGGTGTGAGGACAGCCTTTCCGTACGCCTCGCTTTAGTTCAGAGGAATCAGAACTTTTGCAGCCTGACCCATACATAGCTTACAGAGGCACTAACCCACAGTTCAGAGCCCTCAGAAATTCAACCAAATCCTAGCCAAACCTTGGCTCTCACAGAATGTTACAGAGTTTACTGTGGTTTACCCTATCAAAAGTGCTATTCAGAACCATGAATGAGAATTATCTCACCCCCTTTAGCAGTCGTATGGTTATTGATGATCAGATAAAGATGAGATCATTTTTCTAGAGTGCCAAGCCCGTCTCTATAGCTTTTTCAACTGAGGAAATAATAGCACCCTGCTCAACCCAACTCTCAATCCTACCCAACACGATGCACCCTATAATTTCTCTAGTAGAACCTAATAGGGAAATTAATCCATAGCATTGTTGATCCTGTCTGAGCCCTTTTGAACACAGAAATAATTACTGCAGTATGCAAAGAGCTGGGTAACCTATGGATAACAGTACAATGTAGGACATTGGTGATAATGTGTACCCAAGACTCTAAGGGGCAGATTCACTTTTCTTGCATCCCTTAGCACCCCCTCAATGCCACCATGTGTGTGCCATATTTAATATACAGTGCACCATGACTGTGGTTAGGGAACTAGCAGCATCAGTTTTTTACGCTAGTTCGGCGCTTTGCAGGATTAGCGTCAAACATTTTTACGCTAATCCCGCAGAGCACTCAGAGGACTTTTGAAAACAATGGGAGCCTCTTTTTAACGCCTGCTCTGAGCAGGTGTTACCAATGCAGATAAAAATGATGCAAATAAATTTCAAATGGGGGAACGCCCCACTTACATACATTATGCCTAGTGCAGTCATAATGTGAAGCAAGGGGTTACAACGTGATACAGTGCAAGCATTGCGCCACTTTGTAAATATGGTGCTGCGTTTTTGGCCATCTAACATCACATTAGCGTAAAAAAATTACACAAATGTGTCATTAGGATGGCGTTAGGCCCTCTTAAATCTGGGCCTAAGTCCTTCTTATAAATGTCTATAGAGTCCCCATTAGGTCCAGGGATTTTCTCTGAGGGGCTAGCACTCATTGCCTGTATATCTTCATCAAGGTCAAATCTTATTTTAAATATTCGATCCAACTGTCCAGCACTGATGGCTGTCACTAACCCGTCAGTTTGACCTTCAAATAATTTTGGTTGGTTAATATTTTACAACAAAAAAAATAGTGTCTTTGGCTAATGTAGCTTCTACAAGTTTGTTCCACAACTCATGTTTGGCAGCTGATTGACTAATGATAGTTTTGTATTCAGCCCTACACACCAAAATAGGTGACCTATCCTTTGGAGTGCAAATGATGGCATCTACAGCCTTCAGTTCTTGTTGACTTCTACAAGACGCAAAAAACTGCTTTTAATTTATCATTCATCACAATAAAGGCACGCATTATCAAGTAACTACACTAGTTTAGAGTAGGCCAGGGGGAACATTTAAATACCCTGAAGTAAATGGAGTAATTTCAGTAATCATGCAATACACTTGTGATGCAAAATTACTGAAATTATACGATTACGCTAGCTTGAGTAATTAAGAGTAATCTGGGGGAGGGGAATCCTACTGCAGGAGCACAGGAACAATGAACTAAGAGAGAGAGAGAGAGTGGTTTACACTAAGAAAATAGGCCTAAATGCTGGATTATGCTGGATGGATGGATGTAATTACAAGTAATTTTGCAGTAATTACGAGTAATTACGCTGGAGAGAATTATATCAGTTATGCCCACCCTTGGTTTGGAGATAAAAGGTAGTTGAAAAATAGAGAGAGATTAGTTAGCACCAATGTGGCAAATAGAGCTGAAAAATTCACATTATACCTTTTGGCCCTTACCCTCTATCTACCATAGTTATATTGATTTGGACATTAACTAAAGGGGGTTTTACTATGACAGGAAGGCAAAAGGCCAATTCAATAGGACTGTGATCACTATACATACTTGCAGCTTTTGACTGCAATATGTAACCCAGTGATGGCGAAAAAAAATGTAATCTATAGTCATACCTTGGCCCCATCCAGTAAAAGTGAAATTAATAGTTGGGGGCTGGACATTAATATCTCCTTAAATTTCTATTACATTCACTAGCCTAAACTTAATAAAATGCTCATACAATTTCTCTCCCCTTCGGTCAGTATCATGGGGCAAGGGAACGACCTTGCAAACTTGAAAAGATGGAAGCAGGGTAGAGTTGGAGCCTAGTTTGCAATTGAAATCCCCCGATATTCAAAAATTCAACTACTGATGCGGACCTATTCCATAAATAGCATATGTCAAAGAACAAAGCATCAACATTACATCCCTTGATCGCTGGGATAACCGCGTTGTAGAAGTTCACAATAACAAAGTTAATTTCAGAAGATCAGACAACACAGAGAATTTGGATTCCTAACTATGCAGTCTATACTGGGATTATCATAAAATCATTAGATACTCAAACAAGAGTTAACAATCCACCCGTAGCTCTGCCCATATCTGGCCTACTAGCTGCAACACAAAATCTCTGGAAGGCATCACAAGTAAAAATATCGATGGACCAAGTTTCTTGTAACAAATAAAGTCAGACCTTTGCACCTAGGCAAGCCACCCCTCATCCCCCAGTTTAGACCTCATGCCTGAGATGTTCAGGCAAAGCAGATTCAAAAAAAGTTCTGTGCTGTCCATGGTTGGATTGGTTGGGTCGGCGATGTTAAAATCTTGCTTATTAAGCTGAGGTATCCCATCGGGAAAGCTCTGGATATTTGGGGCATTCATACAGCCACCACCCAGAGGTAAAAGTTGCATTGTTTAGTAAACCTGCTCAGCCAGGCAATAAGCACTTGCCAAGGGCCCTAATGATTATTGACATCAGTCCATTTCATTTAGATTCATTAATGGTTCAAAGCGACTGTTGCAAGGCATACCAGCCCCACCTTGGGAGGTGTATGTGGATGGCAGAGCACAGTTAGTTGCAATTTGGCAGGTAATTAGTTGTCTATAGAAAAATCCCAAGGATGAACGACTGATATTCTCCACTGAGCGATCTTCAATGACTGCTAGAAAAGTAAGAGTCTTTTTAGGCTGAGATGCCTAACGTTAATGATGACACAATCACCATGAAAATACCTCATCTTTGGACCAACACAATCAACTCTTTTAACAAAAAGAATATTATCATAATCCTGGATGTTAAAATCTGCATGTTTTGTGAGCCAATGACAGACATTGTTTTTTAGCTGAAAGGCTGATTCAACTGTACATTGGTCATAACTACAAAAAACAGACAGACATCATTCAGTTAGGACCATTCTTTCCATAGACAGAGCATTTTTTTGTTTTGCCAATAACTTTAGCGCCGTTTTATGAATCTTCCTGAAATTTTCAAAACGTATACTTTCGTCAGTACAGCTGCTGTCAAGCAGGGGCCAAGAAAAAAGGGAGGGTCCCAAAACACATTTTCCCCACTATACGTCAGTAGGATTTTTTGAATTTTTTAACATGACCATAGCCCGAACCACTGAACAGTATTACACCACATTTGGCACAAAGCTAGCCATTGGTTCAAAAAGTGTGCTTTTTGTGATTTGGTGTAAATCCCTTCAGTAGTTTTGAGGATATTAGAGTTTTAAAAATATAGATATCTAGGTATGCGGATCCTCCGTTGATCCAACTGTCCCCGTTCTGATATCTGATTGGCTGCCAACACTTTAACAAGGACGTGTTGGCAGCCATCCTGGAACTTGGCTTCAGCCAAATCTCACAAAAAAGTGAAAAGAAAGAAAAGGGGCAAGGGTAGGGTCATTCCGAGCCTCTAGCCTTGGTCTAGGGGTCCCTCACGGACCTTGCCAGGGCTAAAAAGCATTTATTTTTAATGTTGTGAAAATCTGCGGATCTGGATCAGTGTATTTTCCTGAATTTTTTTTTAAAAACAGTGGTCTCCCACCCTTATCTTTTGCCTCCAGGTGGGCCAGACCCCGGGGGCTCTGGTGGCTTTAAAAACAAGGGGAACACATTGGGCCCCCTTCCAATGGGCTTGTATTAGTTCCGGGGACCGCCAATTCCGGGGGCTATCTTTCAATTATATGCAGGGGGGCCACGCGGCCCCCCACAGCCCAGAGAACCACCACCTCCCTAGGGCAAATGTTGAATGAAATGCAGAGGCGCACCCCCCCCACACAGCCCTGAGGACCGCCACCACCCCAGGTTAAACATTGAATGAAATGACGGGGCTTGCAACTCCACCACAGCCCCAGGGATCACCACCTCCCCTTGGCAAATGTTGAATGAACTGCAGGGGGCCCATGGACCTCCTGCAGCCCTGGGGACTATCACCTCCCCATGACAAATGTCGAATGTAATGCAAGGGGGTTGCATGCCCCCCACCTGCAGCCCCGGGGGACTGGCACCTCCCCGGGGCTAAAATAAATGAATGAAGGGGGTTCATTGCTAACCCCCAGCCCTGGGGACCACCACCTCCCAGGGGAAAATTCTGATGTTGGACGGGGGCCACTTGGCCCCCCTTGCTGAGACAATAATGACCTTTGGGACCACCACACCCCAGGGCCAGCTCATGCTGTGTTCTGAAGTGCCCACCCCTGGGACATAGATGTTTGCTTTGACTTGCCGGGAGCTTTGACAGCTAGTCAGATATTTATGCCAGATTTTACACACAAAAAACCATAGAACTTCAGCAGTTATAGTTGCCTGAGCTAACTATAACTTATGCTCCCACAATTCACTGCTTATGATCTCACATAGTACATCACTCATGTCATCGTCAGTGACATCACTCATGACAACACTCATGACATCATTCTACAAAGTTAACTTCAATACAATTCATAAAATATACATTTTTTTTTAAATAAGAAGACACTAATGAGAGACGCATAGCACAGAGCTCACTGTAACCTGCACCTAAGGGACTGTTCTGAGTGGATAGTCCTGTCTCTTCCGAACTACTACCCTAAACACTTGTGACCAAAGTAAAACATTTAACCGTATGGGGTAGTCTATTAGAAACCACAACAACACCATTCATGAACCCAGAAAGACGTTTTAGTGCAGATTTCAGATTTACACAAACCACAGCAACATACCGCCAGTAGAGAGGTCTTAGTGAACAGACCACTGTGTCACAAACCAGTAGTAAAATTATTCTTTAGCCTGCAGAAAGGAGTGAGCAGAGATGTCAGTCGGTTGTAAATGACTACTGCACTGAGCCATCACCCTAAAGAAACATCTAAGTGAACAGATGAATTTATTACAATCTACTAGAACAGTCATTCACTGCAACATGCATTTAGTAGGCATATTGCGGAGACGTTTTATAGCTGCATATAAATAATGTTGTTCTATTTTATGTAGTTCAAATCAGTGTGCATCAATAACCAACACCAAGCAACTGCAAGCAGTAATCAAAATATAGTAATTTAAATCTACTTCAAACGTACATTCTTGAGGTAGCAAGTGCCTCAAAAAGCGAATTCAAAAAGGAAAAATAATTTCACATCTCGAGGTTTCTCCATAAATTTGAACAGCTCTTAATTTTGAAAATAACCTGAATAAATATCAGAGGTCAAATATAGATCTGTAAGGTTTTCAACACTGCATATTATAATCAAAAAAACAACTCCAAGTACATGTATGCAGTGGAAGTAGACATAAAGGTGTTCCCATGAGGTGCCATTTTCATGTTCTGTACAGTGTGCTGTTTACTTAGGTTAGTGCCGCTAAACCCAGTCAGTTCATGCATACATTTGAAATGAGAGGGATTTTTATTCCCAAGCTACAGCATCCTAAATAATATTGCACACAGAAGGTCACAGAATGTCTATGTGACATTCAATTTAGAGCTCTTCAAGTGTGACAATCTATTTGTATTTTCTGGCCCACATTCTTATGTGGGCGGCAATACAGATACGTATTCTCGTTCCTAAAAATTTCAGCTGCCATGAGTAATGAGGACTTTGGGAGTCAGGAATTCCACAGTTTTTGAAGTTGCCTCTCTACAGTCCAGTTAGAAATAAAACATTATTGATGGAGGGGATATCAGGATTACTGTATCCAATTCCTTTTGTAAATCCCCCTTTTTAGACATCTTTCCACTGATATTTCTCCAGATTTACCAGGTCAACTATACCACATGCTGGAGGTGGCAGGTAAATGCAAAACACTTATCATGCAGGTGGCTTACCCTTATGATGGTTCATTCAATAAAGGTTACAAGTAACTAACAGGAAAGCTGGTATATTTGCATGCTACTTGTGGTGGGCTAGCATATTTGTTTTGCTGAAAATTGGCAAATACGTGTTACCTTTTCAAGATTCTCAGATAGGACTTGAAAGTGCTAGAAACAGTGCAGAAGATTTGTAGGCAGCAGATGGAAGGCTTAATCCAGCAAATTCTGGACTTAATTCACAGAGATAAACTTACACATTAGGCCTGTCCTACCTTTTTATGTGTGTAGTCTCCCCCACAAATGCAGAGACTCTGCCTTCGTAAAGCTACTACTCTGAAATCTGTTTGTGAATAGCAAAAAAACAAACTAAAGTGTAAGTTAACCTGCGTGAGTCAGGCCCACAGTGTCCTGTGGAGCCCCAATTTAGAGCTGGGTGTTATATTCATGTATAATACGTTGGTGCATTAACAATCTTAACACATTCAGATGGTGCAGTGAATTTAGGATCATGGAGCAACTAATGCAGTAAGAAGTGGTACTAAGGACCATATTTATGAATTGTTGGCACAGAGTAATGCAGCAAGTCACCTTGCTGCGCTGCCCTGCATCAAATGGAAAGGGCAGGAATGCGCCATACTTAAGCAATACAATGCATTCCTGTCCTTTCCTCATGCGCTGGCACCCTTTAGACATTTTCCCAAAGTTTGGTTGCTTTAACCATGTTAAACTTTTTACAAGGTCAAAAAATGCCACATAGAAATGACTGTCTTTCTCAGCTACACTTATGCTGAAGAGTGTTTTTGGGAGCAAACCAGTGCTTAATGTTACTAAGGTAGGGGTCAAAATCATACTGATTATCTGGGACAGCATTGAATCACCTCAATTCCTAGGAGTAGGTTTAACCATTCTGTAAATATTGCCCCTTCAATGTCCTGTAACATTTGTGAGTTTTTGTTGCCAGCCATTCTTTTCTGGAAAATGTAGTTGTCACATCCCGCTTCCAGTCGTGGCTCACTGTGCAGTAAAGGGGCGGGGCAGTGCAAGGCAGGAGGAAGGAGGGGGGGGGCAAAAACATTTAATTAAAAAAAAATTTACCTGCTCTGCCGCTGTGCTGTTCCTCTTTCCTGGTCACTGCAGGCAGGCTCCCAGCTTGCCCTGTCGCCAATCATGACACTGCTCAGAGCAGCGTTAGGATTAGTGGAATGTCAAATCAGGGCTCTCCGAGGCAGACTGGGGGCCTGGGCCTGCTCTGTCCAGACAGGCAACACAGTGCTGGGTTGCAGTATGCACGATGGCTGGCCAAACACACGTGCGCAATGAGGAGAGTGCACTCCTCCTCGTCCCCGTCATCCCCCATGGCCCTGTCCCTTTAACATCAAAGCAATAATACACACTTTTTACTATCATTTTGTTGTTAAAGGATTACAGCTGCTGCTGCTTGTGGGAATGATGCTCCTCCACCATAGCAGAGGAGCCACCGCTGCCTGGTTCCAATATCTAGAGACATACATATTGTTTTAATAACAGACAAAAAAAAAGGAACCCCATCTTTTTGGACTGCTCAAAATGATACCCGAACTTGGCCTATCGTGACCGGCAACTTTCTCTCTGTGAACTTCAGATCAACACTTCACATTGTCTTCTTTAAAAACCTCTAAATACTAGGTCCCCTTAACTTGGGAAATTTCTTGACATGCAACTTCATAATTCATAGGCTTGGAGACCTGCTTGGCCTGTAGTCCAGTCATGATTTGGGGGACCACCTACACATTGTACAACCCTTTGTAAGGTGCTGCTGAAAAATGGAATCAGAAAATGTGCCAGTCTAATGACTTTGGCACCCTCCAGCTGTCTCAGGCAAGAAGCTGCCACGCTTCCTGCTGTGTTTCTATCAAGGGCAGAAAGACAAGCACTATTGTGTGTCCTCTAATAGTTTAAAAGATATCATGCAGGCATGCTCAGTGCTTGTCTTTAAGCTTATTTGAACTTGCTAATTAGTTAAGTTTCTCTTAGTGCTTCTTTTCAGGATTGCCTTAGCAGCTTGTTGAGTTTTTTGTCAGACTCATTGGAATTGCTGATCACTTAATTATGAACATCTGCTTGTGTTTGTTTGACAGACATTTTAGACAGTTTTTGCCTGATGGTAGATGGAGAGTGTTTGGTGTGCACCTCGGTTAAAACTAAGGGACACCGGCATCTGGACTGTACTTGCTCTCGACTGTTGCTCTTTAGGGCCTCTTTCCTTATTGCCAGTTGGAACGGTCTTCAGCATTCTTTGGTTACTTGAATGTCAGGTTTACTTACCAGTATGGTGGATGAGATGTTCTTTAGGATTTTACTAGCATATGTGCTGCAGTTCTTTGTGTACAGTGTAATTCATGCTCTGTACCCATGTTACTTCCTCCAGTAGTGAGGTATGTTTTGGCTATAGTAAATCAGAAGGAAAGTTGGAGGAATTGATTACCTCTGACTTAAGTGTAAGTCAGAAGTGTACTTCATTTCCTAGTAAAAGAGGTTCTAATTATGGTAGCTCAGGATAGCTTTTACATAGAATGTGCAAGATATTTATGAATTCTATTGAGGGAATAGTAGTATTGTCTTGTGCATATACATTGTAGGACGGTCCGGTAAAAAAGAAAAAATCATGTTCAGGGACTTCATTTTTTCAGGGAAGAGTACAAGCAAATGTGATCTCATGAACATTTTTATCTATCCACCCAGTATTATTGTTCATTCAGGGGTAATTTGAAGCAATATAAAGTTTCAGTAATTCAAAGTTAATACTTATATGGTATTTATTTTGTAAGTCAAGCCTCACCAAAAAGAAAACCCTAGGAGAGAAAACCTTGAGAGAGAAGAACCTCATCCTAGCCTATCTTTTGCTCTCCCCTCACTCCAAAAAAAGTCCTTCACAGACCCTTGACACCTTTGTTTCTCATAGCAGCCTCCAAGACTTTATTGTTTTAAAGATTTCTTTATAGTCTTTCTGTCAGTGGCCCCTGCAAACTCCTAAATGCATTCTGGAGTTAAATGATGATGACGGTGCCAATTTATATCTTGTTGGATTAAGTTATTACCATTGTCATAATAAAGTACTTTACCTGCCATGGCGAGAGTACTCTGCCCACCATATTAGAGATGTCCGCTGCCATATAGGCATGACTTGCATTTTCAGGAAAGTGCCATCACAGCGGTTCCTGGAAATGTATTTGTAAATTTGACAGCGAGCCATCTGTAAAACGTACAACTTTTTAATGTTAAAAAAAATCCCCAAATTATTTTTTTCTTTTTGAAAAAAAACACAAAAATAATGACCCCTTATCCCACTACAGAGCATTCTCCCATGGCTTGTAATAATTTTAAATCTTCACTGCCCCATATGCCACATTTTTCATGGCAGTGAACGGCAGTGACAATGGGCCAAGTGTCCACCCACATTAAATGGGGAGATACGCACATGGCCAAAACTCTGCCAGCCCTTTATTACTTCATTAGACCATTGGAGGTGTGTGTAGGCAGTGAGACGGAGTAGTCTACACACTGAAGGTCCAGCGGACTCTAAATGAGGTGGGTGGACATTCAGATTGGCAGAAAAAATACTCTGTAGCATCAACTACCAACATCTAAATCAGGCCCAAGTTGTTGTGGCACAACTGGTCAAACTGCTGCACATAACTGCATGCACCTAGGCCAACAAGATGCCATCTTAAGGAAACTCATCAAAAATGTATTTATTTGTAAAGTGCTGCTATTTCCCAGCTGGATCTTGTTACTAGGACCAAAGGAACAATAGGCAAAGAAAGGAGCAAAAGGAAAGCACACGGGTGACATTTCAAAACGTTTTCAAAGGCTTGTGGAAACACAGTTGCGAGGTAGTCGGTGAAGGTCCAATGGCAGGTTGTTACAGAGTATCAAACTGAGACAGCTGAAAGATCTGCAGCGTGCTCATGCATAATGGTGCAAAGAGAACAGGAAATATGTCAAGGCTCTTTACCAAGATATCTAGTCAGAGTGCAGTGAGTGATCAGAGAGAAGAGCATCTTGGGACTGGTTTTATAGAAGGCTTGATAAAACTTTGAAATTAATCCTCTTTAGGGCAGGAAGCCAGTTGCAAACCCTTCATCCCCAAAGACATGGTAAAAATTTCCTCAGGCTTTCTGTCAAACATACTGTCATGTTTTGAAGACTTTGGAGTTTGATAATTTGATCCTCAGGTAGGTCAAAATATAACATTTTCTCACAGTCAAGACAAGAGAGAATGGTGGAGTGTATAATTCGAGCCCATTTGTTGCAAGGGAGGAAAGTGAGAATCTTCCTTAAGATCTTCAGAAGGGCATAGCAGGAGCACCATTTTTCTGGTTGTAGGTTGCAATATTGACTACAGAAATATCATGCTACCAAAATATTATGGCCATAATACAGAGGACCATAATTTTGAGACGATAAGTGCAATAGGAAAGCATGGATTTAATATTCTTGACATCACATCTGCATGCCTTGACAACATTTATATCATCAGGGACCAAGAGATTTGTAAAGTGCACCCTAGCTCAATGAGGTCACTTGATGCCGGTCATCTAAGAGGTCAGAAATAGGTATGTCTTTATTGCTGCCTTAAAGCTGGCAAAGGTGGGAAGCTTTGTAATTTGCAATGGGAGCAAGTTCAGCAGAGTAGGACCTTTAAATGAGAGCACTTGTCCTCACTTAGATTTAAACTTGTATATGAGGACTATAAATACAACCTGTTTTTGGCTTCCTGGTGTGAGCACAAAAATAGAGTGAGCCTCTTACATAAAACATTGGTGGGCCTAGCAGATGAAAGCGTCTATACATCCAGCAACCTGTTTTATGGTGGATTAATTCTCCAACTGAAAGTTAATGTAAAACCTCCCCGCCCCACAAGATGTAATCTCTTTATTTTTAGATTCATCAAAGCTCCAACAGCAGCATAATGCATTATTTCCATTGACAACATTGATTGACAACCCTAGGAGAAGTCCAACCTGAAATTAAGAAGCATATTTCTCTTCATCTCTCTCCCTGCACTGGCACACTTGAGGCTCCCTAGATTATAATTTAACTTAATAGTTCCTTTGAACTTCAGAGAAACCTAGGTATTCATCGTCTAGAGGGTAAACAGAGTGCTTTAATTCAATTTGCTAAAAACAGCTAATCCACTTTAGCCATATCCAGTTTGTCCTATAGCACCAAGTGATTTACTTACGCTATACAGTCAAGTAAAGTAGACATAGTTGTCAAAAAATTCTGTACAGCTTCCGAAGTGTGTGAGTCCTACCCGTAGTGAGAAGACTGGTTTTAGTTTTTTTGTGCACACAATATTTTGCACTAAGGTTTGTGTGAGAGGTATGTGAGATGGCTCCGAAGTGAGTCACAGCTGCTGAACAGAGTGAATGTGATGTCATTTGGTCCACGCTGGGATAGGTGGGTTGGTGAGAGAAGCCACACATGGATTGGTGGACAAGACTGCACTGATACAGGTTGAGAACAGCTTGTGAAAGTGATTATGGGATTTCAAATTACTTTCTGTTTCATAGATTTTGTATTTGTGAAATAGATTTGTGTAAAAATTACGTTTTTCAAAGCTTTCAGGAGTGCGTTGAGAGGAGATGTTTTTATTTCAGTTAGGGGGGGTGAGCCTACTCGACCGGAGGGTACACCCGCATTCGAGGTAATAGAAGAGAAAGGAGTTTCAGCATGCCTTTGGGTAAATCAGCAGTTCCAAATAACTGAGAAGGTAGGCACCTTAGCTTTTTTTAGTTATGGAATATACAATTTGAGAATTTGAGAGAATCTGAGGAGGCTGCTGTATGAGTCAAAGTCCCTTCCTAGCCCAGCACAATTTGAAGCACTTGTTGTTTGGGAATTAGTTGTGAAACAAAAAGAGGCTCGGAAATTCGAAAGGAGAATAAGGAAAGCAGAGAAGACACCTGCACAATTTCTGAATGAGAGACAGACCATGCCAATGTATTCCCCAGTAATGACACTGTAAAACATTGCCCCCAATCAGCCAAACCAGACTTTTGGTACTGGCCAGAGAAAGAATCAATGTTGCTGCAACAACCTTGTCAGGTCCAGAAGCATTAACAGTCCCTTTAACCATAGGTCCAGTAGCCCTGTTGTATGCCCAGGGTAATAATGAGAGTGGTCCCCAGATTCTAAATCCAGAATCAACGATGAGTTCACTTTTTGGAGCTAATGCAGAAATGGAGAGACTGTGCACTACTGTGCCAGCCATTACCCCTATGCATTCTTTTGGTTCGAACCAGACACATAATAGAGTTTGTCCACTGATTGATATGACATGTTCCCCATGCACCGTGGGATCATCTGTGATGATTCAAGAGCAGACTAGAGAACCCCCTGTAATGGACCACAGTTTGTGCCCTTGAACTATGGTAATAACATTAGTTTACAAGGATTGACAGCCCAACAACTGACTGACTCATTACATAATTTGAGTGAAACTTCAGTTTCAGGGAATATGCCTGAGGGAGAAAATACATTAAACATGGCTAGATTAAAATTGGAATTAAATTAAATGATTTAGGGGACCCTTGAGATGTACAGATTAGATTCTTATGATGAAAATGAATTGCACTTTATGTGGATGGATGTTACACTTAGAGCAGGACATGCTTATGAGAAATTGGCTAATTTGGCTAGGAAAATGAAATTGAAATGAACAAATCCAAGCAGTTGAAGAAGAGTTACAGATTAGAATGTGATGCAAGAGACATTGCAAACATGAGATCACCTGAAATGAAAATTCACATTGATGAGTTGATCCAGAGCACTCAACATCGGGAGCATTAAATGCATGGGAAGGCAGATGAGCAAAGAAAACAGATCAGAAGACGAAGCAGACTGCATCTGTACAGGAGGCTGGAGGAGATGTAAAAATTATGCCAATGAGAGAAATTCCATGAGAGATGCTTATTATGAGAGACTACTGAAAGCATTCAGACTATACAGTGGCATAGAAATTATTGAGCCAAGAGACATGATTCAATTTGTGTTTAGATTCGTTCAAGGATTGAAGCCTGAAGTTAGTAATATGATCAAAAACATTTGATTTGCTGGCAACAAAAGCCAATCAATGAAGTGCTACAATACGCAAAGTGCTGCAGTGAAGAGATTGATCTGAACCAGAAAATGCTGAAGGAAAAGATAATGGAGATGCAGATTAAATCTGCCCAAGCAGAAGGTATGCAGAGTTCACCGGGAATAGTGAATACTGGAGGAATACAAGGGATGCAACAGCAGGGCAATATGGTGCTCCAGTTTAGAGGTAGAGGATGTGTAACTTCACCAGTTCCAAATGCAAATGTGGCTGATGTTCAAAACATGCAGAAAATGCTTCCTTGTCATGCAAGCGACAATGTCAGATATTGGAAACGGGAGTGTCCCTTTAATAATTCAAATAATTTAGTGCAAGATGGTGGTGTTGCACAGATGATTGAGAACAGTCAAAATACAGGAGTTCAAATGCCCCGAAATCAAAACATGAATGTTTCTAAAGGAGCAGTCCAGGTGCAGGTTCCCTAGCAACAAATACAATTTCCCCAACAGCAAATTAATGTCCCACAGCAGATGCAGATTCCCCAAGCTCCGATGGCACAGCAACATATAATGGTTCCTCAGCAGAATGTGGACCAAAGAGTAAATGCAAACCAGTTAATCACACAATACCCATTGATTGATTTCAGTGATGATGAAATGAGTGAGGAATGCATGAGTGAGAGTTCAGAAGAAGAAGAATGTGTGTTGGCTGCCTCATTAGAGGTAGATCAGCATGGTCCTTATGTAAATCTCGAGTGTTATGGGTCATGATGTTTCATTCCTAGTTGGCACAGGAGCAACTTGTTTCACTGTCAGATCTGGAGAAGTCCCTAATCTGCCCCTTTGAGGAAGGACAGTTCAGATTGTATGAGTAGCAAATAAACATTTGGCAAATCCCATTACAGAGCCCATTCCCATTAAATTTGGAACCTTTGAGGGTATGCATCGATTTGTAGTTTGTGATTCGAGTCCTGTAAGCCTGCTAGTAAAAGACTTACTATGCAAATTAAAATGTTCTATCACTTGTACACAAGAAAGTATAGAAATGCAAACCAACAGCCATGATGAAACTTCTAGTCAAACTGCTGAGATGTATCCTCTCATTACTTTATTTCGTCCCATGACAGTTAAGGACTTGCCAGATAAATTACAGGAGACAGTAATATTGAGAGTTTGGGATCTCTCTGGAAAAGATATTGGACTTATTTGAGATGTTGATCCAGTCAAAGTGACTCTAAAGCCAAATGCAGTTTTCCCCAGAACACCACAGTATCACATGACCCCAGGCGTAATTGAAGGTATTACCCCAGTAATTGACGATTTTGTTGAGCAGAGAGTGTTGAAAGAAGTGATGAGCAGACCATGTAATTCTCCAATTATGGGTCTGTGGAATCCCAGTGGGAAATATCGCATAGTTCAGGATTTGAGAAAGGCAAACAAAGTTGTAGTATCCTGCTGTCCCCTAGGGCCAAATCCAGCAGTGATTTTATTTCAGATTCCATGTGAATCAGAATGGTTTTCTGTTATTGATCTGTCGCAAGCATTTGTCCCATTGCATGAGGATAGTTAGTTCCTCTTTTGTTTGCGATTTGGCAGATGTGTGTATTCATGGTGTCTTACTCCACAGGGGTTTTCAGAATCATCATCCATTTTTAATCAGATCCTGAAGAAGAATTAGGGGGCATATTTATACTTGTTTTACACTGAACTTTCATCATTTTTTGGGGCGCAAATTTGGTGCAAAACTAACTTCACATTTATACTTTGGCGCTAGACCTGTCTAGAGCCAAGATTATGGAGTTAAAGTAATTTTTTGGACATGAAAACCTACCTTGCGTCAATGAGATACAAGGTAGGCGTTTCCGTGCACAAAATGACTCTATGGCCTTAGCGCCATGTTTACCCCATGCTGAAATCACACACGGGGAGGAGGGGTCAAATAATGGTGCAAAGCTTGCTTTGCACCATTATTTAATGCCTGGATCAGGACAGGCATTAGGGGACTTGTGGGCCTATTTCCATGGTCCCAGGGACAGCCCCATCCACACCAGAGGGACAGCGGAAGATGGGGGACCCCATCCCAGGTAAGTATAGGTAAGTACAGGTAAGTATGTAATTTTATTTTTTAAAGTGCCAAAAGGGACCCTGAAATGGGTCCCCCTCCATGGCACTGAGTGCAATAGCCATGTCCAGGGGACACTGGTCCCCTGTGCTGGCCATTGGGGTGGTGGGCATGACTCCTCTCTTTTCTAAGACAGGAGTCATGTGATATGGATGGTTTTGCGTCAGAAAATGACGTTAGGCTGGTTAGAATCATTTTTTTTTACTCTATCCTGCCTAACATCATTTTTTGGTGCAAAACCCCCTTCTCCCATACCGCCACCCCCAACCGGCTAAAGTATTTTTTTTTATGCTGGCCCACCCTTTGCGCCGGCTTGCACCATTCCATAAATATGGTGCCCGGCTGGCGCTCAGGAATGGTGCAAGCCAGTGCAAAACATTTTGATGAAAAACTTAATTAGTGCAGTTTTGCACCCAAACGTATGCCCCTTAGAGTCTTTGAACATGCCATTTCAGTCTGCTTTAGTGCAGTACATTGATGACCTGATGGTTGCATTCTATACACGAGAAACTTTTAGACAAGATACCATAGCATTGTTGAATCATTTGGGTAAAAAACTGACACCATGTTTTTCCTGCTAAGTTACAGTATTGTCAGAAAGAAGTTACGGTATTTGGGTCACAAAATTGAGAACGGTGCGAGGAACTATGCAAATGAATACCCCAGATACACAGAGAGATGTCAGAAAGTGTTGGGTATGTTCAAGTCCAACTTTGGGAATGCCTGATTACACGAAAGGTTTGGACTGTTTTGTCATGAATGTGATGGTTGTGCTCCTTTTGTTTTGATGCAGTCACATGGAGGAGCAAACAGGCTAGTGGCATATTTTTCCAATACATTGGATCCTGTCAGTGCTGTTTTGCCCAGCTGTCTGAAAGCTGTGGCTTCTGCTGGTGTAAGTATCAGTCAATGCGAAGGCATTGTGATGGGACACCCTTTAAATGTCTATGTCCCACCCAGTCCAAAACCCCGTATTTGACAAGTGCCATCTTACCCAGTATGAGTTATTGATTCTTGGATCCCCAAATGTTGTGATTAAGAGGTGTACCAATTTGAATCCCACCATAATAATGCCTGTAAATGTCGATGATTCAAATGATGTTAATGAAAAATGGAACATGCTGCCTCGATGTCACTGAACTGTGCACCAAACCCAGCCCTGATATTCAGGAGAGTCCTCTATAAGAATAAGAAAATGACCAAGTTGTATTTGTTGATGGCTCCTGTTTGAGAGACAGTAAAGGTACTCTGAGAGCAGGTTATGCAGTTTACACCCTCTCTGGAGTGGTTGAAACTTCATGGCTTCAAGGAGTTGTTTTTGTCCAAGTAGCTGAATTGGTTGCTCTTACAAGAGCATGCGGTGTTTCTGAGCAGCTCAAAGTGACAATATTCACAAATAGTCAATACAGATTTAGGTGGTCATTCCGACCTCGGCGGTCTTGTCAATAGCCCGCCGAGGGACCGCCGTACGGAAGACCGCCAGTGCTGGCTGTCTTCCGCACGGGCCATTATGACCATTGGCAGCGCTCCGCCCGTTTCCGGATGAAGAGCCGCCAACAGCCATACTGGCGGCAGGCGGGGAAGTGGAGGTAGCTCCACCTCCAACGCCACACCAACAGAACACCGCCCAGCGAATCACGACCTGTGATTCGCTGGGTGGTGTTCTGTTGGCGTGGCGGTGTCGGCGGAGCTGCCCCCATGGGTCCTGTTCCCTCCCGGAGGATCACCGGAACAGGTAAGGTGATCGTCCGTTAGGGAAGGGGGGTGGGAGGGTGTTGTGAGTTGTGTGCGTGCATGGGGGTGTGCGTGTGTGTATCATGAGGGGGCGTGTGAGTGCGTGCATGAATGCAGGGGGGTGTGTATGTGCATGAGTGCGTGCATGAATGCGGGGGGTGTGTGTATGTGCATGAGTGCGTGCATGAATGCGAGGGTGTGTGTGTATGTGCATGAGTGCGTGCATGAATGCGTGCATGTGTGTGTGTATGTGTGTGTATATGTTGGGGATCGGGTTGGGGAGGGGGGTCCTGCAACCTTTTGGGGGTGGCAGGGGTGGTGGGGGGGTAGGGGAGGGAGTCGGGGTGGGGGTTGGAGGTGGGGAGACCCCTATCAGTGCCAGGGAAGGGATTCCCTGGCACTGATAGTGCTTACCGCCATGGATTTCATGGCGGTCCCAAACCGCATGAAATCCATAGCGGTAAGCCGGGGTCAGGTGGGTTGGAATACCACCGGCGGTAACCGTCATGGTCAGAATTCATGAAAAAAGACCGCCAGCCTGTTGGCGGTCTTACCGCCGCTTCACCGCCGACCGCCACGGTCGGAATGACCACCTTAGTGTTGTCCATGATTTTGGGCAGTTATGGCACAAGAGGGGTTTCATGACCTCTTCTAGATCACCCATTCAAAATGGTGAGAAAATGTATGATTTGTTAAACACACTACAGTTACCGGAGGAAATTGCTGTTGTGAAATGTACGGCACATGTAAGATCAAATGACTATGGTGGTCATTCCAACCCTGGCGGTCGGTGTTAAAGCGGCGGCAAAACCGCCAACAGGCTGGCGGTAAAAAAAATGGAATTCCGACCGATGCGGTAACCGCCAACAGAGACCGCCACATTAACACACCGCCCGCCACGGCAGTACAAACAAACAGGGCGGCGGTCCCCGCCAACAGACAGGCGGGAGTCAATGTACCGCCCACAGTATCACAACCTACCAATCCGCCACCTTTTCCGGGGCGGTAGCCCCGCCGATAAAAACACGGCGGAAACAGCCATTTCGAAGGGAAAACGCCCACCTTCATACACCCCACGAGGAATCAGGACAGCATGGAACCCCTAACTCCACATACTCCCAGCGATAGTCTTCCTGCTCCCTACCAGGAGCACGAACGCCGGCGCAGAAGACAACGGTGAGTACTGCACCTACGACACAGGGGAGGGAAAAAATGACGGGGACACACATACGCAACACACCTACCCCCACCCTCACCCACTACAACACACACATCAATGCATAGCAATACATCACAGTTACACCCCCCAACCCCCCGGAAGAATGCAAAGACAAAAGGAAATGATTCTAAACATTGAAATATATTGCAGTACTGCCAAAAAAATATATATACACATCAAAAACTCTTATATACAGAAATGTACAAGTCCGAGCATTGTAGCAGGCATTGTCCGTGGACCACTGGGCCCAAATCACATGGGCAAAGCCCACACAGGATACCTGACTCTAACGGAGAGAACACTGCAGGGGCATCAGATAGCAAAACTACAAGCACCTCAGGGGGAAGGGAAGGGGGGGCACCTCAGCCAGATGAGTGCACAACGCCAGATCCACGAGGGGCCTCCATGCCCACTGTTCAATCCTGTGGAGTGCAAAGCCACAGTCTCACAAGTCTATACAGTGGGTGGGCTGCCCACTGCACAATCCTGGGGAGTACAAAGCCACAGTCTCACAAGTCTATACAGTGGGTGGGCTGTCCACTGCTCAATCCTGGGGAGTGCAAAGCCACAGTCTCACAAGTGGATAACAGTCTCCACTGGTTCTGTTGGGGGCCTGCTGCCCAGAGTGCCTCGTGCAGCCCTGCCCGACACAGATGCGGCCCAGCACCTGCCGCTCATAGGCCAGCGGTGCCTGCGATGGAGTGGCCAGTGTTTGAGACGGCGGTGCCCTGTTCAGCGGTGCTTGAGACGGCGGTGCCCAGTTCAGCGGTGCTTGAGATGAAGGGCCCAGTGCAGCGGTGCTTGAGAGGAAGGGCCCAGTGCAGCGGTGCTTGAGATGAAGGGCCCAGTTCAGCGGTGCTTGAGACGGCGGTGCCCAGTGTAGCGGTGCTTGAGATGAATGGCCCAGTGTAGCGGTGCTTGAGATGAAGGGCCCAGTTCAGCAGTGCTTGAGACGGCGGTGCCCAGTGTAGCGGTGCTTGAGATGAAGGGCCCAGTTCAGCGGTGCTTGAGACGGCGGTGCCCAGTGTAGCGGTGCTTGAGATGAAGGGCCCAGTTCAGCGGTGCTTGAGACGGCGGTGCCCAGTGTAGCGGTGCTTGAGATGAAGGGCCCAGTTCAGCGGTGCTTGAGACGGCGGTGCCCAGTGTAGCGGTGCTTGAGATGAAGGGCCCAGTTCAGCGGTGCTTGAGACGGCGGTACCCAGTTCAGCGGTGCTTGAGATGAAGGGCACAGTTCAGCGGTGCTTCAGACGGCGGTGCCCAGTTCAGCGGTGCTTGAGATGAAGGGCCCAGTGCAGCGGTGCTTGAGAGGAAGGGCCCAGTGCAGCGGTGCTTGAGATGAAGGGCCCAGTTCAGCGGTGCTTGAGACGGCGGTGCCCAGTGTAGCGGTGCTTGAGATGAATGGCCCAGTGTAGCGGTGCTTGAGATGAAGGGCCCAGTTCAGCGGTTCCGGCCATGGCGGGAGGTCATTTGCCACCTGCCCTGTGGCTGGCGGGACCCTCCTGCCCATCTGTCCTGTGGCTGGCGGGGCCCTCCTGGGCAACTGTGCCGGGCCTGTTGGTGGCCTCCTGCCCACCTGGGATGGGGCTGGCGGGCCCTCCTGGCCAGCTGGGCTGATGGCGGTGTTGTCGGGCGTGCTGCCCTTCCCAGCCTTCCCTGATCACCTGTGGCCCTTCCCCACCTTGAGCGGTGTGCCAGCTGTCTCCACACTCCCTGCCGGAGCCCTGGTAGGGGTTTTAGTCCCTGGTGTTTTCACCCTCTCCCGCCGGCCACTGCCTATCTTGGGATGTTTCTTCGGGGTGGGCTGCCCGTGCCTTGGCTTCGCACCAAACTGGCTGCCCTGGTGGGTGGGGCACTCCACTGTCCATGGCAGACTGTGATGACAGGGGCCGGTTTTGTCGTGGCTGAGGTGCTGACTGTAGTCCTATGACATGGACGGGGTGGGGGAGTTGGTGGAAAGAGGTTGAGTTTAGACAGGAAAAACTTTTTTGGAGCAGTGGGACGGGTAGGTGTAGTGGGTATGGGAGTGGAGGAAGAGGTTGTGGTTGTAGGAGTTGTAAGTCTGGTGGCTTTGGGTGCAGGTGCTTGGGCTGGAGGCTGTCGTGAGGTGGATGGCTGTTGGGTGGGTGGCTGCCTGCGTTTGTGTATCTTGGAAGAGGGGGTCACAGACACACTGGGAGAGGACACAGGGGACGTGTAAATGGAAGTGGGGGTGGTGACTGCACGTGTGCGGGGGGTTCTGGTGTGTGTGCTGCTGAGGAACGTAGTGGCTGTAGATGTTGTGCATGCAGGTATGAAGGGAGAGGTGACAGGGAGGGAGGAGGGAGACGTGGAGGAGGGGGACACAGTGGAGGCAGTGGGTGTTGGTATGTCTGTATGTGGATGTTGCTTGTCTGACTGCCAGTGGGATGTGTGGTGCTTATGTCTGGCTGAGCTTCCCTTGGGTGATGAGGTGTGTGCAGGCTGGTCTGATGGTGTGGCTGGGACAGGCAGAGGTACAGGTGATAGGGTATGGGTGGAGGAAGTTGGAGGGGGGAGGCTAGAGACAGGGACAATGGTTGCCATCAGTGCCGAGGCCAGAGTCTGAACGATCGCTGAAGGGCCGTTTGACCAGAATGAATGCCTCACTGAGGGCAGCAGGGGTGACTGGGGCAGGGCCTGAGGTGCCTGGGGCGAAGGAGATGCCCACCTTCCTGGGTGAGCGGGCACGGGCCAAACGCTGAGGGGCTGCTGGGAGGGCGGTGCTGGTGCGGTGGGTGGCGGCTGTACCTGTTGTTGCGGGGGGCACAGATGTTGCCGCCACCACAAGGGAGCTCCCTTCAGAGGACGAGTCGGTGTCACTGATGTCTGCCCGAGTCCCCGCTGTGGAGCTCCCCTCGCCCTCCGTCCCACTGGTGAATTCGGAGTCCGTTGCGTGGCCCTCCATGGCCATGTGGGATGCAGCTCCCTCGTGCTCTGATGCCACTTCTCCTCCGCCTGATGATGCTAATGCACACATGAACAGGAAGACCACAAAAAAGGGGGGGCGAACAGAATATAGACATGTTGAGTGCATGCATTGGCGACACCGTTGACAGACAGGACAGACACCGAAGCCCCCTGCACTACGCCGCGCACTTGGGGTCGACTACTCAATCCCTGGGACATGGCCTACAAGCCTATGGATGACATCTGCACACATAGATGACACAGGGCCATGAATAGCTGTACTTGGCACCCTACAGAGGTGGGGGGCGGGGGCACAGGGCCATGCCTTACAGAGGGGCCTAGCCTACAGAAATCGGCCTGGCCTAGGGATACCCACAGCCCTCCTCCCCCACCCAGACACCTCCACTGCGCGCAAAGTCAGCAGAATGAGAGTGTACTCAGCCCCTTGTGTCTGCTGTGATGCCCTCACGCGCCCATCCAAATCGGGGTAGGCCACCGCCAGGATCCGGGACATCAGGGGGGTCAAAGTCCGACTGGCACCCCTCCCACGTTGGGAGGCCATCCCCAGCTGAGCCTCCGCCGTCTTCCTGCTCCAGCGGCGGATGTCCTCCCATCTCTTCCGGCAGTGGGTGCCCCGTCTGTGGTGGACCCCCAGGGTACGGACATCCTTGCCGATGGCACGCCAAATATCGATCTTCTGGTGGGCGCTGACCTACATGAAATGTACAGGGGGAGAAGAATAGTCATTACCTTCTGCACCCTCAATGTGAGTAGCCCCCATCCCTACCCTTGCCATGTGGCACATGCTCTCCCCGTCGTTTGATGCATGCCTCAATTGCTCCCCTCCCCCCCATCTTTCATCCACCCCACTCGCCACAGGCATAGCCCATAAAGCATGCTCCCAGTGTATTTACGTGTTTGTCTGGAGGACCGTAGAGTAGCGCGTACTGGGGGAGGACCCCATCCACAAGTTTATCCAACTCCTCCGCAGTGAAGGCAGGGGCCCTTTCCCCAGTCGCATGAGCCATTGTCTCTTCCAGACCGAGGTCACAGCAGCACTTGCAGTGTAGGTCCTCTCCTGTCGAAGATCATGTATTGAGTGATTAAGCAGATAGAAAATGGCGGTCACAGCCACGGCGGTGCGTACCGCGACCGCCGGCGCACATCGTCATTGCCTCCTGAGACCCATAGGGTTCAATGTTAACCAATGCTGCATTGCGCCGCGGTCTTCGACCGCCTACCGCCATGGTGTGCAACGCCAGCACACTTACCTCACATCCCATTGTCGCACTTTACAGGTCAGGCAGCCGCCATTTCAGGGGCCCACATGGCTTACTTTTTACTGCGTCACACATACCTAGGCCTTGCATCAACACTCATACAAGCCATTCTATGGATTAAGAATCGTGTTCTGTGCAAGCTGTGGTTACGTACCTGTGGGTTGATTGACTCTGTGCTCGCTGTTGTCCCTCATAGGCACCATCTGCTGAGACATGCGAGGAGATGGAGGCATCCTCCGGTGTACAGACTGCTGGTGGACCTGTCGACAATGGAGGAGAGACATGTCATACTGACATACAGGCTTGACCCTGCCACTATTCAGGAACTGTGTGCCCAGCTGAAGCCAGACCTGATGTCAGCTATCCGCCAACCCACAGGAATCCCCCCTCAAGTGCAGGTGCTGTCAGTGCTCCATTTCCTAGCAAGTGGGTCATTTCAAACAACAGTGGCCATATCATCAGGGATGTCCCAGCCTATGTTTTCCAAGGTGTTGTCCAGAGTGTTGTCTGCCCTGCTGAAACACATGCGGAGCTACATCGTTTTCCCTGAGGTGGGGGATTTGACTACAGTGAAGGGTGATTTCTATGCCCTTGGACATATCCCCAACATCATAGGTGCCATTGATGGGACCCATGTGGCTTTGGTCCCCCCCCACAGGAGTGAACAGGTGTACAGAAACAGGAAGAGTTATCATTCCATGAATGTCCAGATGGTATGTTTGGCAGACCAGTACATCTCCCATGTTAATGCCAAGTTCCCTGGCTCAGTGCATGACGCGTACATCATGCGGAATAGCAGCATCCCTTACGTGATGGGGCAACTCCAGAGGCACCGTGTGTGGCTAATTGGTGACTCTGGTTACCCCAACCTGTCATGGCTACTGACCCCAGTGAGGAATCCCAGGACAAGGGCAGAGGAACGCTACAATGAGGCCCATGGGCGAACTAGGAGGGTGATCGAGCGGACCTTCGGCCTCCTGAAGGCCAGGTTCCGCTGCCTCCATATGACAGGTGGATCCCTATTCTACTCACCAAAGAAGGTGTGCCAGATCATCGTGACCTGCTGTATGCTTCACAACCTGGCTTTGCGACGACAGGTGCCTTTTCTGCAGGAGGATGGTCCAGATGGTGGTGTTGTAGCAGCTGTGGAGCCTGTGGAGAGTGAAGACGAGGAAGCCGAAGAAGACGACATAGACAACAGGAACAAAGTAATACAGCGATATTTCCAATGACACACAGGTAAGAATACACACCGGCATACTACATGTACTTAAATACTACTACCTCTCTACTGTCTGTCCTTTCCACCCAGTGTATGGTAACTGAGTTGTGACTTTCCCTTCCGATTTCAGAGATGTGGGCCCCACTGTGTGACATCTGCTTTGTTTCCCCATGGACTACAGCTGTGTGACATTGGTATGTTGGCATCACAATGTAAATAAGCATTTTGGCACGGTAATGTCTAATACATTTGTTCAAAATCACAGCCAGACTCCTGATTGTTTTGTGCAATAACTGTGTTTATTACAGTGCTCTATATTGGTGGGTGGTTGCAAATTGGTGAGGGGTGATGGTGGAGGAATGTCCATGGCAGAGTCCAGACTATTAGTATCACAGGTGCATTGTCCAAATGCCTGTGGAAAGTGGAGCTGGGGCAGTTTAAGGATGGACAGGGTGACAATGTGGGACAGTGGGATGACAATCAGGGAGGTATCCTTTCCTGGCGGGGGTCTTGGCATCTTACTCTGTCTTCTTCCTGGATCTCAGGGACAGCTTTCAGGGTGGTTCTCCTTCTGCAGGGGGTGGGGTGCTGGTGGCCTGTTGGTCCTGTGGCGGGGCCTCCTGTCCACTAGCACCGGCGGAGGTGGTAGGCAGTTCTTGGTCCATGCTAGTGTCAGGGGCCCTTTGTGGTGCCACAGTGTCCCGCAATGTGGTGAATACCAGATTCAGAACCCCTACGATGGTGCCCAGGGCGGAACCCCAAATACTGCTCCTCCTGCAGGAGCTGGGTCTCCTGAAACCTGGCCAGTACCGTCGCCATCGTCTCCTGGGAATGATGGTACGCTCCCATGATGTTGGAGAGGGCCTCATGGAGAGTGGGTTCCCTGGGCCTGTCCCCCCCTGTCGCACAGCAGCCCTCCCAGTTCCCCTGTTTCCCTGGGCCTCTGTCCCCTGGACCGTGTGCCCACTGCCACTGCCCCCAGGTCCCTGTTGTTGTTGGGGTGGTGGGTTAACGTGGGTGCCCTGTAGTGGTGGACACACCGCTGATTGACGTGTCCTGGGGACAGAGGTATGGGCCCGCTGGGTGGGTGCTGTGCTGGTGTTCCCAGAGGGGGGAAGGTCTGCTGTGGCCTGTGGCTTTCTGAGGGGAACCGACTGTCCCGAGGTCCCCGATGGGCCGGGCTGGTCATCTAGATCCGGGTCGACAGAGCTGCTGTCATCACTGTGGGCCTCTTCTGGGGGTGGAGTGGACATTTGTGGACCCTCATGCGCGGTGACATGGCGTTCGGGTCCTGCAGGGGTGTAAAACCATGATTATTGCATCTGTGTGTGCCATGGTGTGCAATGGGTGGGTGCCCGTGTACCCCAGTGCTTGCATTCCTGTGTGGGGGCTTTTGTGACGGTGGTTTGGGGGGGATGGGTATGTGCAGTGGCCATGCTTTGGTGATGGGTGTCCATGCTTTGTGGTCGCATGCAGGGCTTGGTGTTGGGATGGGTGGGTGGGTTGTGATGGTGAGACATTTGCAAGGAGTAGGAGTGATGGGGGTGAGGGTGAGGGTGGGGGTATGAGTTGGCATGCTGGTGGGGTGGGGAAGTAGTGAAGATGAGACTTACCAGAGTCCATTCCTCCAGATACTCCGCCGAGGCCCTCAGGATGCAGGATCGCCAAGACCTGCTCCTCCCATGTTGTAAATTCTGGGGGAGGAGGTGGGGGTCCGCCGCCAGTCCTCTGCACTGCAAGGCGGTGTCTGGATACCACGGAACGCACCTTCCCCCATAGGTCGTTCCACCGCTTCCTGATGTCATCCCTATTTCTTGGGTGCTGTCCCACAGCATTGACCCTGTCGACTATTCTGCTCCATAGCTCCATCTTCCTGGCAATGGACGTCTGCTGCACCTGTGTTCCAAATAGCTGTGGCTCTACCCGTACGATTTCCTCCACCATGACCCTGAGTTCATCCTCAGAAAACCTGGGGTGTCTTTGCGGTGCCATGGGGTGGTGTAGGTGATGTGTGGGGTGGATTGTGTGGTGCTAAGTGTGGTGATGTGTATTGGTGTGTTGTGTGAAGTGCGTGGTAATATTGCTGGGTGATGGTAATATGCGTGTCTGGGTGCTCGGTTCTCTATTTCTCTGTGTGTGGTCCCGATTTTTTAGGAGTGGGGGTTTGTGGGTGATGTGGGTGTGTGTTTTATATTTAATTGGGTGTGTGGGAGTGGTGTGCGTATGTGTATCAGGTGTGTGTATTTGGAATTGTCCAATGTGGCTGTGTTTTGTATGTGTGTGTGTATTTTGAGCGCGGCGGTGTGTACCGCCAATGGAATACCGCGTTTGAAAGACCGCTGCGTGGATTCTTGTGTCGTGATAGTGTGGGCGTATTTCTGTTGGCGTGACAGTGTCGGTTTGGTTATCGCCAGTTTCTTGCTGGCCTTTGGTGTGGCGGACTTTTGTGGGTGTCTGTATTTTGGCGGGTTGCGTGTTGTGGGTCAGAATGACCGTGGCAGTTTGTCGCGGCCGCAGCGGTATGTTGGCGGTCTTCTGACAGCGGTATGCACCTTTTACCGCCAATGTTGGAATGACCCCCTATGTATCACTGGGCAATGCCTATGCTGACCAAATTACCAGATAGAGTGCACTCCATTGCGTCACCTTCTATGAAGAGTGGAGTAATGAAAGTGACACCAGTGAGACAAACCAAATTTCTTGATGTCACTGGTTGATACCTGGTATGAAATTAAGAGACTGCAGGAAAACGCAACAGAGGAAGAACACAGAGATTGGATAAAAGCAGGTTGTGCTCAAAGAAAGAGTTATGATGTTTGGAATTTAAATGAAGGGAAGGTTGTGTTGCAAGATTATTTGCTGAATTTGATGGCAAGGTATTATCATGGGCAGGTTCATCTCAACAGAGATGCAATGATTCGCACATTCAAACAGACATCCTACAAACCTAGATTGAGATTGTTTGATGAAGTGGTTTGTTACAGATGTGTTACATGCCAAAAAATGAATGTAGGGGAACACACAGTGGTTAATTTAAGCCAGGAGGTCCATTTAACAGATTGCTACTTCATTTCATTGAGATGCCTGCCAGCAATGAATTAAAGTATGTGTTGGTCATCATGTGTATGTTATCTAAGTGGATTGAGGCTTATCCAACACGTAGGAATAATAGTCTCACTGTAGCTAAGCTGCTGCTCTGGGAACACCTAGGTATGGATTCTCGACTTCTTTGGAATCAGGTAGAGGAACTCATTTTAATAATGAGATCATAAAGTTGTTGTGTGCAGCACTGAACATTGAGCAAAAATTACATTGCAGGTACAGGCCAAAGGCATCTGAATTGGTGAAGCAAAAGAATGGAACACTGAAAGATTGATTGGCAAAGGTTTGTGCCTCAACAGCATTGAAATGGCCTGATGCATTGCCACTTGTACTGATGAGCATGCGTAGCACCCCTGACAGGAAGACAGGACTGTCTCACTATGAAATCTTGATGGATCGTGCAATGAGACTACCAGCAGTACCTGTAAATGCACTTGTGAACATAAAAGATGACATGGTGCTGGATTATTGTAAAGTTCTGGCTGATGTGGTCCGCTCTTTGTCTCATCAGGTTGAAGCAGCAACAGTTCAACCAGCTCAAGAACAGTGTCACAGCCTGAAGGCTGGGGAGTGGGTGCAGGTTAAGAAACATGACTTGCCTGGAACCAAGGTAAAAAGGCTAATTTCAAGACGTTTTGGTGACGACAACAGTTGTGAAATGTTCTGGTCTTCCAAACTGGATACATGCAAACCACACACGCAAAGTTCTGTGTCCTCTTGCAAAGATAGAGTCTGATCCTGGAAGAGTGAAGGCAGATGAAGAAGGGGTTTCATTTGAGCCAAGCTGTGAGGATGGAACCTGTGGCTGAAGCAGAAAACATGCAAAGTGGTGAAGGCACAAGTGGACTGCATGCAGATAAAGGCACAGACAAAGGTGCAATAGCCTGCAAACCAACAAGGGTGCAGGAAAGCAGAGCCAAAATCAAAGTCAACATCAACTGATTCCTGTCAGTGCAGCAAACGGTGTGAAAGCAGTTGTATCTGAAAAGAGAATTGTGAAAGGAGACAAATGGTCAGCAGATGCACATGAACCATTTGCTGATAAACTCCCATCAGTAACAGAAGCAGTCGAAAAGTCAAATAAGAGTGAAGATGAACATGGAGCTGTAAAGAGAACGAAAAAAAAAGGAGTGGCAATTTGCAGATACTCCTCACCAGAATGGGTCTATTTTGTCGCAAATGGGGATGGAATGGAGAACGAGTTTATGGCCTTTTGTTTTGACTGTGAGAATTCAGCTGAACATTCTTGAACGTGAAATCACATTTGAACTGAGCTTTAAAATAACCTGCCAATTGATCAACAGAGACATTACTTTCTGGAAGTACTTGTTAGCGATCAAAAGACTGTGTTTATTGTAAACGAACATCTAATTTTTGATGACTTTTTATTGACCTCAAGACATTTCTTGAAGATTGACAAGTGCTGTAAATAATGCAAAGAGATTTTGAAAGAAAGTATTAGTTTTGATTTTGCTCGTTTTTGTTTGAAAAAAAATATTTTTCTTTTTCTTTCTTTCTCTGATTCTACAGAAGACATGAATCCTGAACAGGGCAAACACAGTAGGTGTAAAATGTGTGCATTGGTTTGATAATAGTATGTATGATTGCGTGCTTTTTATTAATTCGGGAATGAGTGTTTCAATTGAAGGAGAGGTGCAAAGTGCAGCAACTTCAGTGCTGAGAATGAGAACATCCAAGCAGGATAAGTTTTATAAGGATGAGGGACTGCTTCATTTAGATTACACAAAGGGAGATTTATCTTCCAATGTGCATTATAGTTTGCTGTATGAGTATGTGGATACAATGAATGTGCGTGATTGTTATGTGTGTACACACATTCCTTCGGCAGTACAAGAAGGAATCACTTATCATAGCTTACTGCTAACTTATGGGATTAGTTGCAATCTATTATTAACACATTTGTACAAACAGGAGTACATTCAGTATTTGTATTCAAACTATGATGCATTTTTTTCTTTTGTTCCCATTACCCAGCATTTGAGCAGCATTGCAAAGGCTAGGAATATAGGCCCTCATTATGAACATGGTGGTCCAGACTGTCATGCAGGCTGTGGCGGAAATTACTGCCACCGGCATGGCAGTCTGGACCGCCATATTCCGAACACAGGGAGACCGCCTCATGTGGGACTCCGCAGCCGCCAGGCTACCGCCGCCAGGCAGCCTGACGATGGTGGAGTTCCTTATCAGACATGGCAGTGCTGCAGGCAGCGCTGCCCTCCGGGTAAAGAACCCGTGTTCCCTCTGCCTTTCCCTGGCGTTTCCCCCACCAGGGAAAGGCTGGTGGAAGGGGTGCTCCGGGTCCCCCGGGGGCCCCGCCACTGCCCATGCACTTGGCATGGGCAGTGCATGGGCCCCCATGCACAGCCCCGTGGCGCGTGTCACTTCCCGATTTACAGGCAGTGATATGCACGACGGGTGCTGCTGCACCCACCGCACTGCGTCATTGACAACGGCTCCATGTGGAGCTGTCGGCAATGTCCAGGCCCAGCAGTCCGCTGGGCCGGCTGGCAGAAACACTGTTTCTGCCTGCTGGCCTAGTGGAATGTTCATTATTGGGCCCGCAGGGTCTTCAACGGGCTGGCGGTCTGGCGCCCGCCGTGTTCATAAAGACTCCCATAGACATTGTAGGAGGATTCATTGAATCTACACTGACTTTTGGCACAGCATATGCACACATGAATAACCTGACATGTAGTCTCACAATTAATCAATTATTAAAAAAGTAATGAAAGAAAAGATAGTAAAGTTAGCAAGTTAGCAAGAAGAAATCATTTCACAACACACCAGACACACAAGGAAGCTTAGCTTTTAGTTTGGCAACATGTAGAAAAGCTTTGTATATATAGGCCGCAATCAAAAGCTGACAATAAGTTTGTAGGTACAAGTGAATGCAGACATGTATTTTGGTTTAAGAGTGTATGGGATTTTATGCTAAATGGACAAGACACTGCTGTACCTGGTGTTTATTACATCTGCGGTAAGAACCCTTATTACAAATTGCCGAAAGGCTGGTATGGTACATGGTATTTGGTTGTGGTTTTACTGAAAATTTACCAGGTGGACAACATTGACAATCCAGAGGGGATTGAGAGACCTAAAATGAGTTTCAAAAGAGGAGCAAGTTGTTCAGAAATTACAGGAGATATTTTTGGAGCTATTATTCCATAAGTGGGTGTGATTTTGAATGACATAAAGATAAGGACGTTATCAATAATTTTAGATAAAATGTCAACTGATTTTTCAGGTGCAATGCTCCTAATGGATGCAGAAATAGTTGTGTCAAGATCTATGATTCTTCGGAATCGCCTTGCGTTAATCATTCTTTTAGCAAAAGAGGGCAGAGTCTGGCAAGTTTTGAAATCACAACACTGTTGCACTTATATACCAAATAACTGCAAGAAGAGAAGGAGATATTTGGTAGACAGTAGGTGAAGGATTCTCTAAATTAGGATCTTAGTTTGGCAACTCGAGAAATGGCTTTGATGATCCTGAAACCTTTACTGATTGTGACAGTGTGCATAGTATGTGCACCTGGATTTTACAAAGCTTACACTTTCTGGAGAAAGCAAAGAGCAAAGAATGAACAGAAGAGGAAAGAAATGGAAATGGAGAATATGAGAGAGAGGTATTACCAGACAATGAAAAGAATTGACAATTACCACAAGCATAGACCATTGCATTATCACACTACAAGGTTTTGATTTTGTCTCATTGTAAATGAGAAAAGTTCTTTTGTGATGGCATATATTGCCATCAGAGGAGGGCCGGAGGTGGATCAAATTTTATTAATAAATTAGTTGCATAAAAGTAGCATATGCCTGCTAATAAATCAGCTGTTTAAAAGGCCTAACAGAGAAATTAACATGAATTGTGAAATGTGCACGTTTGAATTTTGTGAGCCATGTGCCCACCATCCGTATTATGCTCCATGTTTTAACATGAGAGTTTGCATTTTATTAAATGAAAGTACTAAAATGTGCTAACGTAGAGAAAGTTTTATTAAAATGTAGATTAATAATTGAAGTATTAAAAAGAAGATTCATTAATCATACTTATATTTGTTAAATTAATCTTATTATAAATTACACATATGCAGAAAAATAAATACACGTTTAAAATTAATTCTAACATGCTATAAATATTGTTTGCAATCAAATAATTAGCTTTGCATATATGAATTGTAAGGCGCCTGATAGGTATATTAATGTATTAAATATATTAATGTGTATTTAAGGCTTCCTTGACTTGTTCGGGCCTGACGAAGAAAATTAATTTTGCAAGCAGCAAAGGGAAATCCCTTGTTTATTCAGTCCCCTCTGACGTGAATTCTTTCCTTAGGCTGCTAACATAATGTTGAATGTTACATTGTATTGTAGGCAAAAAACAAGTATTTGATGCAGTAATGTAACACAATTTGTTCTAGCTGTTGAACCGAACAGGAAATTCTCAGTGTTCATGTGAACAACTATTAGTTTAGTTTATTGTGTGTTGTGAGAAAGGAACTGTAAGTAACAAATTATTCAAAAATTCAATATTTGGTGGAATTGTATGATCTCATGAAGCAAACAATGCACGCTTGCTGAGAAGATTCTTAAAAGTATCCGAATTTGATGGTGCCATCTGCAACGATTGTATGCTGAAACTGACGCCCAGTATGCGCCCACCTGAAGAACCAATGAATGAATTGTGTGTATTTTAATTAGTGAAAAACTTTAAAACTGAATTCAGTTCATCTAGATATCTCCAGAGAGTCAATTCTATGCTTACTTAGGTCTGCTATCACATTCTCTTGTCTAAGTTCCCTAATGAGTTTTCTCATCACAGTCATAATTGCCCACTACGGTTTCAGTACTAATCTGCCCCACTAACTCTGAACTGCTGATTTGTCCTATGTTCATCCCGTGTTCTGCACCATCCGGATGCTGCTATAAACTGATGTGGGAAGACGGTTACCGTTCCTGTGGAATCATCCTGTATGCTGTCCCATGATGAGATGTATAACTAAATGTAATTTCTTGTTTCCGTTTTAGCTTAGTTACTTACACCAGCATATTGTTAGAGTTATTAGCCCAAGTTAGATGGTTTCCAAGTTATTTTTGTTTTCCTTAAATTTAGCATTTGCTGGCATGTGTTAGCCCATTCCCACACTTGCAAGTCCCAATTCTAGTTTGTGTTAAGAATGGCCCAGCTCTGAAATTAATTATTAAAACAGTATTTGGATGGTTTACTGAGGTCACCAACATCTGCTTTGGATATTAATAATCATCTGCATATTGTTCTGTTGCTAATCTATATTATTCTTTTGGAGTGTCAAACCGTACTGATGTTTAGTAGATTGGATCTTTTCAGACATTTTGGTCAGCCTACTTTTTACATAAATGTTTATAACTTAGTTTTGCACACCATTTACGTGACATTGATTTTGGGATTATAATAAAGCTTTGAAACTTTATTCAGTTTGGAGTTTTGATTTAGTGTTGAATTTTTCATGGTGTTTAAAATTGTTTATGGTTTCATGTCAATGATTTGGGACTGTATGAATCTGACTACTACCTCCGTCACAAAGTCCAAAGATTTAGTCGACCTCTGAGGTTGAGCTTTGTGATGGTGTCTCACCGCGAGCGCTGGTGATAGTTGAACCTGGAACTGAAGAGTAGGAATTTTGCAGGGCCCATCGCATCAGTACCCCCTATTGCTAGAAGCCACGCAATTCATATGTAACATACATCTACATCAAAAGGCAATTTAGAGTGACTGCATCATCAATACATGTCTAAAAAGAAACACTTTTTTCTTCAGCTGTATGTTGAACATGCTACCTAACGTGCACCATGTATTACATCTCCATATGTGCTGGCAATTAAAAGGTGGGTCACTAAAACATGTGTTTGGAACAACTATACCATTACACCTACATATAACTATTCCTGAGTGACTATATAATAGCTTCTGTTGATAACCAGTTGCCCATCACCTTATTTCCATGCCCTGCTTAAGTCATGCACAATGGCCTAAGTCCAAAGCATAGACTAGAGCCTTGTTCTGTACCAGGCCCCATTATAGCATAATGTGTTGTCCATGCAATTCAGATAACAAGCCAAATGTTGCAAGTTCTGGGGCCATGAAGCAGGATGCAGACTCATTAGGACTGGCGGAGGATAACTCCTGCTGCCTGGGAGACATCATATCAGCAATCCTTAAAAAAAGTAAAAGAACAAGTTCACAGTTAGTGGATTTTGGTTAAACCTATTTCAACCATTGGTTTTTATCTGTTTTCCATGATTGCCTATTGCATGTATGGACTGTCGATTAAGGTAATGGTCTTTTGTGGAAGGTTACATTGTCTCTTTTATGCTACCTAGAGGAGTTACAGATGGGGACCAATTGAACATTTTGCTAGACTAAAGCCAGGGTATGCTCTTAGCAGTTACTTTGCTGACACAATAACATTTTAATTGCTGGTGTTTTTTGGCCTTTTTGTTAGAGAAGTGCTTATTGTTTGGATGCTTCAGTCTGCTAGTCACTAATAACACACATTCATTTGCTTAACTTTGTTGTTACAATAGCATGTTTGAGTTACAGCTTTTTGCGAAGTAAAGTCATGCATGCACATAGGCTACGCTAAAGCTGCAGTAAAGAACTAGTAATTTGTCATAAGTATCTGCTATGCAATATTTTGCTATGTATGCCTTTAAACCTTACGTCCTAAGGTTCCTGCTATCCAAACCCCCAGTGATGATCCCTTTATTGGATATTGGACCTGCTTGCTCTTAAGCTTTCATAAATTCTTAACACAAAAGATATCCGTGCAATCTTTTCCCTCACATTAAGGCATTCTTAAAGTATTCATAGTTTGTGGTTCCCCTGGGGTAACCACAAACCTATCCAGAATTTAGCAACATTTGGGATCTTTGTGGAAAAATTGGAAAAAATGCCTTACAAGAAAGTTATGTTTATATGTGTTTGTGTTTTAAAAATGACATAAAACAAAAGGTTTGCTGTGCTAAGGTTTGCTGTACCAGTACTTTCTGTTGAGTACATGGCAGATCAAAAATAATGAAAGGAGAGGGAGATGTAAGGGTCAAAACGACTGCAAAAGAGGGGATGAAAGACAACAAATAGGATATGTCCTGCCGTCTACACTAACTGTACATTAAAAAGTATCCTATGCGTTTATTTAGCAGGCAAACTGAAGCCACTTCCAAAGGGTATGTAGTTTGACACTGACAAGGCAAACATAATTTCTGTTTTATTTGTTAGACCCTCACACACCCTATTGGTGTTGTGCTTCATCATCAGATCTCATCCTAAAAACCAGGATGGGCTCAATCATGTTCCAGGGTGCACTTTGGATATTTGTTGGTGGGGTCTTAGAGTAAAAATGTGTCAGAACACCCAATTATCCCTTTAATAGTGGTGTCCCTGGTACAATTAAAAGCAATCCAACAAAGGGGGGTTTCTTTGAAGGTAATGATTCTACACCTCACATAAAAGTTGACATGTTTCATAATTAAGAGTAACGGCCATAGGTTTCCGGGCTTTCATCATGATTAGATTGGTATAACGCCCTGGTAAATGTATCATATGAATTAGTCAGCAGGCCAACTAGCTCTAGTCAGGAAAAATATAACAAATACAACATACAAAAGATAGAATCACACTTTCTCCAACAACCTTCTTGTCTTGGGTCCTTATACTGTAGGGACAGCTATACAACATGAGAGGAGTGGGGCACATGCCCCTGTTGTCACACATGGTTGATCATCGGGGAGGAGATGTGGCCCAAGTAAGTGTTACAGGAGACACAACACCCTTTATGAATGTGTGACTAAAGGGGCATGCCTCCAATCCTCTCATGTAGCACAGCTGTCCCACAGTGCAGGGACCCAAGACAAGAACACTGTTGGAGAAAAGGCAATTCTGTCATTTGCATGTTGTATGTGTTGTATTTAACCTGACTGAGCCGAGTTAAACTTTCTCACAAATTTTGGGAATGAAAAAAAGTTCTACCATGAGGTATTCTCATATTTTTCCTAATCAATTAGGGAACCTGCTTGTGTGGGTGGGCCATTACCGGCAATAGGAAGGCCTCAAAATTCAACATGGTGGCTTCAAGTATTTGCATTAGTGTTAGACCTGGCATCCTTGGTGTGGCTTCCCCTGACTTTTCTGTCTTCAGACTACCTGTTTTGCTGGCCTTGTTTTTGCTAGCTTTAGGGCTCTGAGCACTTTACCACTGCTAACCAGTGCTAAAATGCATGTGCTCTCTGCTTAAAACATGATAACATTGTGTTAAACGTGACAGCCTTAGGGTGGTCATCCCCCAACTTTTTGCCTGCCTCCCCCCACTTTTCTGACACTGTTTTTGCTGGTTTTAGGACTCTGGGCACTTTACCACTTTTGGCATATTTGATTTACTTGTAAGTCCCTAGTAAAGTGCACTATATGTGCCCAGGGCCTGTAAATTGAATGCTACTAAAGGGCCTGTAGCACTGGTTGTGCCACCCACATAAGTAGCTCCTTAACCATGTCTCAGCCCTGCCATCGCAAGGCCTGTGTGTGCAATTTCACTGCCACTTCGACTTGGCATTTAAAATCACTTGCCAAGCCCTAAACTCCTCCTTTTCTACATATAGGTCACCCCTAAGGTAGGCCCTAGGTAACCCATAGGGCAGTATTCTATGTAGTTAAAAGGCAGGACATGTACATGTGTGGTTTATATGTTCTGGTAGTGGAAACTGTAAATTTGTTTTCCACTGCTGTGAGGCCTGCTCCGTTCACACAATAACATTAGGGCTACCCTCAAATACTGTTTGACTGGTAGAGTCTGACAGAAAGAGACAATCAGGTCGTATTTAGTATGGCCAGAATGGCAATACAAACTCCTGCTTATTGCTGAAGTTGGATTTTATAGTACTATTTTATAAATGCCACTTTTAGAAAGTGAGCATTTCTCTGCACTTAAAATCCATCTGTGCCTTACAGCCTGTCTCCAATCCACATCTGGGCTTGGTTGGTTGACAGCTTCCTTGTGCATTTCACCCAGACAACCACAAACACAGGATACTCATCACACCTGCACTCATCTGCATACTGAATGGATCTTCAAGGGCTGGGAAGGTGGAGGGCCTGACACTTAAATTTCAAGGGCTAGTGGCCTGCCCTCACACAATGGACTGCCCAACTCCCTACTGGGACCCTGGGAGAGAGACCTGTACTGAAAGGGGACCTTGTACACTTCAAAACCACTCTTTGAAGTGTCCCCCACTACAAAGGCATTTTTGGGTATTTAAACTGGGTCCTTGACCCCACCAACACTTATGGACCTGAACCTGCAACCTGTCAAGAGAAACTGCCTGGCTGCCCAAAGGACTCATCTGGACTGCTTTGCTGTGAAGGACTGCTGCCCTGCTGTTGCCCTCCTGCCCTCTGTCTTTGCTGAGAAGTGATCTTTAAGGGCTTAGATTGAGCCTGCTTCCTGTTTTTTGAAGTCTCAGGACAAAAAAGACGCACAACCTGCTGGAAACGATGCACAGCCCGGCTTGCGATGAGAAAATCGCCGCACAGCCGAACCGGAATGGCTCAGCCTGACTTCCGAGTGAGGAATCGATGCAGCACCTGCCTTGCGGTCGTAAGCACAGCCTTACCAGATCGACACACAGCTGAACTGGAATGACGCAGCCTGATTTCCGAGTGAAGAATCGACTCAGCACCTGCCCTGCAACAGAAAATTGGACGCATCGCCGTACTGAATCGATGCAACACCTGTCCAGGATTTCCACGCATCGTTCCTGGGTGTCAAAAAGATCCCCCACATCACAGTGAGGAACAAAGACTGCATGCTGGAAATTGGCGCAAAGCCCCTGACGTATCATCTATACCGCACCAGAAAATCAGACGCACACCCTATTTTTTCCTGCATCTCCTCCTCTGCGGTCTTCGTGCGTGTTATTTTTGATGCAAACCAGGCACTTTGTGTAAACAAGAGACAACTGTTGATTTCTAAGATTTAGGACTCTTTTTAAACTTGCAAAACTGATATCTCAACTTGTGCTTATTGAATCTTTATCATTTTGACCTTAATTTAACCAGATAAATATCTTATATTTTTCTAAACCTGTGTGGTGTATTTTTGTGGTGTTCTCACTGTGTTACTGTATGGCTTATTGCACAAATATTTCACACATGGCCTTCTAAGCTAAGCCTGACTGCTCAGTGCCAAGCTACCAGAGGGTGGGCACAGGATGATTTGGATTGCGTGTGACTTACCCTGACTAGGATTGTAGTCCCTATTTGGCAAAGTTGAATACCTCTGCCAACTAGAGACCCCATTTTTAACACATTGGCTTATCCACACATGGCCTAATTAATTTACTTATAAGTCACTAGTAAGGTGCACTGCCCGTGCCCAGAGCCTGTAAATTACATGCTACTGGTGGGCCTACAGCACTGATTGTGCCACCCACTTCAGTAGCCCTTCAAACATGTCTCAGGCCTGCTATTGCAGATCATGTGAGTGCAGCTCTAAACCGCCATATTGGTCTATCAAGTTAATTCTCTTGCCAGGCCCACAACCTACATTTTTAATACAGATATGTCATCCCTAAGGTAGGCGTTAGACATCCCAAAGGTTGGGTGCAGTGTACTTAAAAACTAGGACATATGCTTTTAAGTTGTCCATGTTCTTACAATCATTTTTCAGTCCTGCAAGGCCTATCTTTCTCCCATAAGACAACACTGGGATTTCCTTATTATATTTTATAATTATAATTTACAATTGGGAAGGAATGTGAGCCTCCCGCCAAGTCTGGTGTCTCTGGAATCACAATTTAAAATCATAATTGATGATAAAGTCAGATGATTTAAAATTCTAATTCTGAAAATGCCACTTTTATGAAATATTTTACCCTGACTAGGATTGTGGTTCCTGCTTGGACAGGGTGCATATCTCTACCAAACACAATTTCTAACAGTTGATATTTCAGTCTTTCTGTCTGTAGTATTTGGACCCAATAATAGTCTACACAGAGCAGGGTAGTCCTTAGCACTGGAGGCACCCTGTTCGACAATGTTTGTTGGCGCCCTCTAATGACCATCTCCACCACGTGTTCCCTCATTACCACCCTTTAACAGTGCCCATCAAGTCTCCATAACCACTTACTCTCGGATGCTTTTAAGTAGATTTATAGCATCACTTACATCAGAATAAGGTGTCAGAGCATCCTACATTTCACACGTTACACAGAGGCAATCAATCATATCTGAGCAAATCAGTGTATAAGTAATGTTAAGTAAGACAGAAGACTACAAGGTGTAGAAGTCACGTCATCCATATTGGTAGGCCATATACTTTCAGAGTGCTTGGTCTGGAGAAGCACAAACTCAGAATTTAAAATGTAACACAAGCGTTGGTGGTTCTCTTTAATAATAACAATTGATTTCTACCCAAGTGAACCCTTTTTGCAACATTAGGACAATGAAAGACTGGGGAAAAATCATAATGCTCTAATTTATACCTTGCTGTATGCATGCAGTTATTTGATGACAGCTAATAGCTTAGTGTTCTTTATTAGGATTTTAACCTAGAAACTGCAAGTAACAAAGGGACCTCTCTGACAAAAGTAGTAACCCACTAACCTATTTGCATTATATGCACTGTTAGAAATGGGGTCTTTGGTTGGCACTCAGGCCACCCCCTGTCCAACCAAGGGCCCTCACTCTAGTCAGGGTGAAAGAGAATCACCTTCAGCTAATCCCCGCTTACCCCCTTGGTAGCTTGGCACGAGCAGAAGGCTTAACTTCAGAGTACTAGGTGTAAAGTATTTGTATCAACACACACAGTAACTTAATGAAAACACTACAAAATGAAACAACACAGGTTTATAAAAATAGAAAATATTTATCTAAACAAAACAAGACCAAAACGACAAAAATCCACAATACACAAGTCAAGTTATCAATTAAAAAACAAAAAGAGTCTTCATGTAATTTTAAATACAACGCTAACGCTGTTAGCATTAAAATGTACCTTGGGTGCATCATTTTGACGTACACTCGCACAGGCAAGTGTTTGTCAAAAAAGGGCTTGCAATGCGTCAATTTCAATCACGAGTGAGACCATGCGTCATTTCTCCTTCAGTCTGGTTAGTGTGCGTTGTTTCTTCTCTCTGCAGGAGAGCGATTCGTCGATCCGGTCAGCACTCTTGGGTCCAGGCAGGCCTTGCGTCGTTTTTACACACCCAGAGGTGCTTGCATCAGAAATTCAGCCACATGATGGTCCGAAAACCACGCAGCGCGGGTTATGCTCTCACCAGTCTCCGTCATCGATGCTGCACATCATTTCTTCAGCAACAGGCGTCAATCTTCCGGTCGTGTTTCAGATAAGCGTTGATTTTCAGCCGTGAAGCCAGCGGCGCAGCGATTTTTCAGCTGCAGATTGGAGTTGCGTCGATCTTTTCCCCGCACATGGGTTTGTGCGTGGATTTCTCACTCTTGGGCTGCCAGTTTCTCTTCTCAGGGTCCCAGGAACTGGATGGGCAGCACTTGGCAGAGTAGGAGTCTCTCCAGAGGCTCCAGGTGCTGGCAGAGAGAAGTCTTTGCTGTCCCTGAGACTTCAAACAACAGGAGGCAAGCTCTAAATCAAGCCCTTGGAGAGTTCTTTACAAGAAGGAAGGCAACACAAAGTCCAGTCTTTGTCCTCAAACACAGGCAGAAGCAGCAACTACAGGATAGCTCCACAAAGCACAGTCACAGGCGGGGCAGCTCTTCTTCCTCAGCTCTTCAGCTCGTCTCAAGGCAGAGGTTCCTCTTGGTTTCCAGAAGTGTTCTAAAGTCTGTGGTTTTGGGTGCCCTTCTTATACCCATTTTGCCCTTTGAAGTAGTCTTACTTCAAAGGAAAGTCTCTCTTGTTTGTGAAATCCTGCCTTGCCCAGGCCAGCCCCCAGACACACACCAGGGGGTTGTAGACTGCTTTGTGTGAGGGCAGGCACAGCTCTTTCAGGTGTGAGTGACTACTCCTCCCCTCCCTCCTAGCGCAGATGGCTCCTCAGGAAATGCAGACTACACCCCATCTCCCTTTTTGTCACTGTCTAGTGAGAGGTGCAACCATCCCAACTGTCAAACTGACCCAGACAGGGAATCCACAAACAGGCTGAGTCACAGAAATGGTTTAAGCAAGAAAATACTCACTTTCTAAAAGTGGCATTTCTAAACACACAGGGGGTCATTCTGACCCCGGCGGTCTCAGACCGCCGGGGCCAGGGTCGGCGGGAGCACCGCCGACAGACCGGCGGTGCCCCGCAGGGCATTCTGACCGCGGCGGTTCGGCCGCAGTCAGACAAGGAAAACCGGCGGTCTCCCGCCGGTTTTCCCCTGCCCTTGGAATCCCCCATGGCGGCGCAGCTTGCTGCGCCGCCATGGGGGATTCTGACACCCCCTACCGCCATCCTGTTCCTGGCGGTTCGCCCGGCAGGAACAGGATGGCGGTAGGGGGTGCCGCGGGGCACCTGGGGGCCCCTGCAGTGCCCATGCCAATGGCATGGGCACTGCAGGGGCCCCCGTAAGAGGGCCCCACTGTGTATTTCAGTGTCTGCAATGCAGACACTGAAATACGCGACGGGTGCAAACTGCACCCGTCGCACCCCTGCAACTACTGAGCCGGCGTCCTCGTTGCAGGGGCATTTCCTCTGGCCCGGCGGGCGCTCTTTTGGAGAGCGCCCGCCGGCCCAGAGGAAATGTCTGAATGGCCGCCGCGGTCTTTTGACCCCGGTGCGGTCATTTGGCGGCTCCCTCCAGGCGGGCGGCTCCCGCCGCCCGCCGGGCTCAGAATGAGCCCCACAGTCTTAAAATCAACTTTACTAAAAGATGTATTTTTAAATTGTGAGCTCAGAGACCCCAAACTCTAGTTGTCTATCCGCTCCCAAAGGGAATCAACACTTTAATCATATTTAAAGGTAGCCTGCATGTTAACCTATGAGAAGGACAGGCCTTGCAACAGTGAAAAACAAATTTAGCAGTATTTCACTGTCAGGACATATAAAACACATTACTATGGCCCTCATTACAACCCTGGCGGTAAATCCCGCTGACCGCCGTGCCGACAGCCGCCAACATACCGTGTCCACGGCCGCAACGGGTATTATGACCCACACTGAGAATTCCACCACTATACAGACACCAACACAAGTCCGCCACACCAAAGGTCAGTGATAAACTGGCGGTACCAAAACCCACACCGTCACACCAACAGGAATACGCCCACACTATTACGACCCACGAATCAACGCGGTAAACCATTGGCGGTACACACTGCCGCGCTCAAAATACACACACACTTCCAAAACACAACCACAATGGACAATTCAAAATACACACACCTGACACACATACACACACCACAACCACACCCCCACAACACTATAAAACACACACACACATTACCCACAACCCCTTACAAAGAAACATTTTACAAAGACCACACCAGCATCCAGAGGCACACAACACCATCACTCATACACCATCGACGCACAAAACACCACACACCCCAACACATCACCCCACACATCACATCTAACATCACATCACTCACACCACATCATGGCACCTCAAAGACACCCCAGGTTTTCTGAGGAGGAGGAGCTCAGGGTCATGGTGGAGGAAACCATCTGGGTAGAGCCACAGCTATTCGGATCACAGGTGCAGTAGACATCCATTGCTAGGAAGATCGAGCTACGGCAGAGAATTGTCGACAGGGTCAACGCAGTGGGACAACATCCAAGAACACGGGATGACATCAGGAAGAGGTGGAACGACCTATGGGGGAGGTATGTTCCGGGGTATCCAGACACCAGGTAGCCGTACAGAAGACTGGCGGTGGACCCCCACCTCCTCCCCCGCAACTAACAATATGGGAGGAGCAAGTCTTGGCAATTAGGCATCCTGAGGGCATCGCAGGACTAGCAGGAGGACTGGACTCTGGTACATCAAATCTTTACGACTATACCCCCCCACCTGCATGCCATCACATACTCCCACCCTCACTCCCATCACTCCACCATCTCCCACACACCCCACCATCATGCCCCACCACTCCCACAACCAACCTCTGCTTGCAACAACAGTGCATGGACACCCATCACAAACATGCATGGACACCCATCACCAAAGCATGTCCAAGAGAGAGACTCACCCAGGGCACACAATCACCACTCACACAAGGGCCAAGGCGATATTGCAAGCACAGTAATAGAGGGAAACACACCCATTGAACAAAATGGCACACACAGATAAAATAACAATGCATTTACACTCTAACAGGAGCCCTACCCAACGTCACCGGACAGGAGGTGCCAGCCACATCCAGTCCCCCTACAGAAGAGGCCCATAGTGATGATAGCAGCTCTGCATGCCTGGATCAAGATGACCAGCCTGGCCTATCAGAGACCTCTGGACAGTCGGGTCCCTTGCCACAGTCCCAACCCACCGCAGAACCTCCCCCCTCAGGAAACACCACTACAGCACCCACCCAGCGGGCCATGCCACTGTCCCCAGGACACATCAATCAGCAGTGTGTCCACCACTACAGGGACCCCAGTCAAACCCACTAACCCAAGAAAATCAGGGACCTGGGGTCAGTGGCAGTGGGCACACGGTTCAGGGGACTGAGAGACAGGACAACAGAGAAGCTGGGAGGACTGCTGTGTGACAGGGGGAGGACTGGCCAAGGGAACCCACTCTCCACGAGGCACTCTCAAACATCATGGGAGTATACCACCATTCCCAGGAGACCATGGGCATGGTACTGGCCAAGTTTCAGGAGACCCAGCGGGAGGGACAGTACCTGGGGATCAGGGAGGACTTGAAGTCCATTAACACCACCCTGGTCACCACGGCAGGGGTGCTGGCAGACATGGCCAACTCCATGAGGGAGACAGTGGCATGCCACAGGGCCCCTGACACTAGCCCAACCGATGAACAGCCTTCCACCTCCGCCAGCACTAGTGGACAGGAGGCCCCGCCACAGGAACAACAGGCCACAAGCACCCCACCCCCTGCAGAAGGATAACCACCCCGCAAATGGTCCCTGCAATCCAGGCAGAAGACAGAGAACAATATCTAGACCCCCACCAGGAAATAAGACTCTCCTGAATGTCACCCTCGTGTTCCACTCTGTCATCCTGTCCACCTTGAACTGCCATTGCTCCCCTTCCTACGCCCCCTTGGACAATGCACCTGTGATACCAAGAGACTGAACTCTACCCTGGACTTTCCTTCATCATCAACCCAGCCCCATCCACATACCCCTATACACATTAGTCCATAAATAAACACCCTTGGATCACAAACCAATCTGGAGTCAGTCTGTTCTTTCACAAATGTATAATTACAACATCATCCACAAATATCAATGTAAATGTGCATTTGCTCATACCAATGTATGACAGTTGTTGGGCAGCAGTAAATATAGCAGAAGGCAGAATTTGGTACCCAGATCTGTGAAACGGAAAGCCATAGTGAACTGTCAGTGTCCATAGAGAGAGGTTAAGAGGCAGACTTATACAATGTCCTACAGTAGTCAGATATGAGAGGAGCAGTGCCAGTCTCTTACCTGTGTGTCACTGGAAGTACTGCATGATGATGTTTGTTCGGTTGTCAATATCTTCTTCCTCTGCCTCTTCTTCCTCACTGTCCACAGGCTCCACCGCTGCCTCAAGACCATCATCAGGCCTATCCTCCTGCACAAAAGGCACCTGGTGTCACAATTCCAGGTTGTGCAACATGCAGCATGCCACGATTATTTGGCACACCTTCTTTGGTGAGTAGTATAGGGAGCCCACCTGTTAGATGGAGGCACCGGAATTGGCCTTCAGGAGGCCGAACGTCCTCTCAATAATACGCCTAGTACGTCCATGTGCCTCATTGTAGCATACCTCTGCCCTTGTCCTGGCATTCCTCACTGGGGTCAGTAGCCATGAGAGGTTGGGGTAACCAGAGTCATCTGCAAATGTCAAGGGATATCTGTTAGACACACACTAACCCTTAAGGACGACCCCATACCCAGACACCTATTCATACTGTGTGGGGAGCTTGGGCTCACCTATTAGCCACACCCGGTGCCTCTGGAGTTGGCCCATCACATAAGGGATACTGCTATTCCTCAAAATGTAAGCGTCATGCACAGAGCCAGGATACTTGGCATTCACATGAGAGATGTACTGGTCCGCCAAACACACCATCTGCACATTCATAGAATGGTAGCTTTTTCGATTTCTGTACACTTGTTCATTTCTGTGGGGCGGACAAATGCCACATGTGTACCATCAATGGCACCAATGATGTTGGGGATATGTCCCAGGGCATAAAAGTCAGCTTTCACTGGGGGGCAAAACCTCCACCTGGGGGAACACGATGTAGCTGCACATCTGTTTCAGCAGGGCTGACAACACTCTGGTCAACACGTTCGAAAACCTTGGCTGAGACATCCCAGATGCCATGGCCACTGTAGTTTGAAAGGAGCCACTTGCCAAGAAATGGAGCACTGACAGGACCTGCACTAGAGGGGGTATTCTTGTAGGATGGCGGATAGCTGACATCAGGTCTGGCTCCAATTGGGCACACAGGTCTTGGATTGTGGAACAAGCAAGTCTGTAGGTGATAATGATGTGTCTGTCTTCCATTGTCGACAGGTCCACCAAGGGTCTGTACACCGGAGGATGACGCCATCTCATCATCTGCCCAGCAGATGTGCCCTATGGGGGATAATAGTGAGCAGAGGGTCATGTACCACATAGTTTGCAGAAGTGTGTTTTCAGTAATGTGATTAAATCCGTGTGTGGCATAGTTTGTCCCTATATCTGCCAAATTGTGCTGTGACGCAGTTAGGTGCCATGCCATGTGCCCGCCTGATATAGCGGATGCCTGACCTGTAAGGAGGGACAAGGGGAAGTGAGGTAACTGCGTTGGCATTGTGCAGCGTCGCGGTAGGTGGTCGATAACCGCCGCGCAATTTAGCATTGGTTATCATTGGGCCCTATGGGTTCCAGGAGCCAATGATGATGTACGCCGGCAGTGACGGTACGCACCACCGCGGACATGACTGCCATTTTCTATCTGTTCACTCACTTGATACCTGACCTTCAACAGGAGAGGACCTACACTGCAAGTGCTGATGTGACCTCAGTCTGGAAGCGACAATGGCTACAGTGCGTAGGGAAAGGGCCCCTGCCTTCACCGCGGAGGAGTTGGACAAACTGGTGGATGGGGTGCTCCCCCAGTACACGCTACTCTATGGCCCTCCAGACAAACAGGTGAGTGGACTGTGAGCATGATGCGTGGGAAATGTCTGTTTTGAGTGGTGTGAAAGGAAGATACAAGTGGGGGGGCTGAGGCCTGCATGTGAGGATGGTGACTGTATGTGCATCAGGGCATGGGTGGGAACTGGTGGGCAATGAGTATGACGGTCCGGACGGGAGAGTAATTTCCTTTCATCCTGTACCTTTCCTCTAGGTCAGCGCCCACCAGAAGAAGGGTATTTGGCGTGCCATTGCCAAGGAAGTGCGGACCCTTGGGGTCTATCATAGACGGAGCACCCACTGCCGCAAGAGATGGGAGGACCTGCGCCGCTGGAGCAAGAAGACAGCGGAGGCCCAGCTGGGGCTGGCCTCCCAATGTGGAAGAGGTGTCTGTCGCACCGTGACCCCCCTGATGTTCCGGATCCGGCGGTGGCATATCCGGAGTTGGATGGGCACTTGAGGCCATCACAGCAGCCACAAGGGGGTGAGTACAGTGTCATTAAGCTGACTCTGCGCACTTTACGAAGTGTCTGGGTGGAGGATGTGGGCTGTGGGTTCCCCTAGGCCAGGGCGAACTTGGTAGGGTAGGTCCCTTGTTGGAAGTCTCTGAGGCACTCCAACCCCAATAGTGTTAGTGGGCATCTACAACTAGGCAGTGGGTTCCAGGTGTGCAGCAAATGGTGTTAGGCATAGTACCCCATCGGCAGGTGATTTTCCTACTAACTGCTAGTGCATGGCCTACTGCATAGGGCTGCTTCCTGTGTGCTGTGTCTGCCAACTGTAGTGTTGTTGCTGGCATTGACCATGTGTGTCCTCTGTCTCCCCCCCTTCTTGTTTTGTCACCCTGTCCTTGTGTGCATTAGCATCATCTGGCAGAGGAGCAGAGGCACTGGCGACAGAGTGAGCTGCATCCCACATGGCCCTGGAGAGTGAAACTACGGAGTCTGAAGGCACCAGTGGGACGGAGGGCGAGGGGAGCTCCACAACAGGGACAGAAGGGGACACCAGCGACAGCGACTCCTCCTCTGATGGAAGCTCCCTTGTGGTGGCGGGCACCTCTGTGCCCACCGCAACAACAGGTACATCCGCCACCCCCACTAACAGCACCGCCCTCCCAGCGTGTTTCCCGTGCCCGCTCACCCAGGAGGGTGGGCATCTCCTTTGCCCCAGGCACCACAGGCCCTGCCCCAGTCAGCCCTGTTGCCCTCAGTTAGGAGGCTATTGACCTCCTGAGATCCCTCACTGTTGGGCAGTCAACCATTCTGAATGCCATCAAGGGTGTCGAGAGGCATTTGCAGCAAACAAATGCATACCTGGAGGGCATTCATTCTGGTGTGGTGACACAACAGAGAGCATTTCAGGCTCTGGCCTCAGCACTGATGGCAGCCATTGTCCCTATGTCCAGCCTCCCCCCTCCAACTTCCACTACTCAGACCCAATCCCCTCTACTTCAGCCTATCCCAAGCACACCATCAGACCAGCACGCACACACATCAACACACAAAAGTGGCTCAGGCAAACATAAGCACCACACATCCCACAGGCACTCACACAAGCACCACACCCATGCAGACACACCAACATCCACTGCCTCCAATGTGTCCCCCTCCTCCACGTCCTCCACCTCCCTCCCAATCTCATCTCCACTCACACCTGTATGCACTACATCATCAGCTACTACCTCCATCACCAGTACGCCCATCACTACACACCGCTCACATGAAATCACCACCCCCACTACCATTCACACGTCCCCTGTGTCCTCTCCCAGTGTGTCTGTGAACCCTCCTCCCAAAGTACACAATCGCAGGCACACACCCACTCAACAGCCATCCACATCACAACAGCCACCAACCCATGCACCTTCACCCAAACTCAGCAGACGTACACCTCCTACAACCACTACATCTTCCTCCACTCCCACACCCCCTCCATTTTCTTGTCCCAGTGTGTAAAAAAAACCTTTTCCTAGCTAACTTTGACCTCTTCCCTACACCTCCCCCCACCGTCCTTCCCATAGGGCCAGGATGTCTAGATCCCAGCCCAGCACCTCAGCCACCAAATCTGCATCCACTGTGGTCCCTGCGACTCCAGTACGGTCTAAGGGGGCACCCGTCATAGCTGCCAGTGTGCCACCGACAGGAAAGAAGGTCCACCCTATTCCACCACCTGCAAAGGTCAAAAAGGGGCCGGCTTCCAGCAGGGGACAATCACACCACCCACACAGCAAGGCCTTGCCCAAACACCGAGTGGACAGTGCCAAGGTCCCTGCAGCGACTGTTAAGATGGGGAAGGGCCACAAGCCAAAGGGCACATCACCTCTGGGCACGATGTCTACTGGTGAGGGGCTGGTGACCACCAAATCATCAGGGATGGCAGCCACATGCACCACAGTCACCACCGCCGCTCCAAACGCCACCTGCACCAACACCGGCACCACCACCTGCACCGCCGCAGCCACAACGTCAGTCTGCAACATCCTCCCCAAGGATCAGCCATCCGAGGCTGCCGGAGACGTTATGGTGTCTCCATCCACTGCAACAGTCACTTGCACCATGGCCAGCACTGGCACCATCTCTGCCGCAGCCACCGCCACCTGCACCACCATCAGCACCGCCACATGCACAGCCAATGCCACTCTGTCAGACATCAGCCCCATCCCCAGTGTGCAGCCATCAGAGTCTGCAGGTGACGTCCTGGACCCTGGATACGCCACTTAAGACACCACCTCCAGCACTGACACGAACCAGCAATTGGCAGCCTAAGTCGCCGCAGGATGGAGTGTGGGTCTGTCTTCATGGAGTCTCATGCTACCTGTTCCAGGTACATCGCGTGGCTGAGACACCCACGTGAGACGTAGTCAACTGCCACACCCCAGGTGCAGCATCACTGGGCACAAAGGCCCCTCCAGAACCAGTGGAGAAAAGAATCCACTAACCCAGTCCTTGGCAGGATGAAGCACTCTGCGCACAAAGCCCCCTCCAGAACCAGTTGAGAAAAGCATCCACTAACCCAGTCCTTGGCAGGATGAGGCACTCTGGGCACAACGCCCCCTCCAGAACCAGTGGAGAAAAGCATCCACTAACCCATTCCTTGGCAGGATGAAGCACTCTGGGCACAAAGCCCCCTCCAGAACCAGTGGAGAAAAGCATCCACTAACCCAGTCCTTTGCAGGATGAGGCACTCTGGGCACAAAGCCCCCTCCAGAACCAGTGGAGAAAAGGATCCACTAACCCTATTCATGGCAGGATGAAAAACTCTGGGCACAAAGCCCCCTCCAAAACCAGTGGAGAAACCATCCACTAGAGAGACTGTGGCTTTGCACTCCCCAGGACCAAGCAGTGGGCAACCCACCCACTTGAGAGACTTGAGAGACTGTGGCTTTGCACTCCCCAGGAGCAAGCAGTGGGCAACCCACCCACTTGAGAGACTTGAGAGACTGTGGCTTCACACTCCCCAGGACTAAGCAGTGGGCAACCCACCCACTTGGAGACTTGAGAGACTGTGGTTTTGCACTCCCCAGGACCAAGTAGTGGGCAACCCACCCACTTGAGAGACTTGAGATACTGTGGCTTTGCACTCTCCAGGACCAAGTAGTGGGCATGGAGCCCCCTCGAGGAGCAGTGGCATCGTACCATCATCTAGCTGAGGTGCGCCCCTCCCCTTCCCCCTGAGGTGCCCGTTTTTTTTCGACCTGATGCCCCTGCAGTGTTCTCTCTGTTTTGAGGCAGGTGTCATGTGTGTGTTTCGCCCATGGGTCCATGGACATTTCATGGGACAGTGTACGGACTTGTGTACTTGCTGTAAATATTTGTGTATAATGATTATTTGCTATTTTCTTGGGCTATCTGATTGTTCGAATATTACATTAGTTAAACTCATTTCGTTTTGTCATTGCATTCTTCCAGGGTTCAACGGGGTGTATCTGTGATGTTATTGGATATGTGTGTGTTGTTGTGGATGGGGGGGTGTTGCGTTTTGCGTGTGTGTGTCACTCTCTTTTCCCTCCTCCCCTCCCCTGTGTGCTAGGTGCAGTACTCACCGTTGTCATCGTTGCCGCAGCCGCCGCCTTCTTTCCACTTCGTGGTGTATTTATAGATACAGCAACATGGGTAGGATCTGCATTTCGGGCTCCATGGCGTCCTAGTTCTTCCTTGATTGTCGAGGGGTGAGTGGTTTCCCTTCTGTGTACTGTTTCTGCCGTGCTTTTGATGGCATTGGTACCGCCCCGGAAAAGCTGGCGGATTGGTGCCTTGTAATAGTGTGGGCAGTACATTATCTTCCGCCTGTCTGTTGGCGGTTAACGCTGCGGTGTTTGTTACTACCGCCGTGGCGGTCGGAGTGTTAAAGTGGCTTTCTGTGTTGCCGGTTTCCGCCATGGACATGATTCCATTTTTTTAACCGCGGGCCTTTTAGTGGTATTACCGCCACTTTAACACCGACCGCCAGGGTTGTAATGAGGGCCTATATGTCCTAGCTTAACCATACTTGGGGCTACCTAGGGCCTACCTTAGGGGTGCCTTACATGTAAGAAAAGGGAAGGTTTAGGCCTGGCAAGTGGGTACACTTGCCAAGTCGAATTTACAGTTCAAAACTGCATACACAGACACTGCAGTGGCAGGTCTGAGACATGTGTTTCAGCAGGGCAGACAACACTCTGGACAACACGTTGGAAAACATAGGCTGGGACCTCCCTGATGCTATGGCCACTGTTGTTTGAAATGACCCACTTGCAAAGAAATGGAGCACTGACAGCACCTGCACTTGAGGGGGGATTCCTGTGGGATGGCGGATAGCTGACATCAGGTCTGGCTCCAGCTGGATACACAGTTCCTGGATTGTGGCACGGTCAAGCCTGTATGTGATTATAACATGTCTTTCCTCCATTGTCGACAGGTCCACCAACGTTCGGTACACCGGAGGATGCCGCCATGTCCTCACATGTCCCAGCAGACGGTGCCTATGAAGGACAACAGCGAGCACAGAGTCAAACAACTCAGAGGTACGTACCCACAGCTTACACAGAACACCATTCATACTCAAAAAGTGGCCTGTATGTGTGTTGAGTCTAGGCCTAGGTATGTGTGACGCAGTTGAAAATGAAGCCATGTGGGCCCCTGAAATGGCGGCTGCCTGACCTCTAAAGTGGGACAATGGGATGTGAGGTAACTGCACTGGCGTTGTACACTGTCGCGTTAGGCGGTCGAAGACCGCGGCGCAGTGCTGCATTGGTTAACATTGGACCCTATGGGTCCCAGGAGCCAATGACGATGTACGCCGGCAGTAACGGTACGCACCGCCGCGGATGTGACCGCCATTTTCTATCTGTTCAATCACTCGATACCTGATCTTCGACAGGAGAGGACCTACACTGCAAGTGCTGCTGTGACCTCGGTCTGGAAGAGACAATGGCTCGAGTGTCTGGGGAAAGGGCCCCTGCCTTCACATCGGAGGAGTTGGAGAAACTCATGGACGGGGTCCTCCCCAGTACACGGTACTCTAAGGTCCTCCAGACAAACAGGTAAGTACACTGGGAGCATGATGTATGGGCTATGCCTGTGTGGAGAGGGGTGGATGTAAGAAGGAAGGGGGGAGAGTGCGGCGTGCATGAAACGACGGTGGGTGCATGTGCCACATGGCAAGGGTAGGGATGGGGGCCAATCACTTTGACGGTAAAGTTGGTAATTACTTTCTCTTTCCCCCTGTACAAATCATGTAGGTCTGTGCCCACCAGAAAAAACATATTTGGCGTGCCATCGCCAAGGACATCCGGACCCTGGGGGTCTACCACAGACGGAGCACCCACTGCCAGAAAAGATGGGAGGACTCAACATGTCATTCTTCCGTCCTCCCCCCTTTTTGTGGTCTCCCTGTTCTTGTGTACATTAGCATCATCAGGCGGAGGAGCAGTGGCACCGGAGCACCAGGGGGCTGCATCCCACATGGCCATGCAGGGCCACACTACGGACTCGGAGTTCACCAGTGGGACGGAGGGCGAGGGGAGCTCCACGGCGGGGACAGGAGCTGAGACCAGTGACACGGACTCGTCCTCTGATGGGAGCACCCTTGTGGTGGCGGCAATATCTGTGCCACCCCCATCTACATGTACAGCCGCCACCCCACCTTCCAGCACCGCCCTCCCAGCAGCCCCTCAGCCTTCGCCCCGTGCCCGCTAACCCAGGAGGGTGGTCATCACCTTTGCCTCAGGCACCTCAGACCCTGCCCCAGTCACCCCTGCTGCCCTCAGTGAGGAGGCCATTGACCTCCTCGGGTTCCTCACTGTTGGGCAGTCTACCATTTTGAATGCCATCCAGGGTGTAAAAAGGCAGTTGCAACAAACAAATGCATTCCTGGAGGGCATTCATTCTGGTCAGGCGGCCCTTCAGCGAGCTTTTCAGACTCTGGTCTCAGCACTGATGGCAGCCATTGTCCCTGTGTCTAGCCTCCCCCCTCCAACTTCCTCCACCCCGACCCAATCCCCTGTACCTCAGCCTATCCCAAGCACACCTACAGACCAGCATGCACACACGTGAACACACAAGGGAAGCTCAGGCAAACATAAGCACCACACATCCCACAGGCACTCACGCAAGCATCACACACATGCAGACATACAACATCCACTGCCTCCACTGTGTACCCCTCCTCCTCATCTCCCTCCCTGACTCGTCTACACTCACACCTGCATGCACTAACTCTACAGCCACTACGTCCCTCACCAGCTCACCCACCACCACATCCCGCTCACGTGCAGTCACCACCCCCATTACCATTCACACGTCCCCTGTGTCCTCTCCCAGTGTGTCTGTGACGCCCCCTCCCAAGATACACAAACGCAGGCACACACCCACCCAACAACCATCCACCTCACGACAGCCTCCAGCGCATGCACCTTCACCCAAAGTCAGCAAACGAACATCTCCTACAACCACCACCTCTTCCTCCACTCCCAAACCCCCTCCAGCTACCCGTCCCAGTGTGTCAAAAAAACTTTACCTGTCCAACCTTGACCTCTTTCCCACACCTCCCCCACCCCATCCATCTCACAGGGCCCGAACTAGCACCTCAGCCACAACATCTCCGGGACCAGTGGTGCCTGTAGTCACTGGAATCAGGAGTGCACCTGCCACCAGGGATGCCAGTGTGGCATGGAGCCACAGCACAGACAGTCCCCCACCTGTGAAGCATCAGATGTTGGCCAGTGCCCGACGGGAGAGGGGGAAGACTCCAGCCACCAAAGCCGCTCCCAGGGGTCCCGTGGGAGTGTGGAGTCAGCTGTGACACCTTCCAAGGTGGGGAAGGGCCACAAGAAGCCCGGCAAGTCTGGGAAGAGCAGAACGGCAGAGAAGACCGCCATCATCCCCGCTGCCCGGGAGGCCACCGCCAGCACCAGCCCAGCTGCCCAGGAGGCCACGGCCAGCACCAGCCCAGCTGCCCAGGAGGCCACCGCCAGCAAAAGCCCCGCTGGGCCATGAAGGACTGCCAGCAAAAGCCACGCTGGGCCATGAAGGACCGCCAGCAAAAGACCGCTGGGCCATGAAGGACCGCCAGCAAAAGCCCCGCTGGGCCATGAAGGTCTGCAAGCAGCTGAGTCCCTGCAATGGAGACCGCCGTCTCAAGCACCGCTGAACAGGGCACCGCCGTCTCAAGCACCGCTGCTCCACCGTCTCAAGCACCGCTGAACAGGGCACCGACGTCTCAAGCACCGCTGAACAGGGCATCGCCGTCTCAAGCACCGCTGGCCCATGAGCGCCAAGGGCACTGATGCTACTGAGTCCGTCACAGGGTGAATGAAGCACTTTGGGCACCATGCCCCCTCCACAACCAGTGGAGGATCACATCCACTACCTCTGTCCTTGGCAGGATGAAGCACTCTGGGCACCATGCCCCCTCCAGAACCAGTGGAGAGATACATCCACTACCTCTGTCCTTGGAAGGATAAAGCACCCTGGGCACAAGGCCCCCTCCAGAACCAGTGGAGAGATCCATCCACTACCTCTGTCCTTAGCAGGATGAAGCACTCTGGGCACCATGCCCCCTCCAGAACCAGTGGAGACTGTTATCCACTTGAGAGACTGTGGCTTTGCACTCCCCAGGATTGCACAGTGGGCAACCCACCCACTGTAGAGACTTGAGAGACTGTGGCTTTGCACTCCCCAGGATGGAACAGTGGGCATGTGGCCCCCTCGTGGATTTGGCGTTGTGCACTCAAGCGGCTGAGGTGCCCCCCCTTTCCCTCCCCCTGAGGTGCCTGTTTAGTTGCTCTCTGATGCCCCTGCAGTGTTCTCTCCGTCATGGTAGGGGATCTTGTGTGGGCCTCGCCCATACCGTGTGGTCCCAGTGTTCCACGGACTTAATTGGAGCACTACCTGGACTACTATGCTTGGTATATATTTTGTAAATGGTGTATATATATATTTCTGCCTACTTGATTTTAATATATTACAATGGTTACACTCATTTTCTATTGTCTTTGCATTCTTCCGGTGGGTTTGGGGGTGTAACTGTGATGTATTAATATGCATTAGTGTGTGTGTTGTAGTGGGGGGGGTGGGGGTGTTGCGTGTTGCGTGTGTGTGTCCCTGTTTTTTCCCTCCCCCCTCCCCTGTGTCGTAGGTGCAGTACTCACCGTGCTCTTCGCCGCCAGCATTCGTGCTCCTGGTAGAGGAGCAGGAAGACTATCGCAGGTAGAATTTGGAGTTCCGGCTCCATGGTGTCCTTGTTCCTCGTGGGGTGTGTAGAGGTGAGCATTTTCCCTTCGGAATTTCTGTTTCCGCTGTGTTTTTATCCGTGGTGAATCCGCCATGGAAAAGGTGGCGGATTGGCCTGTCATAATAGTATGGGCGGTACATTGTCTCCCGCCTGTCTGTTGGCGGTGACCGCCGCGCTGTTTGTTTGTACCGCCGTGGCGGTCTGAGTGTTAAAGTGGCTGTCTTTGTTGGCGGTTTCCGCCACGGTCGTAATTGCACACTTTTTACCGCCGGCCTGTTGGCGGTCTTACCGCCGCTTTAACACCGTCCGCCAGGGTTGTAATGACCGCCTATATCTCCTACCTTAACCATATACTGCACCCTGCCCTTGGGGCTACATAGGGCCTACCTTAGGGGTGCCTTACATGTAAGAAAAGGGAAGGTTTAGGCCTGGCAAGTGTGTACACTTGCCAAGTCGAATTTACAGTTAAAAACTGCACACACAGACATGATTACAGAGCTACTTAGGTGGGTGGTGCAACCAGTGCTGCATGCCACTAGTAGCATTTGATTTACAGGCACTGGGCACCTCTAGTGCACTGTACTAGGGACTTACTAGTAAATTAAATATGCCAATCATGGACAAACCAGTTACATACACATTTTGTATAGGAACACTTGCTCTTTAGCACTGGGTAGCAGTGGTAAAGTGTCCAGAGTAACAAAAACAGCAAAAACAGAGTCCAGCACAAATCAACAACCTGGGAAACAGAGGCAAAAAGTTAAGGGAGACCACGCCAAGGATGAAAAGTCTAACATGCACTTTGTGATCTGCATGGTACACCTTCTTTGCCTCAAGGAATATTAACCCTCTGCGCTACCTTAAAACTTCCATTAGAGAAAACTCTGATCTCTCTACGGACAGAACATTAATCACCAGAGTTATCTTGACATAGTTATTGTTGCCTGAAAATTACTGGAGGCAAGGAACACAATAGTAAGTGCATTTAAAACCATATTAAATCTGCAAGAACAACACCCCCACCCGAAGTCAGCGCCTGGTATAGTGGCAAAGTTAGCATCACCTTAGAGGCAGCCCTGGCACAGAGGGAAATCTACCAACCGCATACATTTTTGAAAATGAGGTAACTGGAGAACCCAGAGTGGTATGGCTTACATGCATTAAGCCATTTTTCTTCCTCAGAATTCTCTGCAAACGTCACACTTCTGCTAAAATAAGAGATTTTCCTCACATTTCGGAGAGGGAAAGTTCCCGAATTTGGAGGGATTGATAAAAGTCCTTACGCCCAGCATGCCTGCACTTTTCCAGATAAAAATAGTACCTCACTTGTATGGGTGGGCATTTCTCCTGTGACAGAAATTGGTCAAAACTTGGTCTGTGTGTAGGCAATGCAGTGTCAATGTGCTGTTGACATTGTTACAGTCTTGGTCCATTCCTATGATGTGCATTATAAGGTGGTTGGTTTTGTATCAGGAGAAGTATAGGAAACGAAGATAGTAAGGCTTTGGACATTGGCTGGAATTGTTTGAAGTTTCTGTCAAAAAATAAGGAAAAATTAGTACTTTTTGACACACACTTTAATGATTGCAGGACATTCTGGGTAATAAATGTGCTGAGATCCATGCACATCTCTATATCATGGATTTCATGGTCACAGGTATTCAGAAATGCCCAGGGTTGGTTCAGAACAACCCTGGCTGAATTGTTTCATCCATCCTCTGAGGTGTGAGATAGAAAATTGGGATTTTTTTGGTTCTCGATTCAACATAAGGGCTGACAGGGAGGGATAAACCCTTATTCTGTCTGACCCTGTAAGCATAAATACTGTCTGATGCTTAAAGGTGGGGCCCAAAGCCAAGACATGAACACCATGTCACCTGCACTTATGAAGTTGAGGTCACCACTTACAATGCAAATTTCAACTTCTCCCACTCTCATTTGAGCTTACAACACAGTCGGTATAGAACAGAGGCCATACTGCAAGCTTCCATTTGTTTTAGCAAAGATGCTGTTTCATAATAGCATTTTCCTTCTAGAAAAACTGGACACATAAAGTCCTCCAACTATTAGCAAAGGCAGTTTCTGGCATCCATTGGAGTCCCTCTTGCTGGGGTCAACACGTCAAACACACAGATCCACTATTAGGTTTCCTCAGGGAACGTAAGTGTCCTCTCTTTGCGCTGCGGCGGAATCCAAAGTCCTGTAGTCAGTGACGGTATCTTCTCAGATTCAAAGTCAGAACTGAGGTTTTGGTGCCAGGGGAGCCCCTTTAATCCTAGTTTAGAGGGTGTTAAGGGTGTGTGGGAGAGTGGCCAATGGGCTACTGGTCACTGCATCTAGTCCGCCCCTAAGGTGATGACTTCCTGTGGGAGTACATCACGTTTCAACCCAGAATTTCAAGGTATGCCAAAATGCAGGACCTTTCCTTGGCTGTACAGACCTCCCAGCCCGCTCTAAAGGTGTGGCTAGACTCTTGGAGGTGTACGCCTCATGAATAACCAATTTTCCTAACTGTCAGCCTGGACAGGACGGCAAGGGATTTGTGCTCCAGTGAGGGACAACAGATTACATATCAAGAGAGGTGAAAGCCTTTGAGGGTCACCGCCTTGGTTACTAGAAGCACTAGCCATCCTGGGAGGGTGGAGGTGTGACCTTCTTTCTGCACAGGTCCTTTTTCTCTGTCCTGGGGGAAGTGTTAGCACAACCAGCAGCAGGGCAGAGTTTTGTCTTGGCAGCAAACGTTTCGGGCGAGCCCGACAGGGAAAGAGAAAGCTGGCAACTTGGTGGGCATCCTCTAATGATGCCACCAGGGTACATGTTAGCTAATCCTGGGCACAAGCATGGGCGTCCGGAGAATGTTTTTCGGGGAGGGGAATAATTTTAACATACTAGTACAGGCAGCATAACACTATGGCAGCTGAACTGTTACGCTGCACAGTGAGCCTGCACACCAGGCTGTACCTGAATCCGGGGGTGGGGGGCAAGGCCCCCTTCACTCCCGTTGCAGACACCCATGGGCACAAGAATCATGCTCAGGGTTAAAAAGCACAGTGTTTGACACCTAACATGGGGGAAATGGTCGGGTCATCATGGAGCTGGACATCTGGGGTTTGCCCGGATGCCAGCCCATGTTATCCTATTGACTACCAGTCACTTACGGTGGCATTAAGTTTTAAATGCGATTACAGGGTCATATATGCTCGTGCTTAGAAGTCCTCGCTCATAACACAGTGCACCTTGCCTCCTGGGATATAGGAAGCCTGCCTTAGGGTTGATTAACCTGTACTACAAGCAGCGAAGGGGCTCCGCCGGCACTTGGTGTTGGCAGAGTCAAATTCAAGCAGACAAGCTGCTCGTGCAGGCTGACATGGCAGCTATGCAGGCTTTGCTTTTACTCAGTTCAAGTAGGATGGCACAATCAGTGCTGCAGCCCTGGAACCCCGTTACCATCCCTGCCCTAGGTACCACTCATACCATTTACTAGGGCCTTACAGGTGTGGTGAAGTCCTTGCCAATTTGGGTTTACCAAATTACAGTACCATTTAAAGGGAAAAAACACTGGGACTGAGGTCTGATTAGCAGGTCTCTGTGCACTTTCAGATAAAAAAATGAAAGCATCAGTAGTCTAAATGGGGGCAAAAAGTGTAGCGGGCATCTGCAAAGAGCCCAGTTTCTTACACAACTCTACCCCAGCCAACATGCCCACGAGACTCAGCCCAACTCTGGGAGAGTCTTCCTGGCCTGTCAGGTGTGGAAGAATGTAAAGAAACTGGCTGTAGTATTGCAGGGCCTACTCTGCTTTACATCTTTTTTTCTAGCCCACTGTGCATGGGCAGTGGACCTACTTCAATAGCAACAGGGCCCAATTTAAACTGAAACATCCATACAGATGTGTCTTTTTCTTCCTTCCCTTCTAGCCCTTCTAGCTTGGGTCGGGAGGTACCCTTGTCTCCTACCCCTATCTTTGTTAGCACAACACCTAACTTTTCCACAGAGATTACTCAACAAACCCACCATGACCAGCTGGAATGGTGACCTAACTTAGTTTGCAGGTCTGGGGAGACTACTTCAGTTTCTTGCATCCACTGCAGTCCCTCTTGCTAGGGGCAATGAGCTTTTGCCATGGACACACGTCAAACACACAGTTCCAGTATATGATCTCCTCATGGCACTTAAGTGTCCTATCTTTGCACTGTGGTGGAGTCCAAAGTCCTGTTGTCGGTGTTGGCATCTTCTCTGTGCCTCTTCTCAGATTCAAAGTCAGAACTGCAGTTCTGGTGTAGGGGAAACCTTAAATCCTAGTTCAGGGGGCATTAAGGGTTTGAGGGACAGTGACCAATGGGCTACTGGTCCCTGCAGCTAGTACACCCCTGAGGTGATGACTTCCTGTGGGAGTACATCACTTTTCTACCCAGACCCTCTAACTTTAAGGTTTGCCACTATGGCAGGACCCATCTACTGCTGTGAGGACCTCCTAGCCCACCCTAAAGCTGTTGGTAGGTGCTTGGAGTTCTACGCCTCCTGAATAACTCATTTTCCCACCTGTCAGCCTGGACAGGGGGGAAGGTCTTTGTCCTCGAGTAGGAAAAATAGGATTATGCATCAAGGCTCACTGCCTTGATTACTGTAAGCACTAGCCAATCTGGAAGGGTGGAGAAGTGACCTCCTCTCTACCCAGGTCCTTTGTCTCCATCCTGGGGAAGTGTTAGCACAACCAGCAGGAGGGCAGACTCTTATCTTGGTGGCAAATGGATCGGGGGAGCCCGCAAGGCAAGAGAAAGTTGGCAAATTGGTGGGCATCCTCTAATGATGCCACCAGGGTACATGCTAGCTAATCCTGGGCACAAGAATCATGAAGTGTTTGACACCAAATGTGGGGGAAACAGTTAGGTCATTGTGGAGCTGGACATCTGGGATTTGCCCGGGTGCCAGCCAATGTTGGTCTATAGACTGCCAGTCAATTGCTGGAACATTACGTTTTAAATGCTATCCCAGGATCATATATGCTCCCTCATATATGTCCTCACATACCATGGTGCACCCTTTCTCCTGGGCTATAGGAAGCCTGTCTTAGGGGTGACTGGCCTATACTATTGGCAGTGAAGGGAGTCTGTCTGCACTTGGTGTGGGCAGAGTCAAACTCGAATACAGGCTGACATGGGAGCTCTGCAGGCTTTGCTTTTAAACAGGCCAAGCATGGATGCACAATCAGTGCTGCAGTCCTGGTGACCCCTTTACCATCCCTGCCCTGGGTACCACTCATATCATTGACTAGGGCCTTTCAGGGGTGGCAAGTTCCTTTCCAATTGGGTTTACCAACTCACAGTACCATTTAAGGGAGACAGTACCAGCACTGAGGTCTGATTAGCAGACCTCAGTGCCTTTTCAGCTAAAAAAACTGCAGCATCAGTAGTCTAGACGAGGGCAAAAAGAGGGAGAGGGGCATCTGCAAAAAGCCTAGTTTCTTACACAGCTGGAACTGCGCAGGCAATGTGGGCACTTATGAGGACACCGCTCTCTAGGTGTCCCAAGCAGGTAGTGTGGGGCCCACAGGTTTGGGTAGCCATAGTCACCTGGAAGAAGTGAGGGAGACACATTAGCCATGCACAATGGTATGGGGTATGACTCCTGAAGGCATACACTGACATGCATTGGGTAAGGACTCAGGCTCACCTATAAGCCACACTCTGTGCCTCTGTAGCTGTGCCATCAACTCTGGGACACTGCTATTCCTCAGGACAAAGGCATCATGCACTGACCCAGGATATGGGAGATGTACTGGTCAGCAAGGCACACCATCTGGACATTGGGTGAGTGGAAACTCTTCCTATTCCTGTTCACCTGTTCACTGGCCCTGGGGAGGAATAAGGCCATATGGGTCTCCTGAATGGACCCAATCACATGTGGTATGTGTCCCATTGCATAGAATCCTGCCTTCACAGTGGGCAATTCATCTACCTAGGGGAATGTGATATAGCTGCACATGTGTTTGAGCAAGGCAGCCAAAACTCTTACAAGCACAATAGAGAACATTGGCTGTGACATTCCTACAGCAAAGCCCACTGTCACCTGGAAAGAGCCTGTTGTAAGGAAATGGAGCACTGATAGTACCTGCACAAGAGGGGGTATTACTGTGGTGCAATGGACAGCAGGTAGCAGATCAGGCTCCAATTGTGTACACAGCTCTGTAATTTTTGCCCTGTCCAGGTGATAGGTGAGTATGATGTGTCGGTCCTCTATTGTAGCCAAGTTCACAAGGGATCTGTACATGGGTGCTTACCGCCGCCTCCTCCTATTCCTCCACAGTGGTTGGTACCTAAGTGACGCAAAAGTAAGAAGGGAGTGACAACAGGAACTATGAACACAGAACATCAGTGTACACAGAGCATGTTTGTGTGTTGGATGTTGGAATTGTTTCGGTGTGTACAGTCGACACCAATGATGCACATTTAAATCAATACATGTGTATTAGCAGTAGATATGCAACTGCCTGCCCTGTATCCAGGTACAGGTGGAAGTGATCTCACTGCACCAGCCCTAGGCGTCATGGCAGGAGGAGGTCTGCATCGCTGTGCAATTCCTAATTGGCTAGCATGGGGCTCTATGGAGTACTGGAACCAATGATGATCAATGCCGGCGGTGACGGTGTTCACCGCCCCAGCATGACCACCATTTTCTTCCTACTTCTTCACTTGATTCCTGACTTTCCATAGGACTACATCTCCACTGCATGTGCTGCTGTGAGCTGTGTCTGGTACCTGCATGGCCTGTGCCACAGGGGAAAGGGCCCCAGCCTTTACGTCGGAGGAGTTGGAGAGCTCGTGGATGGGGTCCTACCCCTGTATGGTCAGTTGTATGGGCCTCCAGACCAACAGGTGAGTACATCATGGATACGTTGCATGCGACATGGCTGCATGTAGATGTGTATGTGTGCTGGCAGTGTGTCATGTGGGGGGTATGGCTGGTGGCAGTGTTAATTCAGAGGTGCGGGTCATGTGTGTGCCTGATAAGGGGAAAATGCAGTATGTAGGCCTTATGTGTGACAGGCTGGATTGTCTGGTTCATGGTGTCCCTCTGTCTGTGTTTCCTCTGCAGGTCAGCACCCATCAGAAGAATGGGTTGTGGTGTGCCATTGCCAAGGACATGCAGGCCATGGGATCCATAGCCAGCGGAGCACCCACTGCAGGAAACGGTGGGAGACCTAAGACTTTGGGCCTGGGAGACCACGGAGGCCCAGCTGGGGACAGCCTCCCACTGAGGGAGGGGTGCCCGTCGGAACCTGACCCCCATAATGGCCCACATAATGGCGGTGGCCTACCCAGAGCAGGATGGGCGCTTGAAGGCATCACAGCAGCCATAAGGGGGTGAGTACAGTGTGTGTGACATTCATCATTTGTTGCCTGGCATGGGATTTGGGTGCAGGGTTCTAGTCAGTGGATGCCACAATATGCCAGTTTAGACATTACTGCATGGTCCAGCTTAGGTATGTGTAATGCATGTTTTTGATAGCTAGGTAGATGGGTTTCCATGTCAGACAGGGCTTAGTTGGTCCCAGTTGGGGTGCAGATGGCAGTGTTTGGCTCCTACCTGCTGTAGTGCCTAGACATTGGTATGCTAGTGTGGTCCATACTGTTAAGTTTTAGTCTCAGTGAGTGACAGTGATGTGTACGCCATCTGTGCTGTTGGTGCTGTGATTGACTCTACGCTCCCTTTCTTTCCCCCCCCACTTCTCCTTCTGTCTTCCTGTCCATGTGTGCATTAGCACCATCTGGCGAGGGAGCAGAGGCACCGGCGAGTGAGGGAGCTGCAGCCCATGGGACCCAGGATTCAAAGTCGAGTGGGACAGAGGGTGAGGGGAGCACGGGGGGACAGGAGCTGGTACAACTAACTCTGATTCCTTGCAGGGGGGCTTCTTTTTGGGAGGGGGTTCCTTGGGTTTGGGTTTGGGAGGGGGAGGGTCTTTACCCTTCCATTTTGGGGGTGGAGGAGTGGGCTTGGGGTGAGGGACTGCACATCCACTTATGTCCCCCTTACTGACAGCTGAAGTCTTAGGGTTGGAACAGGACTAAATTTGGTGCTGGAGGTACTGGGGTGGGAGGTGGAACTTTTCTCTTACAGGCAGGACGGGGGCAGAGGGGGAGGGAAGAGGTCAAGGTGGGAAAGGATACGTTTTTTAGGACCAGTGGGGTGGGCCGTGGGAGGAGGTATGGGAGTGGAGGTAGAGGGAGTGGTTGTAGGAGAAGGAGGTGTGCTGGACTTGGGTGCAGGTGCATGGACAGGGTGCATGTGTGAGGTGGATGGCTTTTGGGGGTCTGAGTGCGAGTGTTTGTGTGTCTTTGGAGGGGGCGGACAGGGTGGGGGAGGTCATACAGGACGTGTGGATGGATGTTGTGGTGGTGTCTGCAAGTGAGGTGGGTATGCTGCATGAGGTGGTGGTGTTTGTGGTGACTGTGCATGTGGTGTGTGTGGTGCATGTCTCTTGGTCTGCTGGTGTGGTGACTGTGTGCAAGGCTGTGGAGGTGGCAGGTTATGGCACTGTTGATGCTGTGCATGCAGGTGTGAGTGCTGATGTGACTGTAAGGGGGGAGGAAGAGGGGGAGACAGTTGAGGCAGTGGATGATGTTATGTTTTGGCTGTGTGAGTGCTTGTGGACTGAAGTGTGCTGCCTGTGTTTGTCTGTGTGAGTCTTGTCTGTTGTTTTGGGTGCATGCTTGTCAGAATGTGTGCGTGGGATGGGTTTGGGGAGAGGAGACTGGGACTGGGAAGTGGTAGTTGTAGGGGAGATGGAAGAAACAGGGACACTGTCTGCCGTTAAAGAGGAGGCCAGAGCCTGAAACAATCTCTGTAGGGCTGCCAAGCCACCGTGAATGCCCTCCAGGAAGGTATTGCATTGCTGCATCTGGGATGCCAGCCCGTGAATAGCATTCACTATGGTTGATTGCCCTGTAGAGATGGATCTCAGGAGGTCAATAGCCTCCTCACTGAGGGCAGCAGGGCTGTCTGGGGCAGGGCCTGAGGTGCCTGGGGTGAAGGAGACGCCCACCCTCCTGGGTGAGCGGGCAAGTTGGTGGCGGGCTACTGGGAGGGCGGTGCTGGTACGCAGGGTGGCAGAAGATCCTGTAGCTGGGGTGGTCCCTGAGGGGTCCGCCACCAGCAGGGAGCTCCAATCAGGGAGCTCCCGGCATGGCGGTCACCTGACCACTAATGTCATATTGACCACTTTCATCTTTAGTTGGGCCATGATCTGTGAGTGTTGAAACTTCTCCCTCCAATCTATCCAGCCAGGCCCTCAACTGGCAGAGATCTGTTGCTTCACTTGAGTGCCCATTGTTTATAACTGTCACTGGGGAATGCACAGGTGTGCCCCCCCCCCCACACTCCAGTGTTCCCTAGTGCCAGGCAGAAAAGCACATAATGAATTTTGGAGCAAAGAAATGTCCACTTTTCAGAAGTGGCATTTCTCAGCTATTAATTGACAAAATCACCCTTACCATAGGAAGGGGTTTATCACTGCAAATCCAATGATAGGAAACATAATGAGGCAGCTTCACTGCAATCCACTACTGCAGTGGAAAGTGATTTCAGTCATTCCCCCATGTTAGCCTATTGGGAGAGCAACCCTCAGATGTAGAGAAAACACACATGGGTATTCTTCACTGCATGTAGAAACACCCATGGGGCAAGTGCACGCCTGCAATGGCAGGCTGGACACTTGTTAAAACACTAGTGTGAAAGCATCTGCACACTGGCCTGCAATGGCAGGCTGTACACATGTTAAACACCATTGTGCAAGAGCACACACACTGTCCTACAATGACAGACTCAGCACATGTTAAAACACCATCCTGCAAGCACGCATAGACTGGCCTGCAATGGCAGGCTCAGCATTTGTTTGACAACATCCTTGGCACAAGTGTGCATACACTGGCCTGCAATGGCAGGCTCAGTGCATGTTAAAACACAATTGAGCAAGTACACACAGACTGGTTAATGCCTCTCCCTAACATATGTAGGAAGGACATGCACACTTTCACAGTATACTTACAGTGGAAAAATGCCCAGGGTCCTAAGGCCACTGAAAGAGAATCAGCAAAACCTATGGAAAGAAGAAAAAAATGCTTGGGGAACCACAACTTCAATGTGTCAGGTCTAACACCTACAAAGTCTGAATAGAGGGATCTAGGTATTCCACAATGCCTTAGTGCATGCCAGCTGAATAGGCAGAACTTAAAATCCTTGCCATATTGACAAGGGCAAAGCATGGCATAGTTGTAGGGATTGTGAAGTTCACTGTGAGGCTAAAGACATACTGTTGCAGCAGTGTGTCAGTGATAACCTAAGATTCCTGTAACACTCTACATTTCTTCTTACAGTTATCATGCAGGTGACCGTGCTTATAGCCGCCCGACATCTGTAGGACTTGCTTGCAGTGTCTGCAGAACACCAGTGTACTGTGAAAGGAAAGGAAATTTAGAGCAGTCTGTGGTGCAAGGAGTAAGTATTTTTTTGTTTTCACCTGCCCCTGGGTGGTTTCTCACCATTGACAATTTATTGCTTACTTTCTTCAGTGTGCTGTAACATTGCATTACTTCTATAATAGTTTCCAGCTCTTGAAACTCAGAGGTAAATCAGTTTTATTGGCTTGTTACAATAAAATAATGATGTAAAAACATAATGTGACTATAAATTGGTATGTGAGTGCAATTTGTGGCCAAAGTAAATATTCCTGCATTAAGTATTTCAAGGAAATACATTTCTTACTAGAATAACTGTTGGGAAAACATTAAGGAAATAGTTCTGAGCGTCTGCATTTGTATGTTAGTACTTTATCATGCGGTGCTTTGTTTGAATGGCCTGTAGTTCTGAGAACCTGTTCGATCTATACAGAAAGGACATTGTGCAAGGGTAGACATAAGCGCACATAATGCATCATGGTGTTTCATGGCTATAAGCTGACAATACAGCTTCCACAGCCCCACAATGTCAGTGTGGCTACAGCCAGCCATCTGTAATTCACACAATTGATGGCTGTTTATGTGCCATCCTTGTAACATAACAAAGAGCAATTGTGGGCAATGGCCAAGCCCTTTATCTTGAATTTAGCCCACACTTTGCAATTTGAAGAACTTTGCTGTACTGCTTTTTATGGCATCACAACATGCTGGGAACAAATGTGGACCCTGTAGACCATAATAGAAACAAAAAAACACTGTCCTTGTTTGCACCACGGTGTACCTTCAAATTGGGAGCAGAGCTTCCTGTTACTGATAATGTGCTGCCCTCAGGGCAGATGCAAACTCATACCTACCATAGAAACAGTGCATTAGTGAATGACGGAGCGGCTGTTTGAAGCAGCCTCCTCATCTTTCATAGTGAAGATGGTCCCCACCTACACTTCAGATGGTGGTCAAAGACCCTCCTACCGGCAGGTATAGTGAGTGACTGCACCCATCTTCAAGGGGAATGTCTGGGGGAAGGGGTTCATGAGTCCCCTTCACCCCCATCCAGAGGTCTGTCTTCAGGGGGCCCACTGAATGTGCACTACGCTTTTTTGGCACACAATCAGTACAATTCCTGATGACCTCTTGGCCTCTACACCCACATCCACAATATTCTGTGCGCAAATAGGCAAAGCATTTCCCAGATTTTCAGAGAACAAAGTCCACATGCACATGAGGGATGCCCTTATAAGACGACACTGGCACTGTAAGTGTCCTGTGTTATATTGATTACAGAAAGTGCCTCACAAGCATCTGCGGCATCTTCTATAATAGTACAGTGTGCCTCGGAGTGCCAATGGGTGCACCCCTACTCCTCCCGCACCCCGGGAACTGTGTCTATTATGGTCCCAGATGCACACACCAGTATCCACACTCGTGCATATACATAACTCCATCTGTGTATGCAAATATTTACTTACTCAAAAAAACTTTGTTAATGGTAATATGTTTTTTCTGCTCTTAAAACATTAACATGAGTTAAAAAAAATAATGTGATCTGCTCTGAGGTGTTTCTTTCAGTGAAAAGGTATGCGGGTATTTTACCATTTGAATTGTTCTGCAGCATTGAAAGTCAGCAAGTGTTTTAATTATTTGAATTAGCAATTCATTTTGTGTATCAATTAATCTCCACATTTATTTGGGTGAAAGCCATAAACCATTAAAATACAGTAAAAACACTTATCGTACAAGTAAAGAAGCGATGTCTATTCGTTCAGGCACTAGATAACGCCAACACCACAGTTCTTGAAGTGACTGTCTTCACCACTCAAGGTCTGGTTTCAAATACCCAAACATCTCTAAAACGGACGCAGCCATTTCCCCCAGGATAGTGGACAGATGAACATAAAACACATCTCGTCCTTAAGCCAGTTCAAAAAATTGTGGCACTATCTTGTGTGATATGATGTACCCCATTCAAAGTTAAAATTGCTCAATGATAAAATTCCACCCTAAGTTTAAAGTACAAAACCTTAGACAACACTGGGGCTGTCACATTCAGGCACGATTCAAATTGGGTGTGCATTTACAAGTCAGGAATATTTTAGTCAACCTCCAATACGTCGAATTGCTTCTCCTGCAACCAGGACTTATATGATAACTACTCCGCCGGATTCTGCTCCAGAAGTAATCATGTTTATGATAGGACCAAAAATGCTTTACAGCTATTTGAAAATTCTGCAATATTGGAGTACCCCTATAATTCAACTCCGTAGAGACAGGCATCCTGACACTGGGATTTATACCCCTCAAGGGTGGCGGATAACAAATATCCTCTATTTCCCTCTGCAAAGCGAGCTGCTGCTCTTGCCCTTTGCACCAGGCGGTTCTTGCCCTTTGCACCAGGCGGCTCTTGCCCTTTGCACCAGGCGGTTCCTTGACCTAGATGTATGAAATTCCCATTTTATATCTGTTGATATTCCAGTCCCAAGTAACGTAAAATAAGTACGTGCAAGATGGGAATAGTCCAAAATAAAATATTTTTTTGTACCTTTGTATGGTCTAAATGTTATTAGCTTAGTTTTCTCAGTATTGATTACCACACCTTTTAAGTCCAAATAGACTTTAGAGATCAAAAGGGTAGCATAGGCAAATAAAAAGGTTTCAATCTTGGTCCATTTAACGGGACTGTCGTAGGTACTGTTGCTAATAGCCATGACCACTTTGGTGAACACCTTTGTTACCAGGGAAGGGCTTAGTAGTTCCCCCGCTAATTCCAAATTAACAATGGCAAAGTCCTTGACATTAAACCAACCCAAGATTTTCAAGAGATCTTTGGGAGTCCAAACTCATGCAAGGAACTCCACAACAGATGTCTAGGAAAATTGTCAAAGGTAGGCTGCAGGTCCACAACACCAATTATAAAGGCTCTCTCACAACTAGACCCTGAACAATTGGTCAATTGGATGATTTTCTTTCAAAAACCTACTTTACAGTGTGACAGAAAATTGTTGTTCTAAGCCCTTGTTTTTAGTCTGGCTAGTACAACAGAAGAACCGTTTTTTGCTTATTATCGAGCAGACTAATAGACTGATAATTTGCTGTGTTGTATCTCTCACCCTTCTTGTAGAAAGGAAGAATGTGTTCTCCAGGCCACGATGGTGGCAGAGGGGCTTTTTTGCTCAAAATTCGATTTAGCTGTCCCATAGAAGGGGCACCATTTTGTATAGGTCAGCATGCATTTCGTCGAGGCCTGGGGCTTTGCACCAAATTTGTCTATTAATTGACCTTAGTGTTTCTTTTATGGTGAATGGCTTCATTTGAAGAGTCCTGCCAGATGAGACGTTGCAATGAAATTCATTCTCTAGCTCGACTGTAGTGTCAAAGAACAAAGGATTAGATGACACTGGTCGCTTTCAGGGCGTTGCTCAACTAACTTGCCAGCCACAATATTCTAACTGGATAGATTCAGTAATATATAATCAGTTATGCTATTTGTACTGTCTTGCATGACTTAGAACGGAACGTTTCTGGTTCTCGGTGGACTCAATATCAGTGTGATGTACACTACACTATTATGTAAGCCATTGTTAAAAATATGAGGTCTCTGATTTTGTACTGCCGTTCCAAACCTGAAAACCATGTGTTACCAGCAAAAGGGCTACTTGAAAACCAGACTACCAGTTGCACCTAATTTCACAACCAGTTATCCTGGGTATGCCCCCACCAGGTACTCTTCTCTGAAACAACCCCGTAGTACCTACTTCATTAAAATGTTAAGTCAGCAGCTACAATCGGGACAGGTTTCTTCTTTCCACCCATGTTATTTCTAACATATGTAGACTGGTGTTAAATGACATTTATGGACATATTTACAAGAAAGGGGTGCATCAGCTATGATGAGCCATTTTTCTTGAGACCCCCTGCGCCCCCTAACGTCACCATGGTAGTGCCTTATTTACAATGGCACATGTTAGGACAATATCATCAAAATATTGGACACTATTGTAGCGCTTTGGCCAACTGGCGCCAAAAGTTATGGCACAGGTCCAGCAGTGTGTGTGGGGAGGCCCATTGGAAACAATGGGAGCATCACTTTAATGCCTGCCTTGGGCAGGTGTTAAAAATGCCGGGAGAAATGGCACATTGAAATCTCGTAAATTTCACTGCACAATTTTTCTGGTCCTCCTAGTGGGAGAACGCCCCCCTTGCATACATTATGCCTGGCGCAGGCATAATGTCGTGCTAGGGGTTACAATGTGGTGCAATGCTTGCATTGTGCCACTTACTAAATCTGGCGTGGGGAAAAGGCCTCCATGATGCTGCTTTAGTGTAAAAAAATTATCCTAGGGTGGTGCAAGGATGCTCTAGTCGCTTGTAAATATGCCCAATAGTGTCCCTATTATAATCATTAAACCGTTGACTAGTTCATTGATGTACATGTTAGTAGCAACTGCTGATTGTATTGATAGTTGGAAATTAATTTTGCATATCTATTGTTGATGGGAATGTCATTATTCAGACTAAGAAATAAAATGAATGAAAACATAGAAACTACTATAAGCAATCTGTAAATATCCACAGGCCACCACTACACCAAGAGCAAAGCGTCCTGTACCAAACACACCAATTGCCTTTTCACCATATTCCGTGTTTCTCCCTCCCTACACACGCCTGTGTTCAAAGCATGACAACTTCACAAGCACAAACGAAAACAGTCCAAAAAGATCGTAAATCTAATCGGTTAACCTAACGCCTCAACCATCACTTCCTGAAACAGATTCATCTTACAAGTGAAGGACAACTTATTTGATTTTCCAAAATAATGCTGGGGATGATACAAAAAAATGACGCTGTATGGTCTGATGCATTCTTTTTATTATCTAAATAAAAAATGGTCTTGCAATCACCAAAGAAGAGTCAGGAGAACAGAAACAGAAAGCTTATACTCAGTGGCGGCTGCCATTGAACAGGGGTGGCGGGGCGGGACAGGGCACACGGGGATGAGTGGGAGGGGGCATTTTAATAAATAAATAGATTATAAAAAACACTTACCTTTGAGGGGAGATGCGTTCGTCTCCCCTCCGTCCTCTTCTCGGCATCACAGGCTCCCAGCAAATCACGAGCGGTGGAACCAGCACTGCTGACAATGTAGAAGCAGAATGCCCTTTCTTTTCTGTATGTAGGTCATCTTGTGTAATAAAAGCATTATTTGCATCATTTGCAAGTACTAAAGTCTGCTAATGTTGCTTTATGATAGAAATCTACTCAAAAATTCAAGAATTAAGTTTCAGTAAATGAATGTCTTAGGAAGAAATATTATGAACATTCAGCCAGTTTAAAATTGAAAGGAAATTATAGTAAATTCATGCGTTTTCACAATAAACTCGTGAGAAAATAACACATGCAGGCGTATTACTACCAACACTCACTGGAGAATACAACACACATTTCATGAAAATGTATGTGCAGTATAGGCAAGAAAATGGTTGCACATCTGCTGTTTCGAAACCCAGTTTCAGATACTCTGGGGGTCATTCTGACCCTGGCGGTAAATACCGCCAGGGCGGGGGTTGGCGGTAGCACCGCCAACAGGCTGGCGGTGCTCCGCCGGGCATTCTGACCGCGGCGGTACAGCCGCGGCCAGAAGCGGAAAGCCGGCGGTGTACCGCCGACTTTCCGCTGCCCTGGATTCTGACACCCCATACCGCCATCCTGTTCCTGGCGGGTCGCCCGCCAGGAACAGGATGGCGGTATGGGGTGTCGTGGGGCTCCTGGGGGCCCCTGCAGTGCCCATGCCAATGGCATGGGCACTGCAGGGGCCCCCGTAAGAGGGCCCCACAAAGAATTTCAGTGTCTACTTTGCAGACACTGGAATTCGCGACGGGTGCAACTGCACCCGTCGCACCTTCCCACTCCGCCGGCTCCATTCGGAGCCGGCTTCCTCGTGGGAAGGGTGTTTCCCACTGGGCTGGCGGGCGGACTTTTGGCGGTCGCCCGCCAGCCCAGTGGGAAACCCAGAATGACCGCCGCGGTCTTTTGACCGCGGGACGGTCTTCTGGCGGTTCCCGCTGCCCGCCAAGCTTAGAATCAGGCCCTCTGTGTCAGAAAACATTCATGTTCTGGTTAATGAGGGGGAATCTTTAATTGTGCGGGAGAAGTGGATGGGAAAGAGGCATCAGCCATGAAAAACATGAATCATAAATTACACAAAAATCCAAATGCATAATCAAAACTTCACATACAGGAGCGATTTCTTTGCACTCGCAAAGAGGAGATTTTGAACGAGAAAGTCAAAAATTTGTGATCAGTTAGTTTCATACGGATATGGATTTCATGCTACCATTATCATGAATGATATTCAGATTGAAGCATAAACGTTTATTCAAGTAAATATCAGATTAAACTAACGTGTGTGTGTGTGTAGGATCCAATAAAAGTTATGTTTTTTTATATTGTTCTTAATTCCCACCAATGACCACACGTTAGGACGGAAAAGTTCTTCACATTTTGATGGACGTGCAGTCCTTCACTGACTGCCTCAACTAATTGGTCTGGATGTCTAATGCTGATTTTTGTTGTCATAGGAAAGCATGAATCATGTATGTGTGTCATGACATAGGCCTGTCTCATGGATTGCAGTCTTATCGGATCAGGAGGAGAGCCCAAAGTGCTAACCTCACAGTGGTGAAAGGCTACTGCCTTTACCAGGAGTTAAATAGCAAGAGTGTGATGGTGGCAACATACCGTGTAGTGATCAGTGAAAGTAAACACATCGGGGCATATTTATACTTTGTTTGCGCTGAATTAGCGTAATTTTTTTAATGCAAATTCAGCGCAAACTTAACTCCATATTTATATTTTTACGCTAGACCTGTCTAGCGTCAAAATACTGGAGTTAAAGCCATTGTTTTATGAGTGAAACCACCTTGTGTCAATGAGATACAAGGTAGGCATTCCTGTCCAAAAAATGAGTCAAGGACCCTAGCTTCTTATTTATCCTCCTGTGCAAAAAAGGTGCACGGGGAGAGGCGGGCCTAAATAATGGCGCCAAGTCTGCTTAGCGCCATTATTTAATGCCTGGGTCAGGGCAGGCATTAGGGGACCTGTGGACCTATTTCCATGTTCCATGGTCAAACACCATGGAATGAGCCCACAGGTGCTCACCCCAAGCCCCAGGAACACCTACACCAGAGGGACACCAGAGGATGGGGGACCCCATCCCAGGTAAGTACGGTAATTATAGGTAAGTATTGAAAAACAAATTTTTCAGTGCCATTGGGGGCCCTGAAATGGACCCCCCCTACATGGCACTGGGTGCAATTGCCATGCCAAGGGGACACTTTTCCCCTGTGCTGGCCACTGGGGGTGGGCATCACTCCTTTCTTTTATAAGGCAGGAGTCATGTGGTATGGATGTTTTTGCATCAGGAAATGACACTAGGCTGGTTAACAGCATTTGTTTGCCTCTAACCAGCCTACTGTCATTTTTTGAGGCAAAACCCCTTCCCCCTGTACCGCCACCACCACCCGGCTAACGTCATTTTACCAGACGCTAGCCCACCCTGAGCGCCGGCTCATTGGGATTCCATAAATTTGGCACCCCACTGGCGATTTGGAATCATGCAAGCCAGCGCTTTACTTTTTGCTGCAAAACTGCATTTGCGCAGTTTTGCAGCAAAAAGTGTAAATATGGACCATCCTTTTCACCTGTCACTGGAGTGAGGCCTACAGGTTCACTCATTCATTGAATGGACTGTGGAGTGCATACAAGTTATTATATGTATGTGCTGGATATAACTGTGACTGGGAAAATACACAGAGGATGTAGTGGAGTGCGTGTATGCTGTATAAATGTGTTGGGGGTAGGAGTGCCTGTGAAAGGTACAATACAGGGCTGACCCTGGGTTTCATTTTGGAAGACCCAGGGCTTCATCGTGAAATATGAGCAAGTAGAGGAATCACCCCGGACAGAGCTGTATATTGCTGTACTCCTGTGAGCAGGCTGTGACACACTGGAGGAGGGAAAGCCATGCTCCTGTGGGACACTTCAAATGGTGCTCCTTCATTCAGAGAGAGGTAATGAGGGAGGGGATTGATACAGCTCAGGAAAGACATAAAGTTGATAAGAGAATCATAAAGAGTAGGTCTAAAGCCCTGGGATAATGTTTTGATGAACATGTCACTGTTGCTGACATCCATGTGTGAACTCTAGACACTCCCATGGGCTGTGTTGTGGGGCTGTCAGCTTTGGATTCACTACTGCTGTGACAGATTGCTTTCTGGAGAAAAAGAGGGCAGAAGAGTGTGCACTTCAAAAGGAGCTATCCCTCCCAACATAACCTTCAAAGACTCATGGGGTCATTACAACCCTGTCGGTCGGTGTTAAAGCGGCCATAAAGACGTCAACAGGCCGGCGGTAAAAGAAATGGAATCACGACTGTGGCGGAAACCACCAATATGGACAGCTACTTTAACACTCAGACTGCCAAGGCCGTACAAACAAACACCGCAGCGGTAACCGCCAACAGACAGGCGGAAGACAAGGTTCCACCCACTGTATTACAACAGTCCAATCCTCCACCTTTTCTGGGGCGGATTCACCGCGATCAAAAACACGGTGGAAACAGGACTTGGAAGGGAAAACGCTCACCTCTACACACCCCACGAGGAACCAGGACGCCTTGGAACCCGAGCTCCAGATACTCCCAGCCTTTATCTTCCTGCTCCTCTACCAGGAACAACAAAGACAGCGGCGAAGATCACAGTGAGTATTGCACCTACGACACAGGGGAGGGAAAAAAGAGTGACACATACATGCAACACGCAACACTCCCACCCCCACCCTCACCCACTACAACACACACACAAGTACATGTTGATACATTACATTAACAACCCCCAACGCCCCCTGGAAGAATGCAAGGACAAAAGGAAATGAGTCTAACTTTGTAATCTATTCAAATACAGTAATCAAAAAAATAAATACATATATATACATATATATTTATATTTACACTATAAACAAATATATACACCAAGAATACAAGTCCAAGGTATTCCACCATCATAGTCAGTCCGTGGACCACTGGGCCCAAAATGCATGGGTGAGGCCCACACTCAATACCTGATCAAAACAGAGAGAACACTGCTGGGGCATCAGATAGAAATACAACAGGCACCTCAGGGGAAAGGAAAGGAGGGGCACATCAGCTGGATGAGTGCACAACGCCAGATCCACGAGGGGGCTCCATGCCCACTGCTGTATCCTGGGGAGTGCAAAGCCACAGTCTCACAAGTCTTTCCAGTGGGTGGGTTGGCCACTGCTGCATCCTGGGGAGTGCAAAGCCACAGTCTCACAAGTCTTTCCAGTGGGTGGGTTGCCCACTGCTGCATCCTGGGGAGTGCAAAGCCACAGTCTCACAAGTCTTTCCAGTGGGTGGGTTGCCCACTGCTGCATCCTGGGGAGTGTGAAGCCACAGTCTCTCAAGTGGATAACAGTCTCCACTGGTTCTGGAGGGAGCTTTGTGCCCAGAGTGCTTCATCCTGCAAAGGACAGAGGTAGTGGATGCCTTACTCCACTGGTTCTGGAGGGGGCTTTGTGCCCAGAGTGCTTCATCCTGCCAAGGACAGAGGTAATGGATGCCTTTCTCCACTGGTTCTGGAGGGGGCCTGGTGCCCAGAGTGCTTCATCCTGCCAAGGACTGAGGTAGTGGATGTGATACTACACTGGTTCTGGAGGGGGCTTGGTGCCCAGAGTGCTTCATCCTGCCAAGGACAGAGGTAGTGGATGCCTTACGCCACTGGTTCTGGAGGGGGCTTTGTGCCCAGAGTGCTTCATGTTGCCAAGGACAGAGGTAGTGGATGCCTTACTCCACTGGTTCTGGAGGGGGCCTTGTGCCCAGAGTGATTCATCCTGCTCGTGACGGCCTCAGTAGCGTTGGAAGCTTTGGCGCTCATTGGCCTGCGGTGCTGGTGGTGGCGGTTTCCTGTTTAGCGGTGCTTGTGGCGGCGGTGTCCTGTTCAACGGTGCTTGTGGTGGCGGTGTCCTTGGCAGCGGTGCTTGTGGTGGCGGTGTCCTGTTCAGCAGTGCTGGTGGCGGCGGTGTCCTTGGCAGCGGTACTTGTAGTGGCAGTGTCCTTGACAGCGGAGCTTGTGGCGGTGGTGTCCTGTTCAGTGGTGCTGGTGGCGGTCTTGTCCGCCGTGCAGGTTTTCGCACACTTGCCTGTTTTACTGTGCCCCTTCCCCACCTTGGATGGTGGCGCAGATGTCTTCACACTCCCACCTGTACCCCTGTGAGAGGCTTTGGTGGTAGATGTTTTGCCTCTCTCCCACTGGGCACTGGCCAACTTTTTGTGCTTTTGAGGTGGGGGACTGTCCGGGGTCTGGCTCCTTGGCACACTGGCTGCCCTGCTGCCTGGCTCACTCCAGAAGCCGGTTACTACTGGCAACACTGTTCCCGCAGATGTTGTGGCTGAGGTGCTGGGTTGGGACCTGGAAAGGCAGGCCCTAGGAGACTGAAGGGGTGGGGGAGGTGAGGGGAAGAGGTCAAGGTTGGACAGGAAAAGTTTTTTGGACACACTGGGACAGGTAGATGGAGGGGGTTTGGGAGTGGAGTAAGAGGTAGTGGTTGTAGGAGGTGTACGTTTGCTGACTTTGGGTGAAGGTGCATGGGCTGGAGGCTGTCGTGAGGTGGATGGCTGTTGGGTGGGTGTGTGGCTGCGTTTGTGTACCTTGGGAGGTGGGCTCAAAGACACACTGGGAGAGGACACAGGGGATGTGTGAATGGTAGTGGGGGTGGTGACTGCACATGAGCGGGGTGTGGTGGTGGGTGTACTGGTGATGGGGGTAGTGGCTGAAGATGTAGTGTATGCAGGTGTGATTGGAGACAAGACTTGGAGGGAGGAGGGAGACGAGGAGGAGGGGGACACAGTGGAGGCAGTGGCTGTTGGTATGTCTGCATGTTTATGATGCTTGCATGAGTGCCTGTGGGATGTGTGGTGCTTATGTTTGCCTGAGCTTCCCTTGTGTGTTGACGTGTGTGCATGCTGGTCTGATGGTGTGCTTGGGATAGGCTGAGGTACAGGGGTTTGGGTCTGGGTGGAGGAAGTTGGAGGGGGGAGGCTAGAGACAGGGACAATGGCTGCCATCAGTGCTGAGGCCAGAGTCGGAAAAGTTTGCTGTTGGGCTGCCTGACCAGAATGAATGCCCTCCAAGTATGCATTGGTCTGTTACAACTGCCTCTCTACACCCTGGATGGCATTCAAAATGGTAGACTGCCCAACAGTGAGGGACCTGAGGAGGTCAATGGCCTCCTCACTGAGGGCAGCAGGGCTGACTGGGGCAGGGGCTGAGGTGCCTGGGGCGAAGGAGATGCCCACCCTCCTGGGTGAGCGGCCACGGGCACATGCTGAGGGGCTGCTGGGAGGGCGGTGCTGGTAGGGGGGTTGGCGGCTGTACCTGTTGATGCAGGGGGCACAGAGGGGCCCACCACCGCAAGGGAGGTCTCATCAGAGGAGGAGTTCGTGTCGCTGGTCTCAGCTCCTGTCCCCGCTGTGGAGCTCCCCTCGCCCTCTGTCCCACTGGTGGCTTCTGACTCCGTTGTGTCACCCTCCAGGGCCATGTGGGATGCAGCTCCCTCCTGCTCCGGTTGCACTGCTCCTCTGCCTGATGATGCTAATGCACACAAGAACAGGGATACCACAAAAAGGGGGGGGGGGACAGACGAAAGACATGTTGAGTGCATCCAATACCGCTACTGTTGGCGGACATTACAGACACAGAACCCCCTGCACTACGCCGTGCACTTAGAGTTCCCTAATTAATCACAGGGACATGGGTTACAAGGCTATGCCCGATTGCTGCACACATGGAAGTCACAGGAGCCTGACTAGGTGTAGTTGGCTCTGAACACAGGTGGGGTGGGGTGCCACGGGCCTGCCTTAAGAAGGGACCTTGCCTACTAAACTCGCCCTGGTCTAGGGGAACCCACAGCCCACCTCCCCCACCCAGACACCTACAATGCACGCTGAATCAGCAGAAGGAGAGTGTACTCACCCACTTGTGGCTGCTGTGATGCCCTCAAGCACCCATCCAACTCCGGATACGCCACCGCCAGGATCCGGAACATCAGGGTGGTCATGGTGCGATGGGAACCCCTCCCACATTGGGAGGCCATCCCCAGCTGGGCCTCTGCCGTCTTCTTGCTCCAGCGGCGAATGTCCTCCCATCTTTTCCGGCAGTGGGTGCTCCGTCTGTGGTGGACCCCCAGGGTCCGGACTTCCTTGGCGATGGCACGGCAAATATCCTTCTTCTGGTGGGCACTGACATACAGGAATAGTATAGGGGAAAAGGAGAAGATATAACCGTCAACACCGTCACAGTCATTGGCCCGCATTCCTACCCTTGCCATGACGCACATGCACTCACCGTCGTATCATGCACGCCTCATTCTCCCCCCCATCTTTCATCAACACCACTCCAAACAGGCATTGCCCATACAGCATGCTCACAGTGTACACACCTGTTTGTCTGGAGGACCATAGAGTAGCGTGTACTGGGGGAGGACCCCATCCACTAGTTTCTCCAACTTCTCCGTGCTGAAGGCAGGGTCCCTTTCCCCAGACACACGAGCCATTGTCTCTTCTAGACTGAGGTCACAGCAGCACTTGCAGTGTAGGTCCTCTCCTGTCGAAGATCAGGTATCAAGTGATGAACAGACAGAAAATGTCGGTTACGTCCGCAGCGGTGCGTACCATCACCGCCGGCATACATCGTCATTGGCTCCTGGGAGACCCATAGGGTCCAATGTTAACCAATGCAGGATTGCGCCGCGGTCTTCGACCGCCTACCGCAACGGTGTACAACGCCAGCGCAGTTACCTCATATCCCCTTGTCCCAAATTACAGGTCAGGCAGCTGCCATCTCAGGGGGCCACATGGCATTAACTTTGACTGCGTCACACATATCTAGGCCTTGCTTAAACACTAATACAGCCATATGTCGATTTTCAAACATTTTCCTATTAAGTTGTGTTTACGTACCTCAGTGCTGGTTGACCCTCTGATCGCTGTTTTCCTCCATAGGGCACGTCCGCTGGGGCAGGTGAGGAGATGGTGGCATCCTCTGGTGTACAGACCGCTGGTGGGCCTGTCGACAATGGAGGAGCGACATGTAATTGTCACCTACAGACTTGATCGTACCACAATCCTGGAACTATGTGCCTAGTTGGAGCCAGACCTGATGTCAGCTATCCGCCATCCCACAGGAATCCCCCCACTAGTGCAGGTGCTGTCAGTACTCCATTTCCTAGCAAGTGGGTTTTTTCAAACAACAGTGGTCATTGCATTAGGGATGTCCCAGCCTATGTTCTCCAACGTGTTGTCCAGAGTGTTGTATGTCCTGCTGAAACACATGCGCAGCTACATTGTTTTCCCTCAGGTGGAGGATTTGCCTACAGTGAAAGGTGACTTCTATGCCCTGGGACATATCCCAACATCATAGGTGCCATTGATGGGACACATGTGGCCTTGGTCCCCCCATGCAGGAATGAACAGGTGTACAGAAGAGTTACCATTCTATGAATGTGCAGATGGTGTGTTTGGCCGACCAGTACATCTCCCATGTAAATGCCAAGTTTCCTGGCTCAGTGCATGACGCTTACATTCTGCGGAATAGCAGCATCCCTTGTGTGATGGGGCAACTCCAGAGGCACCGTATGTGGCTATTAGGTGAGGACATGGACCCAATACAGTGTGACTAGGTGTCTGGGTCTGGGGATATCCCTAAGAGTTAGTGTGTGTCTAACAGTTGTCCCTCGCCATTTGCAGGTGACTCTGGTTACCCTAACCTGTCATGGCTACTGACCCCAGTGAGAAATCCCAGGACAAGGGCAGAGGAACGCTACAATGAGGCCCATGGGCGAACTAGGAGGATTATAGAGAGGACCTTCGGCCTCCTAAAGGCCAGGTTCCGGTGCCTCCATATGACAGGTGGTTCCCTATTCTACTCACCAAAGAAGGTGTGCCAGATCATCGTGGCCTGCTGTATGCTTCACAACTTGGCTTTGCGAAGACAGGTGCCTTTTCTGCAGGAGGATGACCAGATGGAGGTGTTGTGGCAGCTGTGGAGCCTGTGGACAGTGAAGACGAGGAAGCAGAAGAAGAGGACATAGACAACAGGAACACGGTGATCCAACAATACTTCCAGTGAGACACAGGTAAGAAGACAACACTGCCTGCTACATCTGATTTAATTTTTCTACCTCTCATCTGTCTGTCATTTTCACCCAGTGTATGGACACTGAATTGTCACTTTCTCTTTCGATTTCACAGATGTGGGTCCCACTGTGTAACCTCTGCTTTGTTTCCGCATGGACTAGAGCTTTGTGACATAGGTATGTTGACATTACATTGGATAAACCATTTTTCCACAGTTATTGCAGATACACATTTCCGAAAGCACAGAATGACTCCAGATTGTTTTGTGATTTAAGGGTGTTTATTTAAGGGCCAAATAGTGGAGGGGGTTGTAAAACGGTCAGGGGTGATGGTGGAGGAATGTCCATGGCAGAGTCCAGTCTATTAGTCTCACAGGTGCATTGTCCAAAGGGGCATAGGAAGTGGAGCTAGGGCAGTTTAAGTATGGACAGGGTGACAAAGTGGGACAGAAGGATGACAATCAGGGTGGTCTAATTTCTTGGTGGGTGTCTTGGCATTGTTCTCTGTCTTTGTCCTGGATCTCAGGGACCGCTTACGGGGTGGTTCTCCATCTGCAGGGGGTGGGGTGCTGGTGTCGTGGTCCTGTGGCAGTGCCTCCTGTCCACTAGCGCCGGCGGAGGTGGTGGGCAGTTCATCGTCCAGGCTAGTGTCAGGGGCCCCTTGTTGTGCCACAGTGTCCCTCCTGGTGTTGACAAGTTCCTTTAGCACCCCTACAATGGTGCCCAGGGTGGAATTGATGGATTTGAGTTCCTCCCTGAAACCCAAATACTGTTCCTCCTGCAGCCGCTGGGTCTCCTGAAACTTGCCCAGTACCGTTGCCATCATCTCCTGGGAATGGTGGTAGGCTCCCATGATGTTGGAGAGGGCCTCGTGGAGAGTGGGTTTCCCTGGGCCTGTCCTCCCCCTGTCGGACAGAAGCCCTCCAAGTTCCCCTGTTTTCCTGGGCCTCTGTCCCCTGAACCGTGTGCCCACTACCACTGCCCCCAGGTCCCTGGTGTTGTTGGGGTGGTGGGTTAGCCGGGGTTCCCTGTAGTGGTGGACACACTGCTGCTTGACGTGTCCTGGGGACAGAGGTATGGACCCGCTGGGTGGGTGCTGTGCTGGTGTTTCCAGAAGGGGGAAGCTCTATAGTGGCCTGTGCCAGTGTGAGGGGAACCGACTGTCCCAAGGTCCAAGGTGGGCTGCGCTGGTCATCTAGATCCAGTTGGACAGAGCTGCTGTCATCACTGTGGGCCTCTTCTGTGGGTGGAGTGGACATGTCTGGACCCTCCTGTCCGGTGTCGTTGAGTAGGGGTCCTGAAGGGGTGTAAAGGCATGATTATTGCATCTGTATGTGCCATGGTGTGCAATGGGTGGGTGACCCTGTACCCCAGTGCTTCCATTCTTGTGTGGGACCTTCTGTGAAAATGCTTCAGGGGAGTGTATGGGTATGTGCAGTGGACATGCTTTGGTGATGGGTGTCCATGCTTTGGTGTTGCATGCAGGGCCTGGGTTTGAGATGTGTGGTTTGTGATAGTGGGACATGTGTGAGGAGTTGGAGTGACGGGGTGAGGGTGAGGTTGGGGGTAGGTGATAGCATGAAGGTAGGGTGGGGGAGTGGTAGTTTAAGGTTTGACTTACCAGAGTCCATTCCTCCAGCTACTCCTGCGAGGCCCTCAGGATGCAGTATAGCCAAGACCTGCTCCTCCCATGTTGTAAGTTCTGGGGGAGGAGGTGGGGGTCCGCCGCCAGTGTTCTGAACCGCAGTCTGGTGTCTTGAGACCGTGGAAAGCACCTTCCAACGTAGGTCTGTCCACCTCTTCCTGATGTCATTCCTAGTTCTTGGGTGCTGTCCCACTGCGTTGACCCTGTCCACGATTCTTCGCCATAGCTCCATCTTCCTAGCTATGGTGGTGTGCTGCACCTGTGATCCGAATAGCTGTGACTCTACCCGGATGATTTCCTCCACCATGACCCTGAGCTCCTCCTCAGAAAACCTGGGGTGTCTTTGCGGTGCCATGGGGTGGTGTGGGTGATGTGTGGGGTGGTGTGTGTTGTGATGTGTGGGGTGATATTTAGAGGTGTGTTGTGTGAGGTGCGTGGTTGTTGTGTGAGTGATGGTGTTGAGTGCCTGTGGATGCTAGTGTTGTTTCTGGTGGTGTCTCTCTCTGGCCTTCTGTCGCAATTGTTGTCATAGGGGTTTGTGGGTGATGTGGGTGTGTGTTTTATATTGTATTGGGTGTGTGGGAGTGGTGTGTGTATGTGTATCAGGTGTGTATTACGATTTGTCCAATGTGGATGTGTTTTGCAAATGTGTGTGTATTTTGAGCGCGGCAGTGTGTACTGCCAATGGAATACCGCGGTTGAAAGACCGCCGCGTGGATTCGTGGGTTGTGATAGTGTGGGCGTATTCCTGTTGGCGTAACGGTGTCGGTTTTGTTATCGCCAGTTTATCACTGACCTTTGGTGTGGCGTACTTGTGTAGGTGTCTAGATTTGGGGGGATTCTGAGCTGTGGGTCATAATGGCTGTGGCGGAATTCCGCGGCGGTGTGTTGGCGGTCTTCTGCACGGCGGTAAGCGTCTTTTACTGCCAATGTTGTAATGACCCCCTCAGACTCTAAATAAGAATTGGTGCCTCAAAATTAACTGTTAGAATGGTTCTTGAGACCCCAAAGATGGTTAACTGTCAAGCATCCAGTTAGGCTGTACGAGGAGGTGAAGCGCTGCAAGACTTCTCCCTGTGACCAGGACTGGGGGCCAAAGCCTACTCATCTCTAAGCAGGGTGGGGGGACATCACCCAGGAAATCCAAGACCACCTGCCCTGGAGCACCTACTATCTTCCCAACACTAATGTGCTTTGTGAGGAAGAGGAGAGTGTTTGTAGGGAGATCCAGTGGGAAATCCTGTCAAGTGGACTACGTAGTGAGTTTTAAGGAGATTATTGCTGCACTAATCGGGTTGTTGCCCATGTGCAGGAAAAGGTAGATGACCCTCCTATGCCAGAAGAAGGCCACCATGAAGAGATACTTGATCATCACTGTCGCTGAACAGGACATCGGCGGTGTGCTTTTAGGAACTGGCGACCCAGCACCCCATATACCAGGAGCTGTCACTGTGAAATGAGTCGGATCAATGCTGTGGTGAACTGGTCATCACCCATGTGCAATTAGGAACCAGTGACCTTGCATTCCAGGAGGGGCCACTGCAATGTGACCTGTCATCACTGTGCCAAACAAGTCATCACCTGTATACAGTGAGGGACTGCCATACCCGTTTGCCAGGAGGGGCCAGCATGGATATATTGCTGTGCTGAGTGGGCCATAGCCCATGTGAGTGGGTAAGCCAATGACCCTGTGTGCTAGAAGAGGGCATGGTGAAGGAATCTGCTGTGCAATCAGGTCAGAGCTCAAGTGCAGTTGAGAAAAAGTGATGCCATACGCAATAAGGGGCCAACAGAACAAAGCAAGAAGTGTGACCTTTTTGCTGCTGGGTAGAGAAGAAAGGTTGACAAGAGCAGCCTGCCTGTGTGCAGTGAACTTACCTGACCCAGCCGATGTTGCTCCAGCACCCAAAGGGGACACATGCTAGAGAACTCTAGCCACTCTGATCTTGCAGGTGCAGGTAACACTGATCTCAGGCCTCTTGGTTCGAGAGGAACTTGCTTGCTAGATAACACTTTAGTGCAGTTAGGTGTTTTGATGCCCCACCAGCGAGTCCACTGCAACATCGCACAACTTTACAACTTCTCTTTGAGCCACATCTATTCACCCCACAAATCCCCCTAAATTAAGAGTAACTTCCGTAAGGTAATATGCATTGCCCAACTCTGATAGGTGCAAACCGTCAGTCCTGAAAAGCCCTGCCTCCTCTTCTGTAATGTCCTCGTGCTTCAACACCTTAATCCCATGCGCCCAGCAGAAAACCCTCATTGCCCTGTTGAGCTTCCTCTGAGCCCTCTCCATAGGCCCATGCTTCAGCGCCCCTCTCCACTTTCTCCTAGGTACAAACTCAGTCCAAACTAAGCAGGTACCATGCATCTTCTGACAAAGCAACTCCAAATCCCGTTGGATATGTTGCAGTCGGGTGAGCCCCGAAAGTGTCACTAGGTCATTTTCCCCCAAGTGCAATAGCAGAAGATCCGGACAACCCCTGTTTGGCATCATTAATGTTAGAAAAGGAAGCAGGTTACCCCACCTCATACCGCTCTTCCCCCACCACAAGACTTCATGACGGCTACTCGGTAGTCCCAGTGAATGCCCATAAATCTGTCTCTCCGTGGATTTAGCCACCCAATGTATAAACAAGTGACCGACCATCCAACTGACCATCTTCCCGCTCCTTGGGCCAGCCACACAACCTGTAAAAAGAGCAAAAATATAATACAACGCCTATGTAATCCCCCCGCCCACTTTACACCAGCCCTCACCCCTTCCTATTCTTCAGTCCCTGCCCCCACAAGTCAAGACCTCACATAACGCTGGCAGCATCTAGACCTCCACCTACCAATCCACCAAATCTGGGCCCAGCCCCAAACTAGATGCACTGCAGCTGTAGCCACCCCTATTCTCAAAGAATGAGTCCCATAGCACTAGGCCTGTCTCCCGATTCGTCTCAGGGCCATCCGCAAAACAGCCAACAACTGAAATGCTGTGATCTTCTCACCACTTGAATGGCTAAAACCGTCGGTCCCACCTGCACACCATTGTGACCGAAAACTGATACACTCAACAACCGGACAAGCAGCGGAATCCCCATCTTTATCCAACCACATCCACTTCCCCTTTTCCAACCAATCTGTCTTGAACTTTCTAAGCCATATGCCCCCTTCACAGGCATACTTCGCCCACTTTCACACCCATGGACCTTCCCACACCCAAAAGTTCAGACACCCGAAAAGCCCCGAAAAACACCCACACCATGCACAGCCCAAACAACGCAAGGTCATGAGCATCTGTACAACAAACCGGCAGCACATGCAACAATTCCAACAATATATCAAATGTAGTAGGTTCCCTTGCCACCTTGCCCGACCCACTCTAGCTCTACCCCACCCTTTCAACATTCTACCCAGAATATCATCTTTTGCTGGGTCCCAACCAAAGAAACATTTACCATAAAGAGGCACACTAGCCAACTTGCCCCCAATCGTGGCGGGTGACAAATCTTTTTGTATTCAAACCTCTGAAATTCCAACCATGCCAGACGATAACTCCTCCGAGAGGATTCCGCTAGTGACATCTCCACCAGACCAATGATCATCACGCCCCCCACTCCCAAATGTTTGCCGGGACTGCTGTCTTGTGCCGCTCTGCTCCTGGTGCCAAACTGTGAAAACGTTGCCACAGTGAACGAGACAGGGAATCTGCAAAAGCATTGTTCACCCCGGGAATGTGCGCTGCTTTAAATATGACATTTAAAATAAAACATCTGAGCATAAAAAAACTCATTAATTGTAACACCCTCAGATCTTTAGCCCTCTGTCTGTTCACCAGGTCTACAACCATCATGTTGTCCACTTGAAAAACTACCGTCCTGTTGGCAAGTTCATCTCCCCAAACAGTCAAGGCCACCAACAGAGGAAAGAATTCCAGAAAAGCAATACTCCTGCTTTGTGTCAGCCAATGGGCCGGCCACTGCTCTGCACACCACTGCCCATCCCAAAAAAGACCAAAACCAGAAGCCACAGCTGCATCCGAAAAGATTTGTACTTGCCAGATTGTGTCCTCCTCCCAAAAAATCATGGAAACCCCATTGAATTGTGTTAAGAATGTCTCCCACACTCAGTCGTCTTCTTGCAGACCCACCGACACCCGAATCCTATGATGCAGGAGGGAGGCAGCTGACATAGCTAATCCCAGGAGCCTGCAAAATGTGCCCCACCGACGACCCTACAGGCAAAGTTGAGGAAATCCAGGAGCTGTTGTGCCATGCACAAATCGATCATCTGCAAGGACCAGACCTGTCTCAAAAACTCCAAAATATCAGCCACCTTTCTAATCAGCCGTCAAGCCACCAACTCTTCTGTGTCCAGCTCAATCCCCAAAAATGATGTCAGCACACAACTGGGGCCCTCAGTTTTTTTGGGAACCAAAGGAACCGTGACAGTCTTTCTAAACCTACCAACGCCTTCTTACAAGAGTTAGAGCCAGCCTTCCCCACAAAGGGGAAATCATCCAAATAATGTGTCACCTCCCGATGCCCACACACTTTCACAAAAACCCATTGGAGGAAAGTACTAAAAGCCTCAAAAAGCGGACATGAAATGGCACAGCCCATCGGGAGTACTCTGTCCACATAGATCGCCCCATCTAGCTGCATGTCCAGTAATGCAAAATACTCAGGATGGATAGGCATGAGCCAAAAAGCAGCTTTAAGGTTGCATTTTGCTAGCTCAGATCCCCTGTCGCACCCTAGAACAAATCGAATGGCATCGTCCACTGAAGCGTACACCACCTTCGTGTCTTCTTGCACGTTGAAGTCGTTCACCAACGCACCCTCCAGCCAGGACAAGTGATGGATGAAACAAAACTCACCATTAGTCTTTTTGAGAACCACACCAGAGGTGAAATCATCACATTTTCCATAGGCCATCTGAAGAATGGTTCCGCAATTCTGCTCTTCGCAACTTCCTTTGCCAATTTATCTGCTACCATCCTAGGCATTTCTTTGGCAGTCCTAAATTTGTCCACCCAATTCTTCTGTCTCAGCCTCTGGTAACCTACCAGGAACTCTTCCTTCCAACCCCACTCCAACTTGCGTGCTATATCACCGTCCAGGTACATGCGCAACCATGGCAGTAATACCCCCAGCTTAATTAGCGTAGGCGCATCGGCACAGGAGCGCCTTGCATCCCACTACCTCTGGCTGATCTTAACTGCTCTGCTGGACTAGCGAGCGAAAAGCACTCCATGACCGGGAGTCTTACCCCGCATTTGGAGGACTTGTGTTTGAATTTACAATGATGTCTCCAGCAGAAACCCTTATTAAAGTTCCAACATGCCCCTTGGGCGGGACAGGACTGAAAAGGCTTGTATACCACTGTTAGGCCGCAAGCAGTATGTGTTGATGCCGCGGAATGGGATGTAGCCACCCACTGTTTCCATAGTTCTGAATCTACATCCCCTCAGCGTTAATCAGGGTTCACGTTTTTGTGAGCCGGAAACTCCTCATTATAACTTAGCCATGCAAATCCCTCAATATGCAATAGATACAGGCATATATCAAGAAGACTGATGTCAAATTGTCTATAGTGATTGGTGCCCTGGCCCGCATAGCTAACCTCCACTCCTCTTCTTTAGACCCCTCCTTAGCCTGTCTGTCTCTATGAAGTAATTTCAAAACATCTCCATGCTCGTGCTGCCAAATCCTTGCCTTTGTTTTGTCAGCCACATGGGAACCTAAAGGCATCGCAAGGCCCATTTAAGGAAGTACCTTCTTGTGCCCGTCACTGAGCTTATCATCCCCCTCCTTGCCATCTCCGGTCGCCGTTCCCCCAGCACCACCTGTAGTGGTCAGATCCCATACTGCCATCTGCTTACCGTCCTCAACCTGTGCTGCACTAGCACCAGGTGTATCATGTATTGATTTATCCCCCACTCCTATGGACTTGTGCATTTTAGTCACAGACGTACTTTGACCCTCTCTCCAAACAGACCATCATTCCCGTTACCTTGAACAGGGGGCACCGTCCTCTTTGATGACGTTGGAGTCTGACAACCTCGCTCCTCCTTCTGTTCCTCCTCTTGAAACATCCCACTGTCTGCATTCTCCTGTAAGACAGAAAATGAAGAGGAGGTTGCACCGCTCTTGAGCCCTTTCCCCCTCCCTTTATCCTCTCTCACCTCGCTTTCACGAATCTCCCCATCTTCCCATTCGTCCGACTCATCCTCATAATCCAGTTCCACCACTACCACTTTGTCCATCTCACGCTCCTCATCACCCTTCGCATTCATTGCATCATTCCATTCATCCTGCACCCGTCGCCCCGGCGTCCGACATACTTGCGAGACACACATTCCTAGACTGTAGAGAAGGCCGCCAAAGATGCCTCTAGTGCTTCAGACCAACTTCCTGAGGCAGTGTTGCACCCCGTTGGCATCACCTTCTTACTGCCAGTCTCCTTTACTGGCTTGGGCTCTCCGCGCCTCGCATGGCAGTGTGTGCCACTCGTAACCATCATCCAGCCAGACCCCACGGCCGCACATGCCTCCTGGCTACTCTCCTGTTCCTGTGGAACCCATACCCAACTACTCTGCCCTGCCCCAGGGCCTGAAATATCCCCTGACCCCCCTCTGCCCTCCTTTCTCTTGGGCTGCTGCTCTCTTCCTGAAGCTTCCTCCCTGTCCCTGCATAGTTGGGCCCACCTCTCCTCCATCTCCACCACTGCCCACCTCTATTCCTTAATCCTGGCCTCTATGTCCACTGTGCCTTGTGCTGCCCTGCTGTAAAACCAGAAGGTGCCTCCCTCATGAGACCTGTGGGGGTCCTCAGTGACCCTGTTTGTTCTGCACTGCCCACCATGGTCCCCTCCTCCATTGCCTTGCTCTGACCGATCCCCAAAACCTGTCTAACTACCCCATTGGACTTCCTTTTCCCGGGGCCTCCACCCATTCCACCTGACCTGGTGCCTTCTTTGCTTGAAGAGAGGTCCAAAGGGGAGCTGCCCTGATTACAGGGCCCAGCCACCTCTCTGTCCTGGGCGCTCCCAGTGTGCCACACTTTAACCCCACATCTGTAGACCCAACCAGGCTCAATGCGAGCTCCTGGGTGGGAGGCCCCGCCCCGCCCCTCCCCCTCCACCTCAACAAAGTTCTGTCTTACCCCAACAAAAAGTGGCCCGTTTAGAGTCGGGGTGTATGCGCTGCGTCCCCTCTCCCGGTTAATTTCTTCTTTTTTGCCCGTGCGGGCAAATGGCAAGCAGCAATTGCAGCTGCCACACCACTGGATTCTGCGCGCGTCATGCCGACCCAGCACACCAGGCCTGAGCAAATCGGCACGGCCGGCTTCACCCAACCCACGAAGCGCAGCCCCCACAGCAGCAGCGTCATGGCTCTGAGCCGTGCCGCTGTAATAAAGCTGCCCACGCCTACCTGCTGCTAACTAAGGGAATGGAACTGCCAATCTTCTGACCGCACGAAGGGCTAGCGCGGAAGAGGCCGGTCCCTCCCATCCAAACGCCATTTAAAACCCTACCCCTAGTCCCACCCCCACAAATCCTGGGCCAATTGCGTCCTCTGCATGCCACTTCCCATCCCAAAAGCTCCCGTGGAGAGACTAGACTGCGTCTGCTCTCCATGGGGCCCTCCATTGTTCTAGAGTTGTATTTGTGGAATGTGGATTGCTTGAACCCAAGATATGTCCCCTTCCAAAAGAGTTCCACACAGAAGTTTGATTAACTTAAGAAAATGTGGCTCCTGCAGTCAAATGTGAAAACAGTTTTTCTATGAGGCGTGGTCAATGAAGTACTTAAAAATTGTTATGGATATGCCATTTCATATTGATCATTTTAATGAATAATGTTTTGTTGAACCATTTGTGAATAATGACTTGTTGTCTAATGATAGCAATATCGCCAACCTTGCTCAATAGCTGAGATATTAAATGCGGAGATTCTTTTGGTATATTCACTGAGGTCAGTGAGCATGCTAAGAATGTATTTTCCTAAATTAATACATCTGCAGACATAGCGGTGGTTCCTGTATAGAGTATATTGCTTGCTATTCCTAGATAGGCCTATTTGGTGTAAACATTTGTTCTTATATATCTGTGGAAAGATATACAAGTGAATTCAGGTTATTTCTCCATTTGAAATTCACCTCTTTAGTGTATATCCAGTTGGTATTCTTGGCTCCCTCAACTGCCTTAAATATTTGTTTTCCTAACTGATTGTTTGGATTGCAAATTACATTAGTATAGGAGCTAGTTGTCCACAAGGGACCCAATCTACGTGGAGCTATTCATTATGACCATGGCCCTACCATTGTCAGGTAGATACTTCCATTCCTGATTTTTTATAAACTTCAATTTTCTTCCTCATTATGTTATGAAATTGGGTTGTTCTATGGGGAAAGGCTAAATGAGAGGAGATTGCAGGGATGGCGGCAAACATTTGGGTCTGTAAAGGAGCTGCCTCTCATCCAAACTGGCAAAGGTGGTCCTCAAAAAGAATGGCTAAAGTCAAATCATTTGATCATTTGAGAGATCTGAGTGTAGCATTGAAAAAAGGCTCATTTTGATACAAACCAAGCGACTCCTTCTGATGTGTATAGTGAAGGTGTATTCTGAGAAGTTCACAACTAGTGTGGGATCAGGAATCTCCTTTTATACCTGTTGCTGACGACCAGGAGGAATCTTGTGTAAGATGGGTCTTCTTGCACACCTATCTTTGACCATGTTCTAAGAAAGTTGACCCCTCTAGTTCAGGATTCCATATTAGAATTGTAATAGACAAGCTGAGCTTTTCTTCTGCGTCATTACTGGACATGTGTTTATTTTGTGTTGTTTATCTTCAAAGTGTTTTGACCTCCACTGTTTTTATATCAAGGTTGCAGATTTCCCATAATAATACACAAGGGAAACCATTGTCATGTAAGTAGTCTGAGGAGGTTTGTGATCAACTTGATGAGTTTTGGTACCTTTGTTCACACTCTGCAATTGGCAATATCTTAAACATTTTCCTCTTATCCTCCTATCACTAATGACCATATGAAATGACTACAATATGGAAATGAAGTCGCTATTATTTAAAAGAAAGACAATAGGGCTTTCCAATACATAGCTTCATGTCATATTATATTTCCTTATGTCTCTTCAAGAGTCCCCGAGTGTTTCCAGTTGCCTCACAGGTTATATTTTCTTATTCCAAAAGTTTCATATGTCTGAGGATTGTTCCAGACCCTTTTTCTGGTTTTATAAACTTGAGCTGGTCATATTAAATGGTCTGAGGGCCCTGCAAAGACAGTGAAACCCCATTTTCATCTTGCTGGTCCCATTTCTTCTATCGTTCCCTAGATGTTTATTGGTTGCTGTATTGCTTTCCTGTGTTTGAATTATGCCTTGTACACAAGACATTTCATCACCCTTTCTTCCCTAGGTTATGGAATGTGAACAAATAATAGCCTCTGTTGCAACTCTATGGCATCTTTGTTCTTTCTCCATACAAGGAATGTCAAGTGAGCTGAGTGTTGGAAATGTTTTGGTTGTGGGGCAAGGGCTCAGCAAGAGGCAGAGCTGTCAGGGGCACCTTAACATACTGCTAATTATCTAAATTTAATTCCCTGAACGTTCTCCCTGATAGCAGTTACTTCCTATGTGGTGACTGGTATGTGTGCAAGTGGCACTTGTGGCTGAATACGGTTAGGAGTAGACATCTCAGAATTACCTACTCCATCACTTAGGGACACACTATTGCCTAGCCAGAATCCTGCCTTGTTCTAGGGCATGGGAGAATCAAAGTGGTTCTTAGTTCCCTGACTGACATCCAGTTGAGGACAACTGTGAAACCGTCCTTATAGGACGACTAGGAAAGTAGATCATTAATAGTGTTTTTTAAAACTTGTCCATGAGTTAGATTTAAATGGCCATCAATCTTGAACTCAAGTTGATCAAATACATTTTTGGTTTATTAAAAATTTAACCCATCAATTCTATCTTTGCTTTAGGCTATTTGTTCATAAGCGCCACCCGTAACACCTTATTTGAACAGTTTCTATTTCAATGTTGACTAATTCTCCAATTTGTGGCATATTATGGTTCGTGTTATGAGTGGTGGAATTGCACCCAGCACAATTAACTGTGGTTGGAATTCTTGCACCAACAAATTCATGTCTTTCTGTCTCTGGAATAATCAGGTCTGCAAACTTTGGATTCAATCATTCCGGGCCCAGAGACACCAGACAGGTCTTTATTGCTCCGTGGTTGAGGGTTAAGTCAGCACCACAGCCCAGCCCTCACTCAACCCCTCCAGCAGTAAGGGAGGAGCAGACAGTGCCCCACCAAACAGACACAGGTCAGCTCAGATGACGTGTTTCCTCCCTCCCATTCCCCACCTGCCCTTTTTTATACAGCAGGTACAAAATTTACATGGCTTTTTGCTGGATTTGAAAAACCACATAGAAATGGGCGTTTTTATCTCTAGGTCAATCCCCATTCTGGGGAGAGACTTTGTGAATGTTTGAATATGGTGCAGGGATACTAGCCAGAATAGTATCTTGCAGCAAATTCTGGTAATCTCTTCATGAGGGTCAGTTGTGCCATACTCAGTCTTTGAAGAGTAACAGTAACAGTGCTGCCAATATCCCGGGAAACTAATCATCAAGAAAATCAAGACAGTTTTGCTCTACCACCCCACCATGCCCATGGTACAAAAACAGCTTCGTTACCAGCTGTTGGTATCCCTCAAAGGAACATCTTCCATGACATTGATTGTCTCCCCACATCATCCGCACATGTCCTCTGTCCTTAGTTCTAAGAAGGGAGACTGAGAAAGCCTTAATTTTAATGCCAGTCAAGTTATCCTAGCTAAAATGCTCCTTTAATGATTATCAAGGCCTCAATAACTACCTTGCTCATTTCCAAAGAGTATTTCTGAACAAGTAAAATCTTCATCTTGACCTTCACTTTAATCTACATTTTTGTCACTGTGTGTCCAAAAGCAGACCTCCAATTTCCCTAATTCATCCACAGGGTTACTGTTTTTTCAGTTAAAATTGACTAATAACTGATAAAACCCCACCAAAGAAAATATTTGCTTTACAGTGGAACCGGAAACACTACATTTTGCTGCATTTATATTGCTTTGGTGCCCTGTTCTGTCTGTAATATAAGTGCAGCCCCTATTTCCAGGCACTGCCATCATGAGCACAGCAGTCCATCACCGCTTTCAAGTAAACACAGGTCCACATACCTGTCAGAAATCAATGCTTAGAAGCCCTCACACTAACTACCAATTAAATTCAGGAAACAGTAGTCAAGGCGCAAAAATGTAAGAAAAATAGTAGAACACAGAAACAAAAGGAAAGAATCACAAAGATTCATAACACTTTCCTTGTGGTTTTCCTACATTTAGCAGTACTCCTGCAATGTCACATGAGTTGATTCATTCACATTGCGACCTACATAGACATATGAACAAAGGCCTTTTGTAGGTAATAAAGGTCCTTTTCTACCTCAGTTGTTTTCTCATTTAGCCAACAGTTATGTGTGTTCATTTTGTAGCCGGCTTCTCACTTATGATCAGGGAGAAGTCCACATCACACAGTATGTTTATTAGCACCGTCCATTCTTAGCATTCTTGAGGCTAACAACAGGACAAATCAACACTGGTTTACAATATTGAGGTGCTGAATACCCTACATGTGTCCAGGACCACTGGAGTTAAGCGATTGTACTGCAACAGTATTTTCACATAATTATAGATTTGCTACATTTTCCACTGCTATATCCCAGACAGTCGTCTGCTGCATAAATATGCAGTTTTTAACATAAAAAAATAAGTTGTAGCCCAAACGATTCAAAAGTTAAAAGTTAACATGTGTTGCCCCAGTGGTAGGCCCTTTCCAAAGGTTGACTGGTCACATTTCTGTTCCTTTTTGCTATATTTGGGTGTTAAACCGGTACAAATTGAGGTACAACCGATGCCCAGACGTGTAAACAAGTGTAAAAAGTTTAAAATAATGACGTAGTACTATCACAAAATGTGCGGTATTTTGCTGCGTAAATTGCATTTTTGATTGCCTCATAATGCAAATGTATTGATAAGCAATGGAAAACACTGCTGTGCGATTACTTATGGTACAAAAAAAATGTGAACACTGATAATCACTGAAAATACTTGCAACACTGAAAAAAATACTGGGATTGAAAAATTTAAACTGAAAACAGGGAACTCTATTCATGAAGGATCCCATCTCCCCTCCTACCACATTGGTTAACCATATGAAGAGACTATGGTGGTCATTACAACCCTGGCGGACGGTGTTAAAGCGGCGGTAAAAAAATTGGAATTACGACCGTGGCGGAAACCGCCAACAAAGACAGCCACTTTAACACTCCGACCGCCACGGCGGTACAGACAAACAGCTTGGCGGTCACCGCCAACAGACAGGCGGAAGTCAATGTACCGGCCACAGTAACACAACCTACCAATCCGCCACCTTTTCCGGGGCGGATTCACCGCGGACAAAAACACGACGGGAACAGGACTTCGAAGGGAAAACACTCACCTCCACACACCCCACGAGGAATCCGGACACCATGGAACCAGAGCTGCACATTTTTCCAGCCCTCATCTTCTTGCTCCTCTACCAGGAGCAAGAACGCCGGCGGCAAATACAACGGTGAGTACTGCACCTACGACACAGGGGAGGGAAAAAACAGGGACACACACACGCAACACCCCCACCCCCACCCTCACCCACTACAACACACACACTGATTCATATTTATACATTATAGTTATACCCCCCAGCCCCCCAACCTCCCCCCCGGAAGAATGAAAAGACAAAAGGAAATGAGTGTAACCATTGTAATATATTAAAATCAAGTATGCAAAAATATATATATACACCATTAACAAAATATACACCAAGCTTAGTAGTCCAGGTAGTGCTCCAATGAAGTCCGTGGAACACTGGGCCCACACGGTATGGGCGAGGCCCACACAAGATCCCCGACCATGACGGAGAGAACACTGCAGGGGCATCAGAGAGCAAGAAAACAGGCTCCTCAGGGGGAATGAAATGGGGGGGCACCTCAGCCGGTTGAGTGCACGACGCCAAATCCACGAGGGGGCCACATGCCCACTACTCCATCCTGGGTGCAAAGCCACAGCCTCTCAAGTCTCTACAGTGGGTGGCTTGCACACTGTTCCATCCTGGGGAGTGCAAATCCACAGTCTCTCAACTCTCTACAGTGGGTGGCTTGCCCACTGTTCCATCCAGGGGAGTGCAAAGCCACAGTCTCTCAAGTCTCTACAGTGGTGGTTTGCCCACTGCTGCATCCTGGGGAGTGAAAAAAGCCACAGTCTCTCAAGTCTCTACAGTGGGTGGCTTGCCCACTGTTCCATCCTGGGTAGTGCAAAGCCACAGTCTCTTACGTCTCTACAGTGGGAGGGTTGCCCACTGCTGCATCCTGGGGAGTGCAAAGCCACAGTCTCTCAAGTCTCTACAGTGGGTGGCTTGCCCACTGCTGCATCCTGGGGAGTGCAAAGCCACAGTCTCTAAAGTCTCTACAGTGGGAGGGTTGCCTACTGCTGCATCCTGGGGAGTGCAAAGCCACAGTGTCTCAAGTGGATAACAGTCTCCACTGGTTCTGGAGGGGGCCTGGTGCCCAGAGTGCTTCATCCTGCTAAGGACAGAGTTAGTGGATGTGATACTCCACTGGTTCTGGAGGGGGCCTGGTGCCCAGAGTGCTTCATCCTGCTAAGGACAGAGTCAGTGGATGTGATACTCCACTGGTTCTGAAGGGGGCCTGGTGCCCAGAGTGCTTCATCCTGCTAAGGACAGAGGTAGTGGATGTGATACTCCACTGGTTCTGGAGGGGGCCTGGTGCCCAGAGCGCTTCATCCTGCTAAGGACAGAGGTAGTGGATATGATACTCCACTGGTTCTGGAGGGGGCCTAGTGCCCAGAGTGCTTCATCCTGCTCGTGACTGACTCAGTAGCGTCAGTGCCCTTGGCGCTCATGGCCCAGCGGTGCTTGAGGCAGCGGTGCCCTGTTCAGCGGTGCTTGAGGCGGCGGTGCCCTGTTCAGCTGTGCTTGAGGCGGCAGTGTTCAGAGGTGCATGAGGCGGCGGTGCCCTGTTCAGTGGTGCTTGAGACGGCGGTGCCCTGTTCAGTGGTGCTTGAAGCGGCGGGCTCCTTTGCAGCGACTCAGCTGCTAGCGGTCCTCTCTGTCCCAGCGGGGCTTGTGCTGGCGTTCCTCTCTGTCCCAGCGGGGCTTGTGCTGGCGATCCTCTCTGGCCCAGCGGGGCTTGTGCTGACGGTACTCTCTAGCCAAGCGGGGCTTGTGCTGGCGGTCCTCTCTGGCCCAGCGGGGCTTGTGATGGCGGTCCTCTCTAGCCCAGCGGGGCTTGTGCTGAAGGTCCTCTCTGTCCCAGCGGGGATGATGGATGTGGCCTCCTGGGCAGCGGGGATGATGGCGGTGGCCTCCTGGGCAGCGGGGATGATGGCGGTCTCCTCTGCCGTGCTGCTCTTCCCACACTTGCTGGGTTTCTTGTGGCCCTTCCCCACCTTTGAAGGTGTCGCAGCTGTCTCCACACTCCCACTGGGACCCCTGGGAGCGGCTTTGGTGGCTGGAATCTTCCCCCTCTCCCGCCGGGCACTGGCCAACTTTTGATGCTTGACAGGTGGGGGACTGTCTGTGTTGTGGCTCCGTACCACACTGGCTGCCCTGGTGGCCGGTGCACTCCAGATTCCAGTGACTACAGGCACCACACGTCCCGGAGATGTTGTGGCTGAGGTGCTAGGTTGGGACCTGGAGAGTCGGGACCTAGGAGACGGACGGGGTGGGGGAGGTGTGGGAAAGAGGTCAAGGTTGGACAGGAAACGTTTTTTGGAGTCACTGGGACGGGTAGCTGCAGGGGGTTTGGGAGTGGAGGAAGAGGTTGTGGTTGTAGGAGGTGTTCGTTTGGTGACTTTGGGTGAAGGTGCATGCGCTGGAGGCTGTCATGAGGTGGATGGCTATTGGGTTGGTGTGTGCCTGCGTTTGTGTATCTTGGGAGGTGGCGTCACAGACACACTGGGAGAGGATACTGGGGCGTGTGGATGGTAGTGGGGGTGGTGACTGCATGTGAGCGGGGTGTGGTGGTGTGTGTGCTGGTGATGGCAGTAGTGGCTGTAGATGTAGTACATGCAGGTGTGAGTGTAGACGAGACTGGGAGGGAGGAGGGAGACGCAGAGGAGGGGGACACAGTGGAGGCAGTGGATGTTGGTGTGTCTGCATGTGTGTGATGCTTGCGTGAGTGCCTGTGGGATGTGTGGTGCTTATGTCTGCATGAGCTTCCCTTGTGTGTTGAGGTGTGTGCATGCTGGTCTGAAGGTGTGCTTGGGATAGGCTGGGGTACAGGGGATTTGGTCTGGGTGGAGGAAGTTGGAGGGGTGAGACTAGAGACGGGGACAATGGCTGCCATCAGTGCTGAGGCCAGAGTCTGAAAAGCTCGCTGAAGGGCACCCTGACCAGAATGAATGCCCTCCAGGAATGCATTTGCTTGTTGCAACTGCCTTTCTACACCCTGGGTGGCATTCAAAATGGTAGACTGCCCAACAGTGAGGGACCTGAGGAGGTCAATGGCCTCCTCACTGAGGGCAGCAGGGGTGACTGGGGCAGGGCCTGAGATGCCTGGGGCGAAGGTGATGCCCACCCTCTGGGGTGAGCGGGCATGGGGCAAAGGCTGAGGGGCTGCTGGGAGGGCAGTGCTGGTAGGGGGGGGTGGCGGCTGTACCTGTAGATGTGGGGGCACAAATGTTGCCACCACCACAAGGGAGCTCCCATCAGAGGACAAGTCTGTGTCGCTGGTGTCAGCTCCTGTCCCCGCCATTGAGCTCCACTCGCCCTCCGTCCCACTGGTGAACTCCGAGTCTGTAGTTTCGCCCTCCAGGGCCATGTGGGATGCAGCTCCCTCCTGCTCCGGTGCCAATGCTCCTCCGCCTGATGATGCTAATGCACACAAGAACAGGGAGACCACAAAAAGGGGGACAATGACAGAAGAAAGACATGTTGAGTGCATGCATTACCGCTACCGTTGGCGGACATGACAGACACATAAGCCCCCTGCACTACGCCGCGATCTTGGGCTCCACTGTGCAATCCCTGGGACATGGCATACTAGGCTATGGATGACATCTGCACACATGGATGACACAGGGGCATGACTAGGTGTACTTGGCAAAATACAGAGGTGGGGTGGGGTGCCACATGGCCTGCCTTACGGAGGGACCTTGCCTACTGAACTCGCCCTGGCCAAGGGAAACCCACAGCCCACCTCCCCACCCAGACACATCCACTGCACGCTAAATCAGCAGGATGAGAGTGCACTCACCCCCTTCTGGCTGCTGTGATGCCCTCAAGTGCCCATCCAACTCCAGGTACACCACCGCCAGGATCCTGAACATCAGGGGGGTCATGGTGCGACGGGCACCCCTCCCACGTTGGGAGGCCATCCCCAGCTGAGCCTCCGCCGTCTTCTTGCTCCAGCGGCGAATGTCCTCCCATCTTTTCCGGCAGTGGGTGCTCCGTCTGTGGTAGACCCCCAGGGTCCGGACGTCTTTGGCGACGGCACGCTAAATATCTTTTTTCTGGTTGGCGCTGACCTACATGATTTGTACAGCGGGAAGAAACACTTATTACCAACAGCACCGTCACAGTCATTGGCCCCCATCCCTACCCTTGGCATGTGGCACATGCACTCACCGTCGTTTCATGCACGCCGCACTCTCCCCCTTCCTTCTTACCTCCACCCCTCTCCACACAGCCATAGCCCATATAGCATGCTCCCAGTGTACTTACCTGTTTGTCTGGAGGACCGCAGAGTAGCGTGTACTGGGAGCGGACACCATCCACGAGTTTCTCCAACTCCTCCGATGTGAAGGCAGGGGCCCTTTCCACTGACACTCGAGCCATTGTCTCTTCCAGACCGAGGTCACAGCAGCACTTGCAGTGTAGGTCCTCTCCTGTCGAAGATCAGGTATCGAGTGATTGAACAGATAGAAAATGTGGGTCACGTTCGCGGCGGTGCGTACCGTCTCCACCGGCGTACATCGTCATTGGCTCCTGGGACCCATAGGGTCCAATGTTAACCAATGCAGCATTGCGCCGTGGTCTTCGACCGCCTACCGCAACGGTGTACAACGCCAGCGCAGTTACCTCACATCCCATTGTCCCACTTTAGAGGTCAGGCAGCCGCCATTTCAGGGGCCCACATGGCTTTATTTGTAACTGCTTCACACATACCTAGGCCTAGACTCTACACACATACAGGCCACTTTTCGGATTATGAATCGTGTTCTGTGTAAGCTGTGGGTACGTACCTCTGAGTTGGTTGACTCTGTGCTCGCTGTTGTCATTCATAGGCACCGTCCGCTGGGACATGTGAGGAGATGGCGGCATCCTCCGGTGTACAGACCACTGGTGGACCTTTCGACAATGGAGGAGAGACATGTGATCATCACATACAGGCTTGACCGTGCCACAATCCTGGAACTGTGTACCCAGCTGGAGCCAGACCTGATGTCAGCTATCCGCCATCCCGCAGGAAACCCCCCTCAAGTGCAGGTGCTGTCAGTGCTCCATTTCCTTGCAAGTGGGTCATTTCAAACAACTGTGGCCATTGCATCAGGGATATCCCAGCCTATGTTTTCCAACGTGTTGTCCAGAGTGTTGTCTGCCCTGCTGAAACACATGCAGAGCTACATCATTTTCCCTCAGGTGTAGGATTTGCCTACAGTGAAAGGTGATTTCTATGCCCTGGGACTTATCCGCAACATCATAGGTGCCATTGATGGTACACATGTGGCTTTGGTCACCCCCCGCAGGAGTGAACAGGTGTACAGAAACCGGAAGAGCTATCATTCCATGAATGTGCAGATGGTATGTTTGGCCGACCAGCACATCTCCCATGTTAATGCCAAGTTCCTTGGCTCAGTGCATGACGCCTACATCCTGCAGAATAGCAGCATCCCTTATGTGATGGGTCAACTCCAGAGGCACCGTGTGTGGCTATTAGGTGAGCACCTGGAAACAAGTCAGTGGGAATGGTTGTCTGGGTCCGGGGATATCCATACAGGTTAGTGTGTGTCAGTTGTCCCTCGCCATTTGCAAATGACTGTGGTTACCCCAACCTGTCATGGCTACTGACCCCAGTGAAGAATCCCAGGACAAGGGCAGAGGAATGCTACAATGAGGCCCATGGGCGAACACGGCGGATAATTGAGCGGACCTTCGGCCTCCTGAATGCCAGGTTCCGGTGCCTCCATATGACAGGTGGATCCCTATTCTACTCACCAAAGAAGGTGTGCCAGATCATCGTGGCCTGCTGTATGCTTCACAACTTAGCTTTGCGACGACAGGTGCCTTTTCTTTAGGAAGATGGTCCAGATGGCGGTGTTGTTGAAGCTGTGGAGCCTGTGGACAGTGAAGACGAGGAAGCAGAAGAAGAGGACATCGACAACAGGGACTCGGTGATCCTGCAATATTTCCAGTGAGACACAGGTAAGAATACAAACCTGCCTACTACATGTACTTTAACATTAATACCTCTCTACTGTCTGTCGTTTTCACCCAGTGTATGGTCACTGAGTTGTCACTTTACCTTACGATTTCACAGATGTGGGTCCCACTGTGTGACATCTGCTTTGATTCCTCATGGACTAGAGCTGTGTGACGTGGGTATGTTGACATTACAAATGTAAGAGCTTTTTGCCACAGTAATTGATAATACACTAATTCGAAATCACAGACTGACTCCAGATTGTTTTGTGCTTCAAGGGTGTTTATTTAAGTTCTCAATATTGGAGGGGGTTGCAAAAAGGGGAGGGGTGATGGTGGAGGTATGTCCATGGTAGAGTCTAGTCTATTGGTCTCACAGATGCATTGCCCAAATGGGCATAGGAAGTGGAGCTGGGGCAGTTTGAGGATGGACAGGGTGACAAAGTGGGACAAAAAGATGACATTCAGGGTGGTCTCATTTCTTGGCGGGGGTCTTGGCATTGTTCTCTGTCTTTGTCCTGAATCTCAGGGCCGTTTGCGGGGTGGTTCTCCCTCTGCAGGGGGTGGGGTGCTCGTGTGGTGGTCCTGTGGCTGTGCCTCCTGTCCACAAGCGCCGGTGGAGGTGGTGAGCAGTTCATCGTCCAGGCTAGTGTCAGGGGCCCATTGTTGTGCCACAGTGTCCCTCCTGGTGTTGAGGACTTCCTTCAGCACCCCTACGATGGTGCCCAGGGTGGAATTGATGGCTCTGAGTTCCTCCCTGAAGCCCAAATACTGTTCCTCCTGCAGGCGCTGGGTCTCCTGAAACTTGGCCAGTACCGTTGCTATCATCTCCTAGGAGTGGTGGTAGGCTCCCATAATGTTGGAGAGGGCCTCGTGGAGAGTGGGTTCCCTTGGCCTGTCCTCCCCCTGTCGCACAGCAGCCCTCCCAGTTCCCCTGTGTTCCGGGGCCTCCGTCCCCTGGACCGTGTGCCCACTACCACTGCCCCCAGGTCCCTGTTGTTGTTGGGGTGGTGGGTTCGCCTGGGTTCCCTGTAGTGGTGGACACAATGCTGATTGACGTGTCCTGGGGACAGAGGTATGGGCCCGCTGGGTGGGTGCTGTGCTGGTGTTTCCAGAGGGTGGAAGGTCTGTAGTGGCCTGTGACTGTGTGATGGGAACCGACTGTCCCGAGGTCCCCAATGGGCCAGGCTGGTCATCTAGATCCAGTTGGACATAGCTGCTGTCATCACTGTGGGCCTCTTCTGTTGGTGGTGTGGACATGTCAGGACCCTCCTGTGCAGTGACGTTCGGTAGAGGTCCTGCAGGGGTGTAAAAGCATGATTATTGCATCTGTGTGTGCCATGGTGTGCAATGGGTGGTTGACGTGTACCCCAGTGCTTGTATTCCTGTGTGGGACCTTGTGTGAGGATGGTTTAGTGGGGTGTATGGGTTTGTGCAGTGGGCATGCTTTGGTGTTGGTTGTCCACGCTTTGTTGTTGCATGCAGGGCTTGGTGTTGGGATGTGTGGCTTGTGATATTGGGACATTTGTGAGGAGTTGGAGTGATGGGGGTGAGGGTGGGGGTATGTGTGGCATGCAGGTTGGGTGGGGGATGAAATAGTGAGAGATTTGACTTACCAGAGTCCATACCTCCATCTACTCCTGCGAGGCCCTCAGGATGCAGAATCGCCAAGACCTGCTCCTCCCATGTTGTTAGTTGTTGGGGAGGAGGTGGGGGTCCGCCGCCAGTCCGCTGAACCTCAAGGTGGTGTCTTGAGACCACGGAACGCACCTTCCCCCCAGGTCGTTCCACCTCTTCCTGATGTCATCCCTATTTCTTGGGTGCTGTGCCACTGCATTGACTCTGTCCACTATTCTTCGCCATTTGCTCCATCTTCCTAGCAATGGAGGTGTGCTGCACCTGTGATCCGAATAGCTGTGGCTCTACCCGGATGATTTCCTCCACCATGACCCTGAGCTCGTCCTTCGAGAACCTGGGGTGTCTTTGCCGTGCCTTGGGGTGGTGTGGGTGATGTGTGGGGTGGTGTGTGTGGTGATAAGTGTGCTGATATGTAGTGGTGTTTAGTGTGAGGTGTGTGGAAGTTATGTGGGTGATGGTGTTGTGTGTCTGTGGATGCTAGTATTGTTGATGGTGGTGTCTCTCTCTGTGCTTCTTTCTCAATTGTTGTCTTAGGGGTTTGTGGGTGATGTGGGTGTGTGTTTTATATTGTATTGGGTGTGTGAGAGTGGTGTGTGTATGTGTATCAGGTGTGTGTATTTAGAATTGCCCAATGTGGCTGTGTTTTGTATGTGTGTGTGTATTTTGAGCGCAGCGGTGTGTACCGCCAATGGAATACCGCGGTTGAAAGACCGCTGTGTGGATTTGTGGGTCGTGATAGTGTGGGCGTATTTCTGTTGGTGTGACGGTGGAGGTTTTGTTTTCGCCAGTTTATCACTGACCTTTGGTGTGGCGGACTTGTGTGGGTGTCTGAATTTTGGCGGATTCCGTGCTGTGGGTCATAATAGCTGTGTCGGATTTCCACAGGCGCGGCGGTGTGTTGGCGGTGTTCTGCACGGTGGTAAGCTTTTCCCGCCAATGTTGTAATGACCGCCTATGACTATTCTGGACTTTTAAGTATTTGAAAGTCACACGAGTGAAGTTTCACTGTTTGCCTGTTTAACAGAAGGAAATATGTTGGTGTCAGTTTTACTTTATTTGCGTTCAGTAATCGACAAGAAGAATGATCTACACTCCGGAGTTACTCTATTCATGCTTCACTGGAATTACATTTTATTTTTTATGTACATATTAGCATAATTACCCTGTTGTCTAATGGCAATTTTCCTTTTATGTGCTTTCTGAGAAAATGTACATTTGCTCACCTATTTTCTATCACCTAATGTGCTTGCGAGTAAACCAAATTCTTTCAATGTCCTAAAGCTTTGTTGGAACAGCACCTTGCTGTCCTTTTAGCCCTGGACTGTGATGTATAAAAAGGAAAAGGTGCATCTATCAGAACTCAAGTTTATTCTTATAGACCCTATTGCTTCATTTTTACTGAGCCCTGAGTAGTGTCATTAAATGTATTTACCACTATGATTTTGAATTTCTATCATGCACTGTTCTGGAAACAATTAATATTGCATAGTGAACACTGGGGTAAATAAAAGCATGCCCATGAGACCTGTGGCTTTCTTCTCCATCCAGTTTGAAAAATGCAACCCACTTAATACAGCTTTTCATTAAATTCCCATCTAACGTACATCACTTGTGTTTTATCATTGTTACTAATATCTATGCAAGGGAAGTTATATCCTGCAAGTCAATTCAATACTGCCAAAGATTAATGTTCCTAAGAAGTCACTTCTTGTCATGCTAAGTCAGATGTAATTAGAGGGACTGCTTCCGTTTTTTCCGAGGGCGCAAAAAACCTGGTGCCAGCTTTGGTCTCATCTCTTGTTTCTCATGTACCTTTGTGTATCCATCATCCCTCCAGATCAAGCCCCCTTTCTCCTATGGTTCTGTAGCTCTATGCCCTCACTTTTCTTCATGCAGCTCTCTCATCTACTAATAACTTATCCACCTTCAAATTCCATAGTCTCTCTCTTGCTCATTTCAGTGCAGCTCTTTGTGAAATGTAAATGAAAAAGAAGTCAGTCTATTGGAGAGGAACGTTTCTTTTAATTTGGTTCACAAGTCCTGCAGCAAGTAAAAGACCAATCCCATTAATCTCTGATGCGGAAAAATGTAGTTAAGCAGGTAGTTAAGCGCATCTATTGGTATTGTCTGTCAGCTGAATTACTCATAGCTAAGCACATCCAAACACTGACTATAATAACCTTCACCCCAGTGTCCTGGTCACTCCTCATTTACCTTCTGATCACAGTCCACTTTGCGGACTGTCATCTTCACTCATCTCTAAGTTGGGTCTGCCAGTTACTGATCCCACAGGGGTAATTGAGAGGGCCTCGGACAGTTTTAATGTAGTTTACTTAATGGTTACCATCTGACTAGATAGCTGTGTTCTGCAGGCTGTAACTATTTGTAAGACGTTTCATCCTTGGCATGGTCTCCTTTAACTTTGTGCCTCTGTTTCCGAGGTTGTTGATGTGTGCTGGACTCTGGGCACTTTACCACTGCTAACCAGTGCTAAAGTGCAAGTGATCCTATACAAAATGTGTATGTAATTGGTTCATCCATGATTGGCATATTTGATTTACTAGTAAGTCCTAAGTACAATGCACTAGAGGTGCCCAGGGCCTGTAAATCAAATGCTACTAGTGGGCCTGCAGCACTGATTGTGCCACCGACATAAGTAGCTCTGCAATCATGTCTCAGACCTGTCACTGCAATGTCTGCGTGTGCAGTTTTAACTGTATATTTGACTTGGCAAGTGTACCCACTTGCCAGGCCTAAACCTTCCCTTTTCTTACATGTAAGGCACCCCTAAGGTAGGCCCTAGGTAGCCCCAAGGGCAGGGTGCAATGTCTGGTTAAGGTAGGACATATAGAGGGTCATTCTGACCCTGGCGGCCGGTGGCCGCCAGGGCCACCGACCACGGGAGCACCGCCAACAGGCTGGCGGTGCTCCAATGAGCATTCTGACCGCGGCGGTTCAGCCGCGGTCAGAAGCGGAAAGTCAGCGGTCTCCCGCTGACTTTCCGCTGCTCTTTGGAATCCTCCATGGCTGCGGAGCGCGCTCCGCAGCCATGAGGATTCTGACCCCCCCTACCGCCATCCAGTTCATGGCGGGAAAGCCGCCATGAACAGGATGGCGGTAGGGGGGGTCGCGGGGCCCCTGGGGGCCCCTGCCGTGCCCATGCCAATGGCATGGGCACGGCAGGGGCCCCCGTAAGAGGGCCCCGAAAAGTATTTCAGTGTCTGCCTTGCAGACACTGAAATACGCGACGGGTGCCACTGCACCCGTCGCACCTTCCCACTCCGCCGGCTCGATTACGAGCCAACATCCTCGTGGGAAGGTCGTTTTCCCCTGGGCTGGCGGGCGGTTTTACTGGAACCGCTCGCCAGCCCAGGGGAAAACTCGTAATACCCGCCGCGGTCTTTTGACCGCGGCGCGGTAATTTGGAGGGCGGGATCCTGGCGGGCGGCCTCCGCCGCCCGCCAGGGTCATAATGAGGCCCATAGTAATGTGTTTTATATGTCCTGACAGTGAAATATTGCTAAATTCGTTTTTCACTGTTGCAAGGCCTGTCCCTCTCATAGGTTAACATAGGGGCTACCTTTAAATATGATTAAAGTGTAGATTCCCTTTGGGAGCAGATAGACATATGGACTTTGGAGTCTCTGAGCTCACAATTTAAAAATACATCTTTTAGTAAAGTTGATTTTAAGACTGTGGGCCTGATTCTAACTTTGGAGGACGGTGTTAAACCGTCCCAAAAGTGGCGGATATACCACCTACCGTATTACGAGTCCATTATATCCTATGGAACTCGTAATACGGTAGGTGGTATATCCGCCACTTTTGGGACGGTTTAACACCGTCCTCCAAAGTTAGAATCAGGCCCTGTGTGTTTGAAAATGCCACTTTTAGAAAGTGAGCATTTTCTTCCTTAAACCATTTCTGTGACTCAGCCTGTTTGTGGGTTCCCTGTCTGGGACTGTTCACAGTTGGGCTGGTTGCACCTCTCACTAGACAGTGACACAAAGGTAGCTGGGGTGTAGCATGCATAACCTGACGAGCCATCTGTGCTAGGAGGGAGGGGAGAAGTGGTCACTCACACCTGAAAGGGCTGTGCCTGCCCTTACACAATGCAGTCTCCAACCCCCTGGTGTGTGTCTGGGGCCTGGCCTGGGCAAGGTAGGATTTCACAAACAAGAGAGACTTTCCTTTGAAGTAGACTACTTCAAAGGGCAAAATGGGTACAAGAAGGGCACCCAAAACCACAGACTTTAGAACACTTCTGGAAACCAAGAGGAACCTCTGCCTGGAGAATAGCTGAAGAGCTGAGGAAGAAGAGCTGCCCTGCCTGTGACTGGACTTTGTGTAGCCTTCCTCCTTGTGAAAATCTCCAGCGGCTTGAATTTGAGCTTGCCTCCTGTTGTTTGAAGTCTCAGGGACAGCAAAGACTTCTCTCTACCAGCACCTGGAATCTCTGGAGAGACTCCTACCCTGCCAAGTGGTGCCCATCCAGTTCCTGGGACCCTGAAAGTAGAAGCTGGCACCCCAAGAGTGAGAAATCCACGCACAGACCGCTGTGCAGGGAAAAGATTGACGCGACTCCGATCTGTGGCTGAAAAATCTACGCACCGCCGGCTTTGCAGCTGAAAATCGATGCTCGCCTACAACGTGACCCAAAGATTTACTCCCGGGGCTGGAGAAATGATGCACAGCATCACTGCCTGGTTTTCGGATCATCGTGCGGCTGGATTTCCGTCACAAACACCGCTGGGCATGTAAAAACAATGCAAGGCCTGCCCGGACTCAAGAGTGCTGACCGGATTGACGCATCGCTCTCCTGTGGAGAGAAGGAACGGCACACGCCGAACCAACTAAAGGAGGAATGATGCAAGGTCTCGCTCGTGAGTGATATCGACGTAACGCAAGCCTTATTTGATGCACACTTGCCCGTGCTGGGTTATTTTTGACACACCCAATGTACATTTTCATGCTAACCGCTTTAGCGTTGTGTTTAAAATTACATAAAGACTCTTTTTGCATTTTTTTCCATCGACCTATTCGCATCCCCTTGTAAGTATACCTATTAAGGTTTGACGCACTAACAGCACCCAGAGTGACAATCATCTTTGGGGCACCCTCCACATGACCTCCTCCTCAGTTTCCTTCAGTACCACTGGGTAAAATTGCCCCTCATCTCTTTATAGTTCCTCTCTCACATACATTTCATTTGCTTTAAAGCACTGGTAAAGGCTGGCTTTACCAACAAGAATGTATATCTTCCCAAAAAAGTCTTTTTAGCAACATTAGGACTAGAGAATCGAAGACTGGAGAAAAAACATGGGTGGTCATTATGACCCTGGTGGTCTTCCTACCGCCAGGGTTAATGTGGTGCTATCACCGCCAACAGGCTGGCGGTAATGACTGCCAAATAATGACCATTGCGGTGAACCCTCCCATAGACAGCCAATGTACGACACCAACCGCCAGTGCGGTATGACAACTGAACATGGCGGTAGCCACCAACAGGCAGGCGGAAGACAAGGATCCGTCCAACATATTATGACATAGCACACCACCAGAATTTCCGGGGTGGTAGCAACTATACCAAAAGCTTGGCGGAAACACATCATTTAAAAGGAGACACTCACCTCCAGGGACACACAGGAGTCCGCGGCTGACATGGAACCCGAACTGCAAGTCTTCCCGATGCTGCACCATGCCATGGCCATCCTGGAGCACCAACTCCGACGAAGACGATGAGGGTGAGTACAGCCGCCTAGCACACAAGGGAGGGAGGGGAGAGTGACACACATACCCACAACACACACAATACACACACACCACACACCCACAACCATCTACAGGGTAAAACAACAGTAACAGAACCCTGGAGAAAAGAAAGCTAGGACACATACACTGTTCCAACCACTGTATTCCTGTTGGATGAATATTCAAAATGCGAAAACTATATATATATATATATATATACATATATATATATATATATATATATATATATATATATATATATATACATACATATATAGATAGATAGATAGATATATGTATATATATATGTGTATATATACATATACAGATATATATATATATATATATGTATGTATATATATACATATATATGTATATATATATATATATATACACATATATATATATATATGCATATACATATATATATATATATATACATACATATGTATATAGATATATCTACATATAAATGTATATATATATATATATATATATATATATATATATATATATATATATATATATATACATGCAGGCCCAATAGGCAGTCCAAAGTCACTAATGCCCAGAGGGCAAAGTTAAAGCCCCAACCTGACTCCTGACAACATCGGGACTCCACTGGTCAGGGGTATCATGTTGCAAATGGACAGGAACCTCAGAAAGCAGGCGTGGGTGGGGGCATCTCATTGGGAGGAGGCTCCTTGCCAACTGGTTCTGGAGGGGGCTCCTTGCCCACTGGTTCTGGGGGGGGCTCCTTGTCCACTGGTTACTGAGGGGGCTCCTTGCCCACTGGTTCTGGAGGGGTCTCCTTGCCCACTGGTTCTGGAGGGAGATCCTTGCCCTCTGGTGATGGAGGTGGCTCCTTGGCCTCTGGTTCAGGATGGGGCTCCTTGGGCACAGCTGTGTGAGGGGCCTCCTTAAGCACAGTTTTGGGTGGGGCCTCCTTGGGCTCAGTTTTGAGTGGGCCTCCTTGGGCTCAGTTTAAGGTGGGGGCTCCTTGCTCTTGGATTTGGGTGGGGCCTCCTTGGCTTTGGATTTGGTTGGGGCCTCCTTGGCCTTGGATTTAGGTGGGACATCCTTGGTCTTGGATTTGGGTGGGGCCTCCTTGGGCTTGGTTTTGGGTGGGGCCTCCTTCGCCTTGGATTTGGATGGGGCCTCCTTGGACTTAGATTTGGGTGAGGCCTCCTTGCCCTTGGATCTGGATGGGGCCTCCTTGGCCCTAGGTTTTGGACGTGGCTCCATTGTCATGTTAGTCAGTTTGGGAGGGGGCGGCACTTTAGCCCTCCATTTGAGGGGGGGAGTGTCCTTGGGGCAGGGGGCTGGCATCGCACTAATGTGCCCCTTAATGGCAGCTGGAGACTTTGGGGGTGGAGCAGTGTTAGAGGTACTGGGCTGGGGGGTGGGACCTTCCTCTTACGGGCAGGATGGAGTGGTAGGGAAGAGGTCAAGGCAGGCAAGGAAAAGCTTGTTAGGGCCAATGGGGCAGGATGTGGGAGGAGGGATGGGAGTGGAGGTAGAGGGAGTGGTTGTAGGAGGAGGAGGTGTCTTGGACTTGGGTGCAGGTGCATGGACAGTGTGTGTGTGTGAGATGGGTGGCTGTTGGGGGTCTGAGCGTGAGCATTTGTGTGTCTGAGGAGGGGGGTCAGACAGGGTGAGGGAGGACAAACATGACATGTGGATGGATGTTTAGGTGGTGTCTGCAAGTGAGGTGGGTGTGCTGCATGAGGTGGTGGTGACTATGCATGTGGTGTGTGGGGTGCCCGTCTGCAGGTCTGCTGTTGTGGTGACTGTTGGCAAGGCTGTGCATGTAGGTGTGAGTGAGGATGTGACTGTGAGGAATGAGGAGGGGGAGACAGTGGAGGCAGTGGATGATTTTGTGTGTACATCTGTGTGTTGGCTATGTGAGTGCTTGAGGACTGAAGTGTGCTGCCTGTGTTAGTCTGTGCGAGTCTTGTGTGTTGTTTTGAGTGCATGCTTGTCAGAATGTGTGCGTGGAATGGGCTGCGGGTGAGGAGACTGGGACTGGGTAGTGGTAGTTGGAGGAGGAACGGATGAAACAGGGACCCTGGCTGCTGTCAGTGAAGAGGCCAGAGCCTGAAACGATCTCTGTAGGACAACCAATCCACCCTGAATGCCCTCCAGGAAGGCATTGCATTGCTGCATCTGGGATGCCAGCCCTTGGATGCCATTCACTATGGTTGACTGCCCTACAGAGATGGATCTCAGGAGGTCAGTAGCTTCCTCACTGAGGGCAGTAGGGCTGACTGAGGCAGGGCCTGAGGTGCCTGGGGTGAAGGAGATGCCCACCCTCCAGGGTGAGTGGCACGGGCAACTTGGTGGGGGGCTATTGGGGGTGGCGGTAGAACCTGTAGCTGGGGTGGTCCCAGTGCAGGCCGCCACCACCAGGGAGCTTCCATCTGAGGAGAAATCAGAGTCCGTGGTATCAGCTCCTGTCCCCGCTGTGGTGCTCCCCTCACCCTCCTTCCCACTGGTCCCCCCGGCATCAGTGGACTCTGCCTTCTGGGTCCCGTCGGCTGCAGCTCCCTCACTCGCTAGTGCCCTTGCTCCTTCGCCAGACGATGCTAAGGCACACATGGACAGAATGACAAAAGAAGAGGGGGGGGAGAAAGAAAGGGAGCACAGGGTCAATCACAGCACCAAGAGCACAGATGGCATACACATCATTGTCACACACTGAGACTGAGAATGGGCAGTATGGACCACACTAGCACACCATTAGCTAAGTACACAGCAGGCAGGAGCCAAACACTGCCAGCTACATAACAACTGGGACCAGCTAAGCCCTGTGTGACATGGGAAGCCAGCTACCTAGCTATCAAAAACAATCATTTCACCCTATTAACCTATGCTGGACCCCACACTGCAATGTCTAAACTGGCATATTGGGGCATCCACTGACTAGTACCCTGCACCCTAATCCCATGCCAAACAACAGACATGGTTGTTAAACACACTGTATAACTCCCTGGTGGCTGCTGTGATGCCCTCAAGTACCCATCCAGATCTGGGTAGGCCACTGCCAGTATGCGAGCCATCAGGGGGTTAGGTTCCGACGGGCTCCCTTCCCTCGTTGAGAGGCCGTCACCCACTGGTTCTCTGCAGTTTTCCAGGCCCAGCGTTTCAGTTCCTCCCACCGTTTCCTGCAGAGGGTGCTCTGCCAGCTATAAACCCCCAGGGTCCACACGTCCTTGGCGATGGCATGCCACAACCACTTCTTCTGATGGGCACTGACCTGCAGAGGAAACACAAATAGTGGCCACCATGAACCAGACAATCCAGCCTGTCACGCATATGGCCTACAAAATGCATTATTCCCTCATCAGGCACACACATGACCCGTACCCCTGCACTATCACCGCCACCAGCCATACCCCCCATATGACACACTGCCAGCAGACACACACTTCTCCATGCAGCCATGTTGCATGCAACATACCCATGGTATACTCACCTGTTGGTCTGGATGCCCCCTACAATTACCGATACAGGGGTAGGACCCCATCGGCGAACCTCTCCATCTCATCTGACGTGAAGGCCGGGGCCCTTTCCCCCATTGCACGAGCCATGGCAGGTTCCAGACACAGGTCACAGCAGAACACACAGTGGTGATGTCATCCTCTGGAAAGTCAGGAAGCAAGTGAAGTGGTAGAAAGAAAATGGCGGTCACGTCCGCGGCGGTGAACACTGACACCGCCGGCGTTGATCATCATTGGTTCCCATGCTCCGCAGAGCCCCATGTCAGCCAATGAGGAATTGCACGGCGGTGCAGACAGCCCCCCACCATGACGCGAATGCCGGCAGAGTGAGGTCACTTCCACCTGTCCCTGAATACAGGACAGGCGGGTGCCCTTTTCTACTGCTGGTACACATGTACCGATTGATAAGTGCATCATTGTAGTCAAATTTACTCACCTATACAATTCCAGTGTCCAACATACAATCATGCTGTCTGTTCGTGGTTGCTGTTGTCACTCCCCTCTTACTTTTGGTTCCGTTAGGTCCCAACCACTGCAGAAGAATAGGAGGAGGAGGCAAGCACCCGTTTACAGACCCCTTGTGGACTTGGCTACCCTGGAGGACAGGCACATCATACTCACCCATCATCTGAACAGGGCCACGATCACAGACCTGTTCGCACAATTGGAGCCTGCTCTACCACCTGCTGTCTGTTGCAGCACAGTAATACCCCCTCTTGTGCAGGTACTCTGTGCTCCATTTCCTGGCAACTGGCTCTTTCCAGGTGAGAGTGGGTTTGGCTGCAGGAATGTCACAGCCAAAGTTCTCTATTGTGCTTCCAAGGGTTTTGGCAGCCTTTCTCAAACACATGTGCAGCTACATTGCATTCCCCCAGGTAGATGATGTACCCACTGTGAAGGCTGGATTCTATGCAATGGAACATATACCACATGTTATTGGGGCCATTGACAGGACCCATATTGCCTTAGTCCCCACCCCCATGGCCAATGAACAAGTGTACTGGAATAGGAAGAGTTTTCACTCACTCAAAGTCCAGATGGTGTGCCTTGGTGACCAGTACATCTTCCACATCACTGCCAAATATCCAGGGTCGGTGCATGATGCCTTTGTCCTGAGGTCTAGCAGTGCCCCACAGCTGATGGCACAACTATAGAGGCACAGAGTGAGGCTAAAAGGTGAGCCTGAGTCCCCACCCAATGTATGTCAGTGTATGCCTTCAGGTGTCATTGCCCATGCCATTGTGTAGGGCTAATGTGTTTCCCCTACTTCTTGCAGGTGATTCTGGCTACCCAAACCTGTCCTGACTCCTGACCCCTGTTAGAAATCCGAGAACTGGGGCTGAAAATAGGTACAATGATGCTCATGGGAGTACCAGGAGGATTGTTGAAAGGACCAACAATGTGCGGTACCTCTTATAAAAATTGTTAGAAACCAGTCTTAATAGAATAACTTTCCAACAGAAAAATCCATTCAAATATAATTTCGGTTTAAACAATCAAAAATCAAAACATTTATTGTTGTGCATACATTATAAACTAATTCGAAACAACTATTGTGTACATGATTATACAATTCATGCCTCAAAACAAATTATAGATTTGATTATAATTATAATAATCAGTTTAAACATTCATTATAACCCATCCGTCAAAATGTTTTTCACAGTTCAAGCCAATTTGTAACAATCAATTCATTGTAATTCATCCGTCATGTTATTATGATTCAAGCCATAATTCAAGCCAACACGTGTTTCGTCTCGGGACAGTGTTTTCTCTCATCCCAAACGACTTCTTCAGGGCTGAAAAGATTTTTGTAGGCAAGTTAAATGTACAATAGTTAAAGAAACCAAAATGCTCCAACTTAAAAATTCAAAAAGTCTCCAAAAGTCCCAAAAGAGAAAAAGATATATAAAGGATCTAGTAAATTCTGATAGAGCACCCTTAAACTGCAAAGATATTTAAAATATATGAAAAGTGACAAAGGGTAAAAAATCAAGCACCAATGGGGCATCCCCAACCCCAAACAACCATAGTATACCTGAAAAGGGGGATTGTGCTATTGTCATGCATTAGTATAATACAGTGATAAACAACTCCAAATACACTCCTCCGAGTAATAAGCAAGACCCTTCCGTGTCATTAATCACACCAATGTGTTGCATGCCATCTACGAATTGTAATGCACTAAAGTAACCAATCTTCCCATTTATTGCTAGTGCTAATTGTATTAGCTACACCTATCTTAGTTAAATGACTACTCACCACTTGACTTTAATTATTTGTCTCTAGTAATCAAAACAACAACAGACAAGTCTCAGTAAGATAACTCCATGTTGTAATCAAAGTCCTATTTTCTTAAATAAAGGTAATTTCACATATAATACCTCCGTTAAATCTTCCAATAATAAAGATTTCCACCAAAGCTTATATACGGAAAATCCAATGCCGTTCTAAAATGTAAAATAATATACCATTAGTTATCTTCCAAGTTACATGTCATCTCTATGATAAAACTGCCCTGGCTCAATTGCTCACCTGGCTAATACAAGCGATTATTTAAATCATTCATCGGTGAAGCAGGACGCCATGTGACGAGTACACACAATGTGTCAATCCAATAGCCCCAAAGCGCATCTATATGGAAAAGTTTTGTCATTAGTACTCTTCTCAAATAAGTAAAACCTGTTAGTAGCGCTTCCTTCTCTCCATGTACTTATCTGAGTACCTCCTGACGAAATTCCAAACCGGCATACACAGTAAAAGGACGCCGTGTTGCGAGTACGCACAGCGCGTCTTATTCACCCGGAAGTTAAATACGCTTCCGAGGTGAGTTCAAGTCTTCGACCGTAGAGACAAACAACGGACTAACGGTCATGTTCATTCATTATAACCCGGCCGTCAAAATTATTTTCTTGTATTCAGTCTAACACTACTTAGTGAGTCCGCAGTGCAAAGCCAAACCGTGCAAACCTATTTTTACTTCTTCTTTTACTCCGGACAGCTATGAAAAATTACGATGTACCTTGTAAACAGGTACTAATCTTCGCTGTTATATCATTTATTTCCTAATTTAACTCCCATTACATCAGACAAAATTAAAACCAAAAGTCAACCATATCCAATTTTTTTACCCTTATTCACCAATTATTTAAATTCCAAATCAACGTCTTGCACTGTGCCCAAATAGATATACCACAAATCAAACACCAATCCGTGATTTATTCAGTTTAAGTAATAAAATAATTTAATCAATATAACAAACTAAAGATATATTACTGTTCCAGCGCTTAATAACCATTTGTGAATTGTTGGAGAATTTTGGTTATTGTAAACATCACAATATGCAGTGTATCATCATGTTACATAAACAAATCATTTCAGTTTTCACTTCATTTCCCTAAGAAAAATTCCAGTTCCCTATCAGAGTTGAGGCCACACTCAACAGTTCTAAGTCTCATAATCCATAATGCTTCTTTTTTCCGAAGGGCCAATTCTCTATTGCCACCCCTTGGGTCTCTAAGAACGTGTTCAAGTCCCAAAAATTCAAAGCATTTCTGAGCCCTCTGTGAATCACATTCCATAATATGTGAAACAATTGGGTATCTAATATCAAGATTCTTCAAAGCCCGAACATGTTCACCTATTCTCACTTTGAGTGCACGTATTGTGCTACCCACATACATTTTAGAACATTTGCATCGTATTATGTATACCACAAAGGTGGTATTGCAGTTTATCAGTGACTTAATCGTGTAGTGTTTGTCACCCTGTACAAAATCTTTAATGTTGTGGCATGCCCAACGGCACACCCCACAGTCCCCGCACTTATAAAAACCTAGTGTTCTAGTAGATAGCCACGTCTTATCCACACCAATGGTGGTGAAACTAGGACTCAAAAGATTCCTTAAATTCCTACCTTTTCTATATGTCGTTAGGACTCTTTCAGGTATGAAGTCCTTCAGTGAGGACTCATGTGACAAAATCCCCCAATGTTTAGACATAAATTTTATCATTAACAAGGAAGCATCATTATAGTCTGTGATGAATCGTACTTTATTGTCTTGTTCCATCCTTTTGATAGGGCCCTTATTTTTCAAAGTATCCCTTCTGTCAAGATGTTTAGCTCTGATCTGAGCTTTCCTTACCACTTTCTTAGAGTATCCTCGCATCAGAAATCTCGTACTCATATCTTCCACCTGACTAAGGAATTCCTCATTCACACTACAATTACGTCGGGCCCTTACTAATTCAGCATAAGGGATTGACACTATTTGATGTCTGGGGTGAGCACTCTCAGCATGAAGTACAGAGTTACAGGAAGTCGCTTTGCGAAAAAGTCTACTCTGGATTTTACCATCAGCAATGTAAACCTCAACGTCCAAAAATTCAATACTAACCGCACTAAAACGATATGTAAATTGTACATTCATAGTATTGGAGTTTAAAAAGGTACAAAATTCAATTAATTTCCGTTCACCACCAGTCCAAATTAAAAAACAATCATCAATATACCGTCCCCAGAACAATATGTATGTTTGCCATTGAGTAGACAAGGGGCCCCAAATCCATTTGTGCTCAAACCACCCCATGAAAAGATTCGCATATGAGGGGGAGAATTTGGAGCCCATTGCCACACCTTGTTTTTGTCGATACCAATCTTTGTTAAACACAAAAACATTATTTGTTAAGATCACATTAATCATGTCCATTACCATCATTGTGTGTTCCCATAAACTTGCAGATCTTTTATTAACTACACTACACACTACACACATTTTGAGCATTTTAAATGACTTGGAATGGGACAGCAATATGCTACTAGTTACACTGGACGTAGTGGCCTTGTATACTTGTATTAATCATGAACTGGGACAAGAAGCTGTTCAGTTCTTCCTTAATAAAAGATCTGCAAGTTTATGGGAACACACGATGATGGTAATGGACATGATTAATGTGATCTTAACAAATAATGTTTTTGTGTTTAACAAAGATTGGTATCGACAAAAACAAGGTGTGGCAATGGGCTCCAAATTCTCCCCCTCATATGCGAATCTTTTCATGGGGTGGTTTGAGCACAAATGGATTTGGGGCCCCTTGTCTACTCAATGGCAAACATACATATTGTTCTGGGGACGGTATATTGATGATTGTTTTTTAATTTGGACTGGTGGTGAACGGAAATTAATTGAATTTTGTACCTTTTTTAACTACAATACTATGAATGTACAATTTACATATCGTTTTAGTGCGGTTAGTATTGAATTTTTGGACGTTGAGGTTTACATTGCTGATGGTAAAATCCAGAGTAGACTTTTTCGCAAAGCGACTTCCTGTAACTCTGTACTTCATGCTGAGAGTGCTCACCCCAGACATCAAATAGTGTCAATCCCTTATGCTGAATTAGTAAGGGCCCGACGTAATTGTAGTGTGAATGAGGAATTCCTTAGTCAGGTGGAAGATATGAGTACGAGATTTCTGATGCGAGGATACTCTAAGAAAGTGGTAAGGAAAGCTGAGATCAGATCTAAACATCTTGACAGAAGGGATACTTTGAAAAATAAGGGCCCTATCAAAAGGATGGAACCAGACAATAAAGTACGATTCATCACAGACTATAATGATGCCTCCTTGTTAATGATAAAATTTATGTCTAAACATTGGGGGATTTTGTCACATGAGTCCTCACTGAAGGACTTCATACCTGAAAGAGTCCTAACGACATATAGAAAAGGTAGGAATTTAAGGAATCTTTTCAGTCCTAGTTTCACCACCATTGGTGTGGATAAGACGTGGCTATCTACTAGAACACTAGGTTTTTATAAGTGCGGGGACTGTGGGGTGTGCCGTTGGGCATACCACAACATTAAAGATTTTGTACAGGGTGACAAACACTACACGATTAAGTCACTGATAAACTGCAATACCACCTTTGTGGTATACATAATACGATGCAAATGTTCTAAAATGTATGTGGGTAGCACAATGCGTGCACTCAAAGTGAGAATAGGTGAACATGTTCGGGCTTTGAAGAATCTTGATATTAGATACCCAATTGTTTCACATATTATGGAATGTGATTCACAGAGGACTCAGAAATGCTTTGAATTTTTTGGACTTGAACACGTTCTTAGAGACCCAAGGGGTGGCAATAGAGAATTGGCCCTTCGGAAAAAAGAAGCATTATGGATTATGAGACTTAGAACTGTTGAGTGTGGCCTCAACTCTGATAGGGAACTGGAATTTTTCTTAGGGAAATGAAGTGAAAACTGAAATGATTTGTTTATGTAACATGATGATACACTGCATATTGTGATGTTTACAATAACCAAAATTCTCCAACAATTCACAAATGGTTATTAAGCGCTGGAACAGTAATATATCTTTAGTTTGTTATATTGATTAAATTATTTTATTACTTAAACTGAATAAATCACGGATTGGTGTTTGATTTGTGGTATATCTATTTGGGCACAGTGCAAGACATTGATTTGGAATTTAAATAATTGGTGAATAAGGGTAAAAAAATTGGATATGGTCGATTTTTGGTTTTAATTTTGTCTGATGTAATGGGAGTTAAATTAGGAAATAAATGATATAACAGCGAAGATTAGTACCTGTTTACAAGGTACATCGTAATTTTTCATAGCTGTCCGGAGTAAAAGAAGAAGTAAAAATAGGTTTGCACGGTTTGGCTTTGCACTGCGGACTCACTAAGTAGTGTTAGACTAAATACAAGAAAATAATTTTGACGACCGGGTTATAATGAATGAACATGACCGTTAGTCCGTTGTTTGTCTCTACGGTCGAAGACTTGAACTCACCTCGGAAGCGTATTTAACTTCCGGGTGAATAAGACGCGCTGTGCGTACTCGCAACACGGCGTCCTTTTACTGTGTATGCCGGTTTGGAATTTCGTCAGGAGGTACTCAGATAAGTACATGGAGAGAAGGAAGCGCTACTAACAGGTTTTATTTATTTGAGAAGAGTACTAATGACAAAACATTTCCATATAGATGCGCTTTGGGGCTATTGGATTGACACATTGTGTGTACTCGTCACATGACTTCCTGCTTCACCGATGAATGATTTAAATAATCGCTTGTATTAGCCAGGTGAGCAATTGAGCCAGGGCAGTTTTATCATAGAGATGACATGTAACTTGGAAGATAACTAATGGTATATTATTTTACATTTTAGAACGGCATTGGATTTTCCGTATATAAGCTTTGGTGGAAATCTTTATTATTGGAAGATTTAACGGAGGTATTATATGTGAAATTACCTTTATTTAAGAAAATAGGACTTTGATTACAACATGGAGTTATCTTACTGAGACTTGTCTGTTGTTGTTTTGATTACTAGAGACAAATAATTAAAGTCAAGTGGTGAGTAGTCATTTAACTAAGATAGGTGTAGCTAATACAATTAGCACTAGCAATAAATGGGAAGATTGGTTACTTTAGTGCATTACAATTCGTAGATGGCATGCAACACATTGGTGTGATTAATGACACGGAAGGGTCTTGCTTATTACTCGGAGGAGTGTATTTGGAGTTGTTTATCACTGTATTATACTAATGCATGACAATAGCACAATCCCCCTTTTCAGGTATACTATGGTTGTTTGGGGTTGGGGATGCCCCATTGGTGCTTGATTTTTTACCCTTTGTCACTTTTCATATATTTTAAATATCTTTGCAGTTTAAGGGTGCTCTATCAGAATTTACTAGATCCTTTATATATCTTTTTCTCTTTTGGGACTTTTGGAGACTTTTTGAATTTTTAAGTTGGAGCATTTTGGTTTCTTTAACTATTGTACATTTAACTTGCCTACAAAAATCTTTTCAGCCCTGAAGAAGTAGTTTGGGATGAGAGAAAACACTGTCCCGAGACGAAACACGTGTTGGCTTGAATTATGGCTTGAATCATAATAACATGACGGATGAATTACAATGAATTGATTGTTACAAATTGGCTTGAACTGTGAAAAACATTTTGACGGACGGGTTATAATGAATGTTTAAACTGATTATTATAATTATAATCAAATCTATAATTTGTTTTGAGGCATGAATTGTATAATCATGTACACAATAGTTGTTTCGAATTAGTTTATAATGTATGCACAACAATAAATGTTTTGATTTTTGATTGGTTAAACCGAAATTATATTTGAATGGATTTTTCTGTTGGAAAGTTATTCTATTAAGACTGGTTTCTAACAATTTTTATAAGAGGTACCGCACATTGTTGTGACTAGTTTTGAGGTTCCTTTGGAACTTTTTAGAGGGTTGGGTGATTACCCTCGTGCAGGCATCCTCTTTTCTTGAGATCTTCGGTCTATTTAAATCTTGAGCGCCTTGTGAATCCTAGCATTTCACCCCATCAGTAAGCCGGATTGTTGAAAGGACCTTCGGGCTTCTGAAGGCTAGGTTCAGGTGCTGCCATCTGACAGGTGGATACCTATACTACTCCCCTCAGAAGGTCTGTAGAATTGTTGTTGTGTGCTGTATGTTGCAGGATTTGGCCCTCAGACTGCAGGTGCCCTATCTACAGGAGGAGGGGTGTGACAATGCACCTGTAGCAGCAGTGGACACTGAGGACAGTGAGGAGGAAGTGGAGGGGGATATGGACAACAGGACACATATGATCCAGCAGTACTTCCAATGACACTTAGGTAAGACTGTTGAACTAAACATTTCTGCATTTTAGTGTTGTGCTGTGTGACTGTAGCATAATGCTAGTCATTACCTTTGCATCCCACCTGACTGTCACCTATGCCTTCCCTTATTGTAGATGATGGTGCTGTTCCAACAGTGTACTGCTATGATGTGTACAGACTGCTGAGACACATTTGCTGGGCATTTACACAGGATCATGCAGTTCATTACAGTTCAATACATTTTACATTACCTGTAGATAAAGCACCATTACTCAAGTTGTGTCTAAGGGTGTTTATTGAAAATTGGTATACAATGGGAAGTGCAATAGATGTGGGGTGATGGTTGGGAATGGTCCAGTGTGGTGGGCCAGTCTGTTTGTAGGACAGCTCCAGTGCCCAAGGAGCCACAGGAAGGGAAGCAATGGCAGTTCAAAGTGGACAAGCTGATACAGTGGCACACAAGGGGGACATTCAGGAGGGACTTTTCCTGGTGGTGGTCTTTGTCTTGGCAAGTGTCTCTGGTGTCTGTTTGTGTTGCAGGGACCGTTTGCGGTGTGGTTCACCTTCTGTAAGGGGATGGGTGCTGGTGGCCTGTGGGTCCTGTGGCACGGCCTCCTGTCCACTAGCTGCAGCAGATGTGGAGGGCTGGTCAGTACACTGGCTAGTGGAAGGGGCCTGCTGGTGTGCTGTGTAGTCCCTCGAGATGTTGGCCATATCACACAGCACCCCTGCAATTGAGGCCATGGTGGTGTTTAAGGGCTGTAGTTTTTGCTTGATCTCCTGGCAGTGTTCCCCCTGAAGCCACTGGTTCTCCTGCATGATGTTTATCACCTCACCCATCTTGTCCTGGGATTGTTGATAAGCCCCAGAACATTAGTGAGTGCCTCCTAGGCAGCTGGTTCCCTGGGCCTGTCCTCCTCCTGGTGCACAGCTATCCCTGGCCTCCTGAGACTGTGTGCCCTGAACGGTGTGCCCAAAGTCACTGACCCCTGGACCCTCATTGTCTTGCCTGTGAGGTGTGGACTGGGGTCCCTGTACAGGTGAGCACACTTCTGATTGACGTGTCCTGAGGACAGAGGTCTGGGGACGTTGGGTGGCTGCTGTGGTATTGGATACTGAGGGGTGAGGCTCTGTGGTGGACTGGGTGTGGGCTGGGGTAGTTGACTGACCAGTGGTCCCAGATGGGTCAGGGAGGTCATCCAGATCCATATCTCCAGAGTTGCTGTCAACACTGGGGGCATCTTCTGGTGGGGGACTGGGTAGCAGTGGCACCTCCTTGTTGCTGAGATTGGCTGGGGCACCTGTGGGGATGTAAGTGTAAGTGGTGTATTACGCTACATGTTTGTGACATATTCTGCATCCCTAGCTTCCTCTATATTATTGATGTTTCCCTGCCACCTTTGTGAATGGTGATGGATTGTGGGATTGTTAGTTTTCCATGCTGTGCATGCATTGGTGGTGGGTGTACGTGCAGGGCTGGAAGGGATGTGCATGCAGTAGGTATGGCAGGTGGGGCTTGGCATTTAAGTTTATTAATTGTGGTGGTGCACTGTGTGGGATGGAGTCAGGTGATGGGAGTCAGGGTGGGGGTCGAAATGGCATGCAGGTATGGAGGGGGTGATAAGTAGTAAATATTGACTCACCGGTGTCCAGTCCTCTGACAACTCTAGTGAGTCCCTCAGGATGCAGGATTGCCAAGACTTGCTCCTCCCATGCTGTCAGCTGTGGGGGAGGGAGTGGGGGTCCAACGCCAATCCTTTGGATAGTGAGCTGGTGCCTTGCTGATATGGAACGCACCTTCCCCCATAGGTCGTTCCACCTCTTCCTTATGTCGTCCTTTTTTCATGGATGCTGTCCCACAGCGTTCACCCTATTCACAATCCCCTGCCATAGCTCTGTCTTCCTGGCAATGGAAATCTGCTGGACCTGTGCTCCAAACAGCTGTGACTCTACCCTGACTATTTCCTCAACCATGACCCACAACTCCTCATTGGTGAAACTAGGGTGTCTTTGTGGGGACATGGGTGTTGTGTGGTGTGTGTAGGTTGTGCATGGGTGATGTGTGAGGTGGTGGGGTGTGTGGTGTGTGGTGCGTGTCAGCTGAGTTGGTAGTTGTGATGTGTGTGCAGTTCTCTTTTGGATTGTTGTCGCAAAGTGTAGCCGTCTTGTGTTTGCAAAGGTTTGTGTGTGATGTGGGAGTGTGTTTTATGGTGCTGTTGGTGGGTGTGTGGGGTGTGTATTTGTGTCAGGTGTGGGTTTTTTGTTCAGGCCAATGTTGTCTTGTTTTGTATTTGTGTGGCCTATCCGCCACAGCAGTGTTCACCTCCAATGGTTTACTGTTGTTGAAGGTTCGCTGTGGTGATTCGTGGGTCATTATTTGGAGGGCGTAGTATTGGTGGTGTAACGGTATGGGTGGTAGTTCCATCAGTTTATCACATTCAGTGGGTCTGGCGGATATGTCGTTGTGGTTGTTTTCTGTTGGTTTTGTGTGTGTGTGTGTCATAATCTGGCGGACGGATGTTCGCCTCCGCAGCGGTATGTTGGTGGCAGTCACTGTGGCGGAATTTGTAATTTACCGCCAATGTCATAATGAGGGCCATAATGTCCTAACCTATTTAATGCAGTTTGCAAACAGCTCTTTGATGACAGTTTGTAACAGTCACTGTTCTATATTAGAGTTGTACCTTATGAACTGCAGCAACAAAAAAACCTCTGTGATAAAAACAGTAATCCACTCAGCTATCCCCATAAAATACAGATCAGTAATCTGCACAGTACCCGTTCTTTACAGCAGGTATAATAACCCTCTGTGTCAGTGGCGTAGCGTGGGTTGTCAGCACCCGGGGCAAGGCAAGTAATTTGCGCCCCCTAACCCGTGGATTTTAGCACTCGCGAGTGCGAGCGCGCCCCCCCCCCCCAGATGTTGCGCCCGGTGCGGCCGGGCCCCCCTTGTACCCCCCACGCTACGCCACTGCTCTATGTTACTTTATAGCAAGTCAAAACTGCCACTAGATATAAAACTCCATCTCTCCCTAGCAGCAACATTAATCACAAGAGTTATCTTAACATTTTTGTTGATGCCTGAAAGCTAGCCAAACAAGGAACTTTGCAGCAGGTGTTTTTAAATTGTATGTTACTGCTAAACACATTGCCCCCACCCCAACCCCGAGATCAGCACCCCCTCCTCAGGTCAGTGTCCACTGAGGCCGCATGTCACACTGCCCTAAATCCGGCCCTGCCCGTCAGACACTTCCATGAGTAGGTGGTGATAGTATTAAGATCTGGCAGCTGGTTTTAAGACCTGGGCACTTTTAGATGGGTAGACTGCTAAGTGATGTTTATCCTCCCTCCTTTCTCCACCCTTTCGTCAGTCCTGAATATGGAGTAGTGAATCAACTAGTGCACCAGGCACCTCTCATCACCATCAGACACGTCTACAGCTTGATGCGTATTTATGTATTCACTTCTGACATAGGGCAATATGTTTGAGACCTAGTTATCTCATTGATCTCTAATGTGGTGCAGCTTTTGCTAGCTTCGCCTAGTGCAGTGCAGCCTTCTTGAGGCCTAGATAAACATTTTTTCTTATCATGGTGCAGCAGGCTTGCAAAATTAGGGCCAGATTTTGGCGGTCAGTTTACTCCATCACAATGGCGATGGATATCACATCAGCCATTATATAAATCCCATTATTTCCTATTGGATTTAGATTTCTGTGTACAGGATATCAATCACCGTTGTGACAGAGTAACCTATCTGCCGAAATCTAAATCATACTAACTTTGCTATCCCTCCTTAGTACAGTACAGAAGGCTTAAAGCATGAATTCCCTGCTTTGTACAAATGTAGTATAGCATATTGGGGGCCTTTTTCCTCTAGTTTTTCATTCTGTACTGCAAGAATCCTGAGGCATAACTTCCTCAGTTTTCCTGCTGGAGTGCAGCCTGCTTGAGGTGTACTTTCCCTATGTTTGTATTGTAATAAAGCATGCCTAAAGGCAAATATGCCTAAGGTTTCCATGTATAATGTCTAAAGTTTCCATGTATAATGGAGTACACTTCAAGCCCAGTTTCCTATTGTTTTCTATTACGGTGCAGCAAGTTTGAGAGTTAATTCATGTATAAGTTCCTGCGCTGCATGCATTATCTTGCAGATTTACTTAGATTCACGCAGCATAGTACTCCTCCAAATCTGCAGATCTGCTTTGTGTGACTGTGAAAAAGTTGTACAGCACCATATTTACTACGATTTGTACAATGATGATGCCATCAGTTATGGTAAACATGATTAAGTATATAGACCCTCATCTACAAGGAAATGGCGCAGCAGGTTGCCACAAGCAATATTGCTGCACCGAGCTGCGTCATTTCCAAAATGTAGGGATGTGCCATATTTAAAAGAATACAGTGCATGCCTCTGTTCCCCCTGCATCAGCGCTAAATTTGCTGCCTAGCACCAACACAACCACCCTTGCATCATGGTGCATTTACGAGATGAGGCCCTAGCACCACCAAAGCGTCACTTTTTCCTAGTTTAATGCTGCCTTGTAGATATGGGCCGGCCCAATGCAGTTTTCTGCGGCTAAGGGGCGTACAATGTGTGTTGTTGTGGGTATACCCATGCAACACCCATTGCTTTTTGACACTGCCTCAGATTTACGAGAAATTGTAAACCTGAGGAAGCGCCAAAAACTAGTACCATCCCATGGGAGGGATTAGAGTGGCACAACTAGGAGAAATACTACTGTTATTTCTCCTTGTTTTTTGCTCTTTCTATGTGTGCTTGTTAGAAATGGGGTCTCTGGTTGGCAGTCAGTTTCCATTCTGTCCAAGCACAGACCCTCACTCTAGTCAGGCTCTGGAAGATAGACAGCTCAGATAACCCCTGCTTACGCCCTTGGTAGCTTGGCACAAGCAGTCAGGCTTATCTCAGAGGCAATCTGTAAAGTATTTGTACAAACACATACAGTAACATAGTGAAAACACCACAAAAGCACTCACCACCAGTTTAGGAAAATAGCCAATATTTATCTAAGTAAAACCAAGACCAAGACCAAAACAAAACAAAACAAAAAAAAATGCAACATACACAGATCAAGATAACATTTTTCAAAGGTTAAACTTAAATATAGCGCTTCGAAACAAAATAGCTCCAACCTGGACTATCACAACGTCGTTGATGGAGTCATTCCCAACAACCCAACGTCACACGTGAGGAGGGCGGTGCCGGTCATTGAATCGCACGGACCCCCAGGTACAGTACCTTTCCTAAACGAGGAAACCGGTCGGTGCATGGAGTTGGGAGGTGAGGCGTCACTAAATCCGGTGCGGAGTCTGTTCTTTACTGCGGAGCAGGGAAGGTGATGCAGCGTCGGTGGGAGGCATTGGTTCCTGATGATCCAGCGGGGATGATGAATTTGGTGGGTCAAGATGCTTTGAGTGACCTCACAGGGTCGCGGTCACACCACGGGGCTGCCTGCACCGCAGCAGAGTCGGGTGTCAGGGACATCAGTGACATGGTACTCGGGAGTCACAAAGTCACAGGACTTCAGCGGGGCTGCAACGGGATCGGGCTGCAGTGGGATTGGGTCTGCAGTGTCAGTCGCAGTCGTCACACACCAGCGGAGACCACGGCTTCAGGTACAGGCAGCGTCGCAGAGTCAGGCAGCGGCGTCGGTCCGGAAGTTTTTAGGTCGGCTTTCACTCCCCAGGGCCCACAAACTGGAATAGGCACCACGTGGTAAGTTAGGGTCCACAGCAACTGAACCCAGAGATTGGTAGGTGAAGTCTTAGATGTCCCTGAGACTTCTTAAAAGGAGGCAAGCTCAGTCCAAGCCCTTGGAGAAACTTCACAAGCAGGATACATGGCAACGTCTATTCTTTGTCCTTTTTAAGGCAGAAGCAGCAACCGCTGGCCAACCCAGCAAAGCACACGCAGCATAGGGGCAGTACTCCTCCTCCAGCTATTCAGCTCCTCTCCTTGGCAGAGGTTCCTCTTGGTTCAAAAGTGTTCTAAAAGTCAGGGGTTTTGTGTCCACTACTTATACTCATTGCTGCTTTTGAAGTAGGCAAATTTCAAAGGAAAGTCTCTGTTGTTCACAAGATCCTGCCTTGCCCAGGCCTGGCACCAGACTCACTCCAGGGGGTTGGAGACTACATTGTGTGAGGACAGGCACAGCCCTTTCAGGTGCAGGTGTCAGCTCCTCCCTACCCACTCTAGCCCAGGAAGACTCATCAGGATATGCAGGACACACCTCAGCTCCTTTTGTGTGACTGTGCAGAGGGAATTCACAACTGCCCAACTGTCAGTCTGACCCACACATGGATTCCACAGGCTGGCAGAGGCACAGAATAGTTAAGCAAGAAAATGCCCACTTTCTAAAAGTGGCATTTTCAAGTTGACAACCTAAAAACCAACTCTACCAAAAGATGTACTTTTAAATTGTGAGTTCAGGAACCCCAAACTCCAATCTCTATCTACTCCCAATGGGAAACTGCACTTAAAAGGTAGTTAAAGGTAGTTCCCATGTTAACCTGTATGAGAGATAGGCCTTGCAATAGTGAAAACCGAATTTGGCAGAATTTCACTATCAGGACATGTAAAACACACCAGTATGTGTCATACCTCTTAAATACACTGCACCCTGCCCATGGGGCTAATTATGGCCTACCTTAGGGATGCCATACATGTAGTAAAAGTGAAGGTTTCGGCCTCGCAAGTGGGTACACTTGCCAGGTCGAATTGGCAGTGCAAAACTGCACACACAGACACCACAGTTGAAGGTCTGAGGCATGCTTACAGGGCTACTCATGTGGGTGGCACAATTGGTGCTGCAGGCCCACCAGTAGCATTTGATTTACAGGCCGTGGGCACCTCTAATGGACTTTACTAGGGACTTACTAGTAAATTGAGTATGCCAATCAAGGATAACAAATCATAATAACAATTTATATAGGGAGTACTTGCATTTTAGCACTGGTCAGCAGTGGTAAAGAGCCCAGAGTACCAAAACCAGCAAAAACAAAGTACAGCATACAGTCAAAAATACAGGAAGGTGAGGCAAAATGTAAGGGGAAACCACGTCAAGGAAGCCAGGTCTAAAAGTGATGCATTCTGCAGCACACATAGAAGGAGCAAATCGCCATTAAAGACTGACTTTGTGCAGGAAGGTGTCGCTTCCTGAACAAAAACAATTTCCCCGGTGACACAGCCATCCTTTCACCATGTTAAGTTGGAGCTAGGCAGCTAATTTAGCGCAGATGCAAACATAGGCATGTGCTGTATTCTTTTAAATGCCGCGCATCCCTGCATTTTGGAAATGACACAGCTTGATACAACAAGATTGTTTGCGGCACTGACGTATGCTGGTCTTCCTCCTGAAGCCTTCAAAGCACTTGTGAGGATCCCAACAGGACCACTTTCAGTTCCTTCACTCTGGTAGAGCCGAATTATGCCCTGAATTGGAGAGGTTATGTTTTATGTTATGTTATGTTATGTTGTGCCTCGTGTGTCAATTTGTATAGCGTGCTAATCACCCATGAGGTTATCCAGGCGCTCCTTAGCAGTTGTGTGAGGCAAGCCGTAAGCTGTTTACTCAAAAAGCCAGGTCTTAAGCTTTTTCGATAAGGAAGAAGAGAGGAGGAGACTCCGATGTGTTGCAGGAGGCCATTCCAGGCCTTAGGAGCCAGGTATGAGAAGGCATGGCCCCCTGCTCTGTTTTTGTGTATGTGTGGTGTGTGTGCTTCAGAGAGACCAGCAGAGCAGAGGCGCCTTGAAGCTTGGTGGAAGTGCATTTGGCTGTTCAGGTAGGCCAGGCCAGTGTTGTGGAGTGATTTGTAGGTGTGGGTGAAGAGATTGAAGTGTGAGGGCTTGTGTATCAGTAGCCAGTGGGGTTCCCTTAGATATGGTGTAAAATGGGCTCAGCATGGGAGGTTGAGGACTAGTCTGACTGCTACATTTTAGATGGTCTACAGTCCTCTTATGAGCTGGCTGGTTATTCCTGCATGCAGGGTGTTCCCATATTCTGGTCTGTGGTGACGAGGGTTTGGGCAATTGTTTTCCTTGTGTTGTCTGGTGGCCATTGAAGACTTGTGCAGTCATGTCCAATTTGCTGTCCATCATGATTCTGAGGTTTCTCACTTGTGAACAAGGCATCGGGAAGGAGGTCCAAGGTCTGTAGGCCACCTGGTGTAGTCCCATATTGAGACCTCTTTCCCAAAGAGCACCCTCTAGGTCTTTTCAGAGTTCAATTTATGACAATTAGATTCCATCTTGATGGCCACTTTGGTCATGCATGTGGTGAACTGTT